>NC_046339.1:7585804-8202526 GCF_000738735.6 Corvus cornix cornix | reverse complement strand
TGTTACTCCCTTGCCTGTCCCCCGCACTCATATTCACCTAGGCATGGGCCTAAATTAAACCCCCAGTTCTCTGCCTGTTTTGGGAAGTAAAGCTCTAGACTGTCACCTGGATCTGGATTTTCTGCCTGGCTTCTGCCTCCTTCCATAGGGAGCAGCAGCAGGGAGCCAAAGGGCTACTTTTCACCTTCACCTGCAGTCAGGCCACTTGCATCCCTCTTCCCTTGTTAGTATCTACTCCTAATGAGAGAAGCAGGAGCCATGCACATGAAGACTACAGGGGAGGCTAGACTGTGCATTAATGGCCATTTAAGGTGCAGTGTTTCATTTCAGACAAGCAGAATTTCCGCCAATTTGTTGCAGCAGATTTATCAATTACTGTTTAACAAACAATACCAAAGAGTTAAATTTGGATGCTGTTCCTCAGCCACTGGAAGATCACCAGCTTCCATTGCCAGCTTTCCCTGACCATTTGCCTCAGGGGGACACACGGAGCCAGGTACTTCTGCTGCAGGACAGGCAGGAGAGAGATGTAGTCTGACAAATCCTTTCATAGCATTGTGATGTTCTGCACAAAACTTGGTAGGAAGAGCCAGTGAACAGGTCAGTGATGGAATATCCAAGATACCTCCCATGCACTCCCAGCAGAAGAAGAGACTGGAACAGGGAGATTGGAAGAAACAATTCAGAGACAGCACTTCCTTTTGCCAGTTACCCCTGGCACTATGTTTAGAACTATCCTGGCACCCAGCACTGGAGTTTCCCAAAGTGTGGGGTTTATGCCTTGATTTCCTCACTGACAGATGCCCTCATCTCAGCATCCTCTGTGGCTGCAGAGGCAGGGGGGATTTCTAGGTGCAAGAACTATCTGCAGCATAGAGCTTGCTCCTCACTGGTTAAAAACAAGGTCCTGCTGCACAACATCCCTCACCAGACTGAGTTTCTTTAAGCAGGAAACAATGAACATTATCATCCTGATATTGCTGCTATTGCCCAGGCTCTGACTGAGATAAATAACACAAGGGATCCCCCCCCAAAATTGTGTTGCATTCATCAAGAATGAAATCATTAATTTCTGGCATCCCTGGTCCCCTTTTGCTGCTGTATGTATTGGGATCAAAACCATAGATTATCACCTACAAAGTAATTTGAAATGCTGCAAGGAAAATACGTTAAAGATGGGTAAGGAAGCTGTAATGAAATAGAACACTGCATTGTTCACTCAGCAATTGTCTTCCTTAATTAACATCGATACTTCTGTTTGATTCATTTCGCTGTTCTCTGTCCTTCTCAGACTTACAGTTTTTCTGTGGAATGCTGCTGTCCTTTCACTCATTTGTGCTGGTCATGTGTCTCCTCTTTTATAACTGTTGGACCCCAGTCCACCTGTTTGTTTAAGAGACTGTCAGTTGCAGAGGTGATGCAGGAATTCACTTTGTACTGGTTGTCTGGTCACTATTTCACCTTGAAGACACAAATTGTACTTCCTGTCACAGATGCTTTTGAGAACACCATATTGGCCCAGACTAAATGCAATGCTGGTTCCACCACGAGATCCGTACCTAGATCTGCTTCACAGACAGGTAAACAAAATTAAAGCATTTGTAAACTCAGTTTGAGAGTGCAAACTAAATTTATGATAATATCTACTCTCTTTATTATAAAGAGATTTTTCTCTTTTGGTGAATTTTATTCCCCATCAAAACAATGAAAGAACAAGCTTGGATCACTAGCATAGAAACAATGCCCCAGATTCTGATTTTCTGAGGTCAGGCTGAAAATAATTCTTTTAACTGATATCAGAGAGCTCAGAATTTGATCTGTCTTATTTTTTAGCTTGAATTAAGCATGAGAAACAAGCTGTTTCTTAGTCTCTGAAATTAGAATAGAGATTTGTATGGAAGAGGGAGGCTGATGCATGTATTTGTAAGGAATTCTTGCTGGTGAGGTTTCTGCCTTGGATGCTTTCTACAAATGACAGTGGCAAAAGACTGTGGAAGCTTTGTCTAATGGGGTAGAGGGTTATCTTTTTCTCTTGGTGTTTGTAGCCCAGCCTGTGGATTTGAACTAAAATTGCAGTAGCAGTTTGAAGTTAATTACAATCAGCATATTCTTGTATGTTTAGACCTTTGCTAGTATTGCTGGTGTGAATAAACTGATCCAGGATAGTGTCACTTCAGCGGCTGGTTTACACCTTTAAAAGCAGAGACAAACCCTACCTGTGGGGCGGTAGCTGGGGGCAGCTCTCCTGGAAGCAGGTCCCTGTGTCCTTTGGAACTGGGTTGCAGTTGTTGGAGCAGACACAGTCCCTGGGTAGCAGGAGGGGGGAGAAAGGGCTGCAGAGCTGCATGATGATGTGTTGCACCAACCAGTGCCTATAGCAGGGAGGATGTGCATGGGGAGGGATTAAATAAACCAATTAATAAACCTATTTCTCCCAGATCAGGTCGCTTTTCTGTTTACTGCCTGAACTGCCTGGCTTGGGTTTTGTATTGTCTTAGGCCAGGTTTTGGTGTGGGTTGAGAGTGCTGGGATGTGCATAATCCCACTGTGTGAGCATGTCTCCATGCCTTGTGGTCAGAGCTTTGCCTTGTCGAGAGCTATGGCCCACAGAATGTAAAGAACTTGGTTCAGCATCTGCTCAGCCCAAGTCCCTGGGAATCAGCTAATGCCCACAGGTACATTAATTAGGAATGCACATGGTAAATTGACTGACTCCATTCAGTTTGTACCTGTCAGATGTCAAATGACCTTCAGAGTCATTTGGCAGATGCAAGGTCTGTTTTCTCTGAGCTGGACTGTAGTCACCCCATCCCCACCAGAGAAGGGACAGGCATCAAGCACAGGAAAGTGCAGATGATTATTGCCATCTGCATGAAAGAGCCTGAGCTACTTTTGCACCATGGGAGCCTCAGGCAGACAGGTCTTATGAGGCTCAGCCTCATTTTCCCTCAGGACACAACCTATGGATGTGCCATTTTAGGTGAAGAGAGGCTGGCTGTTGAGCTTGGGCTGGAAATCCCTCACTGAGTCCGTTCCACTGGGTTGGGGTGGTTCTGGTAAAAATCATGCAGTAAGACAGGTAACAGCACAAATATGACTGAGATCTCTCATCACCCTCCCAGTTGTCTTTGTGCCTTGCTGTTTACTTTGTCCCTTCCCTGCACTTCCAGCCTGCTCCAGGGTATAGTCTTGTAAGTTGCTCAGGTGGTAATATCACCTTGGGGTGAGATGGAGATAAGAAGTCAACCAAAATTCCATGGCTTTGGACTTGCAATAAACATGTGGAGGTAAGCTGGAAACTGAATGATCATGGCCTTCTGAAAGTCATGTCAGCACAAGTTATCATTTGCTCTGCAGGAATACTGCTGGTCCTTGTTTTTTGTACCTCCTGGGCTGCAGGGATTGAGCAATGCTGAGCACTGGAGGTATCCATGGATATGAACACTGCAGCCACACAGGCTGCTCTCACACAAGTGACAGTGACTGGTACAGGTTTTTAGAGACAGAATAATGGCTGTGACATAATTTTTATGGCAAAACGATGGAATAATCTAAAAAAGCGTACAAGCAATTTGGTACGTGGAAGAGTAGGAAGTGAACCTGTGATGTTTATTTTACAAAGACTGATTCTCAGAGGCTAATGACTGATAGCTTAACTCTTTCTGCTTTATCTCTTTTGAAAAGGTTGGCCCAGCAGACAAATGCCTTCTCTGGACACATTTGAAGATTTTGAAGCCATCCCTTCCAGCATGGATGAACTCTCCAACTCTTCTGACTTAGAGGAAGAGACCAACCCTAACAATGTAATTGCTTTTTTAAAATTACACTGCCCTTTCCCAGCACAACCTCCTTCTCTATAGGGATCACAATGTAACCTGCAAGGTTTGGGCTCATACCAGCCTTAAATTCATGGATGTGTGGGAATACAGGAGATGGAAATTTGATCTGGGGTGTTGGAAGATTATTCCAAGACTATTTTGCTGTCAGGATAAGGATCATAAAAAGTCACCCATACATGTAAGCTGTCACTTTGCCTGCTACAAAAGTGAGGGAAGACTCTGAGTCTTTAAAAAAGTAATTTTGGAATTTCCAGATAACTTCACCTGGTGTTACAAACCCAATTTTTATATCAGAATAATGGCTGGTGTGTTAAGCCTAAAGTCTAAATGTACAGCACAGGTCTATCCTAATTTTGAATAGTATTTAACCTGGGCATAATAAAACACAATGCCTACAGATGAAATCTCTGCCAGCTTGAAATGCCTAATTCAGTATTTAACTAAACTCTCTTGCACAGTGTTCTTTCATCCATAATGATTGTATTTCTGGTGCCTTGTTTTGTTCATTTTAGGGGAGCAATCTCTTTCGGGTAGAAGGCAGTTTTGACAGCTGTTTCCCAGATTCTCTTACTCTCGAGGATGGAGATTTAGTGCAGTTTGTGCAGGAAGGAGAGAATGGTCAATGGTGAGTATGGCAGAGAGAATTGGACAGGCAGAACATCCTGGAAAAGATGGAAAATATTCAGACTAATGTCAAAGTCTCTTCAAAATCAATACAAATCCACTCACCCCATTGATCACAACATGAAAGAGGCAGTGGGAGGCATGAACACACAAAGCAGCTTTGGTTAATTCACCCAAATGCTTGTGACATGAGGTTTATGGGGACAGAAGTTTGTGTAAAGGAAATGGATGGGAATATTTGGGCTTTTGACACCAGAAGGAAATCTGTCAGAGGCAGCATCATCCTGTAGGATACATCAATAAAATCCCGATGCCTTCCACTGAGAGCCCCAAAAGTTTAAATATAAGATGTGATTTACAAAGAGCAGTGAGTCTGGCTCCCTGAGCTCATGCATGTTTGGGTGTATTTATTTTCTCTTTCTGCCAAGTGAGTGTTAGGAACAGACCTGCCTGGATACCTGAATTCTCCCTGCACAGGCAGTTTGGAGGGAGAAGATCTGATCTCCTTGAAGTGCAGTCAGACCCTTCATTCAGAGCTGACACATAGCTAAGAAGGGAGTGAGTTCCACAGGGTGAAGTAGTTGGGAAGGGAACTAAACTCATCCACCCTGGGGTGGTATTTACAGCAAGAGGGATGGATAATACAAAATATTCCTTTTCTTCAGCTCTGAATTTAGAATTGTAGTCTCTTTTATGTTGGAAAAGATCTCCAACATCGAGTCCAACCATGAACCCAGAACTACCAAGCCCAAAGGCAGTGTCCCAACCACAGGACAAGGCTCTACTTCCTTGTCACATAGCCTGCTTGCAAGTGAGCTTGCTCTGGGATGCTGGATCACCATCTGACACTGAAGGAAGTTACACCAGATACCTGTAGGACTGCCCTGGGTCCTCTGCCTTCTTCCTTAGTTTAGGAAATAATAGCCCAGCATGCACCTCTAAGAAACAACCAAGAGAAAGGCAATGTAGGAAAATTCACTGACTGTTCTCTGAGTTTCAGGTTAGTGAAGAAACTGGTCTCTGAGAAAAGTGACTGGGTTCCCTCCAGTATATTGCAGCCAGCAGAGGGGGACAGTAACAACGTAATTAAGAGCGGCAATGCAGGTAATAGAAAAAATGTGTTACTGGTTTTTTTTCTCCATACTGAAAAAGGATGTGACAGTAAAAACAGTGATAAAAAGTACACTTTCTGTATTAAAGTGCTCACCTGAGTGTATGTCTGTGCTGCAGTGTCTGGTGACATGGCTGAGCTAACCCGAAATTTGGTGCCTGGGTGTCAGAGCTAGTCAGGCACAGCGGCTTTCCTTGGCCTGGTTTATCGTTTTCCCCTTTCAGAGCAGAACTTGAATCTCCCATCCAATTTCTGTGGCTACCAGTACTCAGGCTGGCTGCTGTACAGCTAGCCCAAGTGTCTCGTACACAGGGTGTGTCTGCAGGACAGCTTTGATCCTGGCATGGATGGAGTTTGGATGTAGACCAGCATCAGGGCTGTGGTTCTGGCCTAGGTTTGAAAACATTAAAATTTCATGAACCATTACTGCCTTCATCGTATTTCACAGCTGGCTCCAAAAGCTGGAGGAAGGGCTTGCTCTGGCAAGATTTCAGCCAAATCAGCACTAAAAGTCATCTGTTCTCAGCCTTGGTTCTGACCTAACACCCAAACAGGTTGCACTGGAAAAGCTCAACCTGAGCAACTCTGCAGATTAAAGGTTTAAAATTTTAGACTAATATCTGTCCAGCCTTAAATATAATTTGCCAAAATGTGTCCTGCTTTTCTTCTGGTAGCAGAAGAAAGCAAAATCTTGCACAGCCATTCCCTGGGGATCTGTGATGGAGAGCTACCAGCACTTTATTCTGAGTTACTGATCTCTTTTGAATTTTTATTTTTGGTCAGCTGGTTAAAGTGGAGGAAATCCTTTTTGAACCTCAGGATTCTTTGCTGTGGTGTAAAGGGAGTTCAGTTGCTGCTCCCTCACCTCCACAGCCTGTCAGTCCTCTCCTTACCAGGCCAACTATGACTTTCATTCCACTGGCATGTCCAGTGCTTCAAAAGAAAACCAAAGCCAGGCACACATTATAGTTACACACCAGAAGTTACACTCCCTTGCCTTTCATGAAGGAATTAGGAGAGCAGTAGAATTGTGATTTTATGTTTTATTTTATTTCAGGCTTTTAACAAAGAACCTCAAGACTGTAGATGGAAAATCCTGTAGAAATATTGTAGTGACCATGCCCATGTCCTCCTTTTCAGACACGTACAACGATTCCTGCAGCACAGCCTCAGTAGATTCAGACACAAAGGAAAGTGAGGTGGCCAAAAGCTTCCCAGCAGAACAGAGGGCTGGCAGCTGAACAGCAGGACCAGCCTTCCTCAGGACCCTGTCCACCTGTCTTTATCTTGGGTGGACACTGGATCAAAGTTGCCTTTCTCACAAGCTCTGAGGTTCATAATTCACTAAAATTTTATCAACATGAACAGATGAGAACTGTTCTATCCACCTGGCAAGCTGGGAGAAACAAACTTGAAAGGAGCATTACACATCCAGAAAACATCAAACCTACCTTCAGTATTAGAGGAGAAAAATGCTTCTTGCATTGATTATCAAACTGTTTCAGAAGATGTGACCTAAATTAGGTCGACAGCAGAGCTGAAGAGTTTCTATGCACGCACCTTCTGGCAACTTTGCTTGAGCACCACATCACTGCAGAGGGGCACGCGGTGGTTACAAGTCCTTGCTCCACCCTAGGGTCACCTGGAGGTTTTTCCATTTGCTTGCCTCTGGCTGTGCCTTCCCTGTGCTCCTTAATTCCAGCTGATACATCATCACAAATGTGCCCTTTTTGCTGTCGGTCAACACCAAAAACACCCCACTTGAGGGTGGCTGTGGAAAGGAAACTTCTGACTGGGACCATCAGAGAGGCTCCGTGCAGCAGTGACGTGACTCCTCTGCGGTGGCACGGGCAGGGCCTGCTGCACACAGCATTCCAACCTCGGATCGGTGCGGGTGGCAGCTCCTGCCTGCGAGGTGCAGGGCTTAGCAGGGAAGTAAAGACGTGTAACAGCTACTGTGACAAAGAACACTTTGAACTCTTTTCACAATCTAAGTCGTTCCTCTGCCCCCTCTACAGTCTCTGGTTGCTGGATCACAACCCTTTGCATTTGGTGCCGAGAATTCAATTGAATGCCATTTACTGTCACATGTTTGAGTAGACTGCATGCTTTCCTTGTGTGCTGGGCTATGAGTAGATACATTTCACCCCCCATTTGGAATATACTTAAGCATTGCAAATAGGCAGTGAGCATTAGATGCTCCAATGAGTGGATAAAGTGTTGTTGTTAAATACTTCTTTTCAGGACATTTGATGAAAGGACTGTACCAAGTCTCTGCCACATAAGGATGTAATGTATAATATAAAGTGATTACAGATGTTAGGATTTCTATAGAAGCCATTAGCTCATTTAGAGCAGCTGTTAAGGCATGAAGGCATTTTGATGGTAATTGGGTCTTAGGTCCCACAAAAGCTGCTAGTACTTTAGTAAAGATAAATATTGACTAAGGGTTGCAAACAGGCAAAAGTCAGCCTGGTAAAAACGATCCCAAAAGAAGCTCAAGAGTGAGTGAATGGCTTTCACTCTTAGTGGTGTTTTGTTTAACCCTCAGACTAGTGGTGCTTTATGTAAATAACAAAGGGCACTAAAAGCACTAAAAATGGACATGAAGCATAACCAAAACCCACTCTTTACTAGTTGAGCCTCTGAGCAAAGCAGTAGGTGTGTGTATCATTCTGCTCTCACCTTTGCAGGAACTCGAATGTTTTCCTTTGTGTCTCAGTGGAGGCTGGCATTGCAAGTACCTTAGTGTGTGTCAGAATAGCTGTGAAGCAGGTAGATAGTCCTGTTGGAGAAAAAGCCTTGGAGTAGGTAAAGGCTTAGTCAGATTTTTTTGCCTGTGAAGATTTATTGCTTGATTATAAGTTGCACTGTGGTGATTGATTCCCATGGCTCTTCTAACCCTCCATATCTAAACTCTGTGATTTTTGACATTTTCTGTTCATGACTAGAGGACCTGAGAGTTCTGTACCTTTCTGGAAGCTACTTGTGTCCTACAGAGGTAGAAGCTTGCCTGTTTGTGTTGGTCATTTACCTCAAAAATGACATGTAGGCTCTCAGGAACATGAATCCTCTTGGTCTACTGTGGTTATCAGCATCTTGCAGGAAGAACTGATTCCTTTCAGTCCCCTAAGGAAATATCCTTTGTGACATTTTCTTATAGTGCAATTACTCTATCCTCTCCCTAAAATGAGTTCATTCTGGTTTCTCTATTACTTTTAGTGAGTTTTGCACAGTAACAGTGCTGCTGTCTACCCCTGCCCTAAGCATAGGAGAGGGAAGGGCTAGGGAGCTTTGATTGCACATTAATTAGTAAGCTTTTGTGTGTGGGAGAGAGAGATGGGGAAGGGTTACCTTGGGTATATGAAACTGCCAAAATGAAGATTTGTGACATTGCCAATGGATGGAAAGACAAAAACCTGCACTTTGGAGTTTTATTTTTGAGGAATCTCATTCTGATTGTGAAATGGAAGTGGGAAGTCTCTGAATGGAAGATGAGGAATCAGGTACTGTCAGTCCATTTCCTACCTCTGCATGAGCAGGGTGACAGTGTGCTGGTCCCACATCCCCTGGTGCCTCAACACCTTCCTGTAAAATGGGAGCTATTGAATTTGCCACTAAATGCTAAATTTTACCACGTATGTAAAAATTGGGGACCCTCCGGGAAAAGCAAAGCATTCAACCCCATATGCCCCACTGTGCCCTCAAGAGTGCCAGTGGTGGCATCCTGAGGAGCAGTCTAGAGCTGGAGCAGGGAATGGGGCTACTGAGGAAAAGGGTCCTCTCCCAGCTCCAGACCATCTTGTCATGGCAGCTGCAAAGGTAGGGGCTGGAGTATAGCATTCTCCTCCCTGCTTTGCTTTTGAAAACTTTTTCTTCCCCCCCACCCCCAAAATCTCATGTTTTATCCTGCTGGACCAAAGTTTGAGTGTGTCCCGCTCCATGAATGTCCTGAGGATGACAGGTCCCTCTGTCCCGTGGCTGTGCAGCAGGGGCACAGCACTCAGGTCTTTGGGAGCTGATTGTGCCACAGCTCCTGGGGCACACTGAGCCTGAGCAGGGAGCTCCCAGCCATCATCTGTCTTTAACCTTCCTGCAGTGCCAGGTGCCTGTTTCTGCCTCCATGTTCCCAACCCAGGGCACAGGGCAGCCCTGGCAGGGTCTCCTGGGCAGTGACAGGGCCCTCTGGCACAAGAGTCAGTGAGACAGGGCCACTGCAGGGCTGGCTTTGGGAAAGAATGAGTTCAGGGACTGACCAGGCTGCTGACAGGTCCTAGAGCAGCCACAAAGGAGTAACCTTCTGGCTTTGCTGACAAGACAAAATGGAGTTTGATGACTTTTTGAGTTTTTTAAATAGTATGCAGGATAGTGTTTTAATTAGTGTATTTCTGTCGAGCAAGGTGATAATTAAGGGAATGAGTCTCCATGTACAGTTAGAAGATGATTTGGTAATGTCCAGCAAGACTAATGTGTATGTTGGGGTATGCTTATTCTGTCTGTAGGTCTTTGACACCATCCTTTTCAGGTAGATGGACCTAAAATTCACAGTTTTCAAATAAGGATTTAATTTCAGTGTTGTTTGGAGATGATATAGTAACCATTTAAAAGTAATTTAAAAGTAATGGTTGTGACTATGTTTTGGCTGTAGAAGACACCAGGTCCCAGGTAAATCCATGCTGTAGCAGCCCTTGATGCTGGCCCAGTGCCTGGCTGTGCTCCCTGGGCCTGGGCTGGTCACACCTGCCCTCCAGGCTGAGGGTTTGCCTGGGCTCTCCTCCCTCTGCTCTGCTGCTCTTCTGTGAAACTTCAGAAACTTCACATCCTCAGAACTGCTCACTCAGGTGTGGGTGGGCTGCAGAGTCCTTCCTTCCTGGCACCAATGGCAAACAGGGACAGGCAGTTGCACAAGACACAAGTCTTGCTTTTAGTAAACCAGGCTAAAATAGAATCAGGCCTGATCCTCTCCTCTCACCTCTCACCCCACCAGGTGGAGAATCAGACCAATGGTCGTTGTCTTGAACGCAAACAGCTGCAGCCAAACCACATCTGGCTTTTCTCGCCAGCGACAGCAAAGCTCTGTGTGCGTCTTATGTTCTGGTCGTGTGTGATAAGAAGCCATTTTATTATCTATGATTTTCTTAGAGTCTTGATATTTCAAACAGGATTGGGTATGAGAAAGGCCATGTAATTCCTTTCCAAAAATACTCAAAGATTCAGATATATGTATAATTAGAAATATATAAGAAAAAAGATCCAAAATGTGTATTTCTTCTTGCAGCTGGACTGAAAGAGCTGCTAAGATTTCCTCCCCCCACTTGAGAATTGGTACAGTTTGTTTTTCTTACATGATTTCCATGGTGTTGATAATGATGTATTTGTATATTGTGACTGATGAGAGATAATCAGACAGGGAAAGAGCACAGAATTACCTGTCCTTTTTTCCAGTCAAGACAGAATGTACGAATTTATTACAAGAAAAAAAGTGTGCAAAAGAACTTCCTGTAATTAGGCCATTCTGACCTGTGTAGAACCACACTTTGTTTGAAATTTATAAAAATTATAACTAGTACAAAACCCTGTGGTTGATGTCTCTATGTGAAGCAACAAGTAAAATGAGATTTTTTTCTATTCGAGATAAATGAATATCAGTAAAGGCACATCATCAGAGCTGAAAAAATCTACACATTTGTCCAATATAACTTTAATTTGTCCAACACGTGTCACAAAAGGCACAGTAGGTTTTTTTTTCTTTTACCCATCTCCCTTAGTCATGTTCTGAGTCACTGGGACTCTTAGGAGAGTGCAAAGATTCACGCAGACAGCTCAGAGGAAGTTGTAGGTGACTTTATAATAGTTACCCCTGAGATGCCTGCATGCCTTTGGCTACCAGTGCTTATTAGGGAGTGCTAATTGATCCAAATACAAGTTGTGGATCATGTAGCAAGGCAAGCTGGTAAAAGTGAGAATGTAGAAACACAATGCAAATAGAGCAAGATGAACTGATTTCATGCAGTATCCAGATTTCTAGGGCAAACTTCACCTCACTTGACTTTTGAAGTCACTGGTGTCACCATGTTCCTGCAGTGAGTATTGGTATGAGAAAAAGAAGAAATAGGAGCACACCAGCCGCCGGTGTGGGGGGGGTTGCTTCATTCTCTGCCCCAAGCAGGCTCCTGCCAAATGCCCAGGGCAGGGAATGCACACGTGGGCAGGAGTGGGTGACGCTCTCCTGCCGCTCATCCCGGCCCCGCACGCCGGGACCGCCCCGGCCGGAGGAGCTGTGCAGGAGCCCTTCGTGGGGCAGAGGTGTTTGGATGCAGCACTAACAGTGACCCCCCGGCCAATCCACCTTGGACGAGAGCCCGTCTGGGGCTCTGCTCGGCCCTGTCTCACTTTCAGCAGGTGCACTGTGGAGACGGCCACACCTCTCCCTTCTGTGCCTTAACATAAAAGACGGAGTTTGGCCTTCAAGAAAGTACTTTCTAAAGAACACAGGACAGGCACTGATTTACAGGGTGTAACCCTCTGCTGGGGCACTTTGCACCAGGTTATCAGAGCGGGAGGGAGATGCAAGAAGCTTTCCCTAGCCTTTAAGAGCCCCAGGTCCCAGGTGCAGAGTGAGCCTGTCCTCCCAGTCAGCCCAGCAGTCTTTTCTCTTTCCACTTTCTCTCCTAACCATCATTTATTTCCTTCTGCGTGAGTTTACAGACGAGAGGCATCGGTCTCCCCCTCTCTCTCCACCTCCTTCTCAGCCATGTGACTGAGCACTCCCTGCATCAAGTGAAACTTTTCAGTCCGCAGGAAAGCTCGGTTTCCTGCGCAGCCGCTCCCCGGGGAGAAGCAGCACCTCTCACGCCCGCAGCCGTGCTGGCCATGGGGAGGAGCGCGCGGCAGCTCATCTCGCTGACCCTCGCCTGTGGTGAGTAACAGCATCATTTCTACCTGGAAATGGGACATTATGCCAGTTTTGTCTCCTTGCAGTTAGGACAGCACCTAACAGACTCAAAACTTTGAACCGTTTTGTTGCTAACACTAAGGGTGCTTTCAGTAAAGTCCCACTGCTAAGAAATAACCATGACTGCAGTTAATTGCAGCTGGTGTACACTTAATTTGATTTTTCCTCTGTACCTTCCTTGAACTCTCTGGTGGCATAAACTGTGTGTGAAGGAGTCAGTTCAAAGCCATGTTAGAAGCAGACTTTTTTGGCTTTGCTTTTCTTAATTAAAAATAATTTCCAGACCTGCAGAATTAACCAAAAATCCTGAGTGAGACAAGCAGGAAAGAAAAAACTGAGAAAGCATTGCTCAAGTCATTAATTTATCTGCATTGCAAGATGCAGAGCAGGATCGGGAAAGCAGGAGTGAGGCAGGGGCTTGGAAAACACAGGATGGGGTTTCTCTCAATGGCAAGCCTCATCAGAGTCACCATTTGATCCTTAATGCTGCTCTGTGAAAATCTGGGGAGCCACACACACGAAGGACATCTCCCAGTGCTTTAAGGCACTGCTCAACACCTGCAGCAGCACCAAACTTGCCTGGTGAAGAGGGACAGAGTGTGATTTAATCTGTGGAATGACCAAGGGTTTGAGCCGGGTATTGGGTGTGTTTTGCCATCAGCACATGGGGATCGCACAAGGACCAACCCCCATCCCCCTCTCAGTCCATGAGCAGGGAAAGTGCCCAGGGGCTCAACCACGAGCAGCTCCTGCTGTGTCTTTCTGCTTTCCCATGCCTGCTTCATAGCCAAAGGCTGCTGATGTAGCCCCAAAACATATAAATGAAAGGGGAGCAAGATCAGACTGAGAAACAACACTAATAATTCAGTGGTCAGCAATTGCTTTTGACCAGAACTTGTTTTCTCTGATCCTTACCCATTTTTGATCTTTCATTTAATAATTTGTTTTGATGTTTTATTAATGTCACAAAGTCAAGTCTTTCTGTGCAGACAGGGAATTAAACATAATTAGTGCTTAAGGGATAAAGGTCAAATGGGTTGGAGGGAAGCTATGACAGTACTGAAACCTCTCAGAAAATCTTGGTGCTTTTCTAATTCTTCAAGCAAACCAAAGCAGCCAAGGCTGGTGAGAGTGTTTTCAGTGATTACAGGAGCTGGGTCAGGTTTTGTGTCCACTCAGAATTAATCACCTAAGCTATGAGCATTTTGCCTGGCAGCAGAAAGCAGAACAAACCTGCTGGGCAGCTGAACAGATGAGTGTGGTTAGATGAAAAGGGGGAAGAAGTCCTCAGTAAAAGTTTCTATCACACACCCCAGTACAGTCTGAGAAATGGCACAGCCAGGCCATGGCACTGAGCACTCAGCTTCCCACCATAATGCCTGAAAGCAGAGGAGTGATGTTCCTTGTGACCAAAACTTGTCACCAAAGCATGAAAAAGGGAACTCCAGGCCCAGACTGGGAACAGGGAATTTCTGAGAGCTGTGCCGGTCCATTTCTAAGAGTTTTGTTCTGGAGCATTGCATGGAAGCTGCCTGGGCTCACACACAGCCCTCAGCATATGTTACACACAATTTTGATTCTAAAGTGAGACAAGGGGACTGCAGCTGCTTCCTCTGGGAAGATACCCCCCAGGGCATCTTCCCTCAAGCAAAATATTGCTTGTATGAAGTTTTGAGTTGGCTTTATAGGAGGAAAACAGAAGGAAACTACTGGGGGGTGCAGAGCTGCCATTCCTCGTGTTTCTGTGGCCTGTTTTGCTGGCAGAGCCATGAAAGTCTGTGCTGGGGAAGTCGTACTCATGGCTGCTTTCCAAGCGGTGCCAGGCTGCCAGAGAGGAATGTGGCTGTGCTGAGAAGGCACAGGGAAGCCTTTCAGGCCTTAGCTGGAGGGTAGGTCAGGGACCCCATGGGCCCATCCACCCCTTCACACAGCAGAGCCACCAGAACACTTTCAGCAGCCACCCAAACACAGCCAAGGCCAATGGGTGCAGCTGGAGAGTGATCCCTGCCCATCCCTGGGAGCTGATGTGGCCAAATGCCTTTTGGAAAGACCGTCCAAGCCAATGGGTTCAGCGGTGTGGCCATGCACTGGCATAAGCTCCAAAATGCTTGGGAGAGCCTGGAGGAACAGTCTGGTAGTCACCCAGTGAGCAAAAGCCATGGGCCACCCCAAAGATATTTCTGGCTTTACCCTTCAGGTGACCCTGTCAGGCTGAATAGTGAAAAATAATTGGGTTGAAATGACCTTTTGAGGAGTTTTATTTTAAAGCTGTGGGTGGTATTCCAATGGCACTTAAATAATATTTCTCTCCACGTCTGTGTTATCTGGTCAGTAATCAAAACCAATTTGTGAACTGAAAACTAAGAGCTACAGACAATTTAGGACTCGTGTAAACTTAAATATGTGTTGTTTCACAGTCTTACAGGGGAAGAAAGAGTGAAAATTGCAACTTCTTCTTTCTTGTTTTTATCATGCTGATACACTAGGATCAGCTACCCATAACTGGTGTATGGCAACTGCTCTGGCTTTCCCCTGGCCCCAGAGAAGGAGATCAGTTATCTGATAAACAGCTCTGCAGCAGCTGTGCTAAAGTGTAGGGGAAAGGGAGAAAATGAACTAAAGTGTCATATTAAGTGTGCATTTTTAGGTTCATTTTGAGAAAAATCACAAATTTTTTGAGGCTTTTCTACTGTCTCGAGTTGCACTTCTTTGATGATAACAGCTAAAATGGCAGTCAAGTGTGTTCTGTACAGCACAGAGTGCACCCAGGCAATTTTAGGAGTATGGACTATTGACATCTACACTTCTGCTCTTCTCCAACATAGCCATTTTTAAGGGAAAATTGTGGTAAGGGTTAAGATCTGTATATCTGCTCATATGTCTTTTGATTTTTCTTTTGAATTTGATTCAAAACCCAGTAGGTTTTACTATTCTTATTTAGTTTTTATATATCTTAGAATGGTGAGATTTTGTGAATTCAGCTATTATTGAAGATCTCTGTTCATGATAAGGGACAATAAAGAAATAAATTAATAAAGGGAAGAACTTGTGAGATTTCAGCCGTTTTCACTCTAAATGTGCCTTTGGCATTAATCTCTCCTAAAATCCCAATCTCAGCAGCCTGCCTGCCACAAACTTTGACACTGATTCCTGAGAAATTTCTTTGAAAGAACCAGTGTACAGTGAACTCAGACATGTTGAGGCATTCTCTGTGGAGCTGTACTGCTGGGAATATGAGCTGTCTTGGACTTCTGTGTCCCTTCTGTCTCCAAACCGGAGAATTTATCTCTGTCCTCCTGCTAATTTAGGCAGTAATGCATTTCACTACACCTAAATCTTCATGTACATCAAGGAATTCACATACGTCAGTGATTTATGATTTCTTTTATCTTGACCTTGTCTTTCTAGAGTCTTGCTGCATACTCACAAAGACTCGAGCAGAAGAGTTGTGACATTCACCTATTCGATGATGTACTTTCCCACTTCTTGTTCACTTCTGTATTTACATTTAGGAGCCAGATTTTTTTTTCACTTCTGCAAGGGACGTATTTCTGTAAATGTTATTAGGTGGAAGCATAATTTTGGTGCCGTGACTGTTTTCTGATGTGGCCCCTGGATGCTGCCTCCTGATTTTTTTTTTTCTTATTTCTGAAAGCCCATCACTAAGAGGGATGGTCATTGTTGGGGTTCTTTCAGGAGGAAGAACTTCAGGGTTCAAGCTGACATGGCTACCACAAAACAATAAATAAATATCAGGAATTTTCCTGTTCCCAGACTGGTTTCCCAGACTACTGTGAATCACTGTAAAACCATTGCACTGCCTCACTTCCTTCACACACAAACACATCCCCTTTCCCTACACTTCGTTGGTAAGAACACCCATGTCATCTTCCTTAGACCTCGCCAATTTGCTTCCAGCAAATTCTGCTGAACTACTGCCTGCAGGGAATTCTTGTGCTGCCTGGGACTTGTGCAAGGTCTGGGTCCTCAGTGTGTGGAGAGCTGGGAGCCAATGTGCTCCCACTGGAACGGGAATACTCAGAGGTGTGAAACCTGGGGAGTGGTGCCAAGCTGTGGATAGTCCTACAGGGTGTCTGCTTTCACTCTCCTATCATGAGTGGAGCCAAATGAAGGATGAAATTGTGTCACCCATTTGATAACAAAACCAGTGCAGTTATGCTGTGATTATCAATGTAAAAGTGAAATAGAAAGGTTTCTAGACCGCTGACTTTAGTTTCTTTGCAGCATTTTCCTCCTGCTTTGCTGAAGCGGCCCTGGGGGTCGAACTGTCTCCAGAAACCACATCCTTCCATCAAATGGCTACTTCTGCTCAGCCACTTTCCCTTTTTCATTCTTCACCCCATCAAAGCACCACAGCTCATTTTAACAGCACAGGCCATCTTCAAACAACACCCATGAGCCACAGAACAACTGTGCAGACAACAGAGCAGCTCCAGACTACAGCAGCTCCAGGCCAGCACACAGCAGCCCAAGGAGGAGCAGGCGCCATATCCACGACACCCGCAGACACCACCAGCACAGCCAGCCAGGCCACAGCCCCGGCAATGCTCTCGATTACAGCTGCAGTGAAGAACACAACCAGCCCTTCTGTGTTCTCCACCAGGCATGGGAGGAGACCACATGTGACCACAGGAATGACAGCAGTGGCCACCAACACCTCCCTGAAACACGAGACAGCAAGTACCCAGGGGACAGCTGCCACCACCGCCTCTGCAGCCACCACCACGCAGAAGGGCAGGTGCAGCACGCGCTCTCGGAGACAAACAACAGCCACGGCTGCCACCAGCACGACAACCACCCATGGAGGGACACAAACAGCCCCCACATCCCCTGCCAGGACAGCGAGACCCCGGCCCGGCCCGCAGCCCTCTCCCATCCCCACAGGCACCTACACCCTTTCCGATGGGAACACGACCTGCGTCAAAGCTGTCATGGGTCTGCAGCTGATGGCTCGAAATACACAACAGGTGAGGTGGAAGCTGAGCTTTGTAGTGACTTTCTTCATTAGCTGGAGTTCATTCTTCCTCTTTCCAAGCCATTTTCAGAATTAGCTTCTATGATCAAAACAAGTGGTTTGCTGCCAGTCTAAGGCCCCTCGTGTGCCACAGCATCCCAGCTGCTGTACTTTGGCCTGTGTGATGATGATGCCAGGGGGACGTAAAGGTGCTTTCTTATTTCAGTGATATTTGTGTGGGAGCAATAGTGGGGCAGGAGATCAGCCTGCAGGGTTATTTGTGCTTCCTAGAATGGGAGATCAGTTAAAATCTGTACTGACTTCAGTGAAGAGCTTGACATTGTGAGCTGCAACGAAAGCAAGAAATTGTCAGTTCACAGACTTGGATTCAGAGGTGGGTTGTCCTGATGCTGACGAATGGACAATTTAGGATCACGGGAACTGCCAGGTTCTGAAGAGTTAGTCCCCTCTCCTAGAAGTGATCCACTGAGAATGATTCAGCAAAAGATGGCATACAACCCAAAATGGCAATTGTGTCCCTCAGGCTTAAAGTTTTGTAGCCTCCATTAATACAACACATGCAGCTACATCCTAAGGCTCTGGAGTTCTTATGCTTGAGCCATCCCTGTTACAAATACAAATATTCATGTTTGGTATCTGCATATTTCCAACACGGGATGATTGTCTAATGTTGGTAGAAGTAATTTTCATTCCTCATCCTGGCAGAAGCCAGGCAGGGACCAGGATTCTCAACCTTACCAGACCATAGTGAGATGTTTATAATTATATAAGGTGCTCCTTCTTTATAAATTACTTTATTCGTACTCATCTGACCCTGCTCTGAATCATATCAGTTCACTGAATGAACAGAAAACCAATATTTTCTGCCATCTTAATGCACTGGAACAGCTCGGTGATGTGACAGACAACCACCAGTGCTGATTCACAAGTGGGGAAAGACCCTGGCAGGCAGCAGTTTGGCTGCCACCACCACTGGCCTGTTCATTCAGCCACATAGAGCCTGTGTGGGGGAAAAAAACCAGGCAAATCTCTGCATGTTTTAAAGTTATTAAATCTCTGCATGTTTGTTACTAAATTCCACCCTCTTCTTCATCAGCAGCCCTGCAATGTCTCTTCTCTCTACAGGAGCAGATGGAGTATGTGACTGTCAACCCCAATGCGACACAGGTATCTGGAAGCTGTGGGATGGTGCAGTCTGAGCTGAACTTAACTTTTAGTGGAGGATTTGTAAACTTCACTTTTGTAAAGGTAATTGTTGCATTTAAAGGGAACAAGTGTTTAGGACTGGGGAGCAAGAACTTAGGCTGCCTTTGATCCAGCTTGAGCTGTGGGGAAAGGTGTTTTATCTATCTCTGTGCTTGTTTACCATCTCTATATAAGGCATGGTTACTTCTCTTCTTCCCAACGGGTAGAACCACAGATTAATTCAGGTTGGAAAATACCTCTGGAGGCTGCCTGGTGCAGCATCGTGCTCACAGTACAACTGACTTCAGTGTTAAATCAGGTCTTGTCTGTTTGAACTTTGAGTTTGGAAGTGAAGGATAAGCACAGTGCTCTGCCATCTTCTGAGAGAAAGCTACAGAGAGCAGTGTTAAAGTTGCCCATCAAGCAACTCAAAATCTAGGAATAGCCAAGCAAGATCTGAATCTCTTTTTTACATAGGTAAGTCTCATGGGAGGGAAGGTCAGAGCTGCTGTTTGCATTGGAGTGGCACAGAGGGAAAGGGTTTGGGACTGGAGTCCCTGTGCCAGAACAAGGTGTGCTGGGAGCTCACACTGTCAAGTTGCTCTCAGCCATTTGCTTTCCATAAAAGCCAGCTGGGGTTGTCAAATTCAAAGAACAGCCTGTGCAGTTTTGAGTGCCCAGGAGCCATGACACATCCACAGCTGAAGGAGCCTAATTTCATCTAATTTCTGAGTGGAAAATTCCAAACAAGTGAACTGCAACAATAAAATTGTAGATAAGTGGCCTTAAAGGGAGACCTACAAACACACACAGAAACTTGGTCAAGATGACAGGTTTTGCTTACACAGTGGGAAAATGAGGGTTTTTTCCACATTGTATCTATTAATTCCATGTTCCCCACTGGGACCACATCATCTCTGGGTGTGGCTTAACACAAGCTACCAAGAGTGCTGCAGCTTGTGTAAGCACCAGAGAAAACCCCTGAGTGCAGCCATTCTCTTGCTACCTCAGGCATTTGAAAATTTTGGGAGGCAGCACTATTTATCTGAAAGCTGTAAAGGCTGGGTGATGATGCCTGCAGAGCTAAGACAGAATTAACACTGTGTATAAAGTCGTTAATGGGCAGGGAGGAATGGACAGCAACACAGCACGGGTTGGATCCCATCACACTCTGGGAAGTGTGATGTGCATCAAGGCCATGTCCTGGAGGTTCACAGCAGCTGAGAGCTGCATCTGGCCATCACTGCTGTTTTGTGTCCTTCAATTAATCAAGCTAAATTGTCAGTCTTGCAGCCTGGTTCCAAGCTCAAATTACAGACGATTAAGAAAAGTACAAATGGTTAATCAGTCATTTTCATAGAAAGTCCGAGAGAGAACAGCAAATTATACCCCGCATGTGTCATTAATTCTTGAACAGAGAAAATATTTCAATTAGTAATCATCTTTATTTTAGCTTATGGCAAGAAGTTTTCTGAGAGCTACAGAGGAAAAGTGACGTAAAAAATGAAGGAGCTGTTTTAAAACGAAGGATCGGTTCAGACTGAGTGTTTGCTTGAAATGTGTTTCCTGCAACAAGAGGAACATTTATGGTGTCACAAGAATCCTTAGAGAAAGGCTGGGGATTCAAGTACCCATAAAAGCCCCAGGTTGCAGCAGTGCTAAGGAGAGTGATGTGAACCTTTAGGAGGTGCTTGACCTGTCTTGCCCTGAAAAAGGTGGGTTTTGGCACAGCATTAGACAATCCACCCTCCACTTAAAGATAAGCCTCAAGAGCATAGCAGGGCTCAGCTTGGACTGCTTTGAAATTCAAGTTAATAAGAAATGAGTTTGCTGCTGGCTTTTTGTGTTTGGTCCCTGCAGCCTGTCTCGGTGCTTTGAAGCTGGAGTGCTCCAGCAGTGGCACTTGTGGCTGTCTCTGGTGGGAGAGGAGCTGGCTCAGGCCCCGGGGCTGGGGTGGCAGAGGAGAGGGGCTGGGTCAGTGCTCACCACTCCAGTGGCCTCTCTGAAGGGCTTGAAAAAAGGAAGTTGTGTAACCAACCCACAAGATGTGAAGTAGGAGCAGGTGTTTTCCCCTAGCAAAGTTTTTAACTGTGGCCAAACAGAAAAAAGCACTGCCACCCAAAAATGGTCATATTTCACCTATTTTTGTCTTTCAGTTGGAAAAATGCTGAGAACCTCTTCTCTGGTATATTTCTTTCTTCAATTTTCCCTCTCCATCCTACCAGTTTTTAACTGGGTGCACAGGAGACATTCATGTCTGCTGCCATTTATCTACCAGCTGCACTCACCAGTCCCTGTGTACACACAGCAGGAATTAAACTGGGTAGCAGGGCTGCTGCTGCATGAGGCATCACATTATACTCCAACACTGCTACCAGGGGGAAGCTCCCTAGAGTGGCTCTCACCCTGTGACACGCCAGGGGAGGGCAGTGTCCAGGCTGCACCAGGGTTTCAAGGCATGCAGGCAGGACACCTGGCTGGAAATTTTGTTCTGTGCTGTTGTCCCAGGTGCTTTCTGTGCCAGCAGTCTTCCTACTTTTGGTTATCACAAGTATCTCATGAGTGTCCAGCTTGAGCAGTTTGTGTAAAATGACACCTGCACGGTCCCATTTCACTGAACTGAGCAGAATTGGTGATGCAGGTGAGAATTGGAAAAGAAAAATACATCCAAGAGAGTTGGTACTTGGATCTCAAAGGTGATGCTTTATCAAGTATTTATTTGGGAATATCTTTATGACCATTTTGCTGTGGTGAGCTGTGTTTCTTTCCCCTGCAGATACATGTATGTATTATGAATAAAGATGTATCTTCTTTTGCAGCAAGCTCCAAGTTACTCTGTCACTAAAATTGAGAGCAGAATACAGTTTTCTTCTGAAGGTCAGTGATTTTACCCTGTCCTAATTTCAGATCAAGCTGTTCTGGGTGTGGGATAAGCTTTCATATCTTTAAAACACTGGATTTTACAAGTATGTGTTTTATCAAGCTTTCAGTGTGTCATTCATCTAAATCTTATAGTATAAAAGTGGAAGGGAAGGGACCCAGCTGCAGTCATGTCACTATTATTACATCGTCTTTTTGATCTCAAAAGCTTTCCCTGCCCCACTCTTTTGGAATAGAGATTACTTCAAACCTTGTCTGTTCCTGTGAGAATTCTAACCCCCTCTTGCAGACTCAATTTTGTTAAAATGTGATTTGAGGAAGCATCTGAAATTTTAGCTGCTTTTTCAGACCTAAGCTCAGCTGAGTCACCCATTGATAGTTAATGCACTCATTTAAACATGTAAGAAGAGTAAGTGATAGTTTATGGAGAAAATGTCCACGCTTTAGTAACCACTGGGACCATTTTACCTCAGAAAGATGGTGGTTCCAGTGGAGTTAGTGTGGATTCTCATCTGTCTCTCTCTGGCTTCCAGCTATGCTTTACTATGCAGCCCTAAATGAGAAGCTGTTCACAACAAAGCTGGGGAATTCCTTTAAGTGTGCCAGCAGGCAAACCTTCACCTTGGAGAGGAACTTCCAGATCCTCTTTGTTCATATGCAGCTGCAGGCGTTTGACATTGTCGGTAACCAGTTTGGAAAAGGTGAGTAGGATACTTTTCCACCCTTCCCAGACCTGCATGTCAGCACTCTGGTAGCCCAATGGATGTAATCTGCTAAATTATATCCATACACATGGACTGAACCTACAGCACAACCACAGCTTTGTATCTGTTCCCAAATAATGTAACCTGCCCACTGCTGTTTTCTCAATCTTTCCTGAGTCATTTCCAACACAGTGGTAATACCTATGGAGGATGGAAAAATATCTTTCCCCCCTGAATTCAGCACCTTCTGTTTCACCTTCTTGTTAAAAATGCTTAACTCTACAGCCACAATTTTCTTCTTCATCCATTTTCTCCTGGAACAAGCAGAGGTGTGTTCACCACCAATGCACTGCCCAAACTCTCAGCGTGTAAAGTTCATTTCCAGGCCACTGTTCTCAATATAGTCAGATTTTAGCTATTTTTAAAGGCTCCTGATACTCACATTGTCCCACAATTGCAGCAGCAAAACTGCCAGCTAATAAGGGATATTTATGAATGCAGGATGATATTTTCAGAGCAGCTCTGTCTAGACGTGATGATCGGTGCTTCTGAGGAGGAGCACAACTGGCCCACTCCCAGCTTCAGAATTAAACGTGATGCTCATCTCTTCAGTTTGTCTTTTCTTGGAGAAGTGCCACAAAGAGGCAACCAGGTATCTCAATAAAAGACAAAGACAGACCAGAGAGGGGGATTAAGTGGAACCCTGTGGTCTCTTTCAAGTTCTCCATCTTCTCATTTCTGTGGCTTCCTCTCAGGGCTTTTCCATACAAGAACTCAGGTGCACAGAAGGGCTGACCAGCTCTCCAGCCCTTCAGATGCAGTAATAAAACTGTAAGTAATAAAAAAAGAGAGAATTCTCTTCTGCCACTTGCCTTTCTGTGTGCTCACAAAATACTGCCCCTGTATTCTTCTTTTTACTTTAGATCTGTCCTTTGACTCAGTTTGGTTCTGTTTGACAAATTCTTCTTCGGTTAGGTCACCATTTTGGTTACCTTTTTCATTCTAAAAGGAATATAATGGGAAACATTTGGGGCTTTTTAAAGACATGGTTCTTCTCCACACTGAGAACTTCATCTATGCTGTCAGTCTCACGAAGAATTTTTGCATGGGATAACACTGAGCTGGAAGAACGCATGGGATCCCATCTGGTCCCCTCATTCCCATTCAAATGTGTACAATGAATGATCTTAGTTATGGGACTAGGTATGGCCTCACCTCACCTGAGAAGGATGCTCTCTGTCTCTCCCTCTCTCTCTCCCTCCAAGTCAGACTAATCTCTGCTAGTCAATGCCATATACAAATTTAAATTAGTTTTGCTCTTAGTCAGAGAGCTGAGAAAGCAGCTCCCACCTCTGAAATAATTCCCCTGTGGCTACAAAACAGTCATGAAACTGTTGTGTGTTGGCTGCATATGCAGATTCTGAAGGAGAAAATCCCCAGTGAAGGAATGACTAAACACATCACCAGCCTTCTACCTTCGGGTGTCTTGAGACTGATAGTTTCACTTCTGTTGCTCCTGATTTGCTTATCTTTAAATGGGGAAGAAAAAACAGTAATGGTCACTGGTTTCAAGTTCTTTACAATTTTGTACTGTGTGCAGCAGTGTTTATCAATAGCTTGATCTCTTTGAGTCTGGAAATCTGTAAAAGGGCCTTCTGTTCTTCAGTGCATCAGAAACAATTCCTAGAGTTCATTCCTTCATTCCCAATGTTTCATCAAAACAAAATGACCAATTCAAACATCTCTGGCTTTCACAACACTTAGATGCAAATACTTTTCCGCTCATTTAACAGCAGGTTACATTAACCAGACAGAGCTTTCAAAAGGCAACCTCTAGTTGAATGCTCATGCCTTTGGCTTTGTGGCATTGCATCACCGTCTGGATTAGAGCAGAAGAGGATCAGACTTTGGGAAGAGCCATGTGGAGGCTCTGGAGCTGTGCCACGATGTCATGCACTCCACATGTTCCTTGGGCTCACTGCCCACTGTCAGTGAAAAGATTTCCGTGGGGGAAAAGCCCAAGCGAAGCTACAACTTGTGCCAGCATAGTCATGGAATAACACTCGAGGCTTTAATCTCAGAGTGCTGTTGAAACCTGCCTCGGAACAGTCACAGGGAGTGAGAGGGGCACAGGGTGTGGGATCTCCCTCATATCCTGGCTATAAACTGGATTTACTGCTGAGCTGGGATGTACTGTGGGGTTTAGCTGACCAAGCTGCCCTTAGAGAACAGTTTGCTCTGCAGGTGCTACTCACAGCAGCATGACAAAGGTCTGTCTTTCCCCAGAGTCCGAGGAAGGACCATTCCTGTAGATCTGATGGAAGATATAGGTCTGATCTGATTCTGGGATAACACATTAGTGGTCATTCCCAGACACTGCCTTCACTCCCAGGGCTACACTTGTATTTTGAATTTGAGACTGATCCTGCCATTGTTACTGGCAAAATTTTCCATTTCTGTCAGTGGCCCACGTGGTGTGGTCTCTCCATAGGAAAGCCGCCAATTTACCTCAGTCTAGACGTTCGCTTTTAACTAATGAGTTTCTGTTTAATCAGAGGATGACTTGAATATTCATTTGGGTAGGAACTGGCTGAGGAAGTCAGGATTTGCCCTCTCTGTAGCTAAGAGGTATGTTTGGAGTGATATCTTTGGATGGTCCTCCAAATATTTGATTTGTGTCAGAACCTTTTCTGATATCATCATATGTACAACAAAATTACAATAGTACTACTAAAGCAACTCCCTGGACTATGGCCAAGGCTTCTGCCTCCCTAATCTCTGGATGTTCTGAGTTAATCACCATTATCCACAATTACTTTGAATTAAACAGAGAGAACAATTGGAATTTGATTTTTCTTAGGAAACACTGACTTAACAAGGATTCTTGCTGCACTGATGATGTGCTGGACTATGGGCTTCTGTCTCTGGCCTGATTCTTTTCACTGGGAAGAAGCAATCAGATGTCACACAGAGCAGTTTTCAACCATGTGTCTTGTGCTTTATTTTCAGACTGGCACTTTGTATTGTGATGTTCCCCATCTGCTTTTGGCAAGAAACCTCCTGCTGTGTGTGTGGTGAAACAATTCTGTAGACATGAGGGAGCAGAGCAACTTTAGGGAAGTATGGAGCTACTGCAGAAGGGGCAAGGACGGTTTTCTTGAGATAAGGCTCACCACAGATTAAAAATGTAGTAGGTATAGCTCAGGAAAAAGAAAGGGAAAAAAAAAGAAAGCAAGGGTTTGAGAACTTCTGGCTTGTATTTGCCAACTCTTCTGGAATACAGATGTACAGTCTAGGAGTATGGTGTTCTGCTATAACATTCTCTGATCTCCTTTTCTTTTCAGAAGAAGAATGTTTTCCTGATAGAAACAGCAAAGCAGCTCCCATTGCAGTGTGCCTGAGTATCCTGGGATTGTTTGTCATTGTGCTTGCCACCTTCCTGATCTCCAGAAGAAAGCCACGTAGAGGATACGAACGCATCTGAGGTGCACTTGTACTTCCAAATGTGTGCAGCAAGCAGAGAAGTCACAGAAGTTTTTGTTTCTGCCTGGCAATCTCCCTGCCCTGAAGCCACATTTTTAAGTGAGATGACACCATGTGTTTACAGCTAATGAATGTTTCTGGAAGGAGTTTCTTTAAGGTGGGAAGGACTCTCTACTTTAGGCTATTCTTAGCATCTAATTTAGATGTATTCCAGATGACAAAAATGAGGACCCAATTTCTCTGTGTTATCAACAAAGGAGGTCATTCAGATCACCTAAGCCAGATTCCTAAAAATAGCTTAAAGCAAGCAGGATCACTATCCCCCAGAAAATCCGTCAGGTTTGTTAATGACAGTGTTTAGATTTATTAAAATATAGAAGTCTGATCTTCAGGTGAATAAACCAGAGGCCCACAGCTACAGACAGCCCTGCTAAGTAAGAGCTCACTGAAAGCTTTTTTAGGAACACGGTGCACGCCAAAATCTCAGGTGAAGTGTCAGTGTGACTCCACTCACAAGCAAGTTCTCACCAGTCCTACAACACAGTCACACTTCCTAAGTGCTTGGGGTTTTCTTACTAAGCCCTTTGCAAAGACACAGTGGTAATTGTGACTCTTATGCTGGAGCTTAATATATCATGGTCTTGTGAGAGCTCAGGAATCCCTCATATCCTGTTCAGACATGGACCTGTCACAGTGACCACAATGAGCCCAGGAAATGCCTCTCTACTGGGGCAGCATGGTGGTCTCTTAATCCAGGAAGATGCCACACTCACTGGAAATGCCTGGGATTAAGTAACCACCATTGGGGCAGACCTGCACAAGGTCCATGAGGAATGGAAATCCACTGATTCTGTATGGTCAAGGCTTCTGTGGGAAATAAAAGCTTGCACAGGCCTTGGACAAACTCAGCTCAAAAGTGAGTGTTCTCCAGTGTGCTCACAGCTGAGCAGCTGGGTTTTCATATGGAATTAATGTGGAGTTGCTTTAAAGCACACTGATACACTCTGTAGTCTATTTCCTGCTAAACCAATGATGAAGGCATGAGAACAGTAATTGCTTTCGAGATTTAAGTCCAGCTCACGTTCTTCGTTGTAACAAGGAAAAGCTGCTTGTCACAGAAGATTTACAAAGCTGAACATAGGCACAAATGTGCACATAAACACACACATACACGTGCACATGCCACACAATCTGCTCACTGAAGCAAATTACATCAAGATGATAAGAAATTATGTATAAAAACATTTGCAAAAGAGAAGATCATACTAAATAAGAGCACATTTCCCCCAAGAAGTTAGGGTAATGGCTTAAATTTTACTAATAAAAGTTTGTTCTGGAAAAGGACTGTGGAAGGGCACTCATTAAACAAAAGAAAGACTGAATTCATATGCAAAAATGCCTTGACAATTTAATCTTTATCTAAGCAAAAGTGGAAATGCTGGGAGCTAATTTAATTTCCATGAATAGTGGCCCAAATCCTGCGCAGTTATCAATGGTGATGGAACCTCACTGGATTTTCACTCTGTAAAACTGATGGTTATGTCTTGTCAGATATTCCCTTAAGTATTTTAAAAATACTTTTGATATTTTACTAGTATTTAACCATTGCAAGTTTACTTATTTAAATGTAGAAAGAAAAGAAATCCTTCCATTCCACGAATTAATTAGAGATGTTGGTCTGTGTGAAGTAGGAAACATGGCCATACTGTTCTATAATCAATATAATATGTAGCAGTGGAAGTAATTAACATTCTCTAGAAATGTTCCCTTTGAGTCTGAATGAACCAATAAATAAGAAAGATAAAGACAATTTTGAAGTACTTTTACACTTGGAGAAACATGAGAACAAAGAACCAGCTGTGAGCACAGGAACAGCTGAATACATTTATAAGGTGAAACGGCACAAGAAATGGGACACCAGACTTTCAAACCTTGAATACAGACACAGCGATTTGAACTATATTCAGTTGAATACTCAAATTGAAATGTAAGTATTTCAATTACTGTTTTGTAAAGGGCTCCAGCACTGTTCATAATGGTTAGTGAGCTTTATCGAGCTCATTTTCCCTTCCTCCTTCCCCCCCTTAGCAGACAAGCAGCCACTGGACTCAGATCTTGGGCCTAATAAGATCCCTCTAATTCTCAGGGTTACTTAATACTATGAATCTGTTGTATAGAAAGCAGATTTTTATACTCAATTAAAGCATTCACTTTTTTTAAAAAAATGGGATGTCTGGGAGGAAAGGTAAATGTATGAAGAGCTTCCATTTGAAAATGAGCCTGTGCCTGCAGTAGGGATGTCACTGTCCCAGGCTGCTACATGTGGACATTTTAACAACAAAAGCTGCCTAAAAAGCTCAGCACATGGTCTGACCCTAAGCTGTTCTGCCCAGGGATCAGTAGACATCTTCCCCTTGTCAAAGGCAGGTCCCATTTCACACGTTCTTTGGACTGTTCAGTTGCGTGATCTGTGTTACTTCTACTGGCACGGATACAGCATTTGCTTGTTCTGTTCTGAAAATTTGCTTTATGTTAATATTCAGTCTTTTAAAAAAGTTTGATATCAGCATGAGTACAGAAAGGAGTTACTAATGACTGCTAATTCTGTGTTTAATATTGTGACGCCTGGCATTTTCACCAGTGATGCACAATTAATGTTTTTCCCCATAGTTTTTTTTCTTTCTACAGGGAATCAACCTGTTGGTATTGAACAATGTTTGGATTCAGATTTACCTGATTTGTTCTTATGCTTTTTCTTGCTATTTTTTGTTTGCTATTTTTATGAAGCTGCATTCTGCCATCTGTACATGAACGATACTCTGGGCTTGCTCTAACTGGCACAGGTGAAGTGCACGTGGTGCAAACCAATGAAACAACTGGATGCTCCCAGGAAATGCTGCCAACATGCAGCAAAATTCATCCAATGGAGTTAGTGCTTGATAGTAGTAAAGTATCCATTGGAGAACTCGTTACTGCATCAGGAGATCCCAGCCTGGAAGTGCACCATTTTCCCAGCTGTGGCCCAGCCTGCCTCCCGTCACCTCCATCCCTGATCCCAAAACCCAGCCAGCCTGCAGCAGGGATGTGTGTCAGCACAGCAGCATAGCAAGGAGTATTGCGTCTTCAAATTCAACGCTGAATTAGAATCAGACAGCCCAGCTGCTCCCTGAGCTGCCATGTGCAGCTTTACAAGCCAATGCCTGTATTTATTTTCTGCCAGAATTTAGGAATATATTTAGCTGGTACTTTTTTATCTAATGGAGTGGTTTTGAGGTCTTCCTCTCATTGGGAAGACTCTAGAGGGGTAATTGGTCTTGGGTGTTGCTAGACTTGCTCTTTTAAACTTCTTGTCTGAAGAAACATCTTGAGCAAAAAGTCCCTAAAAGAACACCATACAAAAAGAGGATATTTGGTAAACTACTTGCACGCTAGGTGGGCCATAGCGGTTATACTGTGGGTAGCAGGGCAGTTTTGTCTGCTGTGGGAGGAGACAAGGCTGCAGCTGGGTCCCAGAGTGACTCAGCAGCCCCAGCTCACTTCTTTCCCCAGTTGCAGACTCAGATCAATCCAACCTTGAACCAGAAGGTGCTGATCAGGATGATGTGGTGCATTGATGGTGTGATGCATCCACCAGGGAAGCAAAGCTTAACTTCTGTGCAAGCATGTGCTGGTCAGGAGGCAGGGGGGCCATCCCAGGGACTAGGACGTGGGCACATCCTCACATCTCCATATCCTGAGGGCTCCCTGGTCCTCTGTTGCAGCTCTCATGCCAGACCATCCCTTGTGATCTCTCATACACCCAAGACAGAATGGGTGCATCCCCAGAGCACGATGATGTCACACTTAGACAAGTCACTGAGGAGTTTATAAAGCAAGGTTTAATTTCTTTCAGTCCATTTTGTTCTCTGATGGACAAGCCCAAGTTAAGAAACACCTGTTAATTCAGTTGAAAGTGGAAGGGAGATTAGATTGGCATCTTGAGTGTCTGAACGTGGCTTGGCTGATCACTTCCAGCTTGCTATAATGTATAGCTGCTAAAAATAACTTGCTATGAGAAGAAAGATATGCTCTTTATTTTTCTATTATTGGTGTTTCTATAATAAAGGCTGTATTTAGTCATTACAGTGTGCATTGCTGTGCAATGATTTAACTCTGAAATGGCTGAGTGAGTCTCACATGTTGTGCTCTTCATGAAGCAAAGGTTGTTAGATGGACTGCAGGAAAGCAGAAGACATGGTAAAGATGGGGAAGAAAAACCAATCTCTCTGCTGCCAGCAGCTGCTTGAGGAACTTGGCTGTTGGAGAAGGGCCAGGGAGGGCAGCAGAGGGGTCATAACTTCCCTCAGGAATAAAATACCAGAATTATGCTTCACTTCATTTCTGGTGTCAGTGCACATCCCTACATGATAGATAATTTAATGTCACAAGCTGAAAACTTTGCAAGCCCCTTGATTTGTCCTTCAGAAGAAAATCAGGGCTGCCTGGAGAGCAGGGGCAGTTTGCTCTGCCCTTTGGCACTTGCTTGGCCTGGTACAATGTTAAATTTGGTGCCAGGTTTGCACCTATTTAAGTAGGCAAGATTCCTCACTTGTTCCTATTTTAGAAGCTGGGCTGGTAAATACACACTTGTGTATGTGATGTAGGCCCTCAAAGGCTGCTGGTGTCTCAAAATTCTCTCTTTCTTGACAAGGTTTAGTGGCAGATGGAGGGAGAGTCAACCATTTTTACTTAAAGGCAAAAAGTCCCCATCTATGAGTCATACCCTGGACTGTCCCAGAGGCACAAACATTTGGAATTCGTTGAAGAAACCTAACACATCAGAGTGTTTAGAAGAAAACAGAATGAGTATTTTTTAAAGTATCAATTTGAGCAAAATAACAAGCGTGAGAAGAGGAAGATTTCTATGGAGTTAACCCTCTGTGACTAAGGTGATAAGACACTTGGACACTACACTTCCCTCATGTCCAGGGCTGTGGCCATTGCATGCCAACAAGACGGGTATGTGGGTCTGAAGTTTATCTGCCACAGCAACATAACACTGCTGGGCTTTCATCAGCATCTGGGCTTTCCAAGCTTTTTTATGTCACTAAACATAAGTTTCTCTTTTTCTGCGAGTCTTACTGCCTATGGAATTGGTAGATCTCAAGTACTTTATTAAATTATAAACTAATTGACTCAGTTTCTAACTTAGCTCTTTCTTCACAATTTTAAAGAGGAGCAGGTTGCATTTCCAACATGCAGAAAAACAAAGTAAATGGCTGTTGGGAAAAAGAAAAGTGTTCAATCTGAGTCAGAACATCTGTGTTTATTAGAGACACAGATCTTGGTTTTGAACCTTGGTTTTACTGAGGCTTTCCTATATCACAAAAACGTTTGAAGACTATGAATCATGAGTCCAGCCAATGTTTAACCTCCTTTTACCATGGAATCACTTTTTTATCATTGGGTCAAGGAAAATGACTTCATATTTCATATTATATTTTTCACAATCTGCTCCAGGAAAAAATTGTTACAAGAAAACTACTCGAATTATTAATCAAAGCAGCTTTCAAAATATGTCCAGCTTCCACAATAAAATTTAAAAATAAATGTCGCCAACCCAACCTATCCTACCTACATCAGTAGGTTCACCTGAGTGCTTCTGTCTGTAGATGTGCACATCAAACATACTGCTGGTATCAGTGAGGAAATTATTATTTCTGCATTTAAGCTTTATTACATTGCACTTTCAAACATCTGTGTGTACAGTCTGGTGATTCCACTTGACTTTGCAAGCCCTAAAAGCCCTGCTGGCAGGATGCCTCCACCAAGAGTAGATTTGCAATATAAATGAGTTTGCCACTTCCATTAGTTCTACTGCTGAAAGCATCAGCTCCTCTGCCACCTTTGATTTATTTACTGTAAAATATCTGCAGCTCTCCCCAATGTCCAACAGCTAAACTACATAAAATGCTGCCATCTTGTGTTTAGAGACAAATTAAACCTGACATTTAAAAAATCTGGGTTCCGAGAGGCGAAGTAGGATCTACACTGTCAGCATCTTACGTTGAAGAAGATTGGAGTGAATGGATTATGGAAAAGTGGAAGCTTCACTTAATAATTTAGTTTTTAAAATCTCATCCTTAGAGCAAATGCTGATCCCTCTTGCAGTCAGGTGCAAGGGACAATTGCCCCAAGCTGATCTGGTGTCTGTTTAACCTGCTTGAACCACCCAGTCCCTAGTGTGAGGGGTCACCATGGAGAAGTAAAAATAGCAACAGTGGAGCAAGCAGAGATTGCCTGCATACTGGAGATGCTCTTCATATAAGAAACAGTTCACGCTTCAGAGTATGGAGAACACGTAAGACATTAAACACTGCCCCTATTGCAATTGATAGATTGTGTATTCCTGTTGTGAAAAAGCACGGCTGCTTTGCTATTTGTAAACAAGTGGAAATACTTATTTTGACTGTGCTGGGGCTGAGCAGGTTTAGCCCCGGGTGGGCTTTAAACTGATGGATATCGGGAAGAAGTTCTTCCCTGTGAGGGTGGTGGTGAGGCCCTGGCGCAGGCTACCCAGAGCAGCTGTGGATGCCCCGTCCCTGGAAGTGTTCCAGGCCAGGTTGGATGGGATTGTCTGCAACCTGGGCTAGTGGAACATGTCCCTGCTCAAGGCAGAGGGGTTGCAACGAGATGAGCTTTAAGTTCCTTTCCAACCCAAATCTTCTGTGGCTCTGTGACCTGTGTGATAAATGTGTGAATGATAAATGTTGTCTTCCGCATATATGATTTTAACATTTATAAGTGACAATGTACTATGTAGAAATAGTGTTAAGGTAAAATGTAGTTAAGTAGTTAAGAGATTAAGGTAAATTGTAACTTCGAAATAGTTGTAATATGTTAAGAAATGTATTAATAAACACATGGTAATAAGTATCTTTTGAGTTGAGAAACTACAGAGCCAAGGAACCAAGATATCTTAGAGAAACAAAGAAGATAAACCATATCCATCCCAGGAAAATTGTTATCTCATCAAAACTCACACCTCCCAAGGAAACTGTCAGCTACAAATTAGGCTGGAGACTGGGGAGGCACCGGAGAGAGGGTGCCTCTCTTCAGTTCTGAAGCGATCCAGAGGACTGAAGCGGCGTCGTGTTGGTGGAAGGGTCAGAAACCGGAGGGGGGAAAGTTGAATGAAGTGTAAATTACTTTCTGGGCTTAATGAATATGTAACAGTTTAAGAGAGTACTGAAGTCCACAGTAAAATGAATGGAGGGCGCCTCTGGCAATATTGCTAAGCGCCCCTGCGCTGTGATATGCCTTTGTTCTACTAATAAATGTTTAATATTATATTGCTAAAAATTTAGCTTTTGAACTCATTTTTTTTTTCACCTGCAAAGCTCCAAAGCCTGAGGGAGCGGAACGGATCCTGACGGCTCTCTGATCCCACCGCTGTGTGACCTCCTCCAGCCGCGCGAGGCGGTTCCGATGCAGGATCTGGGCCTGGGCACAGGGATATCGTGTTACCCGAGCGTGCCCGCGTCCTTCCCAACAACCCTCACCTTTGTGTGTCGCTGTCCTATTACAACACCAGATGTCATTCCTGAAGGACCACGCTCAGCTGAGTCCGTGCACCCACAGGGCCGACAGTCCTTCCGCAGCGTCCATCGTTTCACATTTAAATGAAATGTAATCAATCTGCCCTCTCAGCGCCCTTTCTCGGTGTCACCCAGCCCCGCCCCACGACAGCCACGTCCCCCACTCTCCCAGCGCGGGCTCACGGCCGCGCCCGGGTCTCCTCCCCGTGACGCGCTGCCTCCGCCCTCTCCCGGCCCCTGAGGGCTTTCCCCGCTCCCGCCTGCGCTCCCCAACATGGCGCTGGCGGCGGCCGAGCGGGGCCGCGGTTGCCTCGGGGCGCTGCGCCGGCTGTGAGTGCGGGCGGGGGGCGGCCCCGAGCGGCCCCGAGCGCGGGCAGGGGCGGCCGGGCCGGGGGCAGCCGTGGGTGCGGGCCGGGGCGGGCCTCAGCGCCCGGGAGGAGCCGGGGGGAGCTGCCCACAGCGAGCCCGGAGCCCGCTGCCCGGGCAGAAGGGGAAGGGGCTCTGCGGGGCGTGGTGGGGCACACAGGGAAAGCCGGGCTGCTCTCTGGGAAGGGAGAACAAATAAACCCCCCGGGCTTTAGGGAATGGTCGCAGGTGCCGCGGGTCCCATGAAGCTGCCCCGGCCCCGGAGTCGGTCCGCAGCCTGTGCGCAGGGAGGGTGACCATGATAGCTGTGTGTTCAATGTTTAGGACATGCACCAATTCCTCCTCCCGTTGTTATGACCGAGCTGTAGTTGTGTGGTGCCGAGGACGTCCCGTGTCTTTTTGCCCGATAACGCTTAAAGAATGCTGGACTTGATCCAAAATTCCGACGTTGATTTACATACTAATTAAAACAGTTCCAGGAGTTCGCTTTCACGGTTGCATCCATCCACTTCACCACCGCTATCTCATTTAGTTAGCATTAATCATTTGAAGTTTAGCTTTCCATTTCTGAAAGTCTCCATAGTTGTTTCTTGCTCTTTCACATTCTTTTCTCTAGCACCTTTGCTCTACAAAAGCAGCTCCTGTTGCCTTTTTAAGCTTTTCTATTTTGTGGTGTTCGTGTCTTCCCAAACACTTCTCGAGTTGGCCTCTCTGTAATAAATGCCAGTTGTTGGCTGTTCTGTCCACCAAACAGAGTTTTTTGCTTGTTTGTTTTTAAAAAACCCCTTGATTATTTCTGTTTGAATGCTGTTAAAAAACCAAGGGGATAATTTTTGTTATGTCCAAGTGAAAGTACTTAGGGAGAGATCTGCTGAAGTTTGAGCAGCTTCCCTTGTTAAACCTGAATATGTTCTGTGTAATTAGATGTATCGGAAGTTTTGGTGCTGTCCTTCTCTCACTTGAAAATAAAAGTAGCTCAGTTGCCACTTCTTCATATGCACTTGTAACACTTCTATCTGTTTATAATTGCACAGGCAATGGAACCAAGTACGAATATTTGTGAAATGGGCCTCAACGATAGGTATTAAATTTAACTTCTTTAGCTACTAGCTTAAATTGTTCTGCAGTGTGGATGGTTTTAGAGTATTAGTTGCTGAAAGACCGCAGGGTTTTTTAATAAATACTCAGTATCTTCACAGTTTTTGAAAACAGTAACCTGTAGCTAACCTAACAGAATATTTAATGTTTAAACAATATTTTATATAATTTTATCTGTCATATTTAGGTACGTGGAACTTAATGGAAATGATTTATTTTTGTGATGTTTTTCTCTGTCCTTTTCTGATACAAATGTTGCAAAGTCTGTGAGATTTGTTTTATAGGCATAATGGTATTTAAACAATATATGAAGGAGAGTAAACAGGTTTAGCAAGATGATTTAAACTCACTCTGTTGTCATGTTATCTAAAAAGTTATGTTTGAAAATTCAGAGATCTATTTTCATTTTATTGTTTAGTTTTAAGGTACTTAGTTCTCACTGAGAAGTCTCTGTCAGTGCTGGCCTTATACTTCTATTAAGTTGTGGCTGATGTTGTGAGACTTTGTAGAAGCTTGTAAGTCACTGCTTAAAAAAACCCAAAACAACAGGAGTTGATACCTCGTTATTTGTGACTGTATATCAAGGGGGAATATTGCTCTTCAAAAAATGTGAAACACTTCTGTTGTGACGGACACAACACAGGTTTGGTTGTTTACACAACACAGCTATAAGCATAGCTGATGTAAGCATCAACTTTTAAGTAGAAGGGTTTTCTTTAGGGTTAGGGTATATTTCTTGAATTCTAAAAAAGAAAAAAAAATAGCTTAAACATACTTCTGCATAAGGACTCCAAGTAAAAAATCGCATGCGTAGCATGGGAATGCTTTTGGGTGAAGCATGTGGTTTTTAGTTATTGAAGAAATGCATGAACTTTATAAATAATGTAAAAGAAATCAGGGTTTTAAAATTGCTTTGTTTCCAGGACCATGTTTGTGGATTGGTTTCTTACTGTGCTGTATCCTTTTAAACAGGAGGTCACAGCATAGGGAAGATCCTTATTGCGAACCGAGGAGAAATCGCCTGCAGGGTGATGCGAACAGCCAAGAAAATGGGGGTGAAGTCTGTGGCAGTTTATAGTGAAGCAGACAGGAATTCCATGCACGTAGCAATGGTGAAGTATATTCATTAAATTTGTGACTGATGTTCATTCATAACGGTATGTTTCATTGATAAGTTCCCTGTGAAAGCAGATTTGGGTGCTGATGCAAAGTTGATTTTCACTTCTGTAGAGCTACTGCGAAGTTTTCCTTGAATAGATGAAAAGTTTGCCTGGTCTCTGTCTCAACACATGACAGCTTTATAGGAAGTGCATTCAAGTTTGGCTCTCTGACTGGACAGCCAGAGGTTAGAGAATGGTCTGTGATTTTGGGGAAAAAGTCAGAATTTGTTTCACCCAGTTGAGCCTCTGCATGAGGAAAGGCATTTTAAACTGCAGTCTGATAAGTGATATAATTAGCTCAGAAACTCAGTTAAACTTGCTAGTAAACAGTTTCTGTTGTATGTATTTTTTGTAAAACAGGCAGATGAAGCATATTGCATTGGTCCACCACCTTCACAGCAGAGTTACTTGGCCATGGAGAAAATACTGCAGGTGGCCAGGGTCTCAGCAGCACAGGTAAGGAGATCAGGGCCTTACACTTTCTGTTACTTCCATGTCTTCAGTTCTTTCTTTTTGCTCATCTTGCTTTTCCTTAATGCTCTATGAAGTTTCTGGGTTTTGTAAGCTAAACTGATACAAAAAATAGGTAACATTATTCTGTTTTAGGCTATTCATCCAGGTTATGGTTTCCTCTCGGAAAACACAGAATTTGCAGAGCTGTGCAAGCAACAGGGAATCATCTTCATAGGTCCACCTTCATCTGCTATCAGAGATATGGGTATCAAAAGGTATCTGTTTCTGATTTGTTACTTGGTTGTGCAATTTACAGCTTGGCAAAGCTGATTTTGTTAACAAATGACCGGTTGCTCTGTGTTTGTTTTATTCTGTCAATTTGCATTGTATTTCTACGGTTTTCTTCAAAGGAATAAACTCCAGCTTTATAGATTCATGTAGAGATATAAACAGTCTAGATTGTTCAGTTATTGGGATTTTAGTATTTAAATAAGTAATGATTCTACTTTTCCAGAATTGAGGCATTGCAGTGTAATATAGGTGAGGGTTCAGCAGTCAGTTTGGATGGGTCAAAAGAGCAGTGGTAAAGAAACACCATATCATCAGTGTTATTGTGGCTCATATAAAATGATAAGTTTATTTCATCACAGAGGATCTTATTCTTAGTTAATTAGATCAAAGAAATACTTCTAAGGTATGAAGTATAAATCAAGAATATGGAAATGAAGTTATTACTGACACAGGAACTGTATAAAAGTAATTAGAGATTTAATTTTTTTATCATCTCATAATATGAGAGTAAATTGCCTTAGTAATTTAACAAGCTTTGCATGCATTTTGAAAATTAGAGTTGTTATGCTGGAGTGTTTTATGTGTGGTATGAAGGTAGCCTGTGTAATGAAAAGAGTTTTGCCTTTGTGCAACTTTAAATATTATAGGATACAGTGTTGCAATTTGAAAATGTTAGGTTTTGGCCTCTGTAGTGTGGAAAGAACAGTCAAACTAAAGTGTAATCCTGCTTGGAGAAAAAAAATCCCTGTTGGAAGGATGTGCTGAATTACAGTCCAATCCTATGTAACCCACCCATGCAAGTAGTCCTGTTGAGGTCTACTGTGGAACTATTTCCATGGAGAGGATTAGCATTGGGAACATTGGCCAGGTTTGGAGCTAAAAGTAAGAAAGAAATATTATTATCATTCTAAACATAAAACTGTTCTGTCAAAGCACTTCCAAAGCTATAATGTCTGCTGCTGGCGTTCCTGTTGTTGAAGGTTATCATGGAGAAGATCAGTCTGATGAATGTCTAAAGGAACATGCCAGGAGAATTGGATACCCAGTAATGATTAAAGCTGTCCGTGGGGGTGGAGGAAAGGTAAGGAACTCCTCTGTTCCTCACATGCTGTAAAGTTACCATGTCTCAGGATCTGTAACTCAATATTCTAAAAGAAAACAAGAACTGGAAAAGTACTTTTTGTTAAAATTTATTATTAATGGCCAACCTAGCATTATGAAATCTCATTTCCCTTTGATATGAAGAAGATAAGTAGCTGGAAAAAATCGGAAGCATTTTGTTTATTTTGGTGGATCCCCAGTAATTCACAAACTGGAATAAATTGGAAGCATTTTATTTCAATGGATTTCCAGTAATTCACATGAGCAGAAAAGTTGTCCTGTGGGTTTGTGCAAAATTAGATGACTTTAAATTGTTACTCTGTGATAGCTTCTGTGACTTCTTTTGCTAACAGTTTTAAATATTGCATAAGAAATGATTAGAAGTACCATTTTGTGTCTAGATACTTTTTAATGTGTGGTGAACTCCCAGTCTAAGTCTGATTTTGCTCTGAAATAAATGTTTATACAAATTACATATAGAGAATTTTCGTTATTTCCAAAATAGCTATATTTTTTCTGTAATAAATAAGTTTTTCTCTGCCAACCTTGGAAAATTTCTATTATATTTGAGAATGAAATTGAATTTTGTGCTCACGCCTATCAACGGAATAAAAATATCTGTTTTTTACACTTCTTCTGGCACTTTTAGTGGGACTTAGTAGGATTATCTTACTGGAAGCTGATACACAATTTTGCTAAGGTGTATGAAAGGAACAAAGTGTTATTTTTAAGCTCATTTCTCACTCTGTTTATGCAACAAGGTTTTTCATTGTGTGCTGTATTTTTAGACATTTAGATAATCTTTTTTCCTGTATTTTAGGGCATGAGGATTGCTCATTCAGAAAAGGAGTTTCTGGACCAACTAGAATCAGCAAGGAGAGAAGCAAAGAAGTCTTTCAATGATGATGCAATGCTGGTTGAGAAATTTGTAGATAATCCAAGGTAAGAAATAGATGTTTCAATATAAACACTGTAATGTTTATTCTACTGCTAAATAGACATAACTAGCTTAGTCATAGGATAAAAATTGGTTTTGTATGTTTGATATGCACTATGAAAGTTGTTAATTTGGTCAAAATTGTTTATAAGTTACTGAATTTCTTGTAGTGGCTTTGATTTGAATGACAGGAATTAAAGTGCTACTGCTTGGGAGACATGGAAGTGAGGGAGCTTTCTAAAATTGATTTACATCTGGGAAAAAAAAATCACTGTATAATATTTAAACTATAGACCTGAGTCAAGCTGTGATGGTGTTTCTGCTGCCCTCAGGTGTCCTAAGCTAGTTATTTAATCTTTCTCTATTTTGATATTTCAAACAGAAGTGAGAGTCTTTAGCTCATGCCTGGCCCATGAAACTACACCAATTTATATTTTATAAAGAACTTCTCACAGTGGTCTGTTTAATACTCTTGTACTTTACATCTGTTTTTCCTTGAAGCATCACTATAAGGAAAGCATTTATTCTAAAGAAATTGAGGGTCTGATTGTGCTGTCAGGTGGGCATGAGAAAAGACTCCTTCCTGGGGAATTTCTTTTGTCAGCATCTGAGGATTGTCAGAATGGTGATGCATTTTTATTAGTTTTATGCATAGAGTAAAATTCTGCCATCTAATAGTTGTCCTTTGAAATGGTGTTTTGAAGTAAACAATGTTATTCCTGAGCCAGGGCTGCTTCTATCTCTTGTGGATTGCTACATAGTAAATTATGAGAGAAATGCTCATTATCAAATTAATAGTGAAGTGGTTTTACTTTCATTATAGTAACTAAGAAAGAGGTAGCAGCCTTCAGATATGTGTCTTTTTTATCCTACAATTTATGAGATTTCACTGCAATAGTTGGTAGTAGGAATCCTCTTTCATGTAGGAGATCGAGTAAGTCTAAACCAGCTGAAATCCTGCATAGTGGCAGCCTCACTTCTACATTTTTGGCATTTATTTGAAGGCAGACACTTAAACCTGTAAGAAATCCTACTGAAATGTGCAAGTTCGAAGTCTGTTTGGGGCTTTATTGAAATACATTAAAACATTTATTTTTATGGAACAGGCATGTTGAAGTCCAGGTATTTGGTGACCAGCATGGAAATGCAGTGTATTTGTTTGAAAGAGACTGCAGTGTGCAAAGGAGGCATCAGAAAATCATTGAAGAGGCACCAGGGGTGAGCAGAAAGTTGTTAATATTTTTTATGAACTGACATATTTTTAAAGTAATTGCTGTCCCCCATTGAATGTTTGTTGTGGGTAATAATTTATTTGTAATTCTCAGATCTGTTTTAGTTTTGCTGCGGAACATGTTCTCACTGAAAAAACCCGATGTTCTTTAGGAAAATGATTCTCAAGGAAATATTATGTAGATTTCAAGTGTAACATAGATCAGGGTTTCACTACAGTTGTTAAGTACTGTAAGATATTCATGCATGCCAGGTTTAATATCACCAAACTTAACAATAGTTTATAATCTTTTTGTTACTCTTTTTTACAGCCAGGAATTAGTGCAGAGGTTCGAAGGAGACTTGGAGAAGCTGCTGTCAAAGCAGCTAAAGCAGTGAATTATGTGGGAGCAGGTAACTCTGGGGAGGTGGAGCTTTTAACTTAATAAGACTTTAAGTCTCCAGCAAATGGCATCTGATTGTTTCAGAGTATGACACACATCCCTCAATTTTTTGAGGTTTAAACAAGTAATCATGTAGTTAATTCTGATGTAATTACAGATTTAAATTAGTATACCTGAGCTCCAGACCAGTGGCAGGTGAAAGGTAGAAAGAAAAAATTTCAGAGCAGATAATTTGATCAACTCAGCTGTTGGTGGAAAGTGAGCATTATGAATTAGTAAGTTTGAGCTGAGCAAGTGGAAGATAATTTCTCTTTTAGCATACAAAGGATAACACTTTATATGCAAACAGTGAAGTCTTTAAAAGAAAAACACAGCTCACTGTAAAGTCCACACCATTTCACAGATGAAAAATAACCTCCTAAAATTATTTGTAACTTTATTTTCTCACTGCTTTCTTTGGATATTTATTAAAAAAAAATTTACACACCCTATGAATATTCAGAATACTTTCAAACAGTCTTGATGCGCTTTTTAAAGTGCTAATGAAATGCAGCTCTTGCTGTAGTGAGTGGCTACTAAACAACACAGGTTATGTAAATGTACAAGGAAACTACCCTTCTGTTTTCAGACCTCAGTTTTGTGACCATTTAGATAATTTGCATAGAATTTAATGAAATTCAGTGTGTCTGATTTAGAAATAATAGTCTTGGCATAATTGAATTAAGTGCCTTAGGTGTCTTTTCCATAAATGGACAGCTAAGATGCTCTTTGGTGAAGTGTCCTTTTGTTAAATGCTTCAGGAACAGTTGAATTTATTATGGACTCCCAACATAATTTTTACTTCATGGAGATGAATACCAGGCTGCAAGTAGAACACCCAGTCACAGAGATGATCACTGGAACAGACTTGGTGGAATGGCAGCTTAGGGTAAGTGTTAATTGATTTTACATGTAGAGTTCCCCCTGAGTGCTCTGTGACACTGCCTGTGAGAGGCCAGATGGGTTTCCAGATCCTCATCTCTTGCTCAGCTGTCAGGTTAGAGTTTCCTTTGCTCCACAGGAACATCTCACATTGCTGTGTTGGATGTAGAGCATTGTGTAGGTGCTCTGAATTTCAACCAGTGTTCTCCCAGCTGTGTAGAGAGAAAACATTTTTTTAAAGTGTATGTAGAGACATTACAGAGAATGTGGGAAGTGGGAGTAAGGTTCTGATCCTTTCCGTGCTATGCTGAGAGTTTTTTAAAACTCTAATTCCAATTTATCTGTGGCCCAAAAATCATTCTTGCATCAGGCTGTAGGAGGAAAAAATCTTCACAAAAACGTATGTCTGGTGTTATACCAGTATAGCCACATCCTGAAATAAATGTCCAGTGGGGTGGACTGGAGCAGGGGGTTTCCCCACACACCCAATTTGCAGAGATTACTCACACATTCGAATGATCACAGGAAGTTTTGGGTATTAGGGAACTTGAAATAAAAATGAATTCTGTTTGGATAAATCCAAAAGTGAGGACAGCAGCTTAAGTAGTGTGAGATTAAGGTTGGGGAAGTATTTAGTGTAATCGGAAAGAAAATTAAAATGGCAAATGCTGATGCAAAAAGAAGGACCATTTGTCTTCCTTATCTGGACATGGAAATTGAGCATTGAATCCTGAGTTAGAACAGGGATCAAACAACACTGGAAGAAAGAGAGAGAAAAGGTGGAAAGGTTCAGTGGTCTTGGCACATTTTTTCTCCTTGTGCTTTTTAAAATGTGCTTTCTGGTTGTTCATGTTTAGAAGAAAGATAGTTAATATTTGATATATCAGCACTCCAGACTATTGATCCTGTGTTAAGGAAAAACCTATTTGTTTTCAGGTTGCAGCAGGAGAGAAGATTCCTCTAATGCAGGAAGAGATCCTGCTCCAGGGCCATGCATTTGAAGCTAGAATATATGCTGAAGACCCTAATAATAACTTTATGCCAGGAGCTGGGCCGTTGTTGCACTTATCCACCCCCCCAGCAGATCGATTCACCAGGATAGAGACTGGAGTCAGGCAAGGTAAAACTGAAGGCAGTGATGGAAGAAGAAATAATTAACATCAAGAACTTTTCTTTGTAAGCATTTCCCTCTTTGGCCTAAATAAGTTTGTCTAAAAGAGTATTGTTATAAAGACAAATCTCTACAGAATTATTCTTCTTTGTGATTTTCCGTGTATTTTTGGTTAATCACTGAGTATTTTATTTACCTCTTCTTTACCTGTACCCAAATTAATGTCCACTGGCTCATGGTGATGATACTCTCCTCTCTGTTTAGCAATCCTGCATTCTGATTGCAATAAAGAAAATTGAATTTGAGTAATGTTACCTCTACAAAAATTTATAATAAGTCTGTGCTGAGGTTGTCCTTGAAATTGGAATGCCAGGTCACATCATCATGTCCTTAAATAGCTTTAATCTTGAGAGAAATGTGGCCATGAATTGTGCCCGAGTTGGATGCCGTGTGGTGGCCAGTACTTTGCATTACCAACTTTCACAAATACTTGGTTTCATGTGAACAGCATTTTTGTTTTATGGACACATTTTAGGTGATGAAGTTTCTGTGCATTATGACCCCATGATTGCAAAGCTGGTTGTTTGGGCTGAGGACCGACAGGCAGCTCTGAGAAAACTGCGCTACAGTTTGCACCAGTATAATGTAAGTGGGAGGAGCCCTGTGTGATGTCACAGCTTGAGCTATTACAGCATGCATAAAATACTCCAGTAAAACAAAAGTGGTTTCTAATAGGGAGCCTACATTGCCACTACCATTTCAAATTCATTCGTTCTTTGCAGAAGTTGTATTTTTTCCTAATTTGCAAACTTCTCATTGGTGGAGTGAGTAGAAATAAATGTGAAGCCCAGTTTTACACGTAGATTTGTAAGTGTGTGATGTCTTCAGTTGGATGATGCACCTGGGACTTTGTAGAAGAGTAAAGCTAAACAACATTTGCAATGGCAATTCGAAAGCTTTCTCAAATTTAAAGGGTTTCTTAGGTGGAACTTATGTCAGACAATGTTTGCTTGTAATAATTTATTGAAAGAACTAAATTTTTAGAGTATACATGTGGTAAAGAAATATGCTATCAGTTCTTTTTAAGAAACGTTCCATTTTTCCCCTGTGAAAACTACAGGTATTATAACTGTTTTCAAAAGTGGAGTTCAGAAGGTTTGGCTTGAGGTGAGACTGAATATTACTGGTGCAGAATTGATTTACACTTTTAAATCAACAGCATGAACGTGACTGAGGTAGTGAAAATGTTGAGCCCATTATTGTTTTAGCTAAAAATGAAATTTACTGCAAGGGAAAGAGATAAAATAATTCTTTTGGTTTTTCCAGAATTTTCTTAGCAGTTCTGTCAGTAAATGTTGACAGCATAACATAGTTACCAGTTTCACTGATTTCTCTAAAATAATTGTTGTTTCATTAGGTATTTTGCCATGCAGGAAGTGGATAGTATCTAGTAAATTTCGGAGTCCCTCTTCCCACTTATTACTATTAAAAGATAAATATGGCATACTGAAACTATTGTGACTCATTTTTAATAAGAAGCATGTGTCAGGTTGGGAATGTTCTTTTCAATACTCAGAGCATATTTTTCCAAAAGAGTAAGGTTTTTTCTGAAATTACCTCCTGTTACTATTGCTGGGAAACTTTCCTCAACTTCACAGTGGACAAAGGCAGCATTTAGAAAGCAGAGTGCTTTTGAGAAAGCAGCTCTTGGGTTTTTGGTTTTTGTTCTGGTTTGGTTTTTTGTCTTTTTACAGTCAATGGTTTAATTGATAATAAAACAGACCAGTTGAATGAATTACCTTTTATTGATAAACTTTGTGAGCAGAAAGCTGCATATTCATAACTCAATTTGACAGTATGCATCTGTTTCTTTACAGATTGTGGGATTAAGCACTAATATTGATTTCTTACTGAGCCTGTCAGGACACCCACAGTTTGAGGCTGGAAATGTGCACACTAATTTCATTCCTCAACATCACGATGAACTATTTCCAACCAAAAAGGCAACTCCTCATGAAGTTATGTGTCAGGCAGCTCTAGGGCTCATACTGAAAGAGAAAATGCTAACAGATGCTTTTAGAGATCAATCAGATGGTAAGGACCATTGTTTTGTTTTGTTTTATTTTGTGAGCTCATGTGCAGTTACTTAATTTGCATGTTCATTTGCCTGCTCAGAGTTCTGTGTTCTGGCATCTCCCAGATACTTACACACAGAGCAGACTATAACTTTTGTTAAGGGACAGATGTGGAATTTATCGCCACTGTAATGTCCAGAGTACTTCCCAAAGCACTTCAGACAGGCACTATTGGGAAGACTTTGGAATTCATGGTCAGTGACACTGTGAGCTCTTTGCTCTTCATAAGCACAAACAGTGACCTTCTGCCTCAGTTATGCCTACAGTTGGCCCAAGGTCTTCAGACATAAAATTGACTCTCCTCAGAGTGGGAGAGGCAGTGGGGTTTAATGGAACCTTCACCTAAGGGTTAATCAGGACCTGCTGTGGTGTACTTGAATTCCCATGCTCTCTGGTCCTGTTCAAGGGTGTGTTTGTGGAAAACAGCCAGTGCCCTTCTTAGTGCTTGTAGTTTCATATTTTCTGTAGATTACACAGCATCAGTTTATTCAGTGTTGAAGATGAAGGGATTTTCACTCTCTGTGACTACAGTGGTGCCCCAGTCTTTTCTGTGCAATATAAATACATAAATATGATGGTAGTAACAATAGGACAATGATTTAAAGGTCTAAGTGTTACGTTTTGCCAAAGTAGAGAATAAAAATAACGTATCTGTGTCTTTTGTGTTGTAGATAAATTCTCGCCATTTGCATCCAGCACTGGTAGAAGAATAAATATATGTTACACTAGAAAAATGTCTCTGCTGGATGGGGAAAACAGTAAGTTAATAAAAAAGTGTGTGGAGGGAAAGGAGGTACTTGATGGATAAATTTATTTTAACTGATGCTTGAAAATTCAGGCTAAGAAACATCAATTAGAAGCAGTATGAGTTTTATGCAGTGTAAGCTGGGAATTCACAGAACTGCTGTTTAATCCACACTGTTACATCTTGAGGACATGTAAACCAAATTTAAATGGCTACTAATTAATGTTCATAATTTAAATGAATGAGGTTGAGATTTAATAAAGAGTGGAGACTTTTTTTAAACTTCATTTTGGTGCAAAAGTGCTCAGCACTTTTTCCCCTCACAAACTTGTTTTTTGTCCAGATAACTTAATACAGATTTCAGAGCATAATTTCAAATGTTCATCTTTGAAAGAAGAACTGTCTGGAATTCAGTATGAAATCTGCAGTGTGTAGTAAACTAATATGAAAATACTTGTTCTTTTCTTAGTGTTGGTAGGCTTCATTTTTATAAAGAAAAACTTGATATTGTTTATATGTCATCATTCTCTAGATAGTATAATTAAATCTACTCACACATGCATATTTTGTTTTACTGAACAGTTGTGGATGTAGCTGTAAGTTACAATCAAGATGGATCATACAAAATGCAGGTACAAGTACAATTCTTTCGGATATTTCATTAGATAAGAGTCTGCTTCTTGTAGATGTCTTAATGTTAATTGTTACTAAAGTTGCTTGGTGATTAAACATGCAGGATTCTATTTTTAGTTTGCTTGTATCCATTGCTATATACTGTTACTTTGACCTGAAATTGTCTCTGCTAGTTGCTGGATTGGCATGGAAGAGCTATTCAGATGCTTCTGAAAGTAAGACTAAGAAAAGTGTTTGTACTGTCAGTATTTAAAGGTCTTATTCTTTATTTTCCTTGTTAAATTTGTCTTTCTAAAGCATGGAAAGTTAGATTTAAATCTGCATTTTAAAAGACGTTTTTTCCACAGGACTCCTGCTCTATTCTGTGCATGAGAATGGATCTCCTGTGGGATAAATAAAAGCTTTCTAGAGCATTATCTGCAAGATAACATTTTATTTTGAAGATGGAAACTGGAGAGTGATTACCAAATGAGATGAGGACTCTTCTGGTTAGATAATTGAATGACACCCCATAGAATTGGCTTCTTTGTCCATGCTATAGAGCTCCTATAGTATGCAGCTCAAGATGGCTTAGATGTAGATAATTTTGTGTGCACATGTGAGAGTCTCCAGTTGTGGCTTAAGGGGGTTGTGTTTGGCTGGGTGTTGAATATTCCTTCTTGCATCACCTGGAGCTAAATGTCTTTTTCTCTCAGATTTGGCACCTAGAATGGATGCATACTCAAGAATGCAGCGTCTCTGTAGTTCTGCTACTACTTTAATATTCAGAAAAGGGGAATAAAAAGAATAAGTGCTTATGAACTGCTTAGACTGTGTAGAGTGAGAATACTAGAAAAATAGGGATAAAATCACTGTGCTTTCAAGGTTATAACCACAACTTGGGTAACTCAAACCTTTACTTCTGCTGATACGAAGACTGAGATAACACGCATCCCTACAGTAATACTCAGGGAATTTTGAGTGTATTGATTATTTATGTAAAGCCTGAGAGCTCTTACAATTGAGGCTTATCTCATGTAAGTCAAGTCACCAGCAATGAAAAGAGGCTAGAAGGGATGTAGGAGCATTTGTGGAGGGAAGTGCAATGTAGACTTCTAGGGAAGAAGGAAGAATGGGGGTTGACATGGAAATGGAGAGAGGCTGGAGATAAGAGATGTAAAGACATAAGTGGGGGATTAGTTATGAGGAGGACAGTGCCTCTGGAGTGTTACAGAACCTGTCCTGAGGCAGATCAACCAGAGCAGGTGGCCGGGCCATAGAACTGGCAGGCACTCAGTGCTCAAGCAAACGATTTTATGCTCAGGGATCAGTGTCATCCTTTCAATGCATGTTTTCAGTGGAAGAAGTTTCCAACTATATAAATGAATACTTGAGTTTTATTTCTACTTGTACCATCCTGAAAGACCAGCAAGCCTCTGATTCTGTTCTCAGTGATGTCAGACTTAGAAGTAAGCATATCAGCGAAATGTAATGCACTTATGTTTCTATTCTTACAGTCTTTGTGTGCTGCAGTTGTGGTACAGGTGCAGTTTCCACTGAAAGAAAGGGTGGGAAGGGATGAAAGGTTACTCACAAATCAGTGACCTTTCTGTTTGGTCTTTCTTTTGCAGTTTTGGTGTCTCATTGACACTGTTTCCATTACTGCTCTGTTCCTTTGTAGGTTTACTGAATATGTTGTAGTTCTTGTCTTGCAAGCTTCCAAAACAGAGGAAGTCACCTGTCTTTTGGAAAACATTGTGGAATATGATGTCAGCTGAATACTATGGATTCTTCAGTTTGAAGAAAGTCAAGATGCTCGGACAAATTAAAAATATTGGATTTTAGTAGCATCACTAAACCAAATAATCTGGGGTGGTGGGTTTTTTTGCTTTTCTTGAGAATAGTATCTCTTTGTTTAAAATAAAAATTGGCCTGGATGAACACATTAGATAATTTGCTGAGCTGTTTGTATTGGATATGAAACAGTCTCTTAACTGAAAAATAAAGGATAAGTAAGATTTAAAAATATTTTTTTTTTTAAATTCCAGAATTGTCTATGAAGAATCACAGGTTATGAGGGTACAAATACAATTTTTTGGTTTATTTATATCATGTCCTTATAAAAGCATTTAACTTTCAGATTCAAGATAAAACGTTCCTGATTTCTGGAGAGATCTTGAAAGAAGGTGATTCACTTTACTTGAGGTCTTCAGTAGATGGAACAGTGTCTAAGTCCAAGTTGGTCATTTTGGACAACACCATTTATCTCTTCTTCCCGGTAAAGTTCCTTTCTTTATTTTCACAAATTTAAAATGTCAGAATTTTATCCCTGTAAATGAACAATATAAATGGTAATAGAATGTGAAAGAGAATCACAATTTCAGTTTCTTACTTTGACCTATCATATTTTGATACTTGTTGGATTTATAGTTCTAATTAGAAGTTCATTGCTTGTGGTCAGTGAGTGAGAAAATGAATTACTTTTGGAAAGGTAAAATATAGTTGGTGAATCAGACTTGGAAATGATGATTTAGAAGGGGGGAACACAAAACATTAAAATTGTCACGTATTTAAGTTTGTCACAGAACAGTAGCAAGTACTTCAAACTGACAATTATTTGAAAGTTCTTCTAACTGGTGTTTTAATTTCAGTTACATACATATGACAAATAAATCAATAATGGTCTGAAGAAGGATAACTTCAGCTAATACTAAAACTGGAATTATGAGGTACCATGGCATTATATACATTGCATAAATGCAAATGACATTTGAAAGAAGAGGTACCCTAATTTGCGTTATTAGGCTGGTAATGTTTTATTTGCAGTTAAAAAGACTGCAAGGTCTTAAAGTAACTCAGTAATAATGTAATCTGAAGAAATAAATTATTATTTATTAGTTTTAGTAATTAACCTCCAACTCTGAGCCCCTTAAGATTTTCAGCAGAATGCAGCAAAAACTTTGCTGCTCCAGTGGTGAGGACAAAATAACTCATGCTGCAATGGCAAAGATCAGCTTTCCTGTGGTATCAGAGTGGTGTCTGGGGTGAGTGATTGAGAAGGAATTTTAGGGCATGGGAAGGATGTGGGGAGAATGAGTCTTTGGGAAACTCTGGAAAGCAACTCTGAGAGGACTTAAGGGATTTTGAATAACAGTGAGAATTTTTGACTAAATTTAGCACTGAATTAATTTTACTGTAAGCTGTGAAGCACTCACTGGCAATGCATGACAATGAAGATGCCAGTGTGTCTCCTGCTTGTTGCAGCAGCCTGCCTGCCCCCTGTGCAAACAGCCTTTATGCATTTTCCAAAACTTTCTTTGCTGCTGATGCATGAACAGGGAAAGTACAAATACAGGGTTTGTACAAAGATCCACGTGGAGCTGCTTTGTCACAGGGGTTTTGTTCCTTCCTTGCTGGTCCTTCCAGCAGCAGGTGTGACTTTCAAGGCCTCAGACACTGGCAAAGCAGTGACCATGACAGTCCTACTGTTGCCCTGACCCAGGGTCTGCCACCCTCAGAGCTGGCTGGTTTTCCTAAGGCTGGATCTGTTCTTTCCCTGTGTGTCAGCCCATCTACTGGTGCTATTATCTTATGTTTTTAACTCAGCTGTCCTGGATGTTCTTCCTGTAGGAAGGCAGTGCTCAGATTGGCCTCCCTGTGCCCAAGTACTTGTCTGCAGTGAGTGCAGGGGCAGAGCAAAGTGGAGCTGTAGCACCCATGACAGGCACAGTGGAAAAGGTAATTACAGCAACATACATGAATGAATGAATTCTCCAATATATATCTCCAAGTTCACTCTTCCAGAAATGGTACTTCTATACTGCCAGGAAAGAATTTGGACCAGAAATGTCAGTGCTTCTGATTGGAAAAAGCCGTGTTTACTCAGAGTTTTCAGGAGCCGCGCAGGACTTCTTAAGGCTTCCAGACTTTGTTCTCTAGAGCTCTGGAAGATCTGAACTAATGCTACTGCTTAACTAATTTTTTCTTCATCTTAATTACTTCCCAAGTCAAAGCTCCCTGAAGTGTTACATGCTGTTTGATTCATTTCAGCTAACAAAAGAGTGAGATGCTAGATGTACTTGCAAAAAAAGAAATACTCAGAAATGCCTTTTTTGTAAGCTGTGTGTTTATTTCTTTTCTTTAGCTCAGCAAGTCTCGTGTATTTCTCTGTACAGTGACAAAGTTTAACAGAAAGAGATTTTCAGGAGAGGTTAGTGGTTGAAGGATTCAACCACTAACAAAAAGGCAGTAAAAAGGCATGAAGGGTGGAGTACATGGAATGTGGATCTCTGACATACTGAATGAAAACTCCAAATCAGAATAATTGTTGAAAAACGAGGTGGCTTCTGCCATCTTCTTTGTGGGTGTTGTTTTAAAGACTTCAGGGACTGGCTCCAGAAAGAGGTTCTGCACTTTTCTCAAAAGAGAATTGCTGAAGCCCAGAAAGGGTAGAATATACATCATCTCTTCTAGTGTTTCTTCTTTGATAGGTAAATGGCTTCCTGGTCATCCTGGCAGCTTGTACTGACCCTCTTTCTGTTGGCTCTGCCTTCCCTTGAAGAGATCTATCTAGAACTATTTCTTATCTAGAGAACTCAGATACCCGGATCAACAAAACTAAAGATAACATGAGGCTGTTTTGCAGAACCATGCTCACTCTGTGGATTGTGTTAGTCAAGATCCAGCTGATGATTTTGAATGGTACAGACATAAATGATTTTTTTCCCCCGAATTTTCTCCTGAATTGCAGGTGTTTGTGAAGGCAGGGGATAAGGTTCAGGTTGGAGACCCTCTAATGGTTATGATAGCTATGAAAATGGAGGTAAGTGACATATAACGGTTTTAATTACTGAGAAAATAAAAATCTGGTCAAAATGTAATAATTTTTGGTTGCATTATTGAAGTATGGTGTAGAGTGCAGCTTGCAGATGTCAGTATCACTTCATCTGCTGTAACATCAGTGTTGTGTCTGACTGGATTTCAGAGGATTATATTTGTTGTCAGTTTACTAACAAATGATTATTATATAATCCATGGTATTCTGCAGCTGTTTTAACATGCATTTGGGTGGTGGTGTCAGGCCTTCTGTCCCCTCCTCTCCTTTGGCTTTTCTAGCAGAAAACTGTCTTGGTGTATCTCTTGCTCCCTGGTTGTGATACAGGCACATGGATGTCTGCAGTTACTTCAGGCAGAGATTTAGCTAATGGGGACTTTGTAAATATGCACAGGATTCTTCTTGTGTATAATCTTTTTATTATTATTTACATAAAGTTTTATGAGGAGCACACTAAAGATTCCATGTAATTATTCACAGTATTCAGAGGACTGGCATTTTGGCCATTTTACCTTGTCACACAGCTTGACTGTGGCTCAAGATTGCTTGAATTACAGTTTTTGTAGCCTGAACTGGTTTGGTTGACTATTAGTCTAAAATAAGCCTCAGTTTGTGGCAGCAGAACTAAATCTGTTGAGAAAATCTGCCTTTCCCTTATCATGATCATCTTCTTTTTTTAATTACACTCAAATTCCATGAAATAAAACAACTGTGTGCACTAAAAAAAACCTACACCCAAAATTCTTTGCAGTTGGATGCTAAATGTGTTTGTGCCTCTTCAGCTGATATCTCAGACTGACATTTGCTGAGGTTTTTAAAGTGCTATTGAAATAGAAAATGTAAAATTTAAAAAGCAAATTATTATTTGAGTCCTTAGATGTGAATATTTAATATCTGATATTAAATGTTTTGATATTAGACTAACCCTGTGTAGGAAACTACCCAGAGGCAAAGCTACAATATGAAACTAACCTGGTACAATAGCAAGCAGACCAGTTTGGGGTTGGTGTGTAAGCATGCTGTTCCTTTACTGTCATTAGTAGCTGTATTTGTATTTCATCTGTGTTTTGCCAAATATCTGCCCACTAAAGATCCTCCTGGCTATAAAACAGAAATATGTTTAGTAAATCTGCAGATTTCTCTTACGGGAACAAATCTGCTCTCTGATTAACATTTTGGATTAAAAGTGTATTATTTCTGTTTGGTATTTATTACAACAACAAAAAGTATTAGTGAGGTAAAATAACAGTCAGCTGTTCATACTGATGATAATTCAGATGATGATGATAATTCATATAAATGCATTATATAGCATTTTTCTCCCCAGTATATGTATCAAAAATTCATAAGAAAATAAAACTTGAAAATGGATCAGGAAAATGGTTAAATGAAGGTTTAAAGTAAAAACATGTGTTAGAGGAAGGAATTAAATCTGTTCAGTTCTAAATGGACCAAGGAATAATACTAGCATTTGCTGGAGAGAGAAAGAGAGAGAGGGGAGGAAAACCCCTGAGCTGTCTGCTGTTCACTCTGGCTGTGTTTCTGTGCAGCACACCATAAGGGCTCCCAAGGCAGGAGTGATAAAAAAGGTCCATTTCCAAGAAGGTGCCCAGGCCAACAGACATGCTCCACTCGTTGAATTCGTGGATGAAGAGGCAGAGTCAAAATAAAATTCAAGGAAGGTGCATTTTACTGTTTCTACTCTGCTGATTTTCTCCTAAAAGAAGATTTCTTCATATTTTCAGCAAACTGTTTTGTATGACTGGGGGATTGGTTTCCTCTGCACTTCCTGCATAGTTTGACTGTAAATTCTGCTGACTTCACTGAAATTTGGGTTTCACTATACTGTAATTGTATTTATAACTTGTGGACCTATGTGATTGTTGTCCAGTGGTTGGTTGCCTGTGGAAAGGCATTAGACTGGAAGATGCGGAACTCTGAGAGGATCAGAGAGGTTAATAAGGACTCTTAAGGTACAGACAGGTTGAGTTCTTCTGCCTACTTCTCTTCACAGCTGCCTTTTTTCCCTTAAATATGAGGAGATTGATTTGAAGGAAATCTGAAAGACAATTGTTTTATTTTCTGGCAAAATTCCTGTTTGTGGCTTATGTTTTTTGCCTTAATAGGGAATTCAGGATTATTCCTTAGCCCAGAATCCCTCTCGATCATGTCTGGTGCATCTCTTTTTCCTGTTTACCTCAATGAGTCGTGAAAATTTGCATTTCAAAAATTATTTTAATATACCTCAAAATATCTGGTACAAAGCATTTTTCAAATACATTTGATACACTAATCAAAGTTGGAATGTAACTGCTTTCCAAGATTACCATTTGAACTTTAAACATGAAGTAGTAACATATAAAGATAAGCTTATTGATTACTTAGAAATGTGTCAAAATGCAATACCGACTTCAAAATCTTCATTACTGTTACCATATTGTTCATGTTCTAGTGTATTTCTTATTGGCTGGAATGAAGTACACCAGAGTCTTTATAACAACATGAAATGTTACTAAGAATAATAGATTTTTTTTGTATCTGCAGGGTTTCAGAAGGAAAAATTGGTAGGTTTTTTGGATATGCAAAGAAAAATGATACTGAAACTGAGCATACTGATCATTGGCTATAAATTTATTTTAACTTATTTAAAAAGCACCATAGAGAAACAAGAAAAGGGAAAGAAAAAAATGTTTTAACGGTTAAAAACTTTCAGTCTATTCATCTTTTAGTTAATGTGAAGTTCTGTTATCATGTGAAGTTTTAATATGCTAATTTAATTCAATAATCTGGTTTATACTGCAGAAAGGGACAAACCAGATGCTGCAGTGATCCCAAACCTGTAGTTAAATCTGAGCAAATGGACCCTTACCTGAAATCTCATTCTGAATCAATATACAGTATCATGGGGAGTTCTCTGATCTGCTTTTATAATTGTGCAGCCATGCCTGCAGTGCAGAAAAAAAATGGTAAAAAAGCACTGGCTCTGGATGATTAGTGTATTAAAAGCATATTTTAATACTTTTCAATTTTCCTTCCAATCCTATAGCCACCTAGCAAATAATTAAACTCCAGTGATCATCTTGTAGAATATTGCCACAGTGATTTTTATTTACTGCCAAATAAAAATTAAGCATAACTTTGAATGTTTGTTTTGGTTTTTCTCCATTTTGTTCTTCCCTTGGTTGCTTCTGTTCATGCATTAGATTAGAAGGTTTAAGCAGCTGTTCTGTATCATCTGATGATGATGAGCACAATCTGCAGATCACATTTAGGAGGCAGTAATCCAGACACTCATGGGTTTCACTGCAGGTAAGGCTAGGCATTTGTTTTATCCAGAATTGAATCTCCATATAGAAACATGAGCTCAGCCTCACAGAGATCAGCAGCTTGGCATTTATTTTTTCTCTCTCTGTGACATGGCTGTTTCTAGACCGACTTTGCTGCACTGAATCTGTACCAGAACATTAAAACTCCCAGCAGGAGGTTCTCTGCCCGCTCAGTCTGCACAGCTTGGCTGCACACAGCCAGTGCAGCTAAACACATTCCCTGGGAGCTGACAAAATGTCTTCCCTTAGGAGCCAAGGGGGATGAATAATCTCACCAGTGTTCATTTTCCCTCACTTCTCAAAAATTAGCTGTTAGGTTTTTATCTCTATAGGTTTCTACTGAGATTGATTTTTCAAATAGTGATGATTTTGTTTATTTAAGAAAAATCTCTTGCAGAAGTCACTGTCACAGTTTGCACACTTGAAATGTTTTACTGCAATGTGATTTAATTGAACTTGGAGATGCTCAAATAATTATTAAAGGTAGGTTGTTCCTGTACCAGTATCTTAATTAACAAAATATTCATGGATCTTCAGTTTATTACAAATAAATTCTTGTGTTGTGAATGTAAATTGGTAAGAACCCTAGCATAGGTAGCTGTTAACTGTTGTTGTCTCTAAAACATTTAGTGGTAGACTAAGAAAGAAATTGTAATTTTTTAAAATGCAGTATATTAGCATTGGGGCTAACAGGATAATCTCTGTTACTAATTTATTATCAATGGACCTTTTCAAATAGTGCCATAGTTCTGAAACAACAGTCACAGATGTTACACGAACAATGAATCTGAACTTGTTCTAGTTGTAATGATTTTCTCTTGCTGCCAGAGGAGACAGGGGGCTGTGTCATGGGATATTTAATTCAGCCACAGTTGATGGTCTGCAGGAAAGAATGAGGCTGTTGGTGTTCCAGACTCGGGCTTCTGTGAGGATCAGGGAGTGACACTCTCTGTGGGCGCTGGTCAGCTTGGATCAGGTATGGAGCATCCTGCCTAGCAGTGTGAATGCTGCCAGACCGCAAGGAGAGCCCTGTGTAAACTTCAGTTATCCCCCTGTGGGGATCTCCATCTCTCCTGCACTCTCCAGCTGCTGCCAATTCCTGTGGCTTATACCCAAGGAGACTCTGTGGTGAGGAGCCTCAGTCCATGCTGGACCCTGGAGTGGACATAGGGACTGGAAAGCAGGAGGAGAGCAGGACTGTGTTCTTATTTCAGCCACTGACTCACTGGCTTCAGGCAAGTCACTTGGTAGATATTTGCCTGTTTCCTCCTATTTAATGAGGTTGGTGGCAATCAAAATACTGCAAAATTTGTGGACACAGTGATTTATAAATAATTTTCTATGCTTGTTGGAAAAGTTGTAATTTCAGATGTAGACTAATTCTACTTGTAAGGGGTTTTTTTAATCTCTTATACAGCAAATATCAATACCATAGAGTTATAAAAATAAAGTTTCCAGTGTGTGTTGTATCCTTTGTTGTAATGATTGTACCAGCTAGTTACCAGAAAATCCCAACTTCAAGTCTTCATGATGATTGCAAAATGAATACTCAAGTGTTTTTTGGCAGGACCGTTAAAATTTAGTCAATGGTAGGGGTAAAAAAAGTTGATCTGGACAGACAACACTTTTATTAGAGCAACTTGTACCTATTTGAAAGGACATATCAACCAGTGCACTATCACAGGTATATTCGTTTCTGCTGATAATCCTTTTCAAGCAGATCAGAAGTTGTCTGTGTTCTGTTTGTAAAAAGCTCAGCAGTGCTGAGTAGAATCTGTTTACTGAACAATCAATGGCAATTGATTAAGTTCTGAACTACCAGCTTTTACACAAAGTATATTCTCAACAGATACTTCAACTTCTTATACAGTTATGTTCCAAATACAGACTTTTACACACAAATGCCTTGCAGGTAAATATCACTTGGTACCTCTATAATACTGGGGCATAGCCTTCTGCATAGGAGTTCCATTTGGAAAATAATATACACTACTGAATGCTGTATTAAAAAAATCAATATTGCAGAAATTGATAATTTAAATCTTGGTATTTATTTTTATGTGAACCAACTGAATTTCTTGGAAGAGAGCCTGGATTCGAAAAGCAATTTCGAGATGTGATGTTACCTTAAAACCTGTTGATTATACAATGAATTCATGTTAAAACAAACATGGATGTTCTGGTTGAATACACCATATTTTTTATTACAGCAATCATTAGTAAAACACAGCTGGAGTCCTGCTGGGTTTTAAAATCATAAATGGTAGCTGGATTTTAGCTTTAATCTGTGTCCTGGTTTCAGCTGGGAGTGAACATTCTTCCCAGTAGCTGGTACAGGGCTGTGTTTTGGAGTCAGTGAGAGAATAATGTTGGTAACAAACTGATGTTTTAGTTGCTGCTGAGTGCTGCTTACTCTAAGTCAAGGATTTTCCAGTTTCCCATGCTCTGCCAGTGGGCAGGTATACAAGGAGCTGGGAGGGAGCAGGGCTGGGACAGCTGACCCAAACTGGCCAAAGGGACATTCCATACCATAGAACACTGTGCCAAGCATAGACATGGGGACAGTTGGCCAGGAGCCACTGATTGCTGCTTGGGGGCATTCTGGGCATCAGTCAGGGTGGGTTGAGCAACTGTAGCATGCATTGCTACTGGGGTTTATTTCTCACTTTTTGTCATCTTGTTTTTCATTACAGTTGTAGTATTATTTATTCTATTTTATTTAAATTGTTAAATTGTTCTTACTTCAACCCATGGGTTTTGCTCTTTTTTTCCCATCTTCCTCCCCATCCCAGCAGGAAGTGGGTGTGGTGAATGAGCAGTTTGCATGGTACCTAATTGCTGGATGGAGTTAAACTGTGACAGACCTTTTTGGTGCCCAATGTGGGGCACAAAGGGTGGAGATGATAACAGATCTGACCAGAGTGTGTAAAACAGATTTGTTACAAGCATTCATTATATTAATTTAATAGTCACTGGTCACAGTGTTGTTTGTTCTCAGAGTTGTTGTGCTTGTTCTCAGGTTTGTCTCATGTGATGACTTCCTTGGTGTCCAAGTTTCCCTTTGTGCTGTTTATCACCTCTGGGGGCTGGGCTAAGGTTGATTCTGTTGCACTTTATTAACTGGCTTATGAGAAGATAGAATTGCTGGTTGTGAAACAAAGAAAAAACAATCACAAATGGGGGTTCTTCCAGTCTCCAGTGGGCAGTTCCCCACACAGAGAGGAAGACCTATGGAAAAAAATTCAAATCAAAATAAAAAAAATCAAAATTCAAATCAAAATTTACAAGAAGCAGTCCTAAGACCAGTACTAGAGGGGTCTGGCCTCCAGCCAGGTGAAGGAGAGGGACAGTCAGGTTTGTGGGACTGTGTGGATTGGACAGCGTGGCACAACAGACCCACCGGCGTGTTAAGGCTCTAGCAGATACCTGTGCACAATGTATCCTAATGCCATCAAGCTAGAAAGGGGCAGATCCCATTTTCCTTTGTTCCCCATCGCACTGGATGGGAGCAGCCGTGTGGTAGTTAGCTGCCAGCCGGGGTTAAACCATGACAGGCTGTTTTCCTTCAGACAGTTCTGGTGCCACAGCAAAGCTCCAAAGAATGGCTGGTGAAAAAGGCTGCTGCTGAGAGCTGCATCCCTCTTTGGCCTCTCTGAGAAGGAAGGTGACATCTTCGCCTGGGCTGTCCTGTTCTGCTCACCCATCAGTGTGTGCTGGCACACACAGGAACACTCAGTGACCAATACTGGGGTGGGATCTGCCACCAAAGACCCCATGTCTGTTCAGTGTCCTGGACTAAGCATCCCAGACACAGCTGCTGCTCTACAGAGTTGTAAAATGAGATAAAATATGAGAATAAACCCATTTAAACCCAGCACTGTTACACACAGATGTGGTTAATGCACTTTTCCTTGAAGTCTGCCCCACTGTATTGATGCAGGCAGCCAGTTGTGTGCATGGAGGCTACAATCAGAACAGGATTATTGGCCAGGGTGTGTAGACATGAGCCCAAGAATCAGTTTGCTGTTACAAGGAGGAGTGGAAAAGGCTGAATGTGTTGTAACATGTGACAGGAGGCAGGAGCCATCTTACTGCCCTTGCTTTGTACGGCTGCAGTCTGCCTGCCTTCAAGGCAAAAGGCTCTACCTCCAATATAAGTAATTTAAATTACTGTTTTGTAGAATAATACCAAAATACGTGCTTTGAATTGGGATGGCTGATTTTTATTAAGTTGAATAATTACCGATGGCAACTACAGAAAATCACTGGGATAGTGAAATAATCATGTCTCAGTCTTCTAGACTCTTGAAATCATTGTAGTGAGAATGGAAGGCTGCTTACAGTTCAAAGGTGTAGGTTTTAATCATGAAGCTGTGATGGCAGCTTGGGGAAGTTGTGGATTACAGTTTGGGGAAGTTTCAAATAATTCTTGTTACAAACATCATACCTTGTATTACAGAAGTTCTGAACTAAAAAATGTCCATATAAAAATCAACTAGCTATGTCAATAGTTACTGCCCTCACATTTCTTAACTCATATTGCTTACATATACTAAAATCAAGGTATTTTATCTCAGTACCTCTAATTAGTTAAAAAAAAATCTACAGAAGCCTAGCAGTCTGTTGTCTTTTAGGTGTTCTGGAAAGTCTTAGTTTATTCAGGTCTGCCAGGGTATAGTGGAGTACATGAGAAATTTTCAGATTTTCTTAGGCTCTCTGACCTGGGTTTGCTTCCTTTGTCACATAAAGCTGTCCTGCTCCCTCCCAGAGATACTGTCACTTGGAAAACTGCTCCAACAGTGCCTTGGATGGGGTGTATTAACTTATTAACCTCTTGTGTAATGCAGGAAGGATGAAAAAAGTAACAGAAGGTGAACACCCTTCCCTGCAACCTATTAACAACCATCTTCTGATATTGGTGCTGTGTCACTGCAGGTTAAATTGCTCAGACACCTACAGGAGGACTCACACTGTTTACTTCCTCTGTGCTTCTTTCAGTGCAGAAAAAAACCAATATGGGCTGATAGAGACATTGGACCTGTATCAGCTGAACAGCACAACAGGAGCAGCCCATTGGCTCTGTACCTCTGGATGCCTACAGACTGGCATTAAATCTCCCTGTGCAGGATAGTTCATGGGACTTTGTTTTCTCTTTAACATGGCCTCAGTTTGCAAGCAAAGGGCCATAGCTGTAATCACCCTATGGCTGTTCCATCAGTATATGCTGATTCTGTGGTTTCACTTTCTAGAGCACAAAGTAGCCGACAAAGATGTGGAGGTCAGAAAGACATGCCCAGGCCAAGCCGCGCCAGGTTATTGTTACCCTTCATAAAGCTTTGGGCCTCTTCCTCAGAAAGTGCTCTAAGTGGAAGTTCTCAGCAAGGGGATTACCCTAAATGGAGTCTGCTTTGACTGAACATGAGTCTTGTTTGTCTGCCCAAGGAGAGAGCTCAGGTCAGTGCAAACCAGCTCAGTGTTATATTCAGTTATGCACTTGACACAGCTGGATTTAAAAAAAAAAAATCACTGCCTCGTTTTCCTGGGGTTCACATCAGAAGCTAAAACATGATTCGCTCGCACAACAAAACAAGGCAAGTGTGTCAGCCTTAAAATAAATTAAACAAGTCATCATGTTACCGTGGTCACAGTGATTATGCTGTGTGCACATTGCATAATGAAATTTCCTTCTCGTCTGTATCGCTGAGTGCATGTGTCACGTTCACAACCAGCAGAGCTGGGTATCCCTGCTCTGACCTGGGGCTCCATCTTGCAGGGAGCTCTGCAAAAGGGACCATGCAACAAGCCCAATGCGGGTAACTTACCCTGAATATGTACAAATACACTTTTTGGTGGCCTCATGCTGCCTCTTGCTTTATGAAGCATCTGGTTTTGCTCAGAAAGGGTGAGATTCAGAGAGCACACACAGGTCATGCAAGTGCCTGTCTCCATCTGCAGGCAGGCTCAGGTGTGTGGATATGAGTGGAATTTGGGGCAATCTGGCTGCGTCCTGAGGTGTGTGCCTGCCTACTGCAGCGAGCTGTGTTTGGAGGAGTAACTCAAGTCTAGTCAGACCATGGTGGCCAAGAGCTCTGAATCTGGTTCAGATTCAGCAGTTCAGCCATATCATCCATGGAAGTGCTCTGGAAACCAATACAGAAGACCACACTGCAGCTCCCACTAAAATCAGTAACACTAGACTTTACAACTTAAATGGCAGCAGGAAGCCATTCCTTTTCTCAGGTACAGTTTCACCTTAGGAGTGATCTTAAATTGGAAAAAAATCCATGAGAAGTAGCATGCATGCGGTGAATAGCAGCAATATGCGTTTCACGTTTTTTAATATATTTCACTATCATATAATTGGATTATCTACCCTGCTCAGAAGCAGTTAAATACGATTTTCCATACAACAGGAATTCATACTGTAGAGCAATTTAGTAAGTTAGGGAGTCAAATCACAAGCCTGTCAAAAAACTAAACACATATGGAGTGTGCACCCATACACTCAAAAAACCCACTAAGAGACCCTGCATTGCAGAAAGCCTGCAAGGTCTGCAGGTATTAGGGGAAAACAAGCCACTTAAAAAATCCTCTTTCTGTCCTGAGGAATCCCCAGCATGCACAGCTCATCTCTCAGATTATTGTTACATGTCGCAGTAATTCTTCAGGTCTAAACTGTCTTCAGCTGGCAGGAGGGCTGTCACAGCACATTACAGTGATGGCAATTAGCTAACTCAATCAAAGAGATTTCCAGGTTTGGCTTTGCCTCCCCTGCTGTGGTTACATGGACTGGGCTGGTGTGCAGTGTTGATGGCTGTTTCCTGGCCACTTTGCATCCATCCCCAATTTGAAAATCATGCTTTTTGGTAGGGTTCAAGGTATCCAGGCAACTACTGTCTCCAAAGATAGCTGAATTCAGCTATATTCCCATATACTTGATTATCAAGCTCTTAATTTTACTGTTTCGTAACACCAGCAAAATTGGACACTACACAAGACAGGCCTGATTTTCCTCACCAAATACAACTTAACTCCTCATACTCCCATCTAAGCTTTGCTCTGATTTTCAGCAAAATAAGCAAGAAACGATTCAGACCCTTTTCTATAAAAACACATACATAAACTGTGAACATCCATAATGAGGAACGGCTTTTTGAAGTCTTAATTTCTCTGTGGTGTGTGCAATCATATCAGTCATGTAATATAAATGCAGAAGCTTACTTTAATAGCTCCGAGCTCAGCAGGAGATGAGAGAACAAGATCAGATCTCAAACCTTTGTCCTTCACAACAGCAGTTTGCCACCACTGTTTTATCAGCAAATATTCTGCTTCCCCAAACTTCCTCGGCTGCCAAAAGCCTGCAGTAGGTAGAGTAAGCTTTCCTGGGAAAAAACAACTGTCTGGGACAGTGGTACAAACTATGATTTAACCACTGCAGCCCCTTTTGGTAGTACAGCTATGCCACTGCAGGAAGAGCCACATCTGTCCACAGCTCCCCAAAGGGGATCACAGCCTGGAGCAGGGAAATCGGGGAAATCTTACAGGTGTGGAGGTGCTCCTGTACGAAGATGTCTGTAAAGCTGCTGCCCCGAGACTTCACCTTCCCCGTGGCTGCTCAGCAAACGATTTTGCCTCTTCTGCGAATCCATCCTGGAAAGCCCGAGGGATTTTCCCATCTCGCCCTTTCCATGTTCAGGCCCCCGGGAAAGGCGGCCACACGACCCCGAGAGCTCGGCGGGGCCGGGCTGGCGCTCACACCGGGCGCTCGAAAAGTGTTTGACCTTTTCATATTGACGAAATAGGAACACATACGGATTTTTCCCGACAGAACAGCGGGTCCCGCGGTGAGGAGCCGCTGGGACCCCGCACCCCTGCCTGCCCCCGCCGCATCCCCTCCGAGCCCCGAGCCCACCCCGTAACAGCCTCCAGGGGGCTGGGGGGCACTTTCCCCTCCCTTCCCTTCTTTGCTTGGGCCGAGCCCCCCCCCCGGTGCTCGCCGCAGCCTCAGCGCCGAGCGAGGGCCGCCCGCCGTTCGCTGCCGCCGCTCTCGGGGAACGAGGGCCGGGGCCGCCCCCCGTGAGGGCTCCGGCTCCCCGCACTGCGCATGAGCGGGTGAAGGCGGCGGAAGGGCCCGTGAGGAGCCGGGAGCCGCCGCCGCCGGAGGAAGCGCCGCCGCCGCCGCCTTCAGTGTCCGCCCGAGCCGGGAGGGGAGAGGCCCGCACAGCCCCACCATGGTGAGCGGCCGCCCGGGGCCCCTCTGGGCCTGGCGCGGCACCTCGGGCCCGGGCAGGGGCAGCGCGGCCTGGTCGTGGCGCGCTGGGTGTCCGGGAGTGGCCGAAGGGCCGGTGTTGGAGCTCCGCAGCCGGGCACGATGTGCTGGCCTGGGGGCTGCTTGTCCTCCTGCCGGGCACGGCAGGGCCGGCGTGTGGGGCCCGGGCCCGGGCCGGGGCTGCGGGGCGGGCGGCAGGGGCTGCTCCGGGCAGGGGCCTAAGCGGGGGGCGCCGGGATCCCGCCCAGGCCTCCGACCCGCGGGGCCCCGCCAGGCCCCGCACTGCGGGGAGGAGCTCGCTGGCACCTGGTGTGAGGGTTCAGGCACCTCTGCGAGACAGCGGCCGTGTTGTGGGCAGCTCTGTGCGGTCTGTGCCCTGCGCCTGCCCTGTGCCTGCAGCCGCACTGAGAGGGAGTGCAGGGGTCTGCTAGGAACAGGGGGTGCTCGGAGTTTTTCCTCAGGATTTCAGGCGTCTCAGGGCCCATTAAGTGCTGTCAGTTCATAGGGAAACTTAGGGGTGTTGATGCTCCTTGAGCTGGGATTATGTTGGAGAATTTCTGGATAATTGTTTTAGGGTTTTGGTTGGTTTTATTCATAGAAGTGTTCTAAAGGAGGGCCTTGTAGAGGTTCTCCTAGTAAAGGTCTTGTAAAGGTTTATCTTGTACTTCTCTGTAATACTATTCTTATAGCTGAGGATTTGCAGCGGGCTCCCAAATCGACTGACTTTCTCCCGTGCTTCTTGTAGGGGGGAAACTGCAGTGTTTGGAACAACATTTGCTGGTTTTGTTGGCCTAAACAAAAGAAAAATATATTTCTTCAGTTTAATTAAGGGGGTCCTCATTGGCTCCTTGCACAGTGAATTATGCACCAGAGGGAACAGTTTATAGTAGCACTTCCAGGCTTTCTCCGTATTCAAATGTTGTAACAGCTTTAGCTACTACACCTTTACAGTTTAAAGCAGTACTTTTCGGTAGCAGTGTGTAGTTTAGGAAGGGTGTAGGAGGGAGTCTTAAGATCTACTGGTGTATGCTTATTGGCATAAAGATATTTTATACCTGCTGTTAATATCATTCTGACAAGTAGTGTTAAAAACATATTAAAAAAATTAGAATGTCACCTTTAATTGATGGAGTCACGTTGGCATAAAAATTTGGTTAGCCAGCATTTAAATTAGTGGTGTGCAGACCTCTAATGAACTTGTCACTATGTAACTAGTATAATTTTTAATTGAATAGTTTGATGTAGATCTTCATTTGTGTTTTTTTATGAGAGCTTAAGACTGAAGTCTGACTAAAGTTCAGACTATGAAGGTGTCTTATTGTAATTCTGCAGGTCTGGGACTATCTCAAATAGTGCTTACACAGTAATGTTACACAACATTTTATGAAGACTTTTTTCCATAAAAATCACCTAGAGCTGTCTCAGTATGTCCAGTGTAGGTAGGCAAAATAAATACACAGTTGATGAAGTAGACAGTTGATGTCTTGTACGAACTTATATTATTGGCTGTCTACGAGACTAGGAATTTAAATTGAACAATACTGTAGGAAGTAGCATCATAACAGAAAGAGTGAGGCTTATTATTCTGAGAATAACTTTTTGTGAGAAACAGCACAGTTCTGCCTGCTTGGTCTTCTTGGAAACACTTAACTAAAGAACCAGCAGACGTATTCTGTGTAGCAATTCTGTACTGGTAGATTGGTGTTTATCAGATTGGAGGGGGTACGTGAATACTCCAGTCATGGCCCCGAGCAGAGCTGTTAGGCCCTGTGCAAACAACTGTGTTCCAGGTTGTGCTTGTTGACTCCAGCACCCAGGTGAAAGGATGACATAGACACTGAAGTGGGACTAAATGACAGGCTGCAGCTTTTAGAGGCAGTAAATACACGTATGGACAGCTTCCAGTGCCCAGGTGTAGGATTCTGTACCTATACTTGTGGTATGTCAAAATCCTCTGTTTGGTTAGGGGAAAGGTAGGGAGACTTCACAGAGATTTGAGGATGCCCATCCAGAAACATGAGATTCAATGTCCTGTTTTTCTGCCCATGTACACAACTGCTCTTGCTCAACCTTCCAGTGGCTGTGGTCAGGTGGCTTGTCCAGCACAGTAAATGCCATGGCACAGCCTCCCACAGCTGGGGCCTGGCTCCCACCTGTCCATGCAGCACTGCTGGCTCTGGCTTAGTCTCACCAGTGTCCGTATGGCCAGAGCCTTGTGCCTTTAGGACAGAGATTGTCTGTCTTTGTCCCATATCTGGACAAAGCAGCCTGTTGGGCTCTGTCCTTTTAGGTAACTTGAGAAGTGTTTCTGTTCAGCACTCAGGGACACCACCCTGGCAGTATACATTGGAGGGCTGAGAGCAGTCAGCCTTTCTTACCCACTCTTCATCTGAGCTGACTGAGCAGCACCTGTAGAAGTGGTGTCCTTCACCTTCCCTGTTAGTGTGTTACTGCTTCATCTCATCCTGAGGACAATGGTGTGCCCATGAACCAAGGCAGAGCAGTAAGCTGGTCCATTTTGCTGTGAGCCGTCTTCAGGAGAAGAGCTACTGCCTGTACAATTCTGAATGACCTAATGAATTTAGAACTGTGTGTGGTACTCGAGGCAAGTGTGTGATCTCTTTGTCCAGAGCCAAGTGCTAACCTTGTCTCTATTTACCTTATCTATTACATTGTCCAGTTTGTGTTCTCTGAAGAATATTTCTGTGCTGATAAATACTTAATTTCTTACTGCAAACCTCAGCTGACAGGAAGTTGTAAAATTTAATATTACAAGAATTTCGTGTCTGACGCTGTCTCCTGTAATGTTAGTATACTTCATGACATTGTTATGTAGTGTTTAACTCAACAAGCTATTTTGCAAGGCCAGCTATTTATACATGTATTCTGTGGTGAATATGCATGTCTGTAGCAGTTTGTTGATATTAAATATTTGAGGTTTGGTTGTCCCATAGTACAGCTTTAGATTCTTGGCATTACACTAAGGATGGAGTAGTCAGAGTGCTAGACAAGACGGTGCATGATTTTGTTTCCTCTCCTAGCTTACCAGAGATCCCTTTGAACTAAAGCTTTAAATCACTTTTAACTAGAGCCATGAAAAAAATATTCAAGAATATGAACTACTCTGAGAACAAGGTGTGAAATTTATTATGTTGCTCTTGATATTTTACTCGTGTTTTATGGTGCCAATGCAAATATACAGTATGAATAGAGCTTCTGCCCCAGACCAGAGTTAAGAATGCTAAACAACTGGCTGCTTTATGTTGTCCTTTTTTATTTGGAAAAGCCCTGATTTTTGATGTTTCTTTCACCTGTCAGGTTAGCATGAATTACCGTTTTATCTCCTGCAATCTTCTGTATATTGACCTTCTGCCTGCATGCAAATACTGGAATTATTTTATCCACTAAAAGAACATTATAGAGCGTGGAAAACAGCTTCAATTTTGTGTTGCTTGTGATTTTTCTCTTGGATTTTATATCCCAACAGACTTTGTAAATGTTTTTGTTCTGTTCCACTGCAGCCAAGTGGATTTCACATCAGTTTGAAACAGAAGCTTGCAAGTGTCCTGACTTTCTTACTTTGTGTGCCCTCTCTTAGAGAAACTGCTGTGGAAAATAAAATGTAGTTGAAGGACATGTTTGTTTACATTATGCAGAAACTGTGGCTATTTACTTTAATTGCTTTTCTCTTTAATTTAGATTTTTTTGGTAGTATACCTGTGTGCCATCGCTGTTGGTGGGTTAAAATGCGGTTCTGTGTATTTGTAGATTTTTGTTGTAATTAACTTTTGTTTTCTTGCCAAACAAAGAGAAATACTTATGATTTTGCCTTTTAAGTTTTGGCCATGTATTTGTTGAATACTAGCAGTAAACCAAACATTTGCAGGTGTCTCGTGGTTCCTTTCATGGATACAGCCCAAGGTGGGATGATTCAGAAAGCAGAACTCCCCTGGCCATTCGTGTCACATCAAGGCGTGACAGAAGTGGCATCGGGTGAGGGTGCCCGAGCCTCTGGGATTGAACTGACGTCAGCGGGGTCCTTGGGAAGTGCAGGGGTGCTTCCCGCAGCCACAGCTCTTGCTGGAGTCTGAATGCAGTCAGTGTAAAGGCCTAGACTTTGTGGAGGTTGATACTATTTTAGAAAAGGCTTTTACCTGTCACATGCATGAGAACTTAACAGGCTTTTCTTTGAGTCCTGTCTGAAACAAAAGCACAGATGTCACATCATTCAAATTGCTTTACTTAGCAGTGAAACTAGCAGGAATCGGATCATCTGTATCAGTGGCTGGGAAGGGAAAGGTGAAAAGCAGTTGCTCATTGAGGAGTGACTGGGTGAATGCCTTCCTTGGGGGCCACAAGGAATTTTGGGCAGCAAAACTCATCGTGCCCTGCTTGTCTCGCTGGTGGCTGCTTGTGACCTTCGAGCCAAGTCCAGGAACAGGGCTCTGGTAGGAATCCTCTGCTCTCCCATCCAGGCAGTGTGGGACAAAGGTTGGTGCTGTTTCCCATGAACATTATCCAGGAGAGTGGAGCCCTCATTTGGCTGTTAGCTGTCCACAAAATGTTGTTGACCAGTGTGCAGAGCTTATCTTTGAATCTGGGGTGACTAAAAATGAAGTGCAGAAGATAAGGAAAAACAGTGCTGTAATCAGAGTTGCTAGAGAAGTTCTAGCATTTTTTGTTCCTAAGACTAGGAAAAAAAAGTACTTGGGGAAATAAAAGTCCAAGTATTTTTCTTTTTTTATTTGTAGTCTTTCACTGAAGTATCTGATCAAGAAAAGGTTATTGAATTAGAATATTCAAATTTGGTACTTTATGGTAAGAGGCAAATCTTCATTTTAAAATCAGTGTTATACAACCAGATGTTAATTAGAATGAGTGTAGTTTTATGAACCTACACAAAGTAACTTTTCATTTGGAGAAGTTATTCTGTATTTTAAAAGTAAGGTTATCTGTCTTGTGACATCCTTATTATGAAAGGTAGCGTGGATACCACACAAACTTGATCAAAGGCTTGCAGAACTGCATTTTTCCTTTTCCTCTTAACCCAAGAAATAACAGTACAAATTTGTTTCATTTGCTTTCCACTGGTTTTCATTTGTATATATAGGCAAGACATGTATCTGTTAAATAAAATTCTATCTTCCAGTGTTAAAGTTGAGATGTTTTAAGTGGATTGTGTTGCATTACAGTGAGCACAATTTCATTGTCAGGTATTTGTTGCCCGATGACTGTAGGATTAAAGGTTGTGTGCTGCTCTGTATTGCACTTAAAACAATAATAGACTGTTAGTGCTCAGTGTCTAGAAATAGCCCTTAAAAGTGCAGGTTTGGAACCTGTTCGTGTTTGAAGTGTGGGTTTTTAATGTGCTGAAAGAAGAGCTATAATAGAATAATAATAACTCAGCAGTAATTCTAAGCAGTAATTCTATCTCTTGCTGTCCTGTAGTAGGCCTGCAAAGAGTGTCCAGTCACTTAGGTTGTGGAGTGTCTTGTCCACATTGGCAAGATTCTGTAGAAACATTCATCAAGTATAAAGAAAGGGCTTTGGCACTTCTTCACTAAAAATAAACTCATATTTGTCCAGGAAAAATATGATTATTCAAGAAAAAGATTATGTCTGAGCAGTGTGATTTGTTGCATCTTATACCTTACTGAATGTTGTACTGATGAGTGTAATTAGCTGCTTGAGTCTTTGCAATTTTGATCTTTTAAAAAGGTTTTATGTTGTTACTATCACTTAGGGAGCCCCAAGCATGGGAAGATCTCATGTACATATGTAGAGTTTAAATTTTATCATGAAAGGCATTTAAGCTGCAAGTTTTTGATCTAACAAATTGCACAAATTGCATGAGATGCAAAACACACCACCTTCTGTGGTCCTGGGCCTTGATGGTAAAGCCTATTTAAACCTGTTCCTTCACTTTTTGTGGGATGTCACTGCTTTTGGAGTTCACCCTTGCAGGAGCAGGGCAGAACAAAGGCTCTTGTGGTTTTACAGAGTACTTGCTATTAAATGGGCTATGCATACTTATGTGTACATGTTGAAAAAAACCCCAAAAACTAAAGGCACCAGCTTTGTGAAGAAAAGAAAGAAAAAAAGAAAAGAAAAGCTAAAATAATTAAGTATGGCTGCCCTATAGTGAAACTGAGTCTGTGGTGATGCAGTAGTCTGGCTGTGTGGAACTGATTAGAGGAAGCTGATAATTGATAAAGAAAATTAAATTTGGGATTGTTTCGTCTTCATTTGGGATTTCATTCAATGGTTTGTTTTAATATATCTGAGTTTGCAGTACATTTAAAAAAGCTGCAACTAAAAATCCATCAGTCATTTCTGGAAGTCATTCCACACGGCTTTGTCAGTGTAAGTGATTTTTGTGAAAGTCTGAGCTCAGTAGTGCAAGGTGCTGAATGTCTGGTGTGGAGCCAAGCGTGCACAAATGGGGTGCACAGGACCTGCTCCGATGGCCTGGCCTTTACCTGGAACCACAACTGAAAATCTCAGTTTCAGAAATGTGTTTGTAGCCAAAGGTCCAGTGTGACAAACTTGGTCAAGAAACTGAAATAATGCAGCAACACATAATAGCTTTAAAAATGGTACAGCCTAATTAATATCACTCTGTTTGAAGTCTGCAGTCTGAGCTAAAAGTTTGACTTCAGTTAAGTGTTGTAGATACAGGGTGGGTTTGGTTTGGGTCCTTTTTTTTTTTTTTTTAAATTAAAGGATGCTTAAACTAAGGGTATTGTTCTATTTAGTATATTATGTGGGTGTCAGCTTAAACCAAATGTGATGCTTTTGTATTTTTTTTAATGGTGTAACTCTGAAGCTGGTAACTTAACTATTCTTACAAATAATAGTGTTCACACTCATTGTCATCAAGCCACAGAAAACTGATCCTGACTTTTAGGACAGATGAATTTGTGTTTGAAGCATTAGTTCTTTTTTCTAATGATAATGTAATTGAACACTAATTATCCTTTGGAATTAAGAGCGTGACCACATACTGCTCTTAAATCATTCACTCTTTGGCTGAATTTTATAATGTCTTGGGATTTTTTTTGCCCTTTTTCTCCATATTCCCTGAGAAGGAGCTGTTGAAAGTACGAATACAATAATGAACAGAGTATACAAGCTTTGGTTAGAATACAAGGTAAGCTAAAAATGAAATATTTGTGCCATGTAAGAAATCCAATACTGACTTAGAATTTTGTCAGAACTTTAATTTACCAAGTTGTAACATTGGGAGTCTTTGCTTTGACCATATTGTGAGTGAACTGCAGAACTGAATTTGGGTGTAGTGCAGTTGTGTTATTGTTTTCTCCTGATCAGCAGTTAGTTTTGTGTAACTCGTACCCTTGAAATACCAAGTGTGCTTCTCCTAGTCAGAAATATCCTTGGGAATCCCTCTCTGCTGATAAGCTACTAGCAGCAAGTTTGCATTCAGTTCTGGGCTAGACCAGGGCGAGACGTCTCTGGGTCTGGGCAGGAGGCCTGGAATTCCAGAGCTCTCACCTTGGCTACTCACTCCCCCACCTGCCTCAGGCACAATTGCCTTTTTTTTTTCTTTGCTTCAGTTGCTGCACCTGTGAAATGGAGACAATGCCTCCTCGCAGGAATGTTTTGCAAATTATGTAGGTGGAGTTGAGGACCTTCAAAGTGAAAAACCTCTTAAAAAAAAAGAAAGAGGTCTTTAAGGTATTATTTCAGTGTGTAGCTCATGGATGACCCAGCCTAGTCCCTTGCTGCCTCAAGAGGCACCACCTCAGGAGATCCCGTTCCAGGTGTGGCCCTGGTCCTGCAGTAGCTGGGACCAGAAGGACACCAGTCTGCTGCTCAGTGGTGCTGAGCTGTTCAGTGGCCTGCTCTGCCCTGCTTCTGGAAGCACTTGATCAAGTATGTTGATATCCTAATTGCTTGGGAAAATGATACAGATACTGGTTCAAAAAACATGAAGAGACTGGTTTTTGTTTACTTGTGGGTTTCTTGTCCAGTAGACATTTCTAGTTACAGTATTGTCTGTTTTCACTAGAACAAGTTGAAATCATCACAGAAGGATAAAGTGCGTCAGTTTATGGTCTTCACACAATCTAGTGAAAAGACAGCAGTGAGTTGTCTGTCTCAAAATGACTGGAAGTTAGATGTTGCAACAGACAACTTTTTCCAAAATCCTGAACTTTATATACGAGAGAGTGTTAAAGGATCACTGGACAGAAAGAAGTTAGAACAACTATATAACAGATACAAAGGTGAGTACCCTGAATTTTAAGGCTTATTATCTAGCTGTATATATAATTCTTATTTACAGTGTATTGGTGCTGCTGTGCTCTTGTGCTGGGAAATCTTAACTGACTCTTTCAGCTTTGTTTTTCTATACTAGTAATACAAATTAGAAGGGAAATATAGGTAGGTTTCTGCTTCACAAGGATTACATGCAGTTGCTTTATGTGCTCCAAATGTACCGACATTTATAGGACATTAGGGTCTGAGCTGGAATAGTGTGTACAGTGAGTAATTGTAATGGTTAACGAGGATTTTAGGTTGTTCTTCTGGGGAAAGCACATCACACAAGCTTGATCTGACAAAGTGAAAGGTTGCGTACCAGGAATGGGTTCTGCCTTAATTTTTATTCAGCTTGTTCTTACAAACAGAGTGTAAAAGAAAACAAAGTCTCTTTATCTGTTATATAGCCAGAGTTCAGCTGATATCCTACCACATGAAGTAAAGTGGATTCAGTACAGCAGAACAAATCCTGTGTTTTAGCACTTAAAAAAAATCTAAAAATGAGTGTTGTGTGTTCTGACAGTTTTCCTATGTTTTATATGTATAATCCAAATACCATTTTTCTGAAGTCTGTGTTGGCTTGCATCAGTAGATCTTTGTTAGTGCAGTTGAAATGTGAGCATCTCACTTCCAGACCAGATATTGATTCCTTCATGGAAAGAGGAGTGGGCCTGGCTGACTTGGAATTGGTAATGGGGCAGTGTAACCTCCCCCTGGAGGTTACCATGTCCAAACTCATGCATGCTGGTGGTACCAGGAAATGCCTAAATCTGCTGTTGGGGTGGCAGTGGATGGGCAGATTTGGGTGTTGGTACAGCTTGGAAATGAACACTGCAGAATGGCTTATAATGGAACTCAGATCATCAGTCTTACCAAAGAGGCCAATAATGGAGTGTGCTGGGGGGAGAGAACCACTGCTCTGTAGGGAATGAGTCAGAAGATCCTGCATATTATTAGGCAGAAAACAAATGTTTGTGGTGCTTTTGTCTCTCAATGAAAATAACACGAGCTTCATTGTATGGGAGGCTTTATTGCAGTAACTGCCTCAATTGTTTAAAAGCTTAACCATTGGGAATACTCATTTAATTTTGTTTTTAAAATACTCTCTTACAAGGGCTGATCCCAAAAATGGCTTCTTGAAAATGTTTCCATGTCTTAAATATACTTGTTGAACAAATCAGCTTTTTCAAATACCTGTTTTTCTTGATACTTACTTTTATGCCCCAAAGATCCACAAGATGAAAATAAGATTGGTATAGATGGTATACAGCAGTTCTGTGATGACCTAGCTCTTGACCCAGCCAGCATCACCGTACTCATCATTGCATGGAAATTCCGGGCTGCAACACAGTGTGAATTTTCAAAGCTGGAATTCATGGATGGAATGACTGAGCTGGGGTAAGTGTTCACTGAGTGTTGGATGGTGACAGTGGTCACCATCAGTTCCTGTTTTGGGGAATTCTCAGTCATGGTGTCCTTTCAGAGGTGTTTCGGAGCCCAGCATCACTTGTCTGCCTCTGGCAAAATGCAGCCCTACCTTGGTTGTGTGAGCATTGTGTGGTGGTTGGCACAGAGCTGCTCTGGCAGGTAGAGCAGGGATGTTGGGCTGCACTCAGGTAGGCCTGGGGTTTCTCTGCCTTGTGAGAGCGCAGGAGTCTTTATCACATTTTCCTAAAAATCTTGTGGATTGTAGAACCTGATATATCAGATATATGTGCAAATGCAATGTGAAGAGATAACAACAAAAAAATTAAATTCTTGTAGAGGTGCAGACTCATTAAAGGCTTCCTGAATTCTGTTTTGATTATTGTATTGTATTCCACAAATAGTTTATAGATTTTTGTTTAGCTCATGTTTTTATGGCAAAAGGAATAATGAATAAATAAACGTGCTTTTTAAAATGCAGATGTGACAGCATAGAAAAACTGAAGGCCCAGATTCCTAAAATGGAACAAGAATTAAAAGAGCCAGGAAGATTTAAGGATTTTTATCAATTTACTTTCAACTTTGCGAAGAACCCGGGACAGAAAGGTTTAGGTATGTATTCTTATTTATAAGCATTTGTTCATGAATATTGGAAATGACTAAAGCAGCAGATGAATGTATTATTGTGATCCAATGAATCTGAAAGATAATCACCCTTGGGATGAAACACATCCCTGTGTTTTGAAAGATAGATGTCAATTTAAGGTGCTAAAATTGATTATTAATAAAGGCTACAGAATTTTATGAGAGAGGGTTTATTCTTTCACTCAAAGTGCAGTTTTCAGTAAGCACAATGGATTATGGTCTTACATTGAAGACATAATTACACCACTTAGAATGTGCAGCACTGAACAGATTAATTGAATTTTTACTTTTAGGATAAATTGAAGCTGTAGAACCATTTTCTGTGTAAGCACATTTGTACAGTCCCTTGTAACACCAAAAATGCTTGCAAATGTCTTAGCAGAATAGAATTGGAATGGTACGAATGGATTCCTGTGTTCTGGGCCTGATGCCTGGCGCTGTCTCCCTACAGAGTTTTTTCCCCCCTTACCTCACTGAAGGCTTTTTTGCCATTATTTCAGAGTTCACATGCTAAGTGTGGCTTTGGTTGGTGTAACAGGTGGAGTGGAAGAATAACTTAATAAAACTAATTTCAAAACACCACAGTTTGGATGGAATTAAAGGAACAAACTCTATCTCTGTCCGTTCAAAACAACAAAAATGAGGGAATAAAAATTTCTTTTGAGCAGTGATGTTAAACAGCCAGAATACACATTCATTTCTCTACAGTGTGATTTGGATATTAGCCATTACTAGCATTTCATGATACTGTAACTTCTTAAGTTAATTGTTCTGCTTTTGAGAAGTAATACAATACTGCAGGGCTGGTAGGTTCTTCCTTGGCAGCTTGTGAATTTGTTTATCTCAGTAATGAAAGTGCTCTAAACTGGCTGCTGCTGGACAGCTTTGCATTCCCAGGCTGTGTGAAGATTACCTTTCTGCTTTAGTTTAATTGGTTTTTATGTATAGACCAACTTTTGGCTTAAAATGAGTATTGGAAAATAAGTAAAGAAGCAAAAGCTCTCTGTCTTGGTTTCGACTGTGTCCTTCTTTGACATCTTGCTGTATCTTGTTTGTTGTTTTCAGTGGATTGGGAATTTTATTGTATCCCAAGAAGCTGGGAGTGCTGCTAATCCATTTGAAAATACTTGTGCATGCTTGTAGTAATTTCTGAATCATGCAGATAAATGAATAGGCTGATTCGTATTTCTTGTAGGAAGTCATAATAATTTTTTTAGGCTGGTACAACAAGGAAAGTAGGGACAACAACTGAATTGTGGGATTTATTTACCAGGAAAATTGATTCACTTGCTTTATTTCTTGTTCATCATAAAGCTTCTTCGTGCAGGTTAAGCTCTAGCAGTGCCAGACAAGTATAGTTTTCTGAGATCCATATAGCATATACATAGTGTAAGGTAGGTTTTTTTTAATTGTTGTTAAGTCTTGGTCTGGAAGTGATGTAGACCTGAGCTTAAAGTCTGGATGCTCATCAGCCCTTTCGGTGCTCATAAATACACAGTTCTAGGCATGAATTTACAACAGGGCAGAATAATTCTGGAAACCCTGGAGCAAAAGAATACTGGGAGAAGTACAGAGCTGCAAAGTAAGTACTCCTAGTTAGGCAATTAATTTTGGTGTGTCTAAATAACTGCTTGTAGGAACTTGCAAATTGATTTTAATGTATATTGACCTCTAATCTTGCAAACATTGTGCAGTAGTTCAGGCACAGTTCTGGAAATATATTTCCTCTGCATAATTCCTTACTACTGTGTAAGTACTGTGGGTGTCTGGAAAGTTCTTGTGATATTTGCATCTCATTGGAGACTTCCCTGTAGCTGGTGTTCATCTCAAACATTGTTTGCTTCTCTTGCATCTCTCTGGATAAAACTCAAAATGGAGGATGTATCTCGAGACTCTTATGTTTGATCCAGGAGGATTTCCGTGAGCATTCTCACACTTACAGAAACCTACAATTATATATTTACCTTCCAATTTTGTTATTTCATATAATTTCTTTTTTAAAATGTAGTTTGTCCCAAGGCATTATGTCATCATGCTTTACATGTTTGGACTCATATAATGAGTCTGAGGTTGCAGCATCCTGAGATTTGGCTTTTAACAGCCTTTGCTTACCCACAAGAATTATCTCAAAATTGTATAAATATGTCAGAATGCACAGTTTGTTTATAGTGATTGTTTACAAACCCCACTGTAAAATGCAGTGATTTGATGACCTTGCATTTTTGTATGCACACCATTAATGCAGCACAAGTAAATAAAACTTCCTTTTTTAATCTGTTTCCTTGAGCAGCTGATCAGCTTCTTCTGAAGTTTGTGTCTATTAATTTTTAGAAAGGCAGTAGTTTTAGTTGAAAGCTAAAATGCATGTTTTTGTACCTGAATCTCCTGTTAAAGAGAGATTTTGAGCCTTTACAGTCTTGAATGAGTTGCCATTTCCATATGCAGCTTTATTTACTGAGGTGTAGTGACATCTGTCTAATTTGTCTCTGCTTCTTGAGATTCAAACTTACACTTCTGTCTGAAATCAAATGCCTTTGCAGCTGCTGGAAAATCCTTCACCAATTTTATTCTTTGGTCAGGAAGTATCATAATGTGACTCTGCTGTTTGAGAACTTTTAATATGAGATACTAAACAATTCAGAAACTCCCCATCAGCATCTATTTTCCCTCCAGCAAAGCAGATTTCATACTTAGTTTGCTGTTGATTTCAGCTCCAAGATCTACCTCCCTGGGTTCTTTTAAATATGTGGGCATCCTGGGGGAAGGAAGGGAGTGGTGTTCTTGGGTTACTGGTGTGGGTTTTTTTATTTTTTTTCCTGAGGTGTGCAGTTGATCCTGTGCTTTCTCCCCCTGCTTTCACAAGGGGGTTGTTTATGGAAGAAATTTACTAGACTGCAAAATATATAAAAACATCTGTTAAAAAAGAGGCTACTTACCTAGGCAGCCTTTTGGGGTCACTGTGTGTACTTGGCTGAGAATACTGAATTTGGTAATTCACAGTGAGTGGAATTTGGTAATTCACAGTGAGTGGTGTTTTGTGCTGCAGCACAGAGCAATTACCTGGTAATTCCTGGTAGTGCAGCTGACCCTGGGCAGAGTTGTGTACCTGAGTCTGAAATGTCTTTTATCTGCTCACAAGCTCCTGTCTGCCCCTCCTGAGCAGGGAATGCCTTGCAGTTCAGCCTTTGGCACACCCCAGGGAGAGGAGCTGGCTCTGTCCTTCCCCTCCCTCCAAACTAACCAGACTCTGTTGGGAGCTGCTCTCTAATGTGTCAGGTCAGGCTTCACTCATTCCAAACAAACAGGAATTTTAACAGGAGGCTTTGAAAGGAAAAAAAAAAAAAAAAAAAACCAACCCACCACAAAAAATACCCAACAAACAGAAGAAGAAAAATCCCAAACCAAAACAACAAAAAACTACCCAAACCAACAACTAAAGCAAACAAGCAAAAACTCAACCCAACCAAAATACCACCACCACCAAATAAACCAACTATCTCCTGTCTGCTTAAGGACACTACTTAAAGATTCTTTTTCAAAAGGAAATCTTGACTGCATAAATGAGCAACTTGACAGAAGCCTCATTAGAAAGGCAGCACCTGTAATAAGGTTGCTCTAAAAATGAAATCATTAAAAGATGGTTTTATGTAACTTGTATTTTATATATTAAAAAAAAATGAAAGTCTCAATACAAAATACTACAAATTTTCTTTCCAAGCCAATAGCATTTTTAACCAAAAATATTTTGCTGACTTTTAACTGAAGTATTGTTAGATAGCAAAAGACACATCAAATGTCCGGGGGGTTTTGGATATGTTAGATATTAATATGGGCAATTTTCAGTTCTGTATTCAAATAATAGTATCAAAATATATATGTGTAACACTTTATTTATGGTTGCCTATTTGTAAAGGATCCATGAGTATATACAAGTTTAATATTTTCACATTTATGGATACATGGTTCATCCTGGTGTTAGATACTTGTGGAGATAATGTATTTGATATGTATATCTCTAAAAGTAATATATTTTAATATTACAGATTTAGAAATGGCCATTGCCTACTGGAATTTAGTACTTAATGGAAGATTTAAATTCCTAGACTTGTGGAACAAATTTTTGTTGGTAAGTTTAAACCTTTACATAATCTGGACTGCAGTATTTTCAGAACTTGGAAGATAAACATGTTTAACTTTTTGAGTAGATGAAATAGACTGTCTTGACCTAAATCCCAGGTATTCATGGTGTGTACAAGAGAAATACGTTTTGGGGATATGGATGTGTCTGAGACAGTAAAAATGAACGTGTAATAGGGTTTTAATGTATGTCTTTTTTAAATATAAATTTTCCACCTCTCCAAACAGGAACATCATAAAAGATCAATTCCTAAGGATACCTGGAACCTTCTTCTAGACTTTAGTACAATGATAGCAGATGATATGTCTAACTATGATGAGGAAGGTAAACATTTCCATTTTCTCTTATTAACTTCTAACTGTGTTTTATGCTGCATTTATTACTGGGTATCTGCTGTGGCACAGTCTTTAACAGCACAATTGGAGTATCACTGGTGATCTGAAGTCCAGTTAGGGATGCTTTAATGCATGTTGTAATCATCTCTCTGTTACTGCTGTTTTAAAAAAGAAATGCTGAAACTTTCATGGAATACATTTTCTTTTTTTGTTCTGTCTAAGCTCAGACACCAATTCTTCCTTATTGAGACAAACCCAAATTCTTTCTTACTGAGACAAACCCTGATATTTGTCCATTTAAAACCCACAGATTCTCTGTTGGTGCAGTTCTTGGCATCTTCATCCAAGTTACTGATCCATGGTCTGTCCATCTCCCTGTAGGGTCCTCTGCTTATTGCATTTCGTAGCTGAGAATGTTTTTAAGTCTGGTTGCTTCAGTTTATGTGAGGCTTGGACATGTTTTGACATAGAAGTGAAGCTGGCAGCACACAGGGCTTGCTGAACAGAAGTTGCTTCCTACCAAATGTGTTTCTTGTAAACTTTTGTATCGATCTTTCCTCTTCCAGTCCATCTGTAGCCAGGAACAGCTGATTACCCTCAGCACTTGGCAGCACATCAGTTCAGTGAAACTAAACTTGTGATACCTCCAGAGCAGAGGGGAGCAAACTTCTACAACTTTATTTAGTAATTATGGACTGTCCTCATTCCCTTGTCAGTTTTGAGTTAGGATTTTGGTCAGTTTTTTGTTTTTGTGTGGAAGATGACCCTTGAAAGAGATGTGTATTATCTGGCTTTAAAGGAAGCAGAAATCTTTAATCAGCTCTTAAATTTCAAGGAGAAAAATAAAATCGTACTTTTTTGCTTCAAACTCTTCCTAGTTTAATACTGGAAAGTAAATAGCTTGTCTGGATCTGAAGCTTGTGAAAGAATGCCTTATTGAACCAAGTTCTTATATTGTGGTGTTTCTCTCTTATAGGGGCATGGCCAGTTCTTATTGATGACTTTGTGGAATTTGCACGCCCTCAAATTGCTGGGACAAAAAGTACGACAGTGTAGCACTAAAGGACCCTTCTAGAATGTACATAGTCTGTACAAATACCTGAAATGGAAAATTGCACAGTCAATTTCTGCTGGCTGGACTGAACTGAAGATCAATCCTCACAATATGGCTGAGGGTTGAGACAAACCTTTAAGGATACATTTTGGACCATATCATATTTCATTCTTCTACTGGTGGTTTGGGCTTTTCTTCTAGTCTGGACCACTCTTGCCCGTTAAAATTCCAACATTGTGGATTTCATCATGGATTTATTTTTTGTTGGTGGATCGCCCTAGTTTCATCTCCCATAAGTCTTAGAAGCTTTATAATTATTTTGAGGTTTCTGATTTCCCATAAAGCACAATGCTGGTCATCATCAGACAACTGTTGTATGGCATCTGAATTATACAGATCAACATCAAAACAATTTTTAAAAGAATCCTTAAATATACACTTGGGGCTAGTTGCAAAGACTGTACTGATAGCACTTCCTGCAAGAGTGATATATTTAAGTGTACTGGGTCCGAGTTTTTTCTTTTCTGGAAAAGTGCAGGTGTTGTCTGAGTTCGAGTCTCTGGTCACAGCAATGACAGCAATGACCAAGGAGCCCCAGGGCTGGTGATTGGGGGTCTCTGGTGCCTGGGTGAGGTTTGCTCGTGGCTCAGCTGCTCTGGGGACAGCTGGGGGACGACACAGCTCGTGCACTTCCATCCCGTGGGCCATGGCAGAGCCCTCAGTGGGACGAGCTGTGTGTCCTCACAGAACCCAGTGTTCTGTAGGTTACTCTCTTAAGAAATCAGATTTCATTACAGTTTTGAAATGCTTATCTGTCTGTCAGAGAAAGGTTTTTCATTTATGTGGAAATCAAACACTTGAATATACTGAATTTGTGTCTTAACTGTTTGCTACACAATACAGTATTTTAAATTGAGATGTGACTTTTATGGCTGAGGTGTGATGAAGCAAATGGCCCTGTTGTACAAGAAGCTGGTGAGGTTGATGTGAATCTGGGTTTTGAAACCATGATCCTGGTAAGTTAAATCTTTGTAACATAGAGGTACTGCCATTATGGATGACACCCTTTTTTAAATTATTTTGTTGAGTTTTCCTTAAATTGACATATCACTGTGGTTGCCAAATACAGAAATTAAGAGTAAAGCTTTCCCAGACAAGCACAGATCAGATGCAAACTACTACACTGGCTTTGTTTGTTTAAATTATTTTGTGGATCATCACTACTTCTGTCTTGCTGCGTTTGACTGAATCACGTCACTTGGATCAAAGCAGGTTTTAGCAGATGCAATTCTTTAATAATACAAGAGCTCTTTAGCTGCTTTTATGGTCTTTTACTCCTTACTAAGTTACTTGTGAAGAGATTTGATAAATTCTGCTCTGGAAAACAGAGAGGAGACAGACCATAGTTACAAGTGAGGAGAGGGGGTTTAAGCCCATGCTCTAAATAGTGCCCTGATAAGGCCAGAATTATTTTTGAGATGAGTCATTGGTACTTGCACTAAACTGCAGCACGATTTTTTGCAAATGCTAGAAGGATTTTAGGGAAAAATTGACTATTAAACAGCTAAAATTTTTATTTGTACTCTGTGCAGTTGACCTTAAGGCTGGCTCCCCTTACAGCAGTGCCCTTTTGGCAAATCCAGTTGTGCATTTATTCCAAAAATACAGCTCCTCAAAAACATTGCAGACTTTCTCCAGCTACTGGCATTGGCTATGCCAAAAACTGTGTGTTTTGCTGCTTTCAGTATTTCCTTTCTCAATTTTGTGTAAATAAAAATGGGGATTTGAAATTATGGGGGTGGGTGGGGTGGAAAAAAAAGCTCGACAAGGTTATCTCTGCGTGCTGTTTTCTGTCTTGAGGGTTTTGGTACTGTTTCAGATGGATTAGTTCAAGTATGCTGTGTTTGGAGAGGAGAACTGACTTGCTTTTCATCCCAATGCAGACTTGTCCCTCAAAAAAGTCTGGGACTGGGCAGTGGCAAAAGGCCACGGTGTTTTAGAGACTCTTCCTTTCAAATGCAAGATCTTTCCAACAAAATAGTGTTGTCATCAGTTTGGTACTACATGCTTATAATTACTGTGTAATTATAAAGAAATACATAAAACTTTGACTAATTATGTTGCAGAAAAGGGTTATTTGTGCTATCATGGCATCTTAAAGTTTTTCAAAACGACTGAAGTTGAAAGAACATTGATTTAACAGGGTGTTGTTCTAAAGACAAAATGCCTGGTTACAGGGAATATTTTGTACTGAAACGTGCTCGGATGTGGCCATGTGGTTTTTTCCTTTATATATGTGTGGGGTTGTTTGGTTTTTTTTGGTTTTTTTAAGAATGCAGCCAGTTGCTTACTTGGATTGGTTTAATTCCTAAGTGCTTATGTCTTCAATTTGATGATCTCCCTGCAAATGGATCGATTTAATTTTGCCAAATGTCAAGGAAAAAAAAAATGAAGGCAAACATCAAGTTTGTAAGCTGTTTTTATACATTAAAATATGTACAAAATTAGAAGTGCCCTGATATAAAACAATCTTGAGATTATATTTAGTAAAAACCCATCATTTACATATCTCTGTAAGTTCAAAATGTAACTTCTTACAATCCCTCTCATTACCAACAGAGGCAATAAAGCTCCAGTGAAATTGCCATGACTGAGGTTTGTACTGCATTGTTTCAGTGTATTATTTGTAAAACTTGTTTCTAGAATGTGCTCTTAGGGAGTGTGGGGGAAAAAAAAAGCATGGACTACGTGTGTTCTGCATAAAATAGAGTTTAGGGTAAGTCTTTCATTTGGGGAAAAAATTCTGCTCTGCCACCTCGCCTCTTCCTTGTTCCCAGCTCTTGGCACTGCCCTTCCCCAGCCTGTGAAGGAAGATCCCACACACTGCAGTGGTTCAAATATGCCTCAAGTTCAGTAGTGAAGCAACTTTTTTATTGATCAGCCTGTTAATAAGTAACTTATGACTTGCTTCAAAACTGTTCTACGATGAAATCCGTACTGAGACATCCTTATTTAAGAAAGATACAATTTTTTAAAGAATGCGTTTAATAAACTTTTGTCATTCACACTTTTATTTAAATAATGTTGCCAGAAGTCTCTGTAGATTTTATTTGAGGATGGTAAATTGACTGGGTTTGGCTTTTAAACAAAAACCCGTGGTGCCCTTCAGGCCTCTCAGCTCTCCAGGAGATGACCATACCATTAAATATCTGATGTAATTATAATTTTATCTATCAAAAATAGGCCTTAGCTTTGTAAGTACAGAGCTGGTTTAGTACCAACATGTAGAAGTATCTGCAGAAATAAACACCAAGGGTTTTGCTCCTAAATAGGCACCCGTAACTCAGGCCCAAGTCTGACCATTGAAACTGGTACAAAACTCAACACCCAGCTGGTGGAAGTTCTCAGTCAGTGAAAGCTGCCTAAATGCAATTTGAATGCTTTGCATGAAACTACAACTGTTTCTTTTATTTCCCACATCTTTGCCTAAAGGTCCTTGATTTCAAAATTATAATAACTCAGAGGGAAAGGGGTTATATCTGCCACTTCAAGGGAGGCTTCTGCCTTCCTTAGCAGACACCTGTCTTTTAAAACCAAGACAACTCAGTTCTGTGTTTTCAGAATATAACATTTCAAGTCTTTGTTCAAAGGACAACTGGCAGGAGTCAGAGGGATAAATCATTAGGTGAGGAAACTTTGAGGGTGAGAGATGAGGGGGCTGTAAAACTTGTGTGGGGAAGAGACCCAGGTTGGTTTTCTTTTTCTTGCTGGTGACTTCTCTCCAGCCCTGTTCCTGACTGACCCTGGGCCTGGGGTGCAGCAAGCCTGGCTTTGCTCTGCCACGTCTTCCTCTACCCCTTATGTAATTAAAACAATGACTCAGCTAGAAGTGAAAGTTTTATTTAATAAATATAATTTTCATAAACCATTTTCAAAACAACAACTGACCAAGCTGTACAAGGAGCAAGCACACGGCCTCGCTGGCAGAGGAGCAAAAATAACATGAGGCAGCCACAGTGTCAGAGGTCCAAAATTCTTTGTATTAACTTATTGCTCATTTCCCATGGGCAATGCCCCTAGTCTGCCTAAAGTTAGGGTCAACATCTTTTAAAAGGTACTTCTTGCAGAGATGAGACCATTCCAGTTTTTTTCTTCAGATCAGCAAACTCAATCACACTTCATTAAAAACATGAGTCTAGATGATGAGTTGTTATTTTTGTATGCATTAAATCTGAAATCTGTCATGGGACTGCAACTAGGACTTGTAAAAATATATTCTTTGAGATACAAATAAGAGCCTTCTGCAGCAAGGTGCACCTCATTTTTAAACATTTTCAACTGCATGCTCCACAGATCATCTTTTATCCTGTTGTCAAAATGTAAAAAGGGTGAGAACCTGCTGCTGTTTTAAGTAATATCCTTGAAAACTGCTGAGGAGAGATGAATACACCCCCAGGCCGCGGAGGTGCCCGCCAGGGTCTCTTTCAGCCAAGCCACGCTCTGCGGCTCCCAGAGCAGCGCGTTTCTTTCCCCGTGTCCCGCAGAGCTCCTCGGCCCTCCCTGCGCTGTGCGGTGACACGGGCAGCAGCGGGAGCAGCGGGAGCAGCAGCAGCAGCAGCAGCAGCAGCGCCTCTCTGGGTGGGACAGGCTGGGGACACCGGAGCGGGCACAGTCGGAGCCGGGCGGTGACAACAACAACATCCCCTAAGGAGCACCAGGCGGCCGGGGCAGCACACACGGCTCTGAGCGAGTCCTGACGCCTTTGGAGCAGCACTGAGCTGAAGGGAGAAAGAAATCTATAGAAAGAAATCTATAGAAAGCAGAAGCCTGGCAAATCGCGCTGCTAAGGAGCCACAAGAGCTGGCAGAGGCCACGAGCATCCCCAGCATCCCGGCCCTCCTTTTACACGACCGAGTCATTCCCAGAGCAGAAACCAAACCGTGCCACTGGAAACAAACAATAGAAGCAAGGAACGTACGAAACAACCAACAATAAAAACATTTGCAGAAAAAATCCCCCACCCTAGAGCTGCAAACGAGAGAGTCTGGCTGGGAAATAATTTAGGAACAGGATAAAGGCTAAAATGAGTCCCTGGTGAAGGGTTTGCCCAGTTCTAGGAATGCTCCTTTAAGCAGTGACATCTGTGTAACAGGGCAGTGGTGAGGGCAATGACAACGGTGAGTTTATTAGGGATTCTACACAAAAAAAATTGAAAACCTCGAACTAAATGGTTCAAAAGCACGTTTTGCTTGAGCACTTTAAAACACTGACTTTCACCAAAATGACAAATATTCAGAAGTACAGAAGTAGCAGATGAAACTATGAAAAATAATTTAGGCTGCAGCTTTAAGACACTTTAGCACTAGAAAATGGTATTATATTCCAATATAGAAGTTACACGTTCATAAAAATACACATTTGAAAGTATTACTAAAGATTTTCAATAAGAAATTATAGGTGCTTAATATGCATTCTAAGTTGCACAAGCTTTTCTCAAATAATTCTGAAAATGAAAAGCTGAAGTTTTCAGCATTCCTTCCTTTGAAGCTTTTGTTCCCCCTCCCCTGCTGTAATCTTAAAAAATACATAGAATATTTTTAAGCGGAATATTTACATTTTAGTTATTGAAACAATTCAGAACATCTTCTCGCTTAGTTGTTTTCCACTGCATCCTCATGAAAGCATGAGTTTGGCAACTGAAACTGTTTTCCTAAGTAACAGAACCAAGCCCAGTTTTTCCCAGAAGCAGAACTGACCTGCAGGGAACACGATCCCATTCGGGAGCGGCTGTGGAGAAGGTACTTCCTTAGGGACACTGCACAGTAAAGTGAGTGTACACCACTCTTGCTTTGGACTATAAACATCTACTACAGGCTTTTATGCATTTCAAGGCTAAATGGTAAATAATAAAACACTTCCTCCTCATGGCAAAGCCTCCTCCATCCCTTCACACTGTCACTGGGAGGTGAATGCCAGCATTACACTGAATTAGCTGGTTTTTTTCACTTTTCCTCGTGAAGGACTCTGCACCATGCCCAGGGCACAATGAACTGGTTCCTACAGCTACCAAAGAAATACACAAAGTCCTTCTTCCTTGAATAAGAGCATTTTTAAAAGATTTGTGCCATCAACACAAAACCCCAGTGACTTCCACACAAAGTATTTGTCACACCAAAAAATCTGCCCTTACTCAAACCATGGCTTATGCTCTTACTCAATGAGACATTACTGACTTAGATTTACTGCAAATAGAAAAATATACCTTGGCCGAGGGATGGGTTCTTAAGTCCTTCCTGAATTGTTTAAATGCAAGTTTCTTCGGTAACCTTACAAACACTGGGAAAAGGGAAAGTAGGGGGAAAGGGAGGAGAGGAGAGGAGAGGAGATGGAAGGTTTTAAAGAAACACATAATGAGTGCAAATTATTCTTCAAGTACACAACTGTGCTGCTTCTGTGCAAATCTACTGAATGCACTGGTGTGGTAAAAGCCAAAATACATCACCTACAGAGCTGGGCCAATGGAAATGCTTGGAGTGGGGTTTATGGCAAAGCCTCTGCTTCCCCTGCACACAATGAGCCCGTCTGGGATTCAGGGCAGGACACACGAACCACATGGATGGATGAGGGCACACGGTCACACACACTGACAGGACAATGCTGTGCCTGACATGGACAAACAAGCACTGCTGAGAAGTGAAACACTGTGATTGAGGTGTAAAATACAGCTAAACAGCAGATATCTGATTAGTAAAATAATTCTGTATTTCCTAGGTATCCATGGCAGCATAAAGACTTCTAGAAAGAGAAACTAGTAGGAAGAAAATTCCTATTGTAAACTCAGGTTTTATACAGATATGAAAAACAAAGGAAGTTACAGGAGTGAAATTCAAGTGTATTTTGCTATTAGTGCAGATCTGGGGGGGGGCTGGATGGATGACCATCAGGTTATTGCCTCTCCAGCCAGATCCAGGTTTTAAGCCATACCCAGTGGGATAAGTCACATGTTCATACCTGCTGCTTGAGAAGGCAAGGCTCAATGGTAGCGATTCTTCATCCCCTGGGCACTCACTGGGGGGATCTAGTGCACACTGACATGTTCAACCTCAAGCTTCACTGCACTCAGGCATCTGAAGACGTGATACAGAAATGCGCTGTGAACGCTGAATTAAACACTTATTTAAAAGGAAAGGTTGCTGTATTTTGTTTCTTCTTCTTGTCTCGTAATTTATTTTTAAAGCTTCTTAATTTCTGAACTGGTCTTCATCTATAGCAGTGAGAAAAATCCCTCGTGTGTTGCAGGTTCAAGTCACTACAAATTTAACAACAAAGTTGCAATGACAATTTCTTTGCTACCCAGACCCTGCCTTGAGCACTGAGGTCTTGTGAACTCCACAGTACCTGCAGCCTTCAGGTCAGAGTGAAGTTGCCACGCAGTAACACTAAAACAAAGCTCCAAGAGGAGAGCTGAAATAATCCCAGTTAAAGTCATGGGCAGGAAAATGAACAGCAGAGCTGTTTATAGGTAAGGAGCATCTAAAGGATATGATCCAAGGAAAGTGGGACCTGTTCCTTTGCTCATTGAACTTGGGAGAATTTGGGATGACAACAGGGTAACTCCTCTGGCAGCAGCCCAGTTTACAGTCAGTCAGGTTTACAGCAGCCCAGATTTAGAGTTTTTACCCAGAGCTAATTTTAAGATGGATCTTTACACCTTTAACTGTCTGACAGGAAGAGTACTGCTGTTATTGATGGGACTTCACTGTCAGAGACCGACCAAAGGGGGTGTCCCGGAGCAGCAGCACTTTTCCCACTCCCCAGCCATGCACAGCACCTTTCCTAAGGCACCCTTGCAGCACCTCCACTTCATCTCCCACATCCAAGGACAAGCAGGGGGTTCAGCCACCCTGGCTGAGGGAACAGTGAAATGCTGCTGCTCCCCAGCCCCCACCATGCAGACACATCTGTACTGGGACAGGGGGGGCACCTGCAAGATGCACCACCCAGAGCTCCAACTGTGCAATTTGTTTTTATTGGCATACTTAGGTATCAAAACATTGCCATCAAGGTCTCGGATTCCTCCGACAGACGAAGATAATTAAGCATTAATTGTATCTTCAAAGTACAACATGACCAAATATAAATACATGAAAAACAACAAAACATGCAAAAATTCCCCAACTTTAAAAGGATTAATAATTCAAAAAATTTATGCTAGTGAGACTTCTGCTCAATCCACAGATTCTTTAAAAATTTTTCCATGGATCCAGAACTGTTAACAAAATACACAGGGCATAATAAAAGATGACTGGCATCTGTATTGTACTTCAAGAGAACAGTGAACTGTTATATCCCTTATTATTCCAAATTACTGATTTGTCTCAGTTAACAGTGTTTTTCAAAGCAATGGCTAATAAATTGCCACTCATACACCAGCATAAATATTTGAATTGCATTTAACTCCCCAAAATTACTAAACTGATTGTTTATAGAATACAGTAACTGTCCACAAAACAAAACTGATTTGCAAACTGCTAAGACAGCATCTGCAAGACAGCTCAAAATGAATGTGTGTGTTTAACGGGAAGGGTCATCATGAAAAACACAACTTTTAAAAGTTTCATTGTGGAGATTCAAATTGATTCAAATTGGATCACTCAAATTTGGGAGGAGAAAGATTTCTGTCATTGCGCTACAGGGACAACTCAAGCATTAAATGTAGGATTCCAATCTGCTCATACAGCAACAAAAAGGACCAAATGGTCAGAGGTGAAAGCATTCCTTAAAAAAAAAAAACCCAACTTATTTAGCAATTTGTAGATATAATTAGAAAAAATCCTGGAAGCGATTGCTGTGCAGATTATGCCAGGCCAGACAAGCCCTGCCTGGACTCAGGAGTCCCTCTGGGCTTTCCCAGGGCAGCGCCGGACACTGAACTCGCCTCAGCACCTGCTACAGGTGTGTGAGCACCACAAGGCTTCCACAAGGCATTCAAAAATGTCCCTGTCAGCAAGTGGCTGAGTCCATTGTGGAGAGAGTCAGGATGCTCCTGTCGTTGGCATAGAAGGGATCCGATGAACTCCATGATCTAAAGTAACAATAAAAGAAAAGTTTGGCTGACTGGGAACTTGTACTCTAGAGGTGAGGAGAAAGTCTATGAGAGCAAGAGATAGAAGTGTTACGAGAGTGGGCAAATGTACTTCTTTAAGGGACTAATGTACTAATTTCATGTAGGTACCTGCAGTTCATTCAGACCTTTGGAAACAGAGGCCAATTCATGCCTGCTGTGTAATTAACACAGCTACAGATATTTCCATCACTATGAATTAAAAACAAGCAGAGGTTTTTATGCCTGTTTTGCAGCTGAAGCTTTAGTGCTGTGCCTTGGGAGGCTGTGAATGCTACCTGTCTACAGAGGCACCGTGAGGCCATTCCAGAAGAGCCCTGTGGAGCACACAGCCAACCCTGGAAACCTGGCACAGCCGCGTCTCAGCGGGAAACATCCACACCGGCTGAACCTGGGAGAGGCAACACTTATCTACAGCCATGAACCTGTTTCATCCCTTCCTGTCACACTTCAGAACATCAGGGAACCACCCAAGACATCACAGCTGATGACTCAGAGGGGTCTCGCAATGCCTTTCACTTTGGACACATTGCTGCTTGGGATGAAATACTGCTCTCAGTTGGACAGTATTACAGGACTGTGTGGGAAAAGCTGAACAAGTTTGGAAGGCAGGAAATCAAAACACAACGAGCTTATCCTCCAAATTAGGATTAGTCAGAAATCTGCTGTTTCTCTAGAGCTGTTCCATGCAGTGCCTTGACACAAGAACCACTAATGGGAGACCCAACAACTCAGCAATGATTCCCGTACAAGTAATGTATGTGATCCAGCATTCTTAATATTTTAGTGACTGACAACTTGACAGACAATTTAATGGAACAGACAGACAAAAATGAATTTTAACATACCACACCACACATTTTATATTCTAACTGGTGAATGAAGCTATAGAAAATACTTCTCAAATACATTTTACAAGCAGTAAATTAAGCACAAGAGACTATATTCCTGTGGCCCACTACTCCAAGCATTTGTACAACTTTGATTCATCAAAGTTTTTATCAAAATTTGACACAATGTTTGATTTCATGTTACCATATTTGACAGAATATCGTATTTGACAGAATATAAGGAGCAGAGAATACAACACAAACTGGCTACAGCAACATCATTTAAAACAGTGCCCTTAATTCTACAGCACTTGCACAAACAACATATTCATCAGCGTCACTTCAATCAAAAAAAATAATTTGCAGCTACCTCCTGGTTGAATACTTAGCTGTTTTATAGAGTAAAAGTACTCAAAAGACCATCCTGTTGGGGACTGCACAATATTCTGGAGATTTAGATAAAAACAAAGCAGCTCAAGCTTGTGAACAAAGCCTAAATAATTTTGTGAGCATTTTAAAATCACCCAATAATTTTCTTAACTGTACCTTCAGCATTTCACAGCTTGTAACTCCTTCATGTGACTTAAACAATTAGTGATTTAAAAAATGAATAAAGAATTTCTCATATTACCAAGAAAGTGTTAGAGATAAAATGGTCCCTTGACTTTTAAGCCAGGTTTTAAATGTCAATACCGAGTGGAAGGAGCTGAAATCATTGGAGAAAGCAAATATGACTGACTTAAAAAAATCTCTCTCTTTTCTATTTGTACTGTTCATAAATTTAAGTGAAACTAGATGATTGTTCAGAGCAATTTCAACCAGAGGCAGAAGCAAAACCCACAGAATTTCAAGCCCTTAGTGTAGCACCAAGATAGTTTTGCATATTCATTAAAATTAATCCTAATGTCTGTGTTCTAAGAACTCTAAAACTATTTGGCTAGATGGAACTTCATCTGAAAACTACATGAGGTAAACAGAAAAGAAACCTGAGAAAAAGCAGTCTTGAAAAAAGTGTTTAATATTCTGTCAAATACGAGTTAGCTTCAATAAATATTTCTGAGTTCTTAAGGAAAGAAAATTTGAGTGGAACAAAGAGCAAATTGTAAAACTGCAAATCCATTGCAGAAAACAAAACACAGAATACCTACCTTATAAGACTACAGGTTACTAAGGTAATTGTTAACTAACAATCTGCCCTAATTAGATAACAGTAAGTGAAAAGAAGTAGCATGAGAAATTCCTCATTTGGAAAGCACAGTTTTACAGAGAAGTGAAAAAAAAACCCAGAAAAGTTAGAGCAACTGCTACCAAAATGTTCATTTTTAGACCAATTAAATGCTCACCTTGTAGATTAAAAATTCTATTAAACTGTTTATTTTACACATCATGCCTGCTTTCTACACAGCAAGTTTGAATTAAAAATGTATTTAATTGTAACAGTTCATTTTTCATATGAAATGAAACTTCTTGCATACTCATACCCTAGGTTTGTAGAAACATTCAGTAAGTTTTATAAGCAAGCCAGAAGAGAGAGACTGACTGAAAGCACAGACACCGTGTTCAACACAAGAGTTCCAACAGAGATGAGCTACAGACCAGGCAATACCTAAAGGCAGAATCAGAGCTGACAAAGCTGTCAGTGAAAATTACCCACACGAGATTTGATACCCAATGAACGATCTCACAACCTTTAACTGAAAGAGACAAAGCTGTTCAATTACAAAATGAGTTTCCTTGAAAATGTGTGAAGTTCGGTGTTTTAAGGTTTGCCTTTTGACCAATGGAGGACCATGGTATCATTCAGGGACAGACATTACGATGTACAAAAGACTATTTTTATTTCTACCCCCAAATATTTCCATATTTGTTTGCTAACCCTCTTGGTTTGGAAATGGGGAGATGGCACATGGGAGGATTCAGTGAGAGCTCCTCTTCCAGTTGGGCTGACTGCAAGAGCAGTGCTGCTCCTCAGATATATTCAATTACTCAACGTGCTTTTACCCCACTGACGTTTGTTTCACATGTGGTTTGTGAAGGAAAGATTTATTTAGCACATGCTTTGGAATGGCACACATGTTTTTGACAATATACCTTCTGGAACCCAAAAAACATTTAAAATTCTTAGAACCTGAAGACTCTGTTCTATCAATCACTCTGATTTTAGAAATAGCTTATAAAAGTTATACTACAAAAATATTTCATCTTCATATCAATCGATGGCTGAAAGATTTAAAGGCTCCCCTCCTAACAATGAAGTTATATTTAAGGGGGGGAATGTGAGCCTTTTGTATACCTTCAGGAGTAATGCAAGCTCCAAGGTAAATATTTGGAGGTTGTACATCAAGAACCAAAGGGAAAAGTCTTTTGACTTTACAAACAACTCCTGATCCGTGAAGGCAAAAAAAGTAATCATAAAAAGGAGAACAAAAACAGCAGCAAGACTTGATTTTCTAAAGAGAAGAATGTACAAATCAAGAGAAAATTATGATAGATACAACACAAGAACTTGTAACGCCAAACTAAACACTTTAACAGAAATCTTTTGAAAACCGTTTTTCCCCTCCCCATCCCAAAAGAAACCACTCAAAAAGAAACAAGAAGCTAATCTTTTCAGATGAAAGAAAGTACAATAAAGAGCTGCATTTTCTACTTAGATAAGCAGAACCTGCAGCTGGTTTCTAGACATCTATTGCTGCAGGCTCATCAGGTTCCAGTTTATAGGAGAATCGTCTGCAGCAAAGGCTATTGAGAGAAATGCCACACCTGTTGACCCGGGTTGGGCTACACCTTCCCATTAGTCGTTCCAGCATTCTTCTAACAGATGTGCATGCTGTTTCCCCATCTGAGAAGCAGCACATGGAGTCCAAGCAGTTGATACCTGAACCTGCCTCAGTAAGCTGGAAAGAGGAAATAAAAGGGGAAAAAAAAAAAAAAAAGGAAAATCAGTACTCACAAATTCTAGCAATGAAGATGTTACCAAAAAATATTCAGGAAAAGCAGGTTTTCTTAAAGCTAGAGTGTTGAATATTTTTCAATTTTATAGGAGAACTACAATAGTAATATTACCACTTCCTAAGGTCTACATACACTTGCTCTTCCCAAGGTTTGAGTGCAGCCTTGGTGAGCACATGGAAATGGTCTGGCACCGCATCTGCCTAACACTGGAAATGAGCTGGTTAGGAATTCCCTCCAACAAACCCCACAGCAGAGCACATGCACGTTCAGCTGGGATGCCTTGATTCACTTCTGTGGCCCTACAGCAATTTATACCAGCTCAGCCCTGTTTCAAGGGAAATCTATCAAGAGAAAGCTTCAGGCTGCAGAATACAACACAGCAATCTTATCCCAAGTAATCTTTCCTCAAGTGCACAATGCAGCTTCCTACAACAATTGACATTATATCACTACCATAGATACCCTTGGCTTGGTATGGAACAAAAGCACATTCCTGATTGTGTGAACATGGTTTCTCCAAAAGCAAACAAGGCCGATGTCAAAAAGGTTTAGTCACGTTCATGCCAGCATGAAGAATAATTCAACATTAGCATAATAAACTCTTTCAAAAGCTCATGTCTTGTAGGTGAGAAAAAAAGGAATAAAAGAAATAAAATGAAAAGAAAGCAGTAACAGATGTATGGGTGTAAGTGCCACCTACCAGTGTGCTCCTCTACAGCACTGCAGCACTAACGGCAGCATAACTGGAATCTCCTACTTCTGCACAGAGAATATCCTAAACTGACTTCAGTAGTAACCATTCCAAAGAGAAATAAAAATGTGAACTGTGGGGATGCTTTTTAATTTAATTTTAAGCTCTCCATGAGAGCATTCTGTCAAATAAATACTGAACACACAGGCTGAATTTAAGCATCCATTACTCTCTCCTCACACCAGTGAAAGAAGAATTCTGGAAGGAGGCATCTTAGTCCATGATAGGACACAGCTCACTTAAGGCCTTCCCACAATTTCTCACTGTGACACCAAAGGTCACTGACTGTTGTCTGAAGATTCTATTTTCAAGCCCCGATTTCTTCCATGCCACCCACAGCTGCCAAACACTGCAAGGAAAGCAAGGAACCTCAGAGTTCCCTATGGGAATGGTTTACTATGAGTGGACACACTCTCCTTCCTAATTCCCCCAAACAGGCAGCTGGACACATTTACAGCTTCACGACAGAACAGCCTACACAACAAAGAAGAGGCAGCTAACAGAAACAAGAGGCATTTGGAAATACAAGAGAAAAATCCCAACTGGTAGGACAAGGAGGAACCCACAGGCAGAACTGGTGTTTGTTTCCATGCACCTTTTCCTGTGCCTGCCCCTTCCTCAGCTCCATGCCACATTCCCCACAGCCCCTCCAGACCTTCCCATCACACCACTCATCGTGATGTTTACAGGATTGGCACTCAGCAGCTGTTGGAACATACAGCATTCTCTACAAACTGAGCCCCCTGATCCTGTGGATGCCACAGCTCACAGGCTGCAGCTGAGTACAGGCAGAACACACTTTAACTCACACACTCATCTGGGGGGTCTTTGGGACACAAAAGGAACAGTAACTGTGACAAAGAACTTCTGTACCTGAGAGGCAGGAGCAGAAGAACTGCAAGTGACAGGTCTGAAAGGGGTTCTGGTTAAAAGACAAACTAAACACACCTCAACAGAGCCTGAGTCCCTGAACACCCTCCTACGATGGGCCACCACGAGTGGTCCCAACTGCAGTGCCACAGAAGATACCAAAATCAGGAATAGCACACTTTGCAGCACTGCAAATATGACCTTCAGAGCCACCTCAGACTGTGCTCCCAGAGTTGTGACACAAGAGATTACAGAGAGCAGAAGAAATTCCCATCTGGAGGTCAGCAGGCAAACCCCCTGCTGCAGATGGAGTGACCTTCATAGCTGTGGTCAGAGCATTACAAAACTGAACATTCCTACACTCAGAATTTCAGAGTATTTAGTTCATCCATTATCCTCAAGCAGACCTTTAAAGTTACTGCAGAAAGTCACTTTACAGTGGCTGTATGCTGGATCAGATCAACCAAACCATTTTTTTCCTTAGAATCTGCTACCCTGAGAGCCAGCAGTCCTGGATATTATCCAAAGGCTATCAGAAAGAGGAACCAAGAGTAACCCAAACGAGCTTCCAAGGAGTGAACTCTCAACTCTGGATTTTGGAGGTCTGATGTCTCTTTTTCTGGAGAATCTCCTTTATTCTTCAGAAGTTAGATATAAAAACCTAGGAGCATGCTTGAACCACAACTTATGGAAAAGTTAGTATTACTTTCTTAAAAAATTTCATATGAGACCTTACATAAGCCTGGAAACAACTGTGAGTTTGACAGAACAGTTGTTAAGTGTAAAGTAATACTGTGAGAACATTAAGGACAAAAAAACCCAACTCAATTTTATATGTAGCTATATTGTTTATCATTGCCTGGTCAACGTGGATTTACATCCACTACCTGGAAGGAAGACACATACGCTACAGAGTCCCTTTTTTCCCTTTCTCTCTGTGGAGGACAAATATGGTCATAGTTTTATACCAAAGTAAAACCTGGCATGGCAAGGCAGGAAGGCATAATGTTCCCTGAAGACCTGAAACAAACCCTCAGGAAACAGAAGGCAGGAGAGACAATGCTTTAAAAAAACTAATGAGTATAGAGAAATACCAGATATTATTAATACTTGAGTGGCAAATAAAGTATGTTCATAAGGTAAAATCCAGGATCTCAATAAATATAATACTTTATATGAGAATGGCCCATTGGATGCAATAAATCAAAAAGCAACTGAGGTGCAGATTTAAAGAATGATTCAGCTTGATAAAGAAAAAAAAAAAAAATCAAACCAACATTCTATGATCCAATTTTTCTTGTAGATACCAAAAACATGGGCATTTTGGAGATGGCTCAATGACTGTCTCTATATGATATATGTAAATAAATAGACACACATTAGGGTACAGTGGGAGTACTACCTAGTGGAGGTAAGAACTGTCGAGCAGGCAAGATGGGTCTAGCAGCTGCCTATTGTCTTCCCCTCTGTGCCTGCTTTCAGCAAAGTCACATGCTGAGCTGACTGAACCCTTATCTTCTTCCATCTGGAAGGACAGAAAAGCAACAGATCTTATAAAGCACCGCGCTTGAATTGCTTTAAAACAGTTACCATTGTTACAAGAACTTTCACAGGTCTGGTCGTGAGAGAACAAGGCATATTTACAAGGTCAAGAGGCACTTTTTATTTTTGGTGGATCAAAAATTTCTCAGCACCCAAGTGTTAAAAGTGTTTGGTCTTTTTGTGCTCCACAGATTACATGGAAACCCAATTTGGAATCTGTCTACAATTCTTAGATTTTAGAGTTTTGTTTTCCCCCTTCTAACACAAAGGACCATTTCAGTTTGTCTTATTGCAGGTTATTCCATATGCCACAGGACAGACATTTCAACCCAACATTTAATCACACTGAAAAGCTGGGACTTTGAGGAACAGGGCACGTGTTTAATCCTGTACACTAAGTTAAGGGCACTGCAGGGTGTTCTCCTGAGCCCAGGTCCCAGCTGCCAATATTCTGATGCCACATGGATGCTTCAAAAAAGATATATATGGTTACTACTATTCCACAAATAAGTTAAAACTTGCTCCCTACTGTAAAACTCACTTTCTTTAACCCTTAATACACTGTATACCAAAATCCCAAGCAATTAGATTTAAATTTTTAAAGAAAGTATATAGGAATGTTGACATCTAACAACTTCACTGCCATGATGTTTTCAGCACTTCTTTTTCTACTCTTTGCATCAAATGAACCAACAAATGCCAAATTATTTCATTCTTTCCAAGTCATTAGACAAAAGTATCTTCAGGTAAGTAGTATGTGCACTTTTGTGACTGAAGACAAATCCAAAATGGTGCATTCTTTACTCATTTCCTCATCTTCCTGCAACAGATTCTGTGGATTAGCCAACAGATCAGCACCAAGCTATGCTAACACAATGAACGGGCCTGTAAAGGAAGAGACTACCCTGGATCAAAGTGCAGCACATCAGGGTGTTCTAGTACACCTCACTAGTGGGAATTCATGCTTCCATTGGACAGTTTTCTTGGAAATTACACGTTCCTTACAGAAAACACAGGCTGTAAAAGGAACAGAGACCTCTCTGCTCTTGGCACAGCTGGGCTGGGTCAGACCAGAAGGCTATAGGGGGGGAATCCTACAGAACAGGAGCTAGAGTTAAAAATACAGACAAGTAATGAAGGCCATACAACCAGGGCCTGGAGTTCTGGAGACAGCTGAAGAGCAGATCTCGACTGAGATGAAGGGAAAACCAGGCAGCAACAGACTCATGGGGCTGGAGATGGGGAAAGAACAGGGTTTGGCTGTGACAAGCTAAATGCTCCAGAGCCCTGGATATAACACTGTGCACTGACAGCCCTCTCTGTAAATAAAACCCTTTCTGGTGTCTTACATTTCCCCAGTTCTGTGTACAGTTCATAACACACTGTCCAAAGGTAGAAACTCTATAAACCCAGTTAATCCCATCAAGTAAGCAGTATTAAAACATCTGTCCTGCTCAAAGGTGGCTTAAGATTTCTGACAGTTCTTACAAAGCACAGGACATGTTGACATACATGCAGACAGAACGCCTTCTTTACAGATAAAAACATGGAATGAGATACAATGGGACCCAGCTAGTACCCTAAAACATATATTTCACACATTCCAAGAACAGGAGAGACAGCTATGGAGGAAAGCAGTGCTCAGCCAGATTCCAGCTAAGCACAACACCTGCACCTGGCCTGTGCTGCCTCATTTCCTCTTCATCCCAAGTTCCAAAAGGGACAGTGAAGTTTAGAAGCAAGACTTTAACAGGCACACACAAGACTGCAATTCTGACTTACAGGTATCACCTGGACACTTAGAAGATCCCCCTCAAAGATCTTAACTGTACATCACCAACATACTCAATATAAACTTGAACATTTTTTTGCACGCTGTGAAGCCTACAGAAATAAAACATTATTGCAACATCATACTTCTCTTTTAATTTGCATTCATAAAGGGAGTCTCCTTTTGATTCCAAGAGAACAGGAAGCATGTTGGCAGAACAAAGCATAACTCAGTTTAACCTGGAGTTATGCTCCTTTTGAGACTTTTAATACATATTTACAAACAACAAAAACCTGCCAGAGTCTGTTCATCAACCTCCATGCATTCTGGAGTCACAAAGGATTCAGTCTGTGGGTGGGCATGTACAAATGAGGTGTGACAGATTAGCTGCTTTACAGCTACACATTCACCTGGCAGCTGTTTTGTTTCATCCTCCTACAGTTTTCCTTGCCTTCTTTGCCACATTGCTTTGGGAAAACCACAGAAACCAACCCATGTTCTTCCCTCCAAATTAGATTTTATTTAGTATAGTGAAGGGAGTACTTTCTGTCTATCGACTGATTTTCCTTTTCACTGTTTTAGGCAAGGATCCACAGGATAACTTCTGAACTTTGTCCAAAGACAGAATAAACTAGAGAAACCCAAATCCTTGTTTGCTTCTTGCTGCACTTTACAAGCTCAAGTACATATTAGAAAGCACCCAGTGCTTGTACTTCAGGTACTATTAGATACTCAAGTGCGAAAATTCTGACTTACAAGAGAATTGGATTTTCATGATCATTTGTAACTCAGGGACAAAACAGATTTCCCCTTTTTTCCAACCCTTCCCTGATTTTAATATGAAGAAAATTGCCTCACAAAAAACTTGCCTTACAAAAAAATGCAAGGGTTCTCCTGGTTTTAGCATTTTAATGGCTACAGTGCTGCATTCCTAGACAGCTTTATTTTCCTGTGACTATCCAGCTGCAAAACCATTCAAATGTGCCTAGTTTCTGAAATTTTAACAGAATCTTCTGTTCTAAAACCTTTGGCGTAGATATGATGTGTGATGTAATTCACTTTAATAATTCATTGAGAAAACAGAGACTTCCATACACTTATCCAAAGTTTTTAAAAGGTAACTTGATAAACCAAGATATCTGATAAACCAAGAATTTTAAAAGCTAACTTGTAAAGGCTTTTGCAGAGGAACCTCCCCAATATGTTGCTAAGTTTAACAGCTTTCAAAAGGTATATTGTACTTTGCCTGTTTTAAAGCTATTAAGGGCTGAATTCAAAACAAAACAAAATAAAACCAGCCCACCACTATCCCCCTGGGGATTTGGAAATCCAAAGCGGTGTGTTCCACAGTGGGGTCACTAACACCACAACACAATGGCCATTTCAAGTTTTGCCTTGTAAAGGTATAGTGCACTCCCAGAGAAAACACAAAACTTTTCTCTTTTGGTTAAACAAACTGCAATTAAGTTCCTAAAATGTAGGTTAGTTGGTTCTCCTAGGCACCTATTCGTACATTTTTAACAACAAAGTCGCCTTGAAAAATATTTAAAAGGAATCAGATCGTTGCATTAATTCTTGCTGTAGGATGTACAAGTAGATACTGGTGGGATTGAGATTGAGACATTACTGATGCATATGAATGTTTAAGTCTTACAAAAGAGAATCAGCATTTGACAGCATTTCATGTGCTGAACTCAGTACATTTGAAGAGTTGCAGAATCATGTTTTACCTACACAGACACATGTACGCTTTGATCTTGTTTTGAGTAATTTTCTGGGACTTTGTAGCCAAATGCCTTTAGGAATATGTATCTATACACATTGAAAACAAACAACACTCACTTTATAGCTGCACAAAACAGACACAAAAAGCCTCAGCTGCACAAGGGTATGGACACACCCAAGCTTCAAACATTTTCTGCTCTTTCGACACAATTGAAAGCAAATTAAAATGGCCAAATAACTTGCAAGAAATTGCTGCCTGAAGTACATGGATCTTCCTGTCACAGCCTTATGAAGCTGAAATTATCCAGCATGCAAAAAGCACTGTTAATTTTTATCATAAAGAAACTAAAAGCATTATAACCATGCTAGAAATTACGGTTATTTAAAAATGGATGCAAGAACAGCTGATCTTTATTCTGAAAGTTGAGCATCATGCTAGGGATGTTTTTTCCTAAAAAAAGAAAAGAAAAAAAAAAGTATGTCCAACACATGCTACTTAGGAGAAGCATTTGGCTCAGAAACACAGAGCAAAGCCAAGAAACCACCAAACTGAATGTTTCTGCACTAGAGGTATTGCCCTCTCACCCCACTAATATATATTCATGCCTCTTCCCATCTCTCTCAGCACTGGTTAGTTCACCTTGAGCATGCATAAGAGTTGATGAGGAACTGTCCCTCCTACTCTACCTAATTTTGCTCAGCTGATTCCTTGCCCTGGACAATGGCTGCAGTGCGATGAACTCGTCACTTAAAGCAACTCTGTTGGAGTACATCTACAATTGGACAGAGAAGGGATGGAACATACATGTCAGTAAGTAGCAGCAGTAATTTTCTGAGAGAAAGACACAGGACAACACATTGTTATTTAAGTGGAATACACATCATATACAGAACACAAGTCTGGTACCCTCAAGACAGCTCCTGGGATCATCACAGCCAGTCACTGTTTGGTAGGACCATTCTTAAAGTACCTTTGCTTTCATACCGAGAGAAAAGGCCTACACACTTTTACATCTGTGCTTTACCAGACACTTTTATTCTGTATTGCCTTCTCCCCTCAATAGTGCTGTGATTTATCTTTACCCAGAGATTTATATTTTGATTCACATTTACCTTACTGTCCAATTCCTCCTGTAAGATTCTGTAACAGACCTATATTGAGAAATTGCCCACAAGCTACTTCAGGGCAACTGACCTAAGTGAAACATAAGACAGCTTTTCTTTAGGCCAGCAAAAAACCCTTGGAACCCAGCAAAACTAACATAAAATGAAGTAACACACATTCACCTTAAGTGCATTAAGGAACGTAAAATTAACCAAGCTCATTCTCTATAAAAAGTCAACTCATGCTTGCCTGCCAAATTTTTAATTTTTAGTTTCCCAAAATGGACGACTGAGATTTAAGTTGCTGTGCCAGAACAATATTTACAGGTAAAAGCCTATCAAATTTCTCTCTCATATCAGTTAAATTTCTCTGCTCTCTTATGAGTAACTTAGCTACATGTAACATCTAACAGATCAGAGGCAAACTCACTCTCAATGCTATCACTTCCTACTAAGAAAAAAGATATAAAATCAAGGTAAGGCAGATTCCTACAGATACAGTGAATTCAAAGCACTAAGTCGGGTAGGTCACACACAAACAATTTCTGAAAAATTAAAACAATAGGAGCAAGCATTTTCAGCTGAAAAACCTGTGTTTTGCTCACTACTGCTGGGAAGATTTTAGAATTTAAATGATGGCAAACAGAAACAAATAACCTAAATAGCTGCAATTTAAAAACAAGGAACTAGGTCATGTAACAATTTGTCTTGCCATGACAAAACCACAGTAACTGTAAATCAAGCTTTTTCTTTCCCCCAATATGAAAATATACTAATGTAGTCCTACAATTAAAAATGAATGATTAAAAATATTCAGTTATACAGAGGGTGCACTTACACTATGAAAAATAATTTAAAAGGACAGTATACAAAGTTCCATATTTACTCCTTCAATGACTTCCACAGAAGTCCCTAGCATCAGTCATCACCCTCAGCATTTAGGACAAAGACATTCTCCAAACCCTTTCTATCTGAAAGTCGGTCTCTTCCTCTGCTTGGAAACAGAAAGACAAATATTTACCAGGATTTTTAAACACAAATGATGAGGTATGATCGTAAAAGAAGCATTCTGTCACTTCTTGACAACAAATGTGCTAAGCTGATCATCTGCTCCTCTTCAGTTACATCTACTTCCTCACTGCAAGAACAGTGAATGAAATCCAGTGGAGCTGACTGTCTCATTAAAAGCAGATTTAACCTCAAGAAAGGAACAAGGAGGTGCCATCTTTTTGCAAATACATTTTTAACTACAATTTCACTATCAGACACACAAAGAGAAACCATTGGCTGCTGAAGAATTTCCGGTCAAATCCCATTTCAGACACCTTGACATTGCAGCATCAGGAATTAAGAATTTTCAGAAAAAAGACAGTATTTTGGTAAATAGAGACTCAATGGTGACTCTGTCAAATGCAAAGTAGAAAGCAAATAAGAAAAAGAAAAAAAATTGACTAAAAGAGATGTACAAAGCAAAATCCCCATGGCCAGGAATCAAGCCATAGCCACAGGAAAGGTGTTAGACATTCATCAAGATTCCTTCTTAAAAATAAGAGGCCCTACTGTGTCCTTGACAGCACAGCTGTAATGGAAGCAAATTGAACCCAAAAATTCTTTAGAAAGGACTCCTAAAGCAAGAGAATGCAGCAGGAAGTATATGGATAAAGGCAGGAAAAAAACATATGGATTTTTGGGTTTTAACTCAAGCACTTCAAGAACATGAAAACCTCAAGAACCACCCCAATACACTGCCAGACAGCAACAGCTGATGTACAACAAGGAAGGAAAGGGAATGTTTGATAAATATTGCCACTAGCTTTTGAAGGGGGAAAAAAGATAGGTAGGTATCATTGCCTATAGACACTCTAATCCAGGAAGTGCAGTAATGTGCAATCCAGAGTCTTATCAGGTCTAGCTGAACAGTCTTCTGAAAGTCATTGGTTATTTACCACAGCTTTTAGCTGAAAATTCCAAGACAGGAAAAAGCAGCCAATATTCCAGTTCTGAAAAGGGACTAATGGGGTATTTTGGCTAGCAGTAGGCTTGTCAGCATGATGCTGATCCCTAGACAAATGAAGAGAACGTCTCACATGGATTTTTTCTACCACACAAAATAGAAGGGTGATATAATTTAAGCAAATCAACGTGCACTTACATTAAAGTAATGACAAGGTTCAATGCTGAAGATAACAGCACTGATGCAGTGCAGTCAGGAGTTCTGTATGGCACAGAGCTCAGTGCCATTTCCATTAAGCAATTAGGACATTACAAAATTAATATGGCACACAGATGGACAGAAACTGCTAACAGGTTTCAGGCTGCAACTGTGCATGGGATATCTCTGACAGCTGGGTCCTTCATTCACTTTCACTGTTTCTGGCCCTATGCTAATTGACTTCTCATCAATGACCCGAAGGAAATTAATCACCACCTGCAGATGTAGAAGAAGCAGAAGACAACAGGTGATTGATGTATGTTATTCTGTAATCTGAATGGGGACTCATTATTTCCATACTTGGCACTGATGTCTGCTGTGCTGGAAATACTGTGTCCACTGGTGAAATCCAAAATTCAAGATGAGGTTGAAGAATGGTGAAAATTACAGGAGGAACACAAGAATGATGAAAAGATTCTAAAAGAACCTTTCTGACAGAAGATGCAAGTCCAATCTACCTACCAGTGCTAAAATTAACTTGGTCACAAACCTAACTGTGAATAAAACAAAAACTGTAATAGAAACCTTCTCAGGTTAGCAGAAAAAGTACAAAAAGATAAAATGTTGAAAACTGAAACCAGAGAGGCAGTCACTACTAGAACAATAGGTCAGGGTGACTTCTCCATAACTGTCTCTAAAAAGAAAACCCTCAAACAGAGATGAGATATTTACCTAAAAGACAGCCTAATCTCAACAGAATGATTTAAAGGATTGTTTTGCAGCCTGTGTCAGGCAGAAGAGAGATTCCATTACCACAGCATAACTTTAGACCTTGTCTATGAATCTGGGAAACCGCCACATGGGTAATTAGCTTTAATTACAGAATCAACAATCAAATACATAGCATATGAAATGACTGAGATTTAAGAAATACTAATTAAAACAAGTTTTACTAAAGTAATTTTTAAAATTATTGTTTCCATCACATTTTAAGAACTATTCAGTGCCAATTACAGTGGCAGCTTCTAATACTTCTAATGCCTAGGAAAAAAGTAAGTTACCCTCTACAAAGCAGTATAAAAATGCACAGTATGATCCTTTCATACAGCAGCAAGCTGAGATGCAAAAGACTGAGTGACCCCTTCATAAATAATTCTATTCTTTTTGTTATCAATTACTTAAACATAAACATTACTGCCTTGTAAAATGGTGTCCTCACTTTTGTGATTTTAAATTAACAAGTGTATTTCAAAATGAGAACACTTCTCTGCATTAAACATGACAGCAATGTAAGAGGGTAACTATTGGTCAAGTTGGATACAAAAGCATAACATTACCTGAGCTTTTTCAGTACTTGTTGGTTGCAGATGTCTGTACAGCACTTTCTTCACAACATCAATAAACAAACAAGCAACTACTATGAGGATTATGGCAAACCAAGCAGAACCACTTGACAACAGTTGAACAAATACAAAGTACATATCCTGGGTATGTAAAAATGGCCTGAAAAGTTAAAAGAAGTGGCAATTACTAAAAAACTTCTAGAAACAGAAGTACAGCACAGGTTGTCTCAAGAGTATCTTACTTTATATCAAGCAGTGAGACTCAGGATACAGAGTCACAACTGCACCATGTCCATGTAGAATTCAGCAACCTGTTGGACCTGACCTGCAAATAAACTCCAGGGAGAGTACTGAACTTCGGAGGAAAAGGTTCTGATATAGTTTTAAATTGAGTTGCAGAGAATCAATCACCATCCTATCCCTCCAGACTCCAAACTACAAGCAAAAATGCTTCACTTTACTGATTCAAACCCCAGCATCTTTATTTCTGTTGCAATTATTTAACTACTACATAGCACCTTTGGGCACCTATTTACTTCTTAAATATGCCTTTACAGTTACAGGCTGTCAGAGTCAGGTACTGTGGGTCCTTGAGCACAGGACAGCAAAGCAGCACTGCTTGAATTTTTCAATCAGCAAAAGCAAGTAGCCAGTCTAGGTTTAAAACATCTTTTTCCACAAACCTGTCATAAAATTCAGAGCAAGATGGTAGAAAATAATATTTCAGTGGTTTTTTTAGCTTAATCAAAATTACATGTAATAAAAAGGGGGAAACAAAAGAATCACTTACCAGATAATTCCCCCATAAAACAAGGAGAATATGAAATAAAATACAATGGATCCCCAAGTAACAAAATGGTTTATCCATGTCCAGAAGTGAGTTTCTAGTGCCATCTAAAACAAAGATAACTTCCATGAGCTTCTGTTTTCCACTCACTTCACAGAAAATGATAAATACCAGTCAGAACACACTTATGAACTTTCAGCCCAAACAATAAATATTGTTGCAACACACAAAAAACTAAAGAAAAATTTCAACCACTGTTGAAACTAAACGTAAAAGTCACTTATCTGGAATCCTCAAGAATCAATAACTTTTGAATAAATTTTAAATTATTCCTTTATTGCATATTTGCCTATTCATCCAAACACAGAGAGCAGTCGGAGTAATATCATACCTTCATCGTAACAGTTATAACCATAACGGTGAAGACCAAAGTACCAAATGTCCAGTTCCCAAACATCTAAGAAAATGGCAAGGCAAAAATCATGGAAGAAAAAAATATTAGTTAAGAGCATTCACAGTAGGAATCTTTTCAAGTTAGCTACATTAAAGAAATAAGACATAAGCTTGTGACAAGTAATCATCATGAAAAAAGCAAGGAGGATACAACACAAACTACTAGAAAAACTACAGCTTGTGATAAGAGCAAAATTAACAACCCACAAGTCATCTTTCTTCTTGGTTCAAAACAAATCACCACAAAAGCTACATGAAATATGGAAAAAAAAGGCCAAAACAGTAATACGAAATGATAGGAAATGAAGATACCAATTTGATCAATTAATTATAAGCGTCCATAGAAAGGAAACATTGTGTGGAAGGTATTCACTTTAAGTGCAAAACACTTTTGAGTTTAAACACTTCCAGATAATTTTAAACATGCAGCATCAAATGAAGGTTCACTTTTAACCCCAAGCACAATTCTACAATTCAAAAATAATGGTGCCATTGTATTTTAGAAAATTCTAAGGAAAAGACACTTTGTTTCAAGGCTAATAAACACAAAATTAAGCTTCAATTCTGAAACACTAAAATCTGTCACTTTCGTATTCTCTTGTGCACATAAATTAAACTATCAAAACTCTGAACAAGGTCTACAACAATAAAATCTCAGCTCTGACAACCAAGCAGGGATGCTGAGGTTGTATCTATCTATGCACATGCTACTCAGAACTGCCATTCTACACCAGGTCCAGCCTAGAACCAGCTGGGGGACCACAGGGAAGATGTTGCTATTTCATAGCTGGTTTTGCCCCTGACAAACTGAACAATGACCGAATCCTCAACTCTGTGTTTACTGGTAGCAGACTAAGCAAGCAAGGAGGAAGGTACCACATGCAGAGAGGCAGTCAGGGTCATCCTAGAGCTGATGTGTCAGTAGAGCACAGGGGCTCGGAACTGGGATTCACACAGTTGTAGTTCTTGTTACAGAGCTCTGACAAAAACATCCCAACAGCCTGAGGACAGATCTCACAACTGCTTCTCTCATCTATATACAAGGTACAAAACTGAGGCAGCCATGAGTCTGGATTTACTGATAATTTTAAAGATCTTTGTTATAACATGCCTTCTTGAAGCCTTGGATTTACTTGTCCCACCAACAGTAATGGTTGACAAGTAATGTGCTTGTTGTGAACTGCTGCAATATTCATCTTAAAAGTAAAATTAAACTTCTTCTCCTGAGTGACCTGTGAAAGAAAGTGTCTTTGCTAACGCTGCTCTCAATGGTCACAGAGTTAGAACACAAAACATGAACAGGTTCTTGCCACCATTTTATTTTTGAACATTTACACTGTGGATGCTGCATCCTTTAATCCTAAGAAGTAACAGATACAATATTTTGTATCTCCTCCTCTTCTAAACTCTTACCATTTGTCTGTTAGGTTTCAATATCTGACGACATGCACAGCATGAAAAAGGGGGGAGAAAAAAGAACTAAAAGATCAAGTAGTTGCACAATGTGTTGAGGTAAGCCTAACAAAGCACCAGCATTAACAAATTATTTACAATCCCTCCTGTTCTGCTGTGCTCTGAACTGAGAACTTGGAATGGAAACGTGAGGCCTTGCACTAACACTACCCTGTATCACAGATCTTTACAGGTGATCACTTCTTGAGGACTTATGAAGAAAGCACTTCAGCAGTGCACAAAATCCTCTTGCCCTTAATTTTGGCTTTTCCAGGCACACATTAAGTTTGCAAGAAACTTTATGCAATGCAGATACTTCACTGCAACACAGTTCTACCAGTTCTAATCACCACCATTTAGCGAACACAGAGAGGCAGAGTAACTAAAAAATCAGGAAAGTCTTAGAATTTATTTGAAGTCATATCACATGAGAAGCTAAAGGGCAGCTGCCAATTCCCCAAACCAAACAGTTGTTACTAAATACAATGAAAGAAGTCTCTTCCTGCCCTGTGGACATTTACTAAGCAATTTTGAAGTGAGGTGCTTTGACAACTGAAGATGAATGTACCACAGGCACTGATTCAGTCTAAAATTACCTCATTACAAGAGTCCTGAAGGACCTTTACAACTCACAAGAATTTCAAATCCCACAGCTTGTAACAAATGACAAGAGAGGACACACTCATACCTCAGCTGGAAAGAGATGTTTTAGTCTAAAGCACAAGTATTTTAACATTCTCATCAAATATCTGATGATGGAAGGAGTGCTCCAGGTGGCTGCAGCACTCCCCCTTCACTGTTCCTCCCTCCACAGGGAGGCTGCCAACCACCAGCTCAGCCTGCAGCCCCTCAGGACCATTCTGTTCACTGTTCATACATCACTGTATTTCTGACTAAACTTCCTGAGCTCACGCCCACTCCCTGGCACCAGGTGACCCCTGGGAATTCAGCAGGATGCTGGTTTTGTCCCTTGTGCCATAACTTGCAACTCTGCCAAGTGCTATGAGAATTGGCAAGTTCTTCATGCCAGTATTAAGAATGGCATAATGAGAAGCAAATGTATTTTCCCATTACTACCCATGTTTAACAAAGGAAAATCAGTATCTAATTGTTCTAAATTGAGTTAACTAACTCAGAACCAGGGGAAATAACGAAACAGACTTGTAATGGTTTCATTCAAGCTTTAGAGTTTTTTTGTAAACGATTCTTCCTGTGAATTTTAACATCTTTAAAACAGAAAGTGTCAAATTAGTATTTAATGATTTCATTAAGTTATAGTCTTAAAAATATTTATTGAATAAAAAGCATAATTTAAAAGCAGCTTGCACCACTAAATTAAAAAAACATTCTGAGTAATCCAAATAATATATTTTCAGGAGAAGCTTTAACACTTTTGTCAAGTTTCAGCCTAACTTTATAACAGTTACTGAAAAGAAACCATTGCTTGACACTGCAATTAAGTCCAATTCAAAATGAGATTTGAATGAATGAATATAAATTCTCATTTGCTGAAATTATGAAATACAATTTTGACAAAAACAGTTTACAAAATACAACAAAGTTTAAGACAGCCATGATACACCTATTACCTTGAAAGATATGTTTTTCAGGGACATATGCTTTCTGACAACACCTTACAATTTCTATACTAAGAAATGTTACTCTTGAGAGCATACACAAAGACTGAAAAAGAATCTTTGATAATTATGTAGTTCATAAAACCAAAATTTTTCCGACACAGGAGGATTTTTCTAAAGAAAATTAAGAAATATCACCAAAAATACAATGGTAGAATAACACTTATGATATTGTACCTGGCCGTTTCCCAGCAGAGAAGTGTCTTCTCCCATTAGAAGATATGAGCCATAAAAGAAAACAAATGCATGGAAGAAGCCCAAGATGGTCCAGTAAAGAAATGGTTTAAACCCCAAATGGGCATTTTTACTGATGTCTCTGCAGAAACAAAACAGATTTTGGATTTCACACTGCCTATAACCATCAGCGATCCACACTGCATGACTGCTACTTCTCTGAATAAATGTAACTTTCAACTGCACTGAGACACATTTAACAAATGCTGACATATGAAAAAAATACATAAATCACGGGCAAGAAAAGAACTCTGAGCTCTCATGATTTGGCTCTGCTTTAAGCAGAGGTCACTAAAGGCAAGGGTCTCTAATGGGTCAAATTCAGAATAGCACAAACTAGAATTCTTGTTCCTGGAGGTGGAACTGTAAGAGGAAGAAAAATCCACATCTCCTGATACTTACCCCTTGCTCTGCTTTAGAAGACCTTTACAAAAAGAGAAACATCAGAGAGACATCTCTTTTTTACAAAAATATCTACTTTTTTCTCCAAAAAGCAGTATGCAGTGCAACATGCTACCACTGGGAGGACATCTAATTCTACAGGAAATCACTTCTACTCTTAGTAAAGGATTTTTTTGTGGTGATTCCCCAAAACCACGGTGTCCTAGTTTTTCATTTTCCTGTCTGAGTGATTTTCACCTCCTACATGTAATGGAGGGGAAGGCTGCCAATCATGTAAGCTGACCAAGTGCTCAATGCTCTTCCACTCTTAACATGGCTAACATAAAAAGACACTTCTCTAAAAATACTCCTTTAAATTAACTTTCAGGATGAGAACTATGTAACTTCAATTCTTCCTCATCAAGATAGCTACTAAAAGCACCTAAATTACAGATAAATATTGTATAAATGGCTAATAGCAAATCCAGAGTTGTGCAGATGCCACTGTTGCTTTTCAGGATGTGCCCCTGTGGGAATGGATGCAGGACATACGTACCTGTAGAGCACAGGTTTACTCTGCAATACATGCGGGTGCACATGCTGCTCAAAAAGACTGTAGATGAGGACAGGCAGGGAAGTGAAACAAATATTGTACAAAGTCAGGTATACACTGTCATAGAGCGTCTGCAAAGGAAAGCAAAACATATTCTATGTCTCAGAAAGACAGAAAGTGTTTGTATTTATTAAGATTTATCAGCACACTAATAGCAGCAAGATTGATTACTTACATGAATTTGCTAGTTAGGAAAACAACTGTACTCATATAACAATCTAATAACATCAGCTATCAAATACAGAAAATGAAGCTGGGTATTTGCTAAGTGTAACATCTCTACTGATCCTCGTGTCACTCTTTCCTATTTTCTTAAATAGGGACCCCAAGTGTTTCACAGACATTTACCAAGATGTAAGGCATGCAGTACTTACTTGTTGTGAAAACAAACAGAAGAACTGATATAAAAATTGTGGTGTAATAAAGCACACATTCTGAAATAAAGACAAGTGAAGGAAATAGTTAATCCTCAGTACATGCCTCACAGCCCTAAAAGAAATTGCTAACTCTTATAAGCTGATAACAATACACAGGAGGAGCGTAAAGCATTTCAGCATTTTGCTTGGCAAAGTAAAGCAATATGCTTTGCTTGAGAGCATATTTTGTTTGTTTGTCCTTTGGGACAACGAACCTGAAAAGTATGAACTTAATTATATGTGCTTGATGAGTACATCTCACTATGGAGTCTAAATAGTACTAAAGTAGAAGAAATCCATTCATTTTCCCCTCAGTTCCTTTTTAAGAATTAAAATAGATTCCACATTTCTTTCAAGAAAACTGTGCCCTGCTCATTGTGAGTTTGTTGCATGGGAGCAAACAAAGCAGAATCCAAAATATAACACCATGCTATTGCCTTTAAATGAAAGGAAATAAAAAGGGACTTGGGAGCTAAAGCTGAAATCCCAGATAAAATTCCATGAAGATGGTGAGTTTTGACTTGTTAAGAAAACTGATGATCAAATAAAAAAAACCAAAACCATCCCAACCAACCAACCAACCAACCAAAAGCCCTGCCTTGAGAAAACAAACACATCTGCCTCTTGGCCTAGACAAACTCACTGTGGTACCTAAAGCCTATTTCTAGGTGGAAAGACTGAAAAATTTCATAGTTAAACTACTGCATTTGGTTCTAAAATGTAAAATAAAAAAGCCCAGAAAACATGTTTGAACAAAGATATTTAACCTGATCCTGACAAAAATCTCAGATCTGAAAAAAATTTCTTACTGGGGAAAAAAACTCACCTTATAAAAAAAGTACTGTACAAGGGTTGCTATTCTAATATAGTAAAAGTGCCCATGAACAAAAAGCAACTTGGAGAGGAATTTAAACCGTGCTATTGCATAGTCACTATTTCTTACAGCTTGCCTTCCTTCCTTGCCCATGATTCCTGTTTGGGGGAAAAAAACACAAAACAGGTTAAGTATAACAAAAACTCAAATTTAAAAAACCCAACAACATACATCTAAAGCTACAGTTCTGTTTTCTCGCACTTCGACATTGTAAGGACTTCAGCTGCTTTCTGTTGCAAAAGAAGACATTAATTCTCACACTTACATCTAAATGAAAAAGCTCATTTGATGCTGCTTCAAATATTAAAAAGCCTCTATTGCTTCTGACAAAATCAAGTTACCTATGCCAACATGTGCCTCCTGGATCATGCTCACATCATTAGCACCATCTCCAATTGCTAACGTTATGGGCTTCTCTGGAGAGGTTTTTAACAGTCGAACTACCTGGAAAAAGAAAATGAAACACTCTCAGATTAGACAGTTTACCTACAAACCAATTCCCAAGTATCTCAGTTAGCTGCATATCTGTAGATATAATTAATATGTTTTATGAACATGCATGTTTGGGTAAAAAAAAATCTTTGGCATATCACATGCATATGTTAATTCCTTCTTTAGGAAAGCTGCCTTTTTTGGAGCACAAGCCTGATTTAAATATTTTATCTGCCTTGAGCCTATTTTCCTGTTCTTATTTCATTGCTCTTTTACAACTCTTAGTTTGGAGCTTTATCATACAAAACAAAGTCAAGTCAAGTCACATTTGGAACTGAAAATTTACTTACTGAGTAATACAATTTTAGTGCCCTTTAATAACCCAGATTCTTCATATTTATAATTAATGGAACTAATCCAGGTGAAAGAAGAATTTGAAAAAGCAAATGCATTAGCTAAAAGATCAATACACTGTTATTAAGGAAAATAGCTTCTTTCTAATGCAACTTCATTATCACCAAGGGGTATTCTCAACTGACAAAGAAACAAGAAAATATGACAGAATGAGGGAAAAAATTGTTGACATGCAAGGCCCTAAAATACTCAGAAGAGGAGCAGTGGTATCAGATCTTCAATGTAAGTGTCAATAATATTCTAAATACAGAGGAGTTAGATGAGGTTTTTGGTTAAGGTGAATTAGTGATTCATTAACCTCCCACAGAGCTCTAGCTTAAGACAGAAGCTTCACTAATTCACTTGTAAAAGGGCTGCAGGCAAAGGTATGAATGCAGATCAAGAGGTTTTCCCAAACCAAGAAAATAAATATGTATGAAAAACATTTTCCCCCTCAAGTTCCAGAAACCCCAAAGTGGAAATACCAATGAAGCAACTGCATGAGGTTAAGCAGACACAAAAAACTGTATTGGAGTAATTGAGTCGTAGCTGACAGTGTCAGGGCCATTGATTCACAGGAGTGGGAATTCACTTCACACGAGGAACACAACAGTGATGAAACACAGCCCCCAGCCCAGAGAAATCCACCTGATTGTGGGAATACATTCCCTAATTGCAGGTATTAATATTCATGTTTAAAGGTTCCCCATTCCTAAGGGGTAATTATTTCAAGTACATTTAGCATTAGATCCTAGGAAGCAGCCCCAGAGAGGTAACAAGGCTGCAGGACATTGCCCAGATAAGTCCTCTGAAGATCCCCAAGGCCTGGGTAATTTAGACAGACAACCATCTCTGTGAAAAGGTCAAGGCAAATCCTCTGGCAAATTTTAACAGCAGCAATTGGCAGCAGCTCCAAAGGACTGACATGATGATGTTTAAAAAAGGTTTTGAGTCATAAAACATACCAAAATTAGTAGTGAGACTGCTAACCATACATTAACACTCATTATAATTAAAGATGCAGGAAATATTAAGCTGAGTTCCAGCTTAATCTTGGAATAAACCTTACAAAAAGGCTGCCTACAGCAAAAAATCATGTGCTAGACTAGACTAAACTTCCCTGCACTTCAAGTTGTATGGCATTTGTCTTGGTCATTTATATACTTCAATGTTTGAAACTAAAAAGTCACTGCTATCAAAATTACATTTTACTGTACTTCATGACTCAAGACAGGAAATAATATCCATTATCTGCTGGAGAGGAGAGGAATTAAGGAAAGCAGTACAAAACATAAATCAAGTTAAATGACAAAATAAGAACAAGGACCTGACACTGACAAGTAACTGCACCTTGAAGAAAGAGGATGGCAAAAGTTTCAGCTAAAAGAATGTACAGACTGGACATATCCAACAGATTGGTTTACTCTGTGTAGCTACAACTTCCTTTTAACATTTTACTGAAACTAGCACTATACCAGGTGAACAGTTCTATACTGATTTGATTCTAAAGACTGCATTAGAACTCTGGCCAAATGCTGGAAGCAGGAAGAGTGACCTCAAAACAGGTAAAAAAGCTACAGTAAAACAGCCTGCCCTCTTGCACATCTAGTACCTCACAGAACAGTTTCCTAGTCCTTTAAGGTAAAGAGATGCCTTTTCATGAAGAGAAAACTTCAAAAGGAAAGAATATTACAGTCCTTCATAGCTTAGCTTTCTGGAGTAAAAAAAAAAAAAAAAAAAAAAAAAATCACAAAATCTGAATTTGAATCTCATCCAACAGGTATTTGAGTAAAATTCAGTACATGTGAAGGAAAAATGGTATTAGATGAGAGCATTAAGGCAAATCTCTACTGAAGACTAGGTCTTGGCTTCCCTTTTACTTCCTCCTCAAACTTGGGTATTTTAAAAGAATTTAGAGAAGCACAGTTGCTCCTTACAGGTTCACAAATTTTCAATGCAGCTTTTTTGGTTTGGAGAAGTGATGGAGCAGCTAAGGCAAAAGCATGCAGGTGATCAGGTGAGATGCTGCCTTACTGAACACTCGAGGCAGAATAAAGATGAGCTTGGGGCAGTATTTTGACTTCTCCATTCACTTGCAAATTTTCAAACACACATGTAGAAACTTCTGAGCAAATTACTCCACACCAACTGAATTTAACAAGGATTCGGAAGTCAAAAAAGGTCAGACAAACAAACAAAACCGTTTCAGAAATCCTTGCCTCTTCAAAGCATGATAAAAATACTTCAAAGGCAATCCTGATTACACTCTCACTTACCTTTGCTTTCTGAAGGGGTGCCATGCGACAGCACAACACTGCAGAACAGTTTTTGCAAACTTCCATGAACAGTTTTTCATGTTCCCTGAGTGCAAGAGAGAGGCTGGTCCCATCCACAACCAGTCCATGCTGGATAACATGGTCTTCCTTTATTCTATTTGGGGACAAAAATGTTGACTTTGTACTGGTGTTAACAGTAAAATTCCAATTTTGCTATAAATTATGTTGTTGGCCAGACAATAAGCAAAGGAGTTAATCTGTCAGAGAGACTGCTTCTTCCAGCCTGTTTTTATATTAATAAATAGTTTTTTTAAAAGGCAACTTCTTTGTTTGGCACATGCATCAAAGAGACTGCCATAAAATTTAAAAATGAAAGCAACCCAAGCTAAGATCATCACTGAGATAGTGACATGTCAGGTATTTTACCTCTTGGCTAGCTGCCTCAGTTGTTCTGCACAGGTACTGTCTGACTTGTGCTGCACAAGCTCAAGGATGTTCATGGTTCTGTGAAAGTGTCCACAGGATAAACTGACACTAACAGCTGTTTCGTGCTTGTCTCCAGTGAGCACCCACACTTTGATACCAGCCAGCCTGAGGGCTTCTATGGTTTCTTGGACTTTCTCTTGCAGTCTAGAAACAAGAAAAATCTTAAATAACCAACTGAACACTTTACAAACAAAAGAGCTCACACTGTAACTCCATGTTACCACTGTAACCCCACTGTCATGGTGAGTTAAGTCTCCCTTTCCAATGTTACATGTATCATCAGAGAATCATAGTCTGGCAGATGATATTCTGCTATCAGCAACAAAACAAAGGCCTTGATGAAACAAAAACTAAACTTCAATCCCGCTAAGGGATCAAAACCTTGTAATAAGCATATCTTGATTTAAACTAGGCACCATCACTGCACTTGAGAAGCTTCAGAACAGTCCACAGTAATTCCTGGCTACTGCGGTGCATGAAAAGCTTCTCATGCCCCATGTGCTCACTTCAGTGTGCAACACACCCTGTGACCTACAGAGCACAAGCAGAAGCAGAATGCTTTGCAAAGGAGCTGTGTGTAGAAGCTTTCCCAAGGAATTTGCTGCCACACTAAATATTTACTGCAACTGTTCCATTTCACATACATGAAAACTCTCCTGATGCAACACACACTGCATCATTGCTATTATAAAAGAATCAGTTGGTACTAGTTTTGTTTCGAATGTGCCTCAATCCAAAGGTAAATATACTAAACAAGAACAGCACAGAACTTTTGGTCATAGTGGGAGAGTTTTTCACACTTCGTATTTCAGGTATAAATCCTAAACTCGCTGGGTTTGAGCGTAGAGAGCAGTAACTCCACTGCATACTTGTCTTCTACTCCTGTAGCCCCAAGTAATTCCAGATCCCTTTCTATGAAGTTGAACACATCTGCTAATCTCTCTTCCCGCTGCTGTAAGGCAGTCCTGGCCTCATGAAGGCGTTTGCCAATTTCCTGGTACTCCTCGGGTGTGAATCTTCTGTAGGCCACGCACAAAGTTCTTAGGCCCTTCTGTGAGAAAATAAAAGACTACATTCAGAGTAGACAAGATTTCCATCTAAGAAGATGTCACCAGCAATTTTTTCACTACAAGTCACAATTCATAGTGCATGAATTTCCTTCTGATCAGCTGAGGCTGGGAGCTGGGCAAGCACATACACTTACCAAAGCAAATTCATCCACATGTATCCTTGTTTTGTCTATTTCTCCACTCTTGCTACGAGGAAGAATGGAAGACTCTGCTCCCTTTGTGAATAAAAGCTTCTCCCCTAGAAAGTCAGATAGAACTAAAATTAAAAATAATGCCATTTAGGAAGCTCTCAAGTGCTGCTTGTGCAATTTGTGATCACTTACCTGAGGGACTCTCTACAATGACACTCATTCGTCTGCGATTTGGATCGAACTCCAAAACATGAAGCAATTTATACCTGTATTTTGTGTTTTAAAAGAAGGAACGGGAAGAAAATACTTTTAGAAATAAATTTCCAAAGACAATTACTTATAAATAGACTCTTACACCACAGACCTTTCCTCAAAGTGTCATTTTTATACAGAAACTCTGAAAGCAATGCTACCACTACTGAATAACACTGTTCATTGTTTTTTATCAGTTTATATATGCTTAACTCCATTCTGTAAGAATAAAAGGTTCTTCTACCAACAGGAATAGTTTCCTGAATACTAACTTGACATTCGGAGATTACAAACAGCTCTTATCTATTTCTTCATCCTTCTGTTGTTACTTCAAGTATAACTTTGGAAACTGTATTTTGTTTCTGACATCTGTAAAAAATCTTCACTGTCAAAAAAGTGTGTGCGCCCTGGTAAGGGGACTAGTTTTTGTTATGTTACCACTAGCTTAGAAAATTAATTTTAGACATTTAACTTCAAAGTACTGCCAACTAGCTGACACAGATCAGATGGGTAAAAGGAGTTACACAGTTACCGATAATTTGTACTCATTTTGGGAAAGTTTAAAATATCTAATTAGATTATGCACTGATGAGACTGATTCTGGGAATTTCTAGAGCTGAAACAAGGCTTGAAAAAGCAATTCAGTTTCCCAACTCTGCTACAGTCTCAACCTTTGAGGAATGGGTAAAGATACAAACTGTTACAACACACACCTACACAGAGTAACTCACACAAAATTCTTGCATCTCAGCTACAATTGGTAAGGAATAAGATGCAAGGTGTCTTGAAGACATCAAGGGAAAAGCATTAAACAGAGCACGCTGTGGAAAGGCAAGGTTTGCTTATGAACAGAGAGGATTAAGAGGAGAACATTACATTAATCTTCACTACTGTTCTGTCCTTCAAAATAATCAAGGAATAAAAACAAATACCTCTCTGGTTTTCCAAGACTTTTTACTTCCATACTGTCTCCACTAATTCCAGTAAATACTACTCCAACCCTAAAAGTAAAGGAAATATACATTTAATTATCACTTTAGACAAAATGCCTATTAATGGAGGGATGGGAAGACGGCAGGGAAAAAAAGGAGAGACTCTTACACCCCATTACTCTTCTCTGCTTCTAGGGCAAAATAAGAATGCCCATTTCTGCAGTATTTTATTCACATCATACTCTGACCACTGTATTTTCTCAAGTATTTTCATAAATATTTCAAATCATCACTTTATAATACACCTAGGGGGTTGTGTATTTCACATTTGAATGGTTTCCCAGTAAAGTGTCAGTGCCAGGCCCTGGGCTTCACCAATGTCCTGAGCCATTTTTACGGTTGCTCTCCCCATGGACAGCCTGCCCTCGCAGGCAGATCCTGTCTCAGACAGTCCTGGCAGGGCTGCTCACCGGCTTGCAGCTTCCACTAAAGCCTTCTCATCTGGTGAAGAAGCGTAATATTCCAACGGGGATGTTATTCCGTTGGCATGCCAGGGACCATCAGCACCATCTGTCTGATCTGCATTGATCTGCACTGTATGACACAGACAAACTGCTTTCAAGAAGAGCTCTTCCTCTTTCACCTGTAAGAAAGAAAAAACTTGATTTGTAACATTTACATAACAACACAGTTTTGAACACACTTAATAAAATGTTTTTACTTAAAAATCTGTCAAGCATTTAATATTTAATAATCACATCTCAACATGTTTAATAAATATTATTTGCCCATTAACACTTAAAAGCTTCTAACTATTCAGAAATTCTGATTTATGTTTGGTGCTTGTCTTTTTTATGTTAATGGTACAAGAATATTTCTCTGAAATAAAACACTTTCCATCTAGGATGACTAATGATGGGAAAACCAAAGAGCCTTACCAAACCATGCCTATTTCCATCTGGAGAATCTTCAGAAAATCCCTCTGGAGTTAGTTTACCATTGACCTCTTGGTACTTTATGCCATTAATGGAGCACTCCCGGAACTGCATCTCATTTTCAGTTAATGTACCAGTTTTGTCTGTAAACACATACTCTACCTTTTATAAAATAAAACAAAAAAACCCAGACTTGGAATCGCATGTACTTGTTAGAAGAAAAAAGATACAATAATATCCACTCACACTCTATTATACACATTTTTTAAATCATATAAGAATTTTAACTTCTGCCATCACATCTTTGTACCTTATTTTAAAATTAATCAGAAATCAAATCACAGGTAACAAAAAGTCTGCAATAACAGATTTTAGTACTGAAAACTAAGTAGAAAATAGGTTAAAAAAACCCAACAGACAACATATTTTTTACTCTACCTGTCCCAATTCCTCATTGAGGTCTGAAGTATTTACTTGTGCTCTCTGGTTTGTTTCTTCATGATAGAGGTCAAGATCCCAGCCAATAAAAAAAGATCCAAGAAATTTCTGCATCTCAACAGTCACATAGAGTGAAATAGGTATGATAAAATTGTAAAGTACCAGAAAAGCAAGAAAATCTGAAATAAACCTCAGAATCTACAATAGAAAAAAAGAAAACGTGAAGATTACCACAGTGATCAGGTGAAACATGGTGACTTAATTAGGCTTCAATATGCATGAAAAATGACAAACTGGGAGAGCCAGAGAAGCCCAAGTCCCACGTACACATGAGAGAGACAACACAGGCATTTGCAGGTTGCCCCAGTAACACGCCTTCACACTGATGCAAAAAGTCTGCCTTAAGCTGTGACTGGAGGTTTCAATTCACAAGTTCATTAATTTTTATCTCTCTACTGAATCTGTCAGGAGGGCTGCCAATTAATACTAATTGTCATGGTGATTCTGGTTTTGAACTCTGAAAGGGTTTGGTCTGAAAAACGAATGTGTTCCCCATTCCATCAAACAGCATGATTCATAAAAGCTTTTCTACAGAACCCTGAATTGTGAGGCAAACAAGTGATTTTCCATGCTGCCAGAGGAATCTGCAAGTACTCTGTTGTTTCAGGACAGCAAAGTCAAGAGGGCTCCTGTCTGCTGGCATTCCCCAGTGACTTGAGTGATCCAGACAACACGAAAAGAAAGGGATTTCTTTTATGCCTCTTCAAATCATTGTGTTCCACACACACATTCCAGGCAAACACCTATGTAACAGGATAGAAACTTCTCTTTACTAGGTATGATAATTTTAACAAACCCTAAAATGCAACACTACAGTCTCTTTCATCTGCACAACAAACTCAGTATCTAAATTGTACTTTGGGAAGACTCTTACCAACACTTGAATACTGAGCAAGAGATTAGAGATGACAAAAACCAGGCCACCTCTTTTAACTCCACCAGATATTGGTGCAGGAGAACATTTTAAATAAAGGAAGCGTAAAAGTAGTCAACAATTTGCAAAGTTAAATAATGTCTGTTCTCCCTCATTAGGGAGCACTGCTGTCAGTATTTAATAAATAATTAAAGTAGCTGACAAAAACTCAGCAAGTTCTGTGCCTAAAGAGATCTTCCAAACTAAACCAGAGAAGACAGATAGAAAGTGTGAGCAGTAATTCACCTAAGAGAAGTAGCGACAATCACTTAAGTTAGAGAGTTTCTTCAGCAATGGCAAAGGAATAATCTGCACACACAGGAGGAGATGGAAAGCACTTTGAGTAAGGATGCCAGCATGCTGAGAAATGCAAAGCAGATTGTGGAAGTCAACATGGCAGACAGAAAAACAAAGACATGACAGAAGGAGAATGACACTGCAGAAACAGACATGGCTCTCTACATTCCTGATGGCAAAGGTAAAGGAATGGAAAGATTGAGGAAATACTTATCCCTGTTCTATTCAGAACTGAAAAACTCCACAGGCATAGCAATTATTTCAAATTAAGCCCCTGAAATACTTCGGACAAAGGTAGACTCATACAGCAATAAAAAATTAAACAGAACACAGAAAAATACAGACTAATTAAAAAGAGACACTTTTCAGAACCACAGATTTCAGAAACACTTTAAAGTATCCCTTCACCCTCTTAAAAAGAACTGAGAAGGCAAGCAGGAGCTTGAGCAAAATTACAGCCTTACGAAATTGCCCAAACCATCCCAACATCACAGAACGTACAAAATTCCTGAAGTGTGAAATCACTGCAATAGAACATACACAAGAACAGCCATTCTCCTCCTCTTTTCCTTTATGGAATGACAAAAGACATCCTAAAGAACAATAACTAGAACATAGACCATCAGAAATATGTCCTAACAAGGCCTTTTCAAAAATTTTCAAAAAGCTTGGTCTTCTAATAAAAGGAAGAAAAAGTTCAACCAGTAACAGAGATAGAAATATTTCTACACAATGGTGAGGCTACATGGGACTAACTCTCTCAAAAATCACTGAGACAACAGCACACAGACTGGCAAATGGATCATGTGGTGGTTACACACCGAATAGACACATAATATACATTACATCGAGTGTATACTGGTTGAGTGGTCCTCAGATACACAAGTGGGCAGAACTAAGTTACCTTACTGCTGTTTCTTTCATGCTCTGTTTTTTCATTATACCAAGGTTCATCCCATTTCTCTTCAGCTTGCCATGCATACTTTAAAATAGTGCTCAAAATGGCTTCAAAGAGGAGGATTATTAGATAAATAATCAGAAAGGAATTCATGGACCTATAAAGAGGCAAAAAAAAAAAAAAAAAGCAAGCAACTTCAGTTTTACTTAATCTGTTGACACATTGTGGTTACATGACTTGATCAAAACCTTGTCGGACCTTTTTTAAAAAGCGTATCCTGTGCTTGATATGGATATAAACTTTCTATGTGACAAGCAAGCAACAGAATGGGAAAGAAATTCTACATCTAAGATATATGAAGACTAGATTAATGTGCAGGAACACCCCAACACCTGACTTGTGTCACACCTGCAGTCCCAGACTAGTGGGGCTGACTTATCTTCTCTTTTTCCCTGAGGACCTTGCAAGGCTGTGAAGGCATTACAAACAAGCACAGCAGAAACCCATGGCTGCACCTTTTCCCCAGCTGGAAGAGCACTGCCATGGGCAGCTGAGTATTTAACTCAGGCCAGCCTACAGCAGGATACAGTCACACCTGCCTCTGTGTTCTGTAACCAGCCATAGCCAGACCATCCTTCCAGCCCTCCTTTGGTGACTGAACTTCTCTTGTGCACACTACAGTTAAGTTTGCATGTATGTTTGTTGTTTGTATGTAGCTATAGAGGAATAATCAATCCCACATTTGCACAAGAATGCCAGGGGGCTCTCTCAGATTTTTAGTAACTGGAATAAAGGAAACATATCAGAACTCTTTTTCCTTTTAAAATAAATCATGAGATTCAATATAAATATCTACCATACTAACACCTATCCTGCAACAAGGAGCAAGCTTGGGTATTTCCAATTTGTACACTACTAAAGGATGAAATATCAAGAAATGGATTTTATCTTTATAGCTTCCTACTGCAAGGCAAGGCAATTAACACTCTCTTCTCTTTGCCTACAACTTAATGATGAGACCACCAGGGTTTTAAGATTACAGAGGAAAAACTAAGTTAAAGTTCTACAAAAAAGAGAGATATTAGAAAATAAACATACTTTTCTACTGCTGACCGTTTCTGAGATTTACTCTTGTAATTTAATGCCATCTTTGTCTCCATACCTGTATACACAGCAACACCTGGGAAGGAAGGGGGGAAGAGTTAGATTTCATTTTCTGCATAAATACAATTTGCAGAATTTTTCATTTTGAGAGATATAGGATAAAAGCAAAAGGTGGTACTACTTCAGTGTTTACTATGAGACAGTATTTTGTACTATTTGCAATACTCTTCTATAGTAAAACAGTACTACTGAAGTAATTTTGACACCTACTTTAACAGTGTTCATTACTATGACTGTACTGCTCTTCAATACATATTTTATGGAAATCAGCATGGTAAATCTCAGGAGAAAACCTTGAACAATAGGTAACAGTAAGAACAGTCATTTATCCATTGAAGTTAAGTTATTCCTTTATCAAACCACTTCAAATATTTTCACAGAGCAGAGCTGGAACTTTATACCCTTAGAGATTCTTCAGTGTAATATCATTACTTTCATCTATAATCATATCCCCTCAGGTAACAGTCAGCAAGATTATTACAATTTCTTCAGTGCAAGTAGAATTAAAACACAGTTCATCAACACGCTTTAAGAGAATACTCTTTAAATATTTAGATGTCTACAAACCAAATATTTCTTTAGTGTTTTTTAATCTTGCTCCACGAAGTAAGAGACTTTCAGGCCCAAGAGGTCTAAAAAGAAATAGACATATCAGCATGTAAACATCAGCTGTTCTGTATTCAAGAACTACTGAAATCCAGTTTCCTATGCAAAGCTGTCCTACATCCCCTACAAATTCCCAATGCAGCAACTCCATCAGTCCATCTTACCCCTTTCACCACACCTCCCACACATCTCCACAGAGCTCTCTGTTTCTTTTCATGTTTCCTTTGGTCACTGCCATACTCCCCCACCACTGTTCCATATCCCATAATTATTGACGGGGCTAAATATTCCAAATGGCTGGTTCAGAGAGACCCACAAGTTACTTGGGAAGCAAGCAGTGAACCCATTTGAGTTCACAGTGCTCCCAAAGTGCTGCTTTAGGTTTGGCTAATCTACCAATCCCCTACCCCTCTGTCAGACTGAAATGATCTAGAAAGTTCAAAAGCTATTCATACCAAAGAAACAAACAATTAGATGGACAGCACCACAGGAGTGCAAATTTTGTTTCCTAACACAGGAGGTAAAATTTCGTAATGTTTTTTCCTCACATGTATCACAATACAATAACACATTCATTTCTTTGGCTAAGTTCACTGCAAACAGTGCTGTGAAAATAAGGGTCTAGTTAGAAACAAGGTTAATATAAGGTTAGAACCGTATGTTCTACTGCAGAAGCTGCATCATCTTTAGAAACTGCCAGCAGGGTTGGTTTGAAATTAAAAAAAAGAAGTATTTTTGCCACTATTTGAAATGAAAGCAGAAATTTAACAACTGCACTGGCCAGATTGACATATTGGGTAGAAGCAAAAGAATTAGAAGTTCATATGCAAAGTGCTTTGGCACACAAGCCCTTGGGTTTACCCTACTTTTCCTTTAGCTGTGCCACATGCAGGCCATGATCACTATTATATAAACAAAGCTCTTAAACTTCAAGCTCCTTTGAAAGTATCATCTGAAGTTATTCAAAAAACCTCAAAGCCAAACCCACAACCCACCTCCCACAGTCAAACGTTTAACTTAAGTGTTACTGCAAATGTAACAGTTACCATCACAAATACCATGTGTACCAATTACACACACAGATTATGATGGATTCTTTAAATTAAACGTGCATCTGTTAGTATTTTAGGCTAGACTCAAACTTCAACTGAAAATATGAACTAAAAGCAACTAAATGCTTGAGCATTTAAAATTTTCATATAAGAAACATGACTTATATTTCTGAGTTCAATTTTGTAAAACCAGTCCGACAAACCCAAAATACCAAACCTGAATCAGTGCAGCACAGACCAGGCAAGTTTACCTTTGACAGACAGAACATACAGCTCCACTAGTAGTCAGAACTTGCAATTACTTTTTTCACACTCCTTTTAAACCAGCTCTGTTTTACGTTCTCAACTGAATCATTTTTTAATAGATCATCCCAAAGCTGAGCCTGTGAAGCTCAGCAGTACTGAATTCTAAAAAGCTCTAAGTGAAGTAGCATGTACAGTGACCTTAGCAAACAGCTGTGTGGGTTTTTTGGGGTGCCATGGGTGGGGTTTTTTGGTGAGGGTGACTAAGCCACTGAACTTGGGGCCAAGTGACCTGGCTTCTACACTCCCCATATTTCTTGCAAAACCACTGAAAACTCCTCAATTTACTCTGAACTCCATGTCACTCCCATCTAAAGTTGACAGATGTTTGCCAGCCTCAGACTGACACACATTCAGGTCCTCAGACTGAAGGCACATATCACATGGAAAGCAGTACTCTTTTAATACTCAAGTAGAAATATCACCAAAAAAAAAAAAAATAGTGTAAAAGATAACATTTTGGACATGACAGGAGTGAAAGAACTGGAACAGATTTACCCGTTTCTGTGAACAAGCACTTCACCTTTTCAGAAGAGGTGACAAAGTTTTTTGGAAGCTGGACAATCAACAACTCTCAAGATAAAATAACTGATTTTGAACGCTAAATATTTCTGAAAATTTGGTAACTTCTTGTGAGTGATTTCTATGTCTTTATTTCAAACCATGATCATTCAATTCCCCCCACCACAACAGGATAGGAGAGAAAACAGGAGGAACAGGATTGAGAATGAGCAGCTGTGTGGATGCCTGGCTGGTAGCTGGGACTAACCCACAGCAATTAGAAATCTTTCCAGGAAGTCCACATGGAAGTCTGTAAATGGCTTCACATCTTTGTTTTTATATTTGCACATGTGTTTGTTACTTGCTGTGACTGCACAAGGAAAGGTGGTGAGCACATGATTATGTGCACACAGTTGTGTTGTCTGTGACAGATGTAAGCACTTATCTGCACAGTCCAGCTGTAGTTTGAAATAGATACTAAAAACTACAAATTTGCAGCAGAGGCTTTGTTAAACCAGGAATTTCCTAGGGATTTCAACTGCAAAAACTTCTCAGTGCCTGTGACAACAGGGGATCTGTTGTAGTCTACGTAATGTGTCAGTGGAAATTGTTCCAGATCAATAAATGCTTTAATTAACAAATAACAACAAAGCTACCACATGATAAGCAGTGACTAAAAATTACCCGCTTCACAACAGTCAAGCTTTCCAGAACTCTTGTATTAAATCTGAAAAACTGGGTAGTAATGACTTATTTCGCTCATTTTTTCTCATCTCCATCTGAACTATGCAGCTGCAACTGATACTTTTAGTAAAAATACCTCTCCTTTCATATATTCAACAGTAACTCTTGTGATGGTCAAGATTTTAACCACCTCCACGTGTTCTAAACAATCATCTTATACAATTTTACTCACCGTACTATTTCTTCAGCTTGTTGACTTACAGTTATTCTTCCAACAAATCTATGAAAGATGGACATGTCTTAGAAATACATGAAGACTCAAAAATGCAAAAACCTTCTCTATATTTACAAAAAAGTCCTTAATGGTTCACAAGTAAAAAATAAATCAACTTTTATTAACAAACTAAACCAATATGGCAAAACTGGCAATAATTTTACAAGAGGCATTTAGCAACAGAAACATTTATCCCTCAAAGAAATAGTCATTTGAGAAAGCTTATTAACTCTGATTAATTACCACAAAAGATTATATTCATTTAAAACAGATTGTGACTTCTTGATGATTCAGTAAGAAATAATTCCTCAAAAAATATAAGTTTGCATATTACCCACGAGAAATAGTAACTTTCATTTAATAAAGCAAATCTACTATGCATTTAAAAATCTGACATGTGCATATTTAGCATGACCCAGCTACAAACAGGGACATAATTGTGATTGTACATATAGTACAATCACCATAGTGATTGTACCTTAATTTGCTAAATATCAAATATTTGAACATCTGTTCAAACTAAGTATCTTAGTTTTAAAAGACTTAATATTTCTCAAAGATCTCCAAACTTCTTAAGAACAGCTGCTATGATATACTCGGATTTTAAAAACTACTTCATAGCTACCATTTTCCATTATACAATTCAGAAGAGACTTGGATGGGAATTCAACTTCTGCTACCCACAACGCTGTTTTAGAGAGTCTATGACATTGGTTGCTGATGTTAAAGCACACAAACACATATGCCTGTTTTTAATCTAAGGTTTTGCTGGTCGAAGAATAGAGTTCAAATCTTCTCTGGAGCATATGTAAAATAAATATGACCAACACATATCCTTAGAATTAGACTTGAGTCAATTCCACTTTAAAAATATCCTATATAATATTGAAATCTCCTGGCAGGACCTTATACAACTTTCTTCACCCTCCTCGAACTGTAGGCCATTTAATTCTTTAAAATCTAGAAATAAGTGTACTGATTAGAACTGAAAGGTACATAATTAAACTAAAAAAAGATAAATATTATAATGTCTGGTTTACTACTCAAGTACTCAAATTTAACTTGTCACTTACAACTTTCAGTAAGCACGTATGTATAAACACAAGCTGATTATTAAAACCTGAAATTCAAGCAGATGTCTGAAGCTATTTTAATCCTAGCAAGACCTGTAACATTCTCAGTATTAAACACCTCCTTCTGATTTAATTTCAAAATATTTACCAATAAAGTGATACCTGTATAGATCTGCTTCTGGCTGCTGACATTCTATAACAGCTACCAGTTTGTCCAGGTTGGCAACAGATTGCAGCACTGCTGTTTCTGGGACTGCAACGTGTGTCTGTAAAACAGTGCCCATTGGGTTAATACAGGACTACCAGGCAGCAGGGTGGGTATTTCAACAGGCTGAAGGAAAAATGGCACCACAAATTTACTACATTTTATTTCATAGAAGAACCCAGACCTTAAGATTGGTCTCTCCATCCAAACTTGCAGTGGTAACATGGCATGAACCATCAACTCGGTCAGATGACAGGAGCACCAGATCAACAGGGAAAGTCTCATCTTTGGCTACTCTGACAATGTCCCCCACCTAACAAAGTGAACATAGATCGGAAAGATACAAAGAGAGGTTTAAAGAGCAGAATTCATTTCAGAATTGTTACCAAACCACAGTGGTTAGCAATAAAACAAGAGCTTTAGCTGTGTGATAAAAACACTTTAATTTGTCCTTCAGCCACATACCCGAATGTTTTTAGATCTGGTTTTCACAAGGCCACCACTTCGAACAACATAAACTGGAGCACCATTGACTTCATTGTCTGCTTTATGTCGTAGCCAGTCTTCATAGCCCTGTGGAAAACACACAAAAATCTACTTTTTAAGCAAGAAAACTAAAAAATAGACTAAATTTAATATTCTAAGAAAATGTGTTCAAACTACTTCCCACATTGTCTCAATATAGTTCTTAACTTCTCTTGAGTTTCTGTTCCAGCTGTTACTCAAGAACCTGGTAAACCCCTTAATCTTGTCACTTCACACAAACAAGTAAAGGCAAATAAAGCAGAAGTGGTGAAGAAACTTAATAGTCCCATGCTCTCTTAAACAAACAGGCAGTGACATTTTCTGACCAAGCACTCAATAAATCTTTGATCTATATGGATTCATACCATATAGCATCTCTTATAAGTTACTGCCACAGCCTATGCACAAAATCTCAAGATTCAATTTTGTGTGACGTGCTGTTGACACATCAGCTCTGTCCACTAAGAGAAGATGACTGAGAAGATTTTTGTTCTTTTTGACTCCTAATGGAACAGTCTGCAGCAACCGAGCTTTTAACTGATAAACTAAGCAGCTTTCTTTTACTGGGACATCAGAATCCTACAGTCCCTAAGTATGACTCTTTTAAGAATCCTTCCTAAGCAGAATGAAAAAGCAGGAGTCAGTACCTACAGCTCCTTGTTAAGGTGACTGACAGAAGAAAACAAGGATTTAACTAACATCCAGTAACCTTGGGGCATTTGTCTCACAAACCTGAACAGCTGAACAATGTGGGCATTTGGCAAAGAACTGAAAATCACCTTTCTTTAGAAAGTACAGATTTCAGCGCTTTCTCCACCTGACACCTCCTGCCTCCAACACAAGGGTGACACCTCACACCAGGGAATTCTTAAGAGCCAACTTAGTGTGGTCAGTTCAAATTCCCCCCAAATTTACCCAGTGCAGCGTTTTTGAGAGTTCCTTAGCCTCACCTGAAAACACTGGAAAAATACTGTGGAAAAGAAAGATGCAAGAGGAATACAGGGAATGTTGCTTACTTGCATGGAAAGAGACTAAAGATTAAAATCCCTCGATTAAATTATATTCTTAAGTCCTGCTTAAGTAACTGCATCAATGTAATTGAGAAAAGTTCTGCATTTTATACTACCAGTCATTCTCAGTTTAGGTCTATAGTTAATCAAAACCTGCAAAGTAGTTGTTTATAATTTACCTGGCAGCCAAGTAAGCATCTATGATCCATCAGCTAAATACCTAAAAAACTTACTAAAATGGACTAAGTTTCCTAAAGTTTCTTGGGAAATACCTTTATTTTGTTGTATTTTGGCTTGGGATTTTTTTTTTTAACTTTTTGTTTTGTTTTTATTTATTTGGTAACTTTGAACTCCTTGGAGGACTGCATACAGATCTTCATAGGCATAAGGAGGAAAGTGCTCTGGCTAACAAGACAGACAAAATGACACAGCACGAGCTGCATCACTTTGCAGTCCTGTATGTCCTTCTTCTGACCTAGGTGCAGTTACACTTCCAAGTAGAAAAAGTTCTGTCTCCTTGTCTGAGATTAAAATAAGGCTGAGTCCTGAGGTATGCCAGAGGTGCCACATTCACTGGTCTTCTGGAAGGCAGGGGAGTTTTTCCATCCACTGCGAAGCTTCTCAAACCTTCGTATGATTAATGCTTCTATTTTTCCCCTTCATCTTTTGAGAGAATACTAAATTATAGTTTAACATTTATCCTGATGTAACTTTGTATAGAACCAGTGCCCCATAGCTTTCAAAATGGGGTTCTTTCCTTAAAATCTGCTTCCTATTACACTTCTGGTTTAGAGAAAATGGGAACTGATTTTGATGCAATACTGGGGATTTTTCCCTCTGCACTCCAACAAATTTATCTTTCTCCCTTGTCTGAGGGCAGCTTGTTGGAAATAGCACAATTCATTGTCCCTTCAAGATAACAGCCTGCAAATATTGCTTGCCTCCTTTGCAGCAGGTAGGGGAAACATGAGAGTCCATTCGATCAGTTTAGGTGATTCCAATAGTCCTTGCAGAGATACTGAGACAGCCAGAAAATCTCTTGATGTCTGGCAAGTAATGAATGATTCAAAGCTTCCAGAAGGAATGACAGAATCTCTGTTCTTTGCAATTGATGATAAGATACTTAAATTTCCCAATATAAGATTGGGCATCTGGAAGCAAGGTGGTGTTAAGATTATTTTGGACTATTTTAGACTTACACAAGTCTAACTTCTTTCTGGAAAAAGTGATCTAATATTTATAACTCTGTTTCAAAATCTCTTTTCGTTCACACAGCTTTATTATCCATTTCCTACTTATGACTGTAGCTCTTGAACATGTGATTTTTTGGGGGGTGATGGTAACAACTGCAATTGAATAGGATTAGGGCACTCTACATACACAAATTGCCCAGCAACAAGATGAAATGTTAGTCCAAATATTACTCCAGCATTAAGAACCACTCTGTCCTGGACACCTTTCTATCTGCCTGAAAGCTAGAAATATTTTTACTTTTTGCCCTATTTCTGGGTGGCTTTGGGTCTTTCTGGCACAGAAGGCAAATTGAAATTCCAGTTACAGCTCTGAAACAGTCTCCTGCTTATTTTTCCGTTGCAGGGCTGCATTTATTCCCGACAGCACTGTCAAACCCCTTGAAGAGGACAGCTCCTGAAAATTACCTCCCTGCAGAAGAGATTATAATTTTTACCCACATCACTTCTTTATTTATGAGCTTGCTTCTTTCTCCTCTTGCTTTAAGGGCATAAAGAAAACAGAAGACTTTGTTTTTCTTTTTCTTTTCTTTTATTTTTATATTCTGATTCCAGAGGCTCTAGGTCTCAGTAGGATGTAATACAATGCTTGAACAAGATTTCTATTAAACTCAGAAGATTTTTATCTCAAGTGCTATGAAACACTCTCAAATGTTTTATGCAACCAAAGAAGACCAGGAGCTTTCTAAACAGAGCTTCTACCTGGTACAGGATCACAGTTAAAACACATTTTACACCATGAAACATTCCCCTTGGGGCAAAACTTGCCTTTTAACTACTGACAAACACACCCTGCACTACTGCTTCATCTGCCCAAGCTCCGCTCTCGGGGTGTGATGTGGGAGGACTGGTTCTAACAGGCAGCGAGGTGTGCCAAAGGAATAAGTGAGGAGCTTTCAGAAAAGGTCTGATAACAAGTGACATGTAATGTTTAGACAAAAATGCTGCCTGACAGTCATCCACTGTCCATTTTAGGGTACTGCAGTGAGTCATTGAGTGCTTGACAACCAACCAAATGCTGAAGCTCAAGCATCTAACTGGGAATATTAAATACAAAAGTTTCTAAAAATGACACAATTTTTATATATTTTTAGTAGCTAAATACTATCCTGGTCAGACTCTTTTACTGAAGTAACTTTACTTTAGTAGGACTTCATGCCACGAGATTTTTCCCCTTTACCTGTTTTATGGCTGTCACAGTTATGACAAAGAATAATGGCAATCCACTGGTAATAGGACTGGTAGGGGTATCTATCATGAGCTAAAAGAAAAGAAAATGTGAAAATTAGCCCAAATTTTATTTTTACAATTGTACTTCCAAAAAAAACCCCAAAAACCCAAATGAAGCAAGATGACAACTATTTTCCAAACTCTTCATTATAACCTGTATTTATGCATTTCCTGCCGATTTTCTCGAGCAAAATTCAGTTTCTGACAGCTAAATAATACGTCAATAATGATGCAAACAGATGTTTTAGAGCACAGAGCAGCCTTAGGCACATTTGTAAAGCATGTGACAATTTCAAGGGTCCTTACTAAAAGAAGGTATAATTTCATCCTACAAAAATGAATTCAAAAGTATATTACAAAGGAAAGAAATCTACATTTCATGAAGCTGTTTCAACATTCTATATGATCTACTGCCTACCAGCCATGTAGCGTATAACATCATCATTACATTTAGAAGTAAAAATAAAGCTAAGAACAGTAATTTCTAATGGTTTAGATATTAGAAAACACTTTTTTTTAGACTGCATCTTTCTGGTTGCCCCAAGTTAACATGCAGTTTTTACAGTTTGTGCTATTATTGCTGGCATGCCAAAAGTGCAGTGTACACACTAAGGTTCTGTATGTGGGGGGATGTTAGTGGTTCTCCTCTGCTGCAGGAAAAAATCAACATGGTCAAGTGCTGAAAAGGAAATATACACAAGAACTATTCAAAACCACAGACATTGATTTGATTCACTTTACCTGAGACTTATGGCATTGCTTTGGGAATCATTAAAGAAGAAAAGAAAAGTCATACATGAAGTTTACTCTGTTAACAGAGGAAGAACCTCACAAACAAAAGAGATTATGCCACTTTATAATGCACACATGAGGTTTTTGGTTGGTTTCTTTCACAGATGATTTATAGAACACAACAAAAATGAGATCTAGCCTGCAATACTGTCTGTTCTTTAACTGTAGCACTTCAATTTCAGCTTGGCAGCATATTGACCAAGAAAACTCATACCAAAAGCATCTGATTTTTGGCTGGATAGGATTAATCATGAAATTTCTGCCATCTATACTCTCTCATTCTTTCTCAAGAGAAGGTTATATATGAAAATGAAGCAGGTTCTGTGCTACTGGAATTGTCATGCCAGCCTGCTGACTTTGCCTCGTCCACCAGGACACCGTGATCCCCTGCCTGCCACACAGCTGGACACACATCCATCACACACACCTCGTGTCACCAAAATGCAGTCTGTCACCTTGCTTTGGGCATGCACATGTGTGGTGAACAATGTGGACTGGACTGTGCAGCAAGTTGAAATCACACAATGAGACCCTGCCCCAGCTCTGCCATCCCCAGTGGAAAAGGTGGTAATGAAAGACACTGCATGTTGGCCACACGAGATTCATAGGATAGGGAAGGTACCATGGTGGTCAGCTTTAAAAGGCACCTTTGTCTTATAAAAAGAAAAAATACTAGATATTAATGAACTTCCAAAAGGGATTTGAATAAAAACAGAATTCCATTCTAACAAAGGAACAAAACTGACTGCAGCTTTTGTGCTGTTCTCTTTCCAAGAAAGCAGACAGACAAGACATTTCCCATACATGTGAGGGCATCCACTTGACACAAACTGAGAGAAGAGGATTACACTCAGAACAGAATTTATGCCCTTAGATCCTTATTTGTTCACAGATGTCACATTTAGATACTACCAAAAGGCAACAGTTTGAAAAAACTGTGACACCACATCGAACTAAAGAGGTAAATCTGCATTAAAAAGAAATAAAAGCCACGCTGCCTGCGGTTACTTTACTAACATTTATGTTCCATCTTCAGCATGTTCCCATCTTCCTCATGCTGCAATATGTTCAACAGCATGAAACATTGCAACAGGAATTACACAGTCCATATTCTTAACTAGGTAGATGTGGTGGACAACACACTTTGTCAGCCTAAGTTAGAACTGTATGACTTTAGTCCAGCACAGGAATTTTTAGCCAACAAATGTCCTTCTTTCTAAATGTGAAAAAATAAGATCAAGTGACACAGGAGGCAATGGATTAAAAGTTGCAGATGTGGCCCTGATACTGACACCTTACACAATCAAAGACAAGTTTTATGAACTCTTCACTCTCCCCGTTCTTTGTCAGATGAGGTGCCATCCTTTTCAGATGCACACTCTAAATGTTGGTGAATCACTGTGGAGGGCTCTACGTATTCAAAACATTCTATTTTATAACGAAAGAAAAGTTTGTGTAGCCCAAAATCTTGTCTCTGCCTCAGGTATTAATCAGTCTTTCAAAAGTTACTATCTCTCCTCTGAACCCTTCTCCCACTTATCCTTCACCTACTAAGCCTGCAATAGCTCCACAGAATTCAGGTAGATTACAGAACTGGAGGGGCAATGATCACAAAAATTTTCAGACTCTCCTAATCTACTTGTGGATGTTTTTAATTAAAAGAAGTACGGTCTGCTACAAAAGCCACAGCAATATTTCTAACATAAACTGTAACAATAACAGCACTAACTGAGATCTTCAAAACTGGCAAACTATCGATTTTAACTGTAACATCTGCGTGTTCATTTTATGTGAACAAATTGAATTTGAGGATCTTAGAACTGTATCATGATACTCTGTTGATTTACAAAAGCAAGACAAAAATAAAAAGGGTATCTGGAATTCATTACTAACTTACGAGATTAAAGTTGTACTTGAGGCAGACAACTGAATCCCTGTGCAATGGACTTTGAAACTGCACACTTAAATACATTAGCATTCATGAAGATAAAACCTAAGGATAATACTTAAATTTGGACATAATTAGTTTTAAAGTTATATTCTTTGCCTAGAGAAATTGGAAATGTGTTCTTTTTACAGACAGAATATGTAAGTAGAGAAGTTAAATTCACAGAACAAAAATCAGTGGCAGAATTTACAACAAAAATTGCAATTTCCTGAGTATTATTCAACTTACCTGAACCAAAAATATAATGAGAAAATAAAAGTTGGCTACTCTTCTGAACTGCTCAAATAAGTTTTTTGGAACAAAATTCCACACTGTATACTGAAGGGAAAAAAAGGAGAGAGAGAAGAATAATTACAACACAACATACAATTTTTCAGTGAAGTTCAGTTCTGCTTCCCTTGAACTGTCCTAACCTAAACCTTCTCATTCCCCAAGTCCCCTCCCCCAAACCTTACTCTTCTCCCACACAGAACTTCTGTACCCAATTTTTGTTGATTTCTTTTTATTTCTTCTGTTTTAAGTACAGCTAGCAGGGAAGTAAGGGTAGCAACTGCATTGCCTCTATAGGCCAAATTTAAAATGTTTTCCTCCAACTGGGACAGGGGCAGCTGGAGTCATTTGGCTGCTTGTATCCTGGGTAGGAGGGAAGAAATTAATTCCTGCAGCTGTAACATTCCCTCCAACACTACAGCGACAAGGCACATCCCCAGCATCAGCTCTATTGATTTCAATCCAAGGACACACCGGGAGGGAATCCGCAACTGCAGTCCACTGCTGATTTATTTTATGCAGAGTACTGGCTTTCAACTTGGCTATTTTAAAAATCCTCATAACCAGCTTCATCCTGCCTTTTAAGTAGTTTGGGCAACAGTGGTTTAAAAACTACTTTTCTTCAGAAAGCCTGACCAACTTGCTTAACTGCTCTGTACTTGAGTTTTGAGGAAAGAAGGGTGAAAGAATGAGACAAACCACATATGAAGCAACCTAGCTTTTCCATCAAAACAGTTCAGAGCTTTTTTCATTTTGAATACTGTATATGCACCACTAGACATAATACAGATGTGCACATCTGCCACACGACTTCCCAAGTAACACATCAAGTGGTTTTGCCATGACAAATTGATTCCTTACCTTAGATGATATGATTCTGTTGTCTGCAAACTTCTGAGGAACATAATGGCCATGCTGGGGAAAACGATTTGCTATATAAATAGTTCTTGTGTCGCTTTGATGCGGTGGGTCAAAACCCTAAAACATAAAATAAAAAAAGACATAATCAAGAAAGTCAATTTTATTAACTGCTGTTTTGTAAAATTCTGTGGAAAAGGGCATTCAGATATCAAGCAGTAGTTTTTGAAAAGCAAAGAAAATTATTGTATAAAATGGAAGTCTGCTGTGTCCAGAGAATTTTCAAGAACTGGGGGGAAAAATGAAAGAAAAAACTCCCATCTCAAGAAGGATAGAGAACACTTGCTACCATGCAAACTTGATGCCCTGCAAAACTTAAAAGGAAGAAATAGAAATGGAGATGAAAACATAAATAAATTACAAAACCTCACAGTCACGCTCACGATAACCCTAATAAAACACGTTATTAAGAAAAATAAAAGGTCAAAACATACAAGCTATACAAGTATGCTGCGGTAACTGGACTTTGAAAAGATTCTCACCACAGAAAAGCCAAAAGCATACGCATCTGACCAGACAGCAGCAATTTTCCAAACAAGTTCTATCTCCAAGAACTAACACTTTGTCTCACTTCGAATGTAATTTCCTGCCATTACCACCAATTCATACATAAATGCTGGCAATGCTGAAAGCAAACTCATAGGGGAAAAAAAAAGCATACTCAGAAATACTTATCAATAATTTCCTGCCAAAACACATGATCTGAGTGAGGTTTCTGGGAATCAAAGCCCTGTTTCAGGTCTAATGGTCAGTGTTTTCATCATCTCCCTCTTGAAGTGGAACACAAGTGTTAAACCTGCAGATGACACCACCCTGGGACTGCAAGAATACCAAATAAGAGAAAATTCTTGACCAACCAGATGCACAGAACACAAAGATCCAGCACAAAGAAACAGCATCTAGAAAAAGAGAATAAAAGCCCATAAAAGAATTTTGTAGAAAAATGTCAAAGGCTATAGCAGATCACAGGCTAGACATGAGTCATCAATGTGATCCCACTGAGAAAAAGGCCTTCAGTGCAGAGGAGTCTGGAGGAGGAGTGGGAGCCACAGCTGAAGCACTGTGAACTGACTGGACAACACCCAGAGGAGTGGAACATGAGCCCCAAGAGATCCTGAAAACATGACATATAATGCAAGGCTGAACAATCTAAAAAGCAAAGAGCACACAAATTAGAGTCATTTAGCCCAGAGAAGAGGAAACTTGGGATGTCCTAGTAAATCTCCTGATACACAGAAGGTTGTTCCATTACTTTGAAGGACAAAGAAGAACAAAAGTAAGTAGGCTTAAGTTGCAGGTAGGAAAACTTATGTCTGGGTATTGGAAAGCAAACAAATTCCTTCGTTGTGGAAAGGAATAATTCAGCACCAAAATAAGTCATGAGGGAAGGCTGCAATGTCTGTAACACAAGGGTTTATATCTAGGTCATTCAAGTCTATCTTTAATTGAGCCTTTCCTGGGGCTACATGACTCACCAGAACCCTCCCTTCTGACCCGGAGAAGCAGGTGATGGCAAAAGACAACAAAACAGTAATAATTCAGATAACAGGCCAAGAAAACTACTAAAGTAAAAGGCAAAAAGCTTTAAGACGTGAAGTAAATTAGTGAATTAAATCTGGAACAGTTGTTTGATTGGGAATCAATGACTGTCTGCAAAGTGGTGAATTCCAGCATCAGCATCACACACATTCCTAATCTTAGAACCAACTTGCAGAGTTTACACAATCTCCTTATTCTTCGACGCCAAGTGCAAGGACAACTGGTGGTGTCCTTTGCTAGAAAGGGCATTACCAATTCCACTACTGCAGGTGAAGAAAATGTACTTGCAGTTGTGTTGCTCCACTTGTAAATGAGGCTCAGAGGTTTGTTCATGAAAAAGTGACACTTCACATAACTCCACCAGTTAACTATGGAAGATGAACAGTGAGTACAATGACTGACATAAGAAATGCTTGGTAAAACCAAACAACTTTTTAAATCCATTAATATCTCTAATGCAGGTCATTAGGTATGTTCACATTCAAGATGCTGTCATTTTAAAGTAAAGGAATAATCAAAAAATCCTCTCAAACATACAAATGTTTGTGTTTGGCATCATTACTACAGAAACATTCTGCTTTAGAAAGAAAGAGGTCCAGAATAATGAAGGGAGAAAGAAAGGAAGGGGGATTTTTCAAAGAGATTTGAAGGAGAATAAACTTCAGATGACAAGCAGTGGAAGGCTGGTCTAGTCACATGCTCCAGAGTGAAAACTTGTTTAAAGATAAGACTGGAGCAGGGAGACAAAAAGTAGATAGGGGAAAGGATGGAAAAAAAAATACACAGGATACCAAAAGCAAAATGCAAGGAGCTGTTCACAGCTTTAAGAAAAGAAATACAATCATGAAAGGAAAATGAAAAAAAATGTACCTGTTAACTGCTGACACAAAATTCAAAGAGAACAGCATTTGTAGCAGAACATTTTGGATAGCTGACATTAGTGACACAGTATTTCTAAATCAATCCAGAAGATGCCACAAATAAAAGTGTTTTGCAAGCAAGAAAAAGCACACCTAATTAATAAGACTTCGTACACAGCTCTCTTCTACATCTCAGAAAATGTCTGGCACTTACAAAATGCCAGACATCCTCACTTTGGAAAGTCAGATTCTACAGCCTGAAAAAATTCCACTCGAAATCAAACAGATGTAAAGCAAGGAAAAAAACCACAAAGAGCAAGAAAACAAGTGGCAGTCTTCTTTCTGACAGTGATAAATTCTAACCTGCATGCCACTTGCTGAACGCTATTAAAAGATAAATCAAAGATTACTGAGTGACTAGAATATCACTGATTTTTTTATATGCCCTTTTTAGGCCACTTTCTGAGCACCTGAAGGTTGATGAGTTTGATGACATTTCATGATGAAGAGTAAAGACCTCTGTACAACTCCAGCCTCACTGCACAAGCACTTCTATTAGAATGAATACCTCTGCTGAAGCAGACTCAGATGATTAAAAGCAAGAACTCTATTTTCCAAATAAATCAGAATCTCAGGCCATACCAGTTTACAGGTGCAGTTGTGGAGCTAAAAGAGCTTGAATTTGCAGTCTATACAGATTTAATTCTGTTTTGTTGACATTTGCCACAGAGAAGGCACAGAAGCTGTGCAGTCAGCAGATCACAATGCACATGCAAGGCAGGCCAGGGACAAAAATCCTTCAGTTGTCAGAGCTGTGGTTGGAAAAGGACACATCCCTGACAACCTCAGTGACTTGACTGTAGTCACAGTGGGAAGTGAGTGTCAGAGCTTGGAACAAAACTCGTATTTCCTAAGTTTTATGACCATAACTACTAAAAATCACTTGAAATTAGCTAAAAACTCTGCCATCTCATAATTAGCTGATGAGACCATAACCAAGCAGATCTTCCAGAGAAATTTTAATTACACATCTCTCCAAGGAAAATTCTGCACAGGAGTTGAACTTCATTGTAAAAGAGCTGAAATGCCTTTAACTCTTCTCTAACTATGGGGCTGGTCACAGAGCCTGCTCCTGACACAAAACTGATTTGTAGTCCAAATTTCTGCCCAGCAAAGGGATTTTCCATGGTAATTCTATGCAGCCAGCAAAGCTGTGCAGAAAGCACACTGTTTCCTAATTTCACTTAATAGACAGTTCTCTCTCTTTCTAACGTCATTCTCCAACTTAGCTGCAAAAGTAGGGTAACATGCCCTTGTCAAAGGATTTCTGCAGCTAAACAGCATGAGCAGAGAAACCTTAAATTAGAGTTTTGCAAAGTGATTAAGTTGTCACCAATCTCTTTCCAAAAAAAAGTTAGTTTTCCTGCAGTTATCAAGTGAAGTTATTTCTACCCCACTTCACAGATGACTGATTTCAAAACAAATAATGCTGAATATATTATAAGAACTGGTATTTAAGGCTTCTTGACCAGGTATATTACAGGCATGTATATTACATGAATCACCTTTAAATAAAACTTGACCATAAGATGAAGTGACCTGATTTTCTCCCCTTCATGTTGCAAATTAAATCCAGATTTATTGGCTAAAGTTCAGTCCTTCAGATGATTTATAAACACAAACCAGGCATTATCTACCCTTGGAATACAGCCCTCATTTAATCTTTGATACACACCTCCCCAGCAGAAATTCTGCACCCAAATGAACTTTTGGTTTTGAAAATAGCCTAAAAGCACACCACTTACATACAGTACAGAGATGCTTGAGTCAAACTGATTTATAAAGCACAAATGAAAATAACCTTTAAAAAAAGAAAGAAAGAAGTGATTCATAGTTTTCATTTTTTATAAATTTCAATTACTCTAAGCAAAGTCGAAGTAATTTTTACTGAACTTCTTCAGCAATGATTTCATTACTGTTCTAAAAGTTAGACATTCTCTGTGCAGTAATCAGGCCCCTTTAAATCAGCACAGAAAACATATCCTGGGGAACTGAGGAGAAATATTTGACTGCAATTTTATGCAATGTATTTCATGAAAGAAACGGGATTCAACAGCCACCCCCAAACAACCCTTTCCTACATTTTGTCTGCATCTCAACCACTGTACTTGGAGAACTGCCCATCAGCCATCAGGTAAGGAAAACAGATCCAACCAAATCACCATTTCCCCACTTTGGTTTGTATTTTTGGTTTTGTTTTGGGTTTTTTTTCCCCCAGTTTTTTTAATATGTCATACCAATTGGTCATATAATAAAAAGCTTCCCCGTGAAAGAAGAGTTTTACACTGCTGCTGAGGAAGCCTCAATAACACGGATAACAAATCAGGAAATCAGAGAGGAAGCACATGAGAAGCAGCACTACAAAAAAGACCCTCCTAACACCTGCAAGTGTAAACAAAGAAAAGACAAAAACGCTTTTGCAGTCAACTTGTTGCTGTAACATACACATCTACTGAAGAGTCTTAGCACTTCAACACCACTACTAATGCATGTCAGTGTGCACCAATGCCCCCCTCCCCACTCTACAGCACTGTTAAGTTAGCAGAAATCCAAATCCTTCAGCAAGGATTAGTGACGTGAGACCAACAAACAACACATCAATCTCATTATCAAGCTTTGCAATACGTGCATTGATAATCATTAATCATCTGACAGGTGATTTTTGCTGATGACTTGCATAAACTCAGTATACTTTAATATCATCTCCCAGGGTTTCTTATTCATTACTCACAGCTTTTAAGGGGGGGGAAGAAAAACCAAACTTATATTTGCCAAAAGAACTTCTGCTATGTGACTACTGAAAAGTGAAAGCGATTTGAAAGAAGGAAGTCTCATTCAGAGCCTCTTCCTTCTTTCAAAAGCCACACTGAACACTACAGACAAAAGCAGCAGTTCCCCCAAAAACCTTCTGAGTATCATATACTACTTAATAAAGCTAATAAACAGAAGAAAACTTGGTCTCAGAAACCCTTTCTCCTAGGGAAGTGACTTGACTGATTGTGGCTGCAGAAGCAGAACACCACATTTCCTGGCAGACAGCCCAAAAGTCTGCTATTACACTGCTGTCAAGATATATTTTGATTAAAGGTGTTTTGAGGAAATGGATTTTCTTGCTTTGGATTTTCTTCTGACTATACATAGAATACTTTTCCCTCTGTCAGATAAGATGATCTATTCCCACTCCACGCCCATTTTCAGAAGTCTGTGTAAATTTGTACTCCATACAGTGAGCCAATAATTCTTTCAGTCACGTAACTGGGCAGTAGTCAAACTGAATTTGCCTTATCAAAGGTTAGCATGAAGGAAGAAACAGCCTCTCACAGCAATTTAAAACACTGCTCTAACAACTAAAATAGTGAATCAGCTGAAGCACCCTGATGTGTACACAGTGCCATGCAATTCGTTCCCCCCCTTTTAAATATCACTGCAGTAAAGAAATAAAACTGTACTAAAAGTTGTGCACTACTCATGCAACTTCCTCTTCCCACTTACTGTATCTACAGCTGTTCAAAATATCTGATAATAAATCATGTTGTAACCTCCTAAAAGACCTATAACCTGATCACATTATTTTGTGAAAACACACCCTCTAGGCAACAAGGCCTGAGAAATCATGGGGCAATAACCCTTCCTTTCACAAAGTTAAAATATGCCTAGTACTGTATTAAGAAAAGTCATACTGGTGCTCGCCACAAAGTCCTGGTTACATAGAGCTCGAGTTGTTCTTATGTTACCTTCTATTTTGTCAAGATGGCCACCAAATATAACCTGGAAAAATCCCTACTTAAAATTTAAAAAATCACCTATCTCCTCTTTATTTATCTGCAAACATAACAAACAAGGTAAACTGGCCTCGTTCACTGCTAACATACTGCCCTGCACCAGTTTCTCTGCTCAGGTCACTGATGCCAAACATACTGGTCTATTAACATCAATAAAATAAGAAAGGAAAAATGAGCTGAACGGGCAAGTTATGCTTTCTAATGCAGCACTCTGAAAGACTGCTATGGCATGTCCAGTTCTTGTTAGCAGCAAAGGATTTGAATAGAGATTCAGGTAAATTGTTTAACTCTAAAATAGTCCAACTTGCATCAATGAAGGAAATGGCTTCTTACTCTCCTCTACAATTCTAATCACAGAATTTATAAAGCATAATCCATTTTGGACTTCATATGATAAAACAAGCCTAAGACCTTGTAACAGCTGCTCCTTCATGACTGTCTTCAACAGAATGCCAAGATTCACAGTTTTCCTTCCAGTACCCAGAGAGGGCCTACAAGAAAACCAGGGAGGGACTGTTTACAAGTTCATGTAGTGATATGACAAGGGAGAATGGCTTTTAACTGAGAGAGGGCTGATTTGGATTAGATATAAGGAAGAAATTCTTTCCTGTGACGGTGCTGAGGCCCTGGCACGGTTGCCCAGAGAAGCTGTGGATGCTCTATTCCTGGAAGTGTTCAAGGCCAGGTTGGATGGGGCTTATCCTCTTGCCTCAATGTGTTTAACCAACCAAATGCCTGTAACGCATCCTCGTCCTTGCTTTATTTTAGGATCCTCCCTGTCAGACACACAGATCATCAATAACTTTTGCTCAGATGCTTTTTGGAAGAAAAGAGACTTTACAATAAATGTGTCTTCAGCTCCAATGAAGGAAGAAACTTAGTTAACATTTAGGTTCTAACACGCAAGCCTCAATCCCAGAGGCAGGGCTAGTGGCTCCCAAGTTACATTTCAAGGCCAGTCAGTGCTCTCTAACTCTTTTTTTCTTTTAAAAAAATGCTTTATGTAAAGTCCAAGAAGTTGAAGAGACATTGAGGCTTGACAGTATCTGCGGTCCAAAATGCTTGGTCTTTTGCCATTTGTTCCCAAAGCAGCCCATTGCTCTAACATGGAAATGAAGATGCTTTTGAAGTTCCAACCACACAGTTCTAATTTCTGAACTGAAAGTTTTCCTTTGTGGGCTCCAGCAATTAAGTTTTCTTTATCTGCAATATCATCGTCCTGTCAGGTGTGTACAAAAGGAGAGTAGGCAAGATTTTTAAAGCTGAAGGGTGACTTCAGACACCCATCAGGAGACAACCATAGGGCATCGCACTTTATAAAATAAGAATTGAGAGCTCAAAAATCACAAGCCACTTTTTCAGAAGACTTCTCAAAATATATAAACTACATTAAACACGGAAAGTGCTACAATTCTGCAATAATCTATCACAGAAATAGCAGCTATTAAACCGGCCACATTAAGAAATACAGAACCAATGCAAGAAATGAAACATTTAATATACAAATCCTTCACATATCTTGAATGAACATAGTATCTTGGAAAAAGAACCCCCCAAGTGCATCCTTTCTGTACATTCCCTGCATTTGTTAAGTAGGTTTATAGAATATTTTCAATATTAAATAAAGCATTCAAATCTGTGACAGGCTATGAACTTTCTCTTAAAACTAGAAAGCAGCTCAAATTTTGTAGATAGCAATTTCACCATAAAAAAATTACATCTGTCAAGTCCATGACAGGAAAAATACAGAGCAATCATACATTCCTTCACATACTGGCATTCTATATACGTTATTATCTTAAAATGAAATGCTGTTTACCCTCTGCTTTGAAGAATCATTTATAAAAGTATTTTACACCAGCATGAAGGGCTCCTGTTCTGGAGTACTCATACAGCCATTATTGAAAACCCCTGTTTTCAATATTTGGATTTGTTCTAGTAGGCAATAGCTACTTATGCCAATCAGCTCCTGCGCTGTGAGTCTAATTCACATTTTCTTTCAGCATGGAAAAAACCCAACAAATCCTTTCCAAAAGCATCTTCCCCCAAAATCACCATTAAATAATAAATCTTAAGGCTTTTTCAAAAAGTGTGCCAAAATTATACTGACAATTGCTGACAGTGGCTGCTCAATAGATTTCACAGGAAGAGAATTAGTTCATAGCTGGAAGTGTCTAGCTCTTCCTTTTAACATGCCTTGAGAAAGCCTGCTCTGTAAAACATTACAGTTTGAGTCTACTGCATCCATCCAAAAGCATTTTTAGTTCTAATTCCATTTCGAACGTGATTTATAACCTAAGCGCCAGTTGAATGCCTGCTTTCAAGACACGTGTACAAAGTAGTCTATCCTTAAAGCTTGGTAAACCTTAAGCTTCCTTTCCATTTTGTTGCAATTCCCTTTCCAAACAGATATGTAAATGTCTACAAAAATGTGCACAACCACACAAAGGAGCACAAAAACGTGCAAAGGAGTAACGAAATGCAACAACAGATGACAATATGTATTTTGGGGGATAAACCATACAAAACCTCTTCCCCTAGTAAAACATTTCAGGATAAAAACAAACAGTCTGCCTTTTGTCTACATCATTATCTCTCCTTCCCATTTACAGGAAAGTTATCCTTTCCCAGACTTATTTTTATTCAAAGTAAACAAGGAAAAAAATCCTCTTAAGTCACTGCATGTGGGAGGCCAAGGAATTGCAGGGGTTTGTTTTTTAACTCACAGTGTAGTTCTCAGTCCTCCTTTCTATCTTTTCTACCGTGGTCTGTAGTAATGTTAAATGGTTTTCTCAACAGCAGGTGGAAAGACATTTGTATTAAAAAAAATAGTCAAGCTGCAAATATGTCACCTGTGTTTTGCTGGAAGATATGACCTTGCATTTACAGAGACACTTTGCCACATCTATTTTGCTGCAGTTCTTATCTGCTGGCTTAACAAACAGATTTAGTGCTAGAAATTGAAGGATTTTTTTCAGAGGTAAACTTTTTCCTGGTGACATAATTACAAAACCAGTCATAACTACTAAGCACATCACAATACAGTCAATTAAAAGCAAGAGCAGATCATCAGTGAAAGTCACAAGTCATGATGCTTTTAATGAAATTTAAACACATTGTTAAATTTTTCTTTTATAACTTGTCTCTCCATCCCAGAGGAAAGCAAATGTCAGATTTAATGAAGTCAGCCAACCCATTTAAAACCAGAAAAAAACCAATACCAATGTTATTCAAAGCACATGTTGAATGTTATTAAATTCAGCACATATTTACTTGCCTTAGATTATTAATTTTATCTTCCACTGAGAGTACAGAAACAATCTCTGAGCAGTAAACAGAGCCTTCTACCCATCCCACCAGATACTCCCTACTGACCAGAACATAAATAAGTTTTGCTCATTGTCAACAAAATTCTATTTTTCTCCCTTATTTTTTTCCCTCTTCTCTCTTAGTCACATAAAACCCATAAGCAGACAGAAGTTATTAAGGGAGCAGGATCCTGTTAGTGCAGGAATATCATACAGTCAATTAAATAGTCCTATTATTGAGTGGTAAGTGGAAATATGGCACAACAAAAATTTGCTGCTTAAAAAGGTCATGGCTAGGAAAACAAAGAAAAGAGGATGGGAAAAGATACAGGTCGAATATCCAAGTCTCACAGCAAGGCAGCACATCAGACAACACCAATCTTCCCATTTTTAAATGTCTTTTAAAGTCTTTGAAAGAATCAGTGTCAAGACTGGTTTGATTAGGTTTTGGTATGCAGATTGAGAGTTTAATTTTCATGAGGTAAGACTTAAGAATTACACACAGGACACAACGGATGTCTCCATTTGGAGCAGACAGCTGGCTGAAGACAGGGCCAGGTTCTGCACGCTTTGGAACACATTGTGCTGCAAATGTATCAGCCCTCAGCAGTCGCAGAATACAAAGAGAAAATAAGGTTAAAAGACCCAAACACATGGGAGCACTAGTCCAGCAGATCAAAGAATATCTCTAGCAAAAAAAACGGGCCACATTTTCTCCTGTACTAAGTTACAGGAGGGGAGTCCTTGACCTCCAGCTCTCAAACTACTCTAGCAAAGCAACACAACCTTTGGGCTGTTCCAACATGCACAGTTCAGAAGGTATTAACTGGGCACTCTGAACCACAGGAACTGTTCTGAGCAAATAAGCATTTATTTTTTATTTTCCTAGCATAAAATAACAGGCACCCACTTAGTTTTAACCAGAAAGGGGAAGACACTTCATTGACAAATAAAAGGGGGAAAATTGTATTCCAGGTTAGCAAGGTGATTTCAGAAGCTAGATTCTGTCATTAGATTAGTTTAAAGTACTTTTGGCATTCAGAAAACAGAGGGAATTCTTTGGGGGGGAAAGAAAAAGGTAACTGTATTCAGTAAAATGATTAAGTAAAAATAATACACATTTGTCAGTGCTAACAATGAGATAAACGCTGTCCACCTTGTTCAGAATGCCAGTAACTGCAAGGTATTACAAAATACCATCTGTCCTCTCAGAACATCTTAACAGTAACCAGTATCTGAAAGGGAAAAAAAACCATCCCAGACATACAATCCTCTAGTGCTAATCTATTTGAGAACATCCCCTTATTAGTAGAAATTTTTCATTAGAACACATCTAGAAGATGAAGAAGAACACTCCTACAGATACAGGGCTGGCTGTGGAGGATGTGAGGTGTGACAGGGACTACCTACACAGAACAGTCAAAAACATTCCTGGTGATCACCCTTCAATGCAGCCTATGGAGAACTTCTGGATTTGATAAACTCCTGACATCCCTCCCAATCTGAACCTTCTGGTAACCATGAAATAAATAAAATAGTCTGGTAACTACGTTTCACAGTTAATCAATAGATTTTATCTTTGATTTACAGTTAAGTAAGAAAGCTGCCTTTGCCAAAATACCCAGCTCTCCACAGCATTAAAGCTGTTGTGCACTACAGCATTCAGGTTCTTAAACTGCAAAGATACTCTGCCAAATCCAGCACAGCACTTGTCTTGAATTGTCATTTATAAAAGAGGGGCTAGGCAGGCAGCTCTTAGGTTTTCTTCATGCAGTATCCTCTGTACATCATTGAGCTAGACAACAGATCAAAAGGCTCAAACTCCTCATAACAGCAATAGAAATCCTGAGACCCTTCTCCACTTGACAAGACTAATAATTCAAAATTATGCAGCTAAAATCATACGTACATTCTACCACAATTTTCAGAGACCACCCTGCCAAAGGTGTCATTACTTTCTGTTAATAGCACTGCAACAGCTCCTGTGCAACTCCCTGTGCACTATCAGGCATCAGCACAGCTCAAACGCTGTCATAAACCCACAAAATGAGAAGTGGAACAGAAAGTCCCTGGGTGTTACAAATGTCACCGTACTCTCGTTTTGTGTTGGTACGGCACGAACTCGACCATGGGAGCCACAATAGCACTTGGTACACAGATTAGCCATGAGGTCTAACCCATCATATCTGGAAATGCAAATAAAACATACTGTGCTATTCCTGAATATTAATGATGCTTCCTATCAACTGTTGTTGATCCGGTTGCTTTTTTCAAGCAGAGTTGGCTGTGCCTGCGGCGTTATGCAACCGTCCAAATCCACATGCCTACTGCTCTCTGAGCTCTCAAGGTAACAGAGCTGGAACCCAAACATTTCTCCCGCCCAAAGCTTATTTTTGTCACGGCATTTTACTCAAAGCCATGAATTCTAACTCCATTTGTCTCTATATTTTTTCATTACTAAAACCTAAGTACTTCCAACTATTAACTACATACTATAATATCACATTAACTAGAAAGTTAATGACTTACTATGCAGCTTATTTAGCATGAGGCAGCATCAGATGGAGAAAAAGTAAAAAACTGTCTCTCTAGGATGGTGTGAATTGTTTCTGAGCAAAAAAACCAGACTGAAGGCCAAGATACCAAACAACCTGATGATTTGTGCCACATAGGCACTGAAGGCTGTACTACTGTCACCAGTTTCTCAGATACAACAAATCACTAAAAAACATCTAATACTTCAGTTAAAAAACTGTTACGGACTTGTAAGATGATAATAAGGATGAAGGAAGTCTTACATTCTCAGCATGTCTCCTCAGAGGACTGCTCATGTCTTTCTATCCCTTTCTGTAGCTCTACAGGCATGCACAGGTCTTCACAGAGCAAAGCACAGCAAAGCCACCACTTTAAAAACTTAGCGAAAATAGTTTGAATTCTGTACTAGGTCCTCTCCTTACTTTAAGTTCACCTGCTTCATTTTCCCTGTTGCCTTTACAACCCTTGACAATGCAAGTTCTCAAGGCCATATACATTCATGAGCACTTAGTATATGAAATACTGTTCTCTTAAGCAAACAAGAAGTTGCAAAACAATTCATTGGTTTCATACAGAGAGTACTTAATAACTACCTAAAAGCACCTTCAGCAAAGTACGAGTACCTCCCCCTTTACCCAATCCCTTACTACTTTTCCAGCATTTCTGCACACCAACGATTTTCTTTTGTATTACTACAACATCCCCCTTACATCACTCCCACGTATTTGCCTGATTCCAACCCTCCTGTATGGATGAGGACCCTTTTTTTAAAACCCACTGCCACATCAAGCACAGGTACAAATGCACGTTCCAAAGGCATCCAAACCTACGCATTCTTCTCTTCTCCTCTCAGACACAGATTTTGGCACCTTTTGATTCAAATATTTCTGACACCTCACTCTTCCTACTCATTCTGGTTATTTTGTCAGCATCTTTCCCCATGTTTTTAGCCCTCTGACTCTCTTTCAGAACCTAAACATCACAGCCATGTGAACAAGCAAACATATGGTGGGATCTATATTAAACCAGTGATTACAGACAGGGATGAGCTGTCTGAGTGTCTTTAGGAAGAAACATGCAGTGTGATACCTATCTTAGGCCATTTTTCATCTTTATGAGCTGTGAAACAACCAAGCCATTAACATCTGTGACGTCAATAGAAAAAAACCACACAAAACACATATCATTGCAATAATTTTTTCTCATCAGTATCATATTTAAATGTCTACCAAGAATCTTGACTTTTTATTGTCCTGCTTTTCTACTACACTAATTCTTCCCTGTCAAGACTACTGTGAGTTTGAAACAGTCATTTTCCACCAGTTTCCTTTAGAAGCACTAAAACCTCCTACTGCCAAGTTTATTGCTCATTTTGATACACTTATCTTTTACTTTCTATTAAGGGCAAACAGATTTCTGGAAAGCTAGTCAGTGTACTACTCGCAGTGAAAAAAGCAACCATGTTTGATACATGAATTGCTAGCACTGATACAGTCCTAATCTAAACTCTACAGACGACAGCATAATGCTGCTTTAAAAACCACACACACAAACCTCAAGCCACCTTCAAGTGGAAAATGACAGCTATATTACACCAAACAGGCTTTTTTTCTAGAAACCAAGTGTACGACTGTAACAGAACAGAAGAGTGCAGTCAGAGCTCAAACAGAGCAATTAATTTCCAGGTCAGTAACTCTTGGTGTCACACCAAACTAGCGAGCACTGTCAAGCTGCCACTGAGACCATCACCACAAGCACTCTGCCTCAGACACAGAACTGGGAAAATCTATGAGCCATGGGAAACGAGGTCAGGGAAAAACAGGAGGAAAAAGAAAACACTAAAATTTTTATCTTTTTTTTTTTTTTTTTTTGTAAAAAGTGATGCAACAAATTCAACAAATCATTCGTGAGACAGAAGCTTTAACAACTAAAATGTGAAAACCTAACTAATGTAAGCCCTTGCACTAACCTGGACAACATCCGTGATGCAAAGTAACTCCAATGAATGGAACAAGTCATTTTACAAATACATCATTTAGAAAGAATTTCTCCCTCAGAGAAAATTCAAGTGGGATAATGCCGGTCCGGGCAGGAAGCCGGCCAATAGTTCAAATCAAAATTGTGAAACTCAATGTACTTTCCTGCTACAGCAGCACAGACGTGACAGCCACAGCCGCCTGGGTTCCCCTGCTCGCTCTAGCCCAGCACAGCAAGCAGCGCCTGTGTAGGGGACAGGCACCCTCACTGCCTCCTTTTTCAAGTGGTTTTCCCCGCCAAAAACATTTCACGGATGTTTTCCTTCAATTTCTTTCACTTTCAAATCCTCAGCACGCAGCGGCTGCAAAGCGCTCAGGTACGGGGAAATAAGAGAGAGACGCACGTCGGGTGAAAAAGCCTTAAAACATTTCGCAACGGGAAGGAGGAAGAAGCTGCGAATCTCTGAAGTGTCTGTCCAGGGAAAAAGGCACCGTCATTTCTCCGGGAAGTTTGGGGAGCCCTTCCCAACGGGGGCCGCACGTAAGGGAACGCGCTGTCCTCTGTACCAAGGGGGTTTCGAGGAAAAAAAAAACCCACAAAAAACCCAACCAAAAGCCAAAAAAACCGAAACAACCCAAACCCTCGAATACAGGTGAAAAAAAAAAATTAAAAACCCGACAATAACGATCCAAGTGCAGCCTGCGGGTCTCCCCAGCCCCTGCGGGGGGAAGGACTCTCCTCCCTTCCGCACCCCGGCCCCGCTCCTCCGCTTCCTCCGCGGACCCGCGGCCCGGGCAGCGCCATCGGGACGGGGCCGAACCGAGAGCCCGCCCTGCCCGGGGCGCGGGGGGTGCAGGGGAGGCACCTACCAGCTGCTGCCGGACCCAGCGCAGCATCCCCGGCGGAGCGGGTCGCGGCCCCCGCAGCGGGGCTCCCTCGGCAGTGCCGCGCCCTCCCTCCGCTGTGGCCGCCGCCGCCTCAGGCCAGCCGCCCGCCGCGGCTGCTCCCCATGGCGCGGGGCCCACGCCGAGTCAGGAGCGGCACAGCCCCGCCGGCGCCCCGAGCCGCGGCTGCCGCCGCCATCACACCACGGCCGCTGACACCCGGCAGCTGCGGCCGCCCCGGGAAGTGACGTGGCAGGGCGGGGAGAGGGGCCCGTGTGAGCGTTGGAGCCGTGAGGGGGGAGCCGCCGTCGCCTACCCCGGGCCTGGGCTGCCGTGGGCCGGCTGCTCCGCTGCCCCGCGGTACGGCTTCTCGGGCACAAGAGCCGTGCGTGGGCCCGAGTGTTCCTCGGGCAAAATCGCAGCTCCCCACACGGGCTCCGGCCGCAGCCCGTCAGCGCTCAGCGTCCTCAGCCAGGGCTTCATGAGGGCCCCCTGTTCTACCCAGATGAAGCTACTTCGCAACTTGATTGTTTTATCTTCGTTTTCTTGTAAAAAATGCAAAGGGTACACATGTTGGAATAAAGACTTTGAAACGAGGCCAGATAATCCCTGATTTAGAGTTAAAGCCCAAGTGCACGGTGTGGGGGTCTCCCAAAGCAGGAACAGGTGCTGCCTCGAGGACCTGGCGCCCTGCTGCTGGCAGCATTGTCATGAACTCCTGTTTGTTAAAATCGGGTGTAGAAACGTGCTGATGTCAGACAGTGATCTCTTTGAAATCTTCCCACCTGGACGCGTTCCTGTGTCACCTGCTCTGGGTGACCCTGCCTTGGCAAGGGGGGTTGGGCTGGATATCTCCAGAGGTCCCTCTCAACCTGAAAAATCTGTGATTCTGCTCTAAAAACAGCCGCTGCTTATGAAGACAAAACAGTGTTCAGCGCCAAACACTTGGACACACCTATACAAGTCTGCAGCTTCTGTGCCTGTGTGACTAAGAACTAAAGGAGATTATTTTAAGCAGTAATTTTTTTAAGCAGACCTGGGCATTTGTGACCAAATACAGTTGTCACCGAAGTCAGTGACACTGAATTAAAGAGAAGTGTTTCTGTGTGTGAAGAGCACTGTTCCTGCCACTCCCATTTGTTCCCAGGGAATTATGATTTGTAGCAACAAATCATAATTGTATCTGCTATAGTTTTTAGTGTTCACATAGAAATTTAGAACGTAATTCAGGATTTAAGATGGATGATCTAATGTCTGAGCAACTGAATCTCGTGGTGAGTGCTGATGGTTTAAGCATCTGCATTTAATTAGAAAAGTAACGTTTAAACAGCAGGGAATAAAACTATTTTTATCAGGCACTTAGGGAAGCTAATGTTAGCAAAACTCTGTATTAAATGCTAGGCATTATTTCAAAACATTTAAATACATCAAAGCTGAGTTTCAAACAGCTTGCTCTACCCTATTAATCTAATGTGAGGTTGAAAATAACAGAGTGATTTCATAGCTATGGCACGTTGCCTGGAGAGTGGCCTTAAGCTAGAAGCTGGACTGATACACTCAATATTCGTGCTCCTCCTTTATCATCGGGTGTAGCACAGTGTCCTGACCACTACACACTAAGATTCACGTGCCATTACTCTGAAGTGCAAGTGTATTTGTCACTCTGTCCCTGCCAAATTCAAGTATGAGTTGCACTTTCTGCAAGCCTCTGTTTCCATGGCTTGCAGTTGTGTTACATAAAGCTGCTTGGCGCTGTCTGTTCCACATTTGCTGTAATGATACTGTTTCACCAGACAAAACTTGGAAGCAATTTGCAAGTGATTTGAACCCTGCAGTTTGTATTTTTCACTCTGTTTGTATTTTAGTGGATGAAAGTATATTGATAGGATGGAATTATTTTGCTCTGTGCAGCAAAGGCTCTGACTGCACCTTTTCAAATATACAGAAAAATTCCACTAGAAAAACATCCTTTCCTAGCATCCTGCCTTGTAAAACTTTGAACCTTTTAAATTGCTCAAAAGCCCACACTAGACATTTATGAAGTTTCATCTCACCCTTGAGAGATAAATAGTTTTCAGAAGAGAAAATTGAAGCAGAGTAGCCAAGCCAGATATTGATTAGCCAGTAACACTCCAACACTTCTCAAATCAGAGGTCAACTATATTAAGAATTAAGATTCCCACATCAGAGATCCAACTTTGAAATAGTGCCCTGAAACCTCACCTGAATTCACACAGCAGGCTTATACAGGAAAAAAGCAACTGCTGCAAAAAAAGTCACCTTCTGAAGATGAGGTTTAACCCATTGCCCAGGCTCTTGAGATCAGACTCCAAGCTTTCCACTTAAGTATCTGAGAGCAATGATTTCAGATGTTTGTTTAGCAAGATCAGGATACAAATGCTGTCTGATAAAGAAATATTTACATAAACATAAAAACACACACTTAAATGTTAGGTCCAGCAAGCTTTTATTTATATGTGCATGAGTAATTCTTATATAATCAATGGTGCTACTTTTAGGTTTATAAAATTAAACTTTGGTAACCACAGAATCATTGCTTGAACACGCAACCATCAAATTGTTTCTGGGGCTGCTGGTGCTGCTCCCTGAGCTTGTTCCTGTGCAAGACATTAACACATTTCCATTAGTTTTGAATGGTGTTTTGGGGTCCTTTTTAAGCAGGACCTGGTGAGGTGCTGTCAGGCTGTATGGCCACATCCAGTACATGGTGAGAGAAGATGGAAGTGTGGCACTGACACCAGAGGGTGAGTTGCCTGCAGCATTCCTGCCTTGGAAAGCTCTGAAGTGCTTGGCAGCTGAGCCCTTTCACCTGCCCCATCCCTGGATGCACCATTCCCATCCCAGGCTCCCAGGGTGCTGCTGCAGTGCAGACAAGGCACGTGATAGCAAAGGAGGTGGTGTGCTCTGGTGCACTGACTTTGGGGCAGCCCGGCTCTTGTGTTGCATCTAGAAAACACCTCTGTCCTTTGGGCCAGCAAAACAGCAAAGCCAAAGAGGTGCAGCATAGAGATGTAGGTTTGTGTAGCAGAAACCAGTAATACTCCTTACCGTATCATTTTCCTGGTGGAAAATTCCTCTCAGTCATTACTTTGGTTTTAATTAAATATTTTGTAATTTCTCTAAATGAATATTTTAATCTATGCATTATTTACTTAGATAACTATGGTGCTAATTAAAAATGTACACTGTAAAAATGCCTGTTTTGTTTCTAATCCATAGAGAGAATGAGAGATACAGGGTTTCTTCAAGGCATCTTTATTCCACAAGCATTACTGGCTGAAGCATCAATTATATAGAGATAATCAGTGGCTGATTTTCAGTCACAAGGCTTTTCATCTGAAGACACATGTGCATTCTTACCTAGAGCAACCAGTCTTCAGGGAAAAAGTAAAAGAGTTAGAAAACAAACTGAACTTTTTAAAGGAAAATCTTGCGTGCAGTTTGTCACTCCTTTTTTATGCCCTGCAAGAAATAAGATCAGATTAAATTACAGGGTGCACAAGGTGACATTTCCAAGACACCTACTGGATCTCCAAAATTATGCGTTAATTTTAATTTCTTCTTACCCTTTCTCTCAGTTGTTAAAACCTAGATCTTGATGTAAAACTTTACCTTTCCATTGTTGTTTTTTTCTTTTCATTTGAGAGCTTTGCTTAGAGTGTAGAACTTCAACTTCTACCCAACACATTAAGCTCAAGAGAGCTGGATCCCAAGTGCCAGGTGAGGGGTTCCATGTGACACACAGAAGGCCAAACCTGTCAGTCCCCTGCAGGCACAGAGAACTTTCCACTGCACCACATTTCACCAAAAGATGCTCTGCACTTACCTTATCCCTGGCTGTGTGGAATGGCCTGGCATGCTAAATGCAAGTCAAGAGAGTTTACAATCACTGCTACTCAGTTTGCAAGGCCCCAGGATAACAGGAAGCTGTGGAAAGCATTAAAATTCATCTTCCCTTTCAGCCTCACTGTTACCTTTTAATTACGTGTTGCCTGTAGGCCATAATGTTCAGCTTGTGGCTTTCTCTAAAGCTGTTTTGTTTTCTTTTTCCCCAGAGAAGCAGTCCAAGATTAGGGGAAATAGGAAATCCTGAAAAGCCATCCCTTATCTTCATGAAGCTGAGTATGGCCCCGGTAAAGAATAAAACACTGATTGTTCATGCTCTTTTATTTCTTTCTTATGTTTTTTTTTAAGGGAAGAGATACATTTTTTTAACCCATGGCTCATAAAGTTTGGAACATCTCCAATGACCCTGTCTTGATGGACAGGGGAGGACTCATAATCTTGCAAAACAAGGGTTTTGGGAGGAAATGTGTTAAGGTAAGTCAGTTAATTTCTAGTATATCCTTGACAGTGACATAATCTTGCGATTCTGTATTATTAACAAGAATAACCTTATAAAATGTAATTTTTCTCCAGACTCTTTATTTAATGATTTATAAAAATACACTTCTCCAACTAATTAATTCTTATCTTCATCTTGCTATAATGATTTACTTTTCTAATTTACAAGCCCTGGTGATTATTGGAATTCATGCATCACCTCATGGTTAACCTTTGTAAAAAATTGCCAGGCAGAAAATGATGCATCTCAATAAAAAACTCATAATATTCTACGAGGAATTTTTTTCTGCTTTGTAGCTCCTCAGTTCAGACCACTGAGTGGATAAAGAAAGATTGAATTCTGGAGAATAAACACAGGGCCTGGTGTCCAGGTCTCTTGACACCGGTCACCTGGAACATTACCGTGACAACTGTAATACAAACAGTTACACACCTAGGGATGTTACGTTGGAAAGGAGTTTGAGAGCTTTGTGGGAAAGGAACATAGGGATTCTGTTCATGGTTGTACACTCTCTTTTAACTTAATAGCTTGCTTCAAAATAGTGTAACATCTGCTATATGGAATGTTCTCCATGTAGTGGGAAGTAGGGTTTTGAGCACTCTCAGATAGAACCTCAGTTTCCCATTTCTTGGAGGAAAAACAGCTGGATTGGATAGAGGTTTTCTGAGAGCACCTTCTGGTTCAGACTTTACAAGTCACATAAATCTCTGTAGGATTTAGATATGAAGTAAGATTGTTATAACTAACATAACGTATTTTTATGTTTCCAGGATTCAGTTTTTCAGTATTTGAGTTAGCTCATAGAAAGCCAGCTAACATGTTCCTATACTGCACTCAAATTACAAAGTAGATACTCCTGAAGGTGGTCCTTGCTGTGCTGTTGGCTGGATTGTACCCAGCTTGAATGCTGAAAACCTAACTTGGATGCCTGTGGATCTTACCTGTCCCAGCAGCAACAAGCTGTGATTATACAGACTCCTTTTCAAGGGTCCTCCTTTTTCTCAACTCATCCAAGGGAAAAGGGAAAAAAATAATTTAAGAGAGCCTTAATTCAGTGCTTCCCATCAATTCCTCACTATTTATGTTTGTGCCTCAATGGTAAGTGGCAGGATATTAGCCAGTATTGGTGAGTTCCTCCCTTTCTCAAGGGTAAGAGAATAAATTCATGTCCATTGACTTTACCCCTGTACCTGCTTTGTACAGGTGTCTTAAAGAGTAGTGGTTACTCCCTTGCACAGGCGTGTCCATGACAAAGCCCAGGGCTCCAGCCTGTCTGGGTTACACAAATGCCTCAGGAAACAAGGCAGAGAAGCTTGGAGAGGCAAGACAGACACCTTGGAGAGGTGAAGAAAATTTCAGTGCCTGATCTAAAACTGATACAGCCACCTTGGGTGACAAAGGACAAAATACAAGAGCTCTGCCAACGTTGGCCATGAACACAGGTTTCAAATAAGTCAGTGAGTAGAAGAGGTTCTCACAGACGAAGACAAAATCACTTGTACTTGCTCAACACTGGAGATGCTGTTCATTAGCAGCTGTAAAAGCAATTTTTGCTAACAGAGGTGCATTTTATACAGCAAAAAGGTTTAACAAAAGCATTTACCAACAAAATAAGCTGACAAAACCACTTCTTTCTTCCCACACAGTGGCATTTCAGAAACTGTAAATTAATCACATCTCCCTCCAGGTGATATTTCTGATGGGACCTGTCTTTCCAGCAGCTTTCCTTTCAGCACCATCCTTCCTACCTAAACCAAGTGTGTTCACATGTATGCTAATAGCACCCTGCATGTCTCTGGGCAGATCTCCCGTGTAGGTGTGTCCAGCAGGAATGCCAAGCTGGCTCCCAGCAGTTGCTGACCTCGCTCCCACCGGAGCCCTGCCCCGGACCGGGCTGTGCACGTCACTCACGCTTCCCTCACACAGACACAGCACGTTGTTGTTTAGGTCACATTGATGGGTTTGACTAGTAATCACAAAAAAGGCTTTTGGTTGGGTTCTCCCCTTCCACCCTCCTTATTTTGGCATAAATAGAGCAAAACGGGTTGATTTACACTGCTCTTGGGGACTGAGACTTTACTGGCCTTTAGTTTGGAGTACCATAACCAAAATGTGATTTTTAGGACAAGTTGTGTATCGTATAGGAAGAATATATATAAAGTCTAATGACAGGTCATGGTACCACTGATTCTACAACATCTTCACATTTCACTTCCAGCTAAGCTTTAGCAAAAGTCACATAGGCTCAGAGTTTTGAAAACCTGTCTACAATTTCAGTCAAGTTTCAGAAGTAGCTACAGAATAAATAAACCCATGGGAAGTGTTTAGCACTTAAGCTTTATAAATCTGAAGCTGGATACTCAAAATTTGAGAGTATGTGTGCATATATTTATTATTTTTTAAAAAATCCCCTCATGGCCTAGTATTCCAGAAGTAGGGTGCAATAATCTACCATGCAGGGATAACTGGGGACTCTGCAGACAAAAAAAAAATGGCTGTGAACATGACAGATGATGTTCCTACAGCCATGAGACAAACAAACATATGGTCGCTCTGTATGACGTTCCTACAATGCTTTGTCTTCAAAGTGTAGCAAAACATTGACTGATTAACATAATTAAAGCATTTTACATATTATTCCTAATTATTTTTGCAAATGTAAATGAAGATGCTGACGTGAAGTTTTTTGCTGTGCATGATGAATACTGAGTTCTCATTTTACTGAGTACTGTAATCAAATTTAGAGCAAACATTATATAAATGCATAAGTAATCCTAATCCTAATCCCTTTTCTGCTGTCTCACTTTCTCCATCTAGGCCTGCTGCAGCTGTAAATCTATAAATCTCCCATATTTTGTGATTTCCTCACATATTTTTATTTTTGTTTCCCAATCTCCTGCCTTTCTGAAAGCAGACATTTTTAGTTGCTAATGGTTCTGATGGAATGAGAAGTTTGGTTTTTAGCCTTCTGCCAGTTTTCTTACAGTACTGTATGTTTGATCACAGCAAATGTACAGTACTGATGTTATTGCTATGTTAAGCCTCACCCTGTTGAAACAAATCAGGAGATCTTTAAATATTTTTTGCTCTGTCCTCAGCTGAATATCTGTTTTCAATGTTTTATTAATATCAGTAGAGGTTGGCTGAGGATATGTCAACAATGCATACTTCAAAGTAGCCAGAAGATATCAAAGATAGCTATAAACAAACTAGTTGGTAATAAATCAGTTCTAGCTTTGGAATATGAAATTCCCTGTGACCAACCTGACCCTGTTTCTGATTTTACCCTAGGATTTGTGCTATAATCTGAAATTATTTCACTGGCTCAATGAAAAACAGTCAGGAGAGACAGGATCCAGTGCAGAGTTAAATGCTGGACTCAGAAAAACAAGGGAGAGTGTGCTAGTGATTCTGTTTTGTGATATATTTCCTCAAGATGTTTTGGAATTTACTTAATAATTTCACCAAAAAAATTATAAAATAATCCACATATCAATTAAACAATCTTGTAACAATTATATTTTTAAAATCACCTTTATTAAACTGTATGTCTTATCTGGAATGTTTCTAAGGGTGCACAATAGCAAAAGATAAGTATTACAGATGAGTGGTTCACAGCATATAATTTATCCAGTTAATTTAATTTCTTTGTATTTGTCTACAAATTGCTTATAATTTTATGTAATTAATTCATTATGTGAACCTAATTGCTAAAATAACTGTGAGATCGTCCAGCTAAAAAAAATAGCAGGTTTTCATCGACTTGAGCAGGAACAATGCTGGGCCACTGCAGGTTTATCCCTACTCTGTAGATCTTACTGAAATTATTCTTTGGAAGTACACATTTGACATATTATTCCTTCTATTTCTTTCTTGCTGAAACAAAAATCATTCTTAAGAAGAGAAAATTCACATTTATAAATTGGTGAATGAGACCTGCAAATATTCCCCAATTTTATTGTACTTATTTTTTTAATATCATACTGCCCATGAATCTATTTGTTAAAATACATCTGGAAGAAACCGTTAGATGATGAGCCATAGCAAACAAAATTGTGTTCCATGTTTTTTAGTTACTGTATTTCCTCCTCCTCGGCTTATCCTCAGTTTTGCTTGTTCCACAAAAATATATTCAGATATTTCAGTATCACTTACATCAGCTGGGACTTAAGCAATTGTTTTCTAGAAAATAAAATGGGCAGCAGTTTTCCAGTCCCACACTCCTACCCAAGGCCTGCTGCACCAACCAATCCTGGTCATCCAGCTGCTCCTAAAAATCAATCACAAAAGCTCAATATCCCCCAAAGCATTAAGTTTTTCTGAACCCCTAACCTAGATCTTCTTCACCAATAAGTAAATTTTTTCTTCTTATCCTGGCCCAAATATGAAGCGTAATACTGAGCAATACCCATGTACTATCTGAAAATTATTCTATTTCTTTAACCTGAAGAACATCCAGTTTCCTTAAGTTTTCTGATAAAATCTGTTGTTCTTTTTATTGCTCTCATCTGGACATTATCCTGGCCACTTCCTTTCCAAATTTACAAGTACCAAGCAGAGCTGGTACTTTAACTGAGGGCTTATCTGTGCTGCACGCAATGGAAAAAATATTTCACTTATCTCACATGTATTTGTATAACCCATAATAAGATATGGTTGTTTTTTCCCCTGTAGCTGTTACACTTTTGACTACTGGCAAATGTATGCTCTGCTATGGCATTTTAAACTTTTTTTCTGTCAGGCCAAATCAGTCACTGTCAGTCAACTGTTCATGCAATTTATTATTCTTAAATAATTCCTGCTTTTTAAAAATGACCACTTTTATTTTAGCACCACCCAGACTATTTATCTACTTTACCAAGATTTTTTGGAATTTACCTTTTCTCCTCCAAAGTGCCTCCCATCCTGGTATCATCTGCAAATATAGTAACACAGTATTCCCTAATCCCAGTGCTTAATGAAAATACTGATTAGTATTGGACCCAGAACAGACTCCCTCAAGAACCACTCTTTGATTTATACAATGAAAATGGGTTTGATCAGCACTAGCTCTTATTATTAACATGCAATTGAGTTATCCTTAGACAACAGATAGATTCCAGTGCACCCAACTTGCCTGGCTGCCCTGGAGCCTTTCTTGAGCCAAACAGGATTCTGGGTTAGTCAAAGAATTCATTACAGAGCCCACAGATGGTTAAAACCATTGTTATTGAACTGCATCATCCCATTGGAGGAATGCCACCTGAAAGTGCCTGAAAGTGATACAGACAAAGTGCATTGTCCAACTTGTACATTTTTAATGATATTCTGGAAGGTAAATGTGTGTGGTGCCAGCTGAGTTTGCCCTTCTGCATTTTGCCAAAACAATACTGCAGGTGACCCAGAAAGTACCGCAGTGAAGAGCTGAGGTTGGATCATCTACACCACTGCTACACAGCCTTCTGTTCCTTTCTCACTTCTCATTTTCTTGCAACTCCAGCTCTGGTGCTGGGCTGATGGTACCCTCAGGAGTACAGATCTTGGCTGTAAAAACACTATGATCTGTCATACATGGTCAAAACAGGAAGTATTTCTCGTGTTTTGGGAGAAAGAACAGAGAAACTGAGAGACTCATGGATATGAGTCAATTCAGGTGGGATTTACTTATTTTTAATATATTCTTCTTTTGTGAACTTACCTATCTTCTTATTTGAATGCATGTGTCTTTGAGCTGCATAAGGAACTGGGGATTTGCCTGTGTAAGGGCACACATAAATTAAAGAAACAAGCACCTTCTTTTAATAAAAAAGGCTGTTGCTCAGAGAAATATCTGTAAGGGAAGATTATTAACTCTTTTATTTCAGATTTGAGGATCTGATTTTCATTCTGAGACTGAAGCACACTTCTAACAGTATAATTTAGATATCAGATTTACCTGTTCCCTACTGCTGCCAGCCTGTATTTCATTTCAGGGTTCTGATGTTGACTATTAACCTATTTAAATATTCATCAACAGCCTTCTGCCAAGGTGGATTAATTCACTATCTCGGGTCGCTGTCAAGTTGTCAATTTGTCAGATATTTTTCATTTGCCAGTGCCCTTTAGAGTGACAATGATGGCACACTTACAGCTGAGCAACAATTTTACTGTTGGTATCTCCTGCTCTAGAAAAGCTCTCCAATACTTGAGCGAGTAAAGCTTACTGTTGTGGCAGGTCTGAAAAATAGTCTTTTAACCAAAAAGTGAGAAGCGTATATGGAAAGGAAGTGATGAACCATCTTGTTTGATTTATGACAGTGAGAACCTGTAACACCAATATGAAAGTTGCCTCTGAAGTTAAAGAAACACTGGCAATTGTTATACCCACTTCATTTTTCATCCAGAACTGTGAATAAAAGACATTAATATAAATCATGGAAGGATTCTGGCTCTCCCCTCCAGTGATGAGTACAATTAACCCCATGTCAGCCTTTGATAGAATATGGAATCATTAACTAATTTATTGAACCACTAATTAAACATTAACTAATTATCATTAATGTAATATTTATTTAATATCACATTATTTACATTATAATAAATACCAGTGCCTTAAAAAAATCCACAAACTAACTAGATTTCTTTTGTTTACCTCAACTTTTAGGTCATCTTTCTGGGGGCCACTTTCAGAAACATTCAACACATAAATAACCCTGCAGCTGATGATTCAGGTATTTTTCATGATGGAAATCAAATCTGCTGCATCCAGTGCACAAAACTCCTTTTATAACTCAAGAACTTCCAGCTTCCAAGTGAATGTTAAAACCACAAATTAAATAAAACAGTATTCCAAAGCAAGGAAACTCTGTTGAAATTTATAGAGACAAATGTTTATTTTTGTATTTTGGGGGCATTTAGGAGTGCTAGTCCACCAGGAAGAAGTCTTGGTAAGCCAGTGGAGTTACAACGGGGATGTAAACAGGATGGGAATGAGACCCTTGGGCTCCCAGACATGCTTTCCCTTCCCAGGGGCTGTTTTAGGTCAACACACCACAGTGGAATGGGATTTTCCCTCTCTCAGGCATATTGATGTGGAGGGCGAGCAGAACATGACCCAGGGTGACAGCAGGTCGGAGCCCATGAGAACTTCACTGCAGCCACAAGCATCCCAGAAAGGCATCTCCAGAAAGTGGTAACCCCAATATGGCCTTTTCAGGCTCAAACATCCCTAAATGCATCTTCCAGGACATGCACACAACGAAGAAACTCTAGCTTTAGAGAGAGCTCTAGGCTGGAAACTGAATTTTCTCCCTAAATACACAGAGGCCCTGACTCCTGACACCCACTGACTTCCTTTAATTGGTTCCAAGTCTAGAGAGGGCACCAGTTTTCATCTAGTTAAACACAGTAGAAATAGAGAACTGTATAATATGTGTCTGAAAAGTCTGACAGTCCAGATTAATAGCTATGTTAAAAAAGATGACCGGATGCACACAGATCTGCACAGTTCAGCTGGGCAGATATCCTACCCCATTTGCTAGAAGCAGTTTGCATGCGGTGATTGATTTCAATGTAGTCTGCAATTCTGTTGAGCAGAGCTGTATTAGCAAATCTATCGTTAAATAAATATGACACATGTAATTCTACACGTGGGGATGCTCTCACAAGGCTTTGGACGTGTTACAAATTGGTACACGAGTAGACTGTGCTATATAAGATCAGATAACTGAGGCTGCAGCCTGTACTGTCTACATTTCCACTCTGAAAGCAATGCAGTGATGCTGCTAGGTTAAGAGTTATACAAAAAAGAAAAAACTCCCCCAGGAGATCTCTATTTCCTGCAGAAAAAAATTACCTTTTTTTTCAGTTTTAACAAAAGCTGAACAATGGTGAATTGGAGCGAAGAAAGAAAGGAAATGATTTATGGATAGGGAGAGTCAGTCATCTGGGAGATTAGTTCCAACAGATCCATGGGAATGAACCTCTTTCATCATCATCAGGTTCCAGTGATGCTCCTGCAGACACTCAGCTACACAAACAAGGATGGGGGAAACCAGGAGCATTCAGGACTGAAGTTAATGGGGTGCACGTTATTTGAGCACCCAAACTGAGTTCCAGAAGAAAGCTAGTATGGTCAAATAATGATTTGTGTTTGTTTGCATTTTTTGTTCCTAATTAGTCCATAGGGCTGTGAGCTGGCTGTGCCAACAGTGCATTTCCTGAGGGACAATTGTCCCCATCCTTCCAATTCTGCCATTAAAGGAAAAGCGGTTCTGACAAAAGTTAACAACATTTGACAATGTGGAATATGTTTTTAAGTCATTGGTGTTTTATTTGCCCCAGTGAGCAGATCTGCTGCACCGAGGTGCTCTTCTAAGGTCCTTCTCACACACCAAGAAGTGATTCTGGTTTCTCTCCAGGGTCCTCAATGGCCTGGTAAATTGGGAGATTAAGACTCTGTCTTGTCATGGTGTTGCTTTCATTACAGTTCCACAGTTCACTTTTTAGTGTTCTCTTCAAGAGCTGCTGGTGAACTGCTAAATTAATTTAAAAACATTTATTCTAGTGGTTAATGATAGTGTAGTTTCACAGGCCAGTCAGGCGTATTAGTCTAAACTTTCTCCTCCCACAGGCCGAGGAGTTTCACTCAGTATGTCCCATATGCAGACTTTACTTTTTAGTGAAACCAGGTACTTTTTTTTTTAAATCAAGGACTAAAAAAAAGAACCAATTATTTACTTAATGACTTCAAATGAGAAGCAGCCGAGCCCTCCCTTATGAAGCTGTTGCAGTGTTCAATCCCATCCTTGTTAAAAATGGAGGCAAGACTTTATCCCTAATCTAATTTAAAGTATCCTCTGGATTTCAGAGTTCAATACTATCAGATACCTTAGTTATGTAAATATTTACAAACCACTGTCTAGTCATCACTTCACCTTTGTGTTAATGGATTAAGCTTTCTACAGTTTTGACTGGGAGCTTTGTTCATTTTCCAGCTTACTCCTCCGGCTGGTTTGCAGACAAGCAGTGCTTTGTGGGGAATCAGACAGCCAGCAGTGGAATGAATGAAGTATTACAGATCAAAACCAGAAAGAAAGAAGCACCTGTGAAGGCCAAACATCACTTAAATGCTTGGTGTGGGAAAACAGTGTTACCTGTCCTGGCAAGACCGGGTTTAGAAGAGGACTCAAACACCCATCAGGCTCACACCTGACTAATTTGTTTGTTTTTTACTGCCCAGGCCAGCTTCCCCCTTGAGTTTGCTGTTAGCTGGGCCATGCAGAGCACAGAGCAGGCCCAGGACTCCACCTATTTCTCATCCTGCTGTGACAGCTGCGGTGCGAACTGGGGAACCCTCCCCTTGCAGCTGCCTCACGACTCTGCTCAGGGACCACAAAAAGGATGTCACACCCTAAGCCAGCCCTTTCCCACAGCCTCCTGACACTGAGAGAAGTGCAGCCTTCGCCAGGGAGGGACGACAGGCTGCTCCCACACCTCGGCAGTCCTGGATGCACCTCGGTGAATCTGGCTTTTCCTCCCACTCCCTGTGAGCTCATTAGAAACATCCTGCTGCTGGGAAGCAGCGATTCCCCGTGGAGAGGTTTGCAGGCAGGACCGTGAGTCTGGACCTGCCCTGTCATGTCCAGCAGTGGGGCTCACCCTCCCAGTGTAATCCTGAGTCTCAAAAGGGAGTGGAGAAGCAACAATTTTTAAGGGGCAGAGAAGTAATCGGGTAATCGCCTTCACAGTGACATGCTCAGCTTTCTACTGTTTGCACAAATGAATCACAAATGGGAAGATTGATACCTCTGGAAACCTTGGGCAGAGATAATCGTTCATCTCATGCTTAGGCAGTCAGTAAACAAACTTTACACTTAATTTGTCAGCCTACAAGGAACAGGTTGTATTCATGTTTTATCTCTACACTCATCTTACACAATGCTCACATGCAATTTGGAGTGATTTTTTTTGAATTAGCAATAATTAAGGAGAAACACACCACTGAGTAAATTATAGAGACACTTCCCATTTCCCCAAGCAGCACACTGCTGCTCTCTGCTTCAGTTCTCATGCTCATCTGCACCTGCTACAGGGAAAAACTCAACATGACACAAATTCAAAATATAATCAAAAGCAAGCTGAACCAGTCCAGAGAAGAGTGGTCAGTATTTGTAAAGCACAAATATTTCTGTATTATAAGATGGACTAATCAGCTTTATCAGCATTTCTCAAGCTACAATTTCAGATCCTCGCTACAAATATATGAAGGATATTACAAGACGGTTTTTTCAGTTTAAAGCACAGTGCCAGTCATATATATTTTTGTAAAAGCATTGATGTCTGTCTGCTTGCCCCTGCAAGGTCCCAAGAGCTCTCTGGGCATTTCTGAAAACTCAGAAATGCCATGGAAGGACAAACCACTCCCTGTGTGCAGCAGAAACCATTCCTTAGTGCCATTCAGCATCTAAATAGAAGAGGGTGACACAACATTCAGGTTTGGGGAAATGCAAAGCCCAAAGAGACATTGGCTGTAAGTTTGCCATTCAGTGGTCCTTCTCTGAGGGCCATTCTCACTTGCACTGAATGATTTCTGGCAGCCCGAAAAGCTAATTGAATCTTACTGGCATCAACCAATACCTTAGAACTGAGGTGATGAATCTTGGTTCTTATCATATCATAGATTGTACAAATGGGGCTGAACATTTACTCTGCAGTGCCTGAAATAACTCGGGAGTCTCTCCCAGCCGTTTTGGAATGGCTTTAGACTTCTAGCCATTATTCTCACTAGAAGCTGCATTTGCTCAGCCTGTTCTTTTTTTTCTGTTCCCTGAACACCATTTCCACTCAATTATGGTCTCAGTTTCAAAGCCTATGGGAACACAGTTCCTCAAAAATCTCAATAAAGCATCTGCAAGCTACACCGTATTTATAAATTTCACTATGTAGCCTGGAAGCCAAACACAGGTGATGGAAAGGACATTTTTATAGGCATGAGCTTATAATAATTTAAAACCTAAATACAGAATGGAACAATGGAACAGCTAAAACTCTCTAATTTACACCATCTTCTTTCAACACAGCCGTAAGTAAGCACAATCAAAAATTACAGGAAACTATGGGACAGGAGTGACAAGTACTTATAGTATCCTGTGCCACTTGTTGGCAGCTGATGCACTGGGAAAATGTTTATTACTGGCCACATAAGAGCTCATATGGGGATAGCAGGGATTTCTCTTTACCAGCACATTTTCAGTTCACCCTATACAAATAGAAGTCGTGGGTATATCCACACCTTGGCAGGATTTGTGCAAGGAAGAAGCTGTCTTAAAGATATACATAAACCAGTTCTGAAAGCTGATGTAATAGAAACATTTCTCTGTCCAGAAATATGTCTGCAAAGGACTTGGTGCTGTGGAATGAGATCCACTCATTTTCTTCAAATGATTGAGGATAATCCCTAAAGTGTCCTGCTCATCTGTTATTGCACCTTAGTGTCATTTCCAGGGCCTATGCCTACATATTTCCTACACTGTGATGCTCCAAAATCTGTTGTATGTACACATATCAAATGCATCATATTGGATTATCAATGAGACCAGATTCCCCTCCAGTTCTACTGGAACTCAAGAGAACCAGATGCTGCTAACACTGTTACCCTGTTATCAGCAATACAGAGCTATGAGCAGGCTCCAGCCTGGACATTTGCTTATAAGGCTCTTTACTAAATAATCACTCTGCTGAAAGGCTTTAGTAAACCCAGTCTCCTCTTACAATGGACTCTCTTACAGCCTCCCTCACTTCTGGCCATTCCTTATTTATACCACTCAAATTACTCGGCTCATTAGTTTGCCATTATAATAGAAGCCCAGTTTAGTTTATTTACTGTTTGATAACAGCCTTTGCTTTTACAAAATGACGTATGTTTTTCTGCATCTGCAGAAATCTGGAATGTAACAGAAGCAATAGAGTAAAAAAATCCATCAGGGCTTTTAAGACTTTAATCATTCACATAAACAGCCAGATGACTGCAGTCATTCAGAATAAAAATAAAATCAAAACACACGGACTTCTCTAAGCAAGTAGATAGCTCTTAAAATGACTAACCAGATAAAGGAACAAGCTAGTTAAAACAGTATTACTGAACCATACTGCTTTTGGAAACTCAGATAATGAGAGAGAGCACAGAATAAAATAGAAAGATCTTCCGAGTATTCTGGCTACACTGAAGCACAACAAAGCAGATTGCTTCCACTAAGGAAGCTTCAGCTCTTACTGTTCTTCTTAAAGGGGTTGTGTCACCAGGATTTATTAATAATGTGGACATAAGCCTGCCAAGACACTCAGCTTTATGTTAAGAGGCCTCAGAGCAGACTTAAGGTGCCAGTTTGGCATTATGCACAACTTCAAGTAGATGCTTAACTTCAAGCTCTGTTGTTCCCACTGCTGATCCTAAAGAAATCATCAATTTAGATTACCTGTGTTGGTATGACAGCAGGAACTGGAGCCTCTGAATTAGGGGCTCATGCCCTCCTTGACATGTGTGGTGAATCCTGTCAGAAAGGCCACATCAAAATGTAGGCAATTGCTTCTTAAATTCTTGCAGGTGGCTTCAAAAGACACATGTTAGAGAGCTGTGTCTAGGCAGTTGCATTTGGAAATTGTGGCTTAACATATTGTTTAAAAGTGAGGCCAAATTTTCCACTCTGAAATTTTTGCTGTGACTTTTTGTGCTGGGATCAGCAACAGGCCAAGTTCTGTGGGGAAAAAAAAACCCAACCAAACCAAAACCAACTATCTCTAAACAACTGTAGCCAATTACAAGAATGGAGCTGGGAAAAAGAGAAGGCTGTTTGCCACATGGTAAGAAGTTCAGGCAGCCACTGCTTTGCAAACCTCCTGGTGCAGAGGCTTGGAAAATGAAACAGGGTTCACCTAGACGGAGATGTACCCTTACACCAGAGATAGCTAAAAGCAAGAATTAAGGTTTTAAATCTCCTCAGTGAATGTTTAGTTTCACATTGATGGATTGTTTCAACTTGTAAACCAGGATTGTTTAATGTTGCACAGAATCTCATACCATGAGCTGATGGAAATGTTAACTCCTACCTGATAACTCCGGTTACATCTCTCTTGTTACACAAGATGTTGCTTTATGGATTCTTCTGTTTAATAGTACATCTGACTGAATTACTTTACCAATGCACTCTTCACAAAACGACAATGGTCAGGATAAACTAAAAATAACTTCTAGAACAAGCTATTGGAAAATTAATTATTTTGGGATCTAACCCAGTATTCACTGCACTCCATGGAAAACCATCCACTGGTAAGCACAAGGAATGGCAAACCAAATCGTCACAAGATTCTTTATCCCTGGGCAAATTATTATATAAATGAAAGAATCCAGAAGAGCACCTCTAAGTGAAGAACTGAGAATAAAAACTGGCTGTATCCCTAGCAGCCCATTTCAGGCATGTGTTCCCCCATACTGTTTGTCAACTGAAAAAACCAAGTTATTTAAGTTATTTTACACTTGCACTCTACACTGCCAGAGGTAAAACATGAGTTAACTTTGCTGCTGTGTCCTTAGAGTCCTCTGCTGTATCATGAAGGCTCCTTTCCTGTTCTGGTTAAGGATACTGTCACCATTAACTGTGAACTTTCTTGGCTTTGCTACTTTGGTTTGTGACCTCAATATTACTTCAACTAGAAAGGAGACAGTATTAAAATACATATCCAAGTAATCCAAGGAAAGAGTGTGAATGACTTCCTAAGCTTTAATAAACTCTCAACCTTTTTGTATTCTTCCTGAATATTCTCCTTCTATACTTGTGCTAAGCAGCCCTAGACCTCACAGCCATGGACTACTTGCTTCCAGTTTCAAGGATTAAAATGTCAGTTATGGCATTGAATTCAAGTTGTAGTGCCTTACCTTGGTATAAGTCTACTGGGCAAGAACCACAGTTACTATGAACTATGAACCATGGCTATGAATGAGCAGTACTGTGCTGGTCTCCATTCCCTCTCACCAAACCACTCTGCAGTTACACCAGTGTGAATGAGAGGAGAACCAAGCTGAAAGTACCAGCATGATGACTTAACACGCACAAAAGTTTCTAAACTTCTAAGGCAAAAGTTCTTATATTATGATAAATAAACAAAAATAATGAAGTTGCGTTCTCCAGAATTCAATATAAGTAGGAATTAGTAGCTCAGTAGTTCACGGGAAGCAGAGTTATTCTGAAGTTGCTGACATACTCTGATTTCTTTCTTAGTCATTTCCAAGCATCAATACAAGATCTTTCTTCTAAGCATGTTAAGGCACTTCACAGGAGCTATCCTTGGGAACCAAGGAAAGAGAGCAACCTGAGTCAGGAGTGAAATGCAGACCCAAATCTGCATCACTTCTCTTCTAGGAGAAAGCTCTGACAGTGTGCCGTGGGATGCAGCCTGCCAACTGAAACAGTTTTGCAGCAAATGAAGAAAGTAATTACTGGTTTACATGTCATGGTGGTCAGGACATGCCCTTGAGATGTGTGTTCAGGTCCTTTTGTCCAAAAAAGGGTTGGACCCTCTCTGCATTACATAAACAAAGGAGAGATTTAGAAAGATTCCCTCTCAATAGCCCACAGCCCAATTACCACACACCTCTAAGTACCTCTGCAATGTTAAACAGTAATTGTGGTTAAAATAACAATATTACAGCAATGAAGACTTACATGGAAGCTCCAGTGCTTTTTACAAGCAATACAATTCAGACGTTGTATTATTGAATCCATTTAGTTTTCTGTCCTTCTGTCAGCTTGAGTGTTTGTGCAAATGGGACTGGTGACTGACTTCCTAATAATCAAAAATGTAATTATTCCCTTACTTCACATCATGGAACTGTAACTTTTTATTTCATCAAAATAAATGTTTAAGCAGTGACATCAATGAGGAGCAGCTACGTATCAGCTGAGCTGTAAGTGACCTACATCACTGGTTGATCAGGCTTCTTGATTAGTGTAAGCTTTAAAGCTCATAAGCTGTATTCTGCACTAAGACAGACATTTAATAACAGTGATAATTAGCTAGTAGCTTGCAGTTTTCTAGTACCAAAGTCTACCTAAGAATATAAAAAAATCTTATCTCTATACATGGAATTAAGAACAAATTTTGAGCTACTCTGATATTACACGTCTTCATACATGAGTCTTGGGTGTAATTCTCTCCTCATCAAGATATACTATTAACAATGTTTACGTAATCTAAGCCAAATCACTAACTAAAAACCTTTAATAAACATTTTCTGAAGTTGATAGCATTCTTGAATCTAACAGTCATAGCCATACAGCAATCACAGATGAAAATATTTCTGTGTATAAATACACACATATGAACAGCTGGCCTGAATCAGTCTTCCAAAATAGTCAGCAGCAGATTAGGGAAAGAGACTGAGGGACACATTCAGGGAGTCCTCCTTGTAATCTGGTGTTGGTTTCAGGCAGTATACTTGGATATTATAGTTGTCAGTATCTGCGGGTCAGTGATTTTGAAAATGATCTTGGCTACGTGGGAGTCAAAGCAACCTCAGGGCTTTCAATTGCCTAAATTTCCCCGCCACCACTTCCAGTGCAGCTATCCTCCCTGTTTTACTGCCACGCATTTCCCTCTCATGGCTACTGTCAATCTGTCTGCAAGGGAGGAGTGAAGATGCAGATGAAAGGGGAGGAGAAAAAAACCCCAAGGCTGCAGGAGAAACTCCTTTTCTTAAAGGCAGATTCCCCTGCACCGTGTCACTCGCCTTTGCACCCAGGGTACTGGCTGGGTGCCCAAGTGGAAGGAAGTTGCTCTATGAAACAGGGTCAAGTACTAAGGGGATAGATTTTTTTTTTAAACTATTTAAATGGCTAATGGTGTAGACAGGCAATTAGTGTGACTTTCAAATTGCATTTCCTAGTTGCTTAGTTAAATACTTGAATACACTTCATAAAATTTAGTCTTTGTTCCTTTTGAGATCAAAATGAAGGGAGAACAGGATAAATTACAATCCAGCATGTAACCAGCCTATTTTTGTGTGCCTAAATAAGATGCCCATGTAAGAAGTGCAGTTTCTCATCCCTTCCCTGGTATTACCAGTTCTGCCTGGTTTTGCACTGCTGAGGTGGAGGCTGAAGATGGGCTGGAGCTCAGCCACAACCATCCCAGCTTCCAGGGAGCATGAGGGGATGGACAGGCAGCAGTAGTAACCCCATCAACCAGCCCCACCCCTAAATCAGATCCTTAACCCCATCCCTGAGTGTGAATTGGAGCCACTAACAGGACTGTGGGTAGTAAGTATGAGGAGGCTTGTTTTGAGACAGTTGTATTATTGTTTTCTCCATCTTTCACACATTCAATTCATATTCCAGGTTGGACATGATGGCAATGCAAAGGCTGCCTCCAAACTGTGGCTGGGGTGGGGTAGGAGTGGGACCTTGAGGGTGAGACAAGATGGGCAGTTAACACTCAGACCTACAACACATTCAAAAATCAAAGCCTTTCTGTGATTCAGAGTGGTTTCTCTGGCTAGTTTGAATATCTGTGCCAGACACTGGCAGTTACATGATGTGAACACCCTGTCAGAGACAATTATTTTGCTGATTTGTTCTTGTGACAGCTCAGTTATACACCAGCACTTACAGAGAGTAACAGAACAAAAAAACAACTTAGAGCATAGCCTGAAGTGCAGTGACAAGAGAGATTCATCTCTGGAGAAAATAATAAGGAAATACATTTGAGCACAGGAGCATCAGAGGGTTCAGAAAGTCACCGCAGAGCGTGGGAGGGCTGGGTGTGAAGGCAGCTGACAAACGAACGCACCGACTGCAAGATGAAGTGCTCCCCTCCGGAGGAGATGGCTGCCTTGAAGAAACACAGCCCGGCGCCCAAGAACCTGCTATGTGGCTTTGGCTACCCTCTCCGACTTCCACATTCATCCTCAGCACTGCTGTTGCCCTGTAGCTGGATCCTTAATCCCCGCAGGTGAATTGCTCCCCTCCTTCTAACTCTTCAAATGTGCGTCTCTGATCTGTGCTCCCCTGAGCCTGGCAGTTTTATTTCTGGTGTTTTCTGAAACGGTGAGCCTCCCTCTCCTGCCTGGGCTTGGAGAACTTCTCCTGCTCCAGCTGAGAGGTGCAAATCCCCATGGGCATTATTACTGCAGGCAGGCAGGTGGAAAGATGGCAGATAAAAAGGAGCACTTGGTACACTCTTCTACTCTCCTGCTCCAGCCTCATTTGAAAGCAGAAGCACCCTTCTCTGTCCCTCTCTGTGAATACAAATAAAAAAGCCTGGAGTGTGAGAATGCTGTAAATAGTCAGATCAGAGATGTGTGTCTGACAGCTCCTCTGCTCCGCGGGGAGGATGTGTTCTGGGTTTGTGACAGACTTCTTACCTCCCTTTGAACACATCTTGGACTTTTTCTGATTTCAGCCCTAAATGTGCTTGTCTCCCCAGCTTTCAGACAGGACTCACAGAGGCTTAACTCATACAGCCAGCCTCAGCCTTGACCTGGCACCCAGCCCACTGAGATGCCTTTGGAAGCACCAAAGTCAGGCAGTATCATCCAAGTGCTTCCCTTCAGAAATGTGTCTTGGAAATGCAAAGCAAGACTGCAGGGATGACCCTGAAATGGTGATATATCAGTTTCTGAGCACTCCCAGGATAACTTTTCCATTGCTTTTCCAGTGCAATAGCTGACTCTTCAGGTGCCCTTGACAAACCATCTATAACAGCATCCTCCAAACATCAGCTGGATCATTACATTACCAGCTGCCAGTCAACATTTTTCCCCCACTGCAGCCCCAGACCATTTTGAAAGCAGCCCTCCAGCAACAGTGAGTGTCATTGCTCTCTGCCACTATCTGAGCCCAGTTGTAAAGTTACATTTTTTTCCAGAACAGTTAGAGAGAATTAGTTTAAATCCCTCTGATTTAAAAGTACAATGGCCAATCAGCTGACTGGCAAGCAAACAATGTCACCATTAGCTCTGGAAACCAAACACACTTTCAAAATAGCTAGAGACCAAGAGGAGAAAAAAAGGCAATGCCTTTTGTGACTGAAGCGTGCAACAGAGGCAGGCTCCAAAAAGCTCACCCATCACTTTGGGTAGTTCCCAGCATACACTGATTATCCCTGTAATCAGTATTTTGGGGGAGCTAATGCAGCAGGAGCCATTCACAGGGACACCCTTCGCTGGGGCAGACAGGACACAGTCGACCGATCATTTGGGGCTCGAGCACAGTAAAGCACTTTGCAAGGGGAGTCAGAAACCTGACACCCACATCAAGCTGTGCCAGCGCCTGGGGAAGGCTCAGGGCTGAGCAGCTTGTCTGGGCGCCAGACCTGCCTGGGCTTTCAAGGATGACCGGTGTAATTTTGGCCAAAATCTTCACTTATAGCAGAATAACTGCTATTTCAAGAGCAAGCTTCCAACTTTCCTGTTCAGGAGAAGGGAAAACACCTCTTCAACAGAGTTTAATGATGATCAGCAAAATTCAGTTTAAAGAGCATCTTGAATTTTTCAGCTGATAAATTGTCTGGCAGCTAAAGTCTCAAACAAAATAGCCTGGAAATAATATTACTATGGGATGTTTCCCTAAGGAATCTTGCTTGCTCAGTGCACCCCGTGTTTATGCACACTTCCTATTAGTATTGCTGTGATTTCCAAGACATTTCAGTCTAGTCATACTACATTCTGTACAGCCTCACGTGAACCACCAAGGTGATGTCAGTCCTGCTCCCGGTGTTCAGTCAGAACTGTTGAAAATTACTTGTGCTCAGTTTTATGTCACAGATTTAATACAGATACAGATTAATAACAATCTTTCCTAACTGTATAGGGAAGCAATACTTAGGAGAGGACTATTTTTCACCTATGTGAGCTGTTTTAAAAGATTGATTTATATCATCTCAGAGATGTAGAGTCACAGGTCTGAGGAAATCGGCAACTTTGCTTTAAACTTTACTCCCCTGAGCACTGAATTCTTTCTGCAGCTGGTAGTTCCCTCCTCCCCTGATAACAGAAACTCCTTTTCCATTCAGAGCTTGAAGACTTTGCTTGTGGAATACACAATATAAAAGCAGTTGAAATTAGCATATGCGTGGGTTGAGAAGGGCACATACACAGTATGAAACCCTCAGAAAATTACCCAGTAGGCTTACTGATGATGATTTCAGAAGATACAAGGAAAGGGATGTTTTTTTATTTTTCTTTGTGGACCGGGAAATCTGATTTTTTTTTCAGGAAACACAATTAAACTCCTCATTCCTCTCAAGCTTCAATGAAATTCCAAAGATTATCTGGTCTTCACAGAGGCCCTCACAGAACAGTTTTCATATCTGTCTAGAACCATTTGCAGTGAATTTTAGTAGTGACATGAACCCTTCTGTAACTGACCTTCAGAGCCAATACACAGCACAGCTTGACCAGCCCACTGGCTCCTTCTCCCCACACCATCATCACTACAGGTCTGTGGGTTCAGACAATTCTGCCATCAAATGGCCCTGAACCAGAACAGAGTCCAGACAGATTTTGGAAGTTACTCTCCCAAACCATAAAAGCCCAAAGCTTATGATGAAACACAGCTACACTGAAGATTTCCAAAATAAAAGCACTCAGATTATCTGTAGGACGTGATGCAAACAAGTGTGTGACTCCAGGAATCCTCCCACAAGGAATTAGGTTGTGGGGTCTCTGGCTTTCCACTAAGAAATAATTCGTGGTTTTCAGCGGAGGAAAATAAATGCCTTATTAATGACATGGTGTGGCAAGAACGATGCCGACTGTGCAGGTCAAGAGCCATAACTGCACGGCTGGATGCTGCTGCTCCTGGGCAGAGCATGGATGCTGGGAGCTGGAGGGATGTGTGGTGAGGAGATACTCAAGCTCCATCTAGTGGAAAATAAATCCCTGTAAGGTCAGATTTGGACACACAGTTGTTTGGAGTGATATGCACTAAGGAAAAGAAATAAATCAGGGTATGGACTCGATTCCCTGGGAAGGAATGTTCTCTTTTGTCTTTTGAAGGGAGTCAGGCTGTAATCATAACTGAAAAAATAAGTTAGGGCTAGGAAAAAAAGGAAAAAAGCCCTGACTACCTATTGGGACTTAAGGATTTAAACTTCCTGCACATATATTTTACTCTTCTTGCTCCTGTCATATCCACCTTGAGCTTCTCACATTCTCTTACTTCTGTTTACAGCACTCCTGTCAGAGACCATATGCTGGCTGGCACAGGCTGACCATGCCAGTGCAACCAGGGAGAATTAAGGAAAAGCTCTTGTTCATTTGGCTCCACGCTCCCATATCAGAACAGGGTAGAAAAGCCCCCTTTCACATGCAGTGACACAGTCTTACTTCTATGAGTATGAAGAGTAAATGGCTTCGATGTTCTACTTGTACAAAGGGAGAAATGTGTGTGATGGACTCACACAGACCCAGCCTACCTTGTCATTTGAAGGGTAGGAGCCAAAACAGGACATTGACCCTGTCCCTGCACCCTGGACTAGTATGATGAGAAGAACCACTAACCTTGAGCCTGAATTGTCTCAAGATGCCTCGAGTTTCTGCTTGACTTCAGGGTTCCATTAATAGATGATGCATGTGTGTAAATCCTCCCTATGCCTCCAAAAAACCTTGATACAGAGTTTTAGAAAAATGGAGATAAAAACTTAATACCCTAGGGTATTAAAATCTCAGCACTTCTTTTACTGCAGAAGCTTTTTGCAATATCTACTAATCCTTTTCCTCCATAAAACTCCATATCCTATCTCACAATATACTTTGCTGTGTTATTGCTAATCTTTAAATTTGTGCATGTTCTTCAGTAGGTGGACATTAACACAAGCACTGTGAGAGCATTGCACTTAGGGGATGCTGGATGTGCTGCTTTCAGCTGCAAAGTCAGGGTAAGGCAAGTCTCCTCCACCCCTGCCCACCCCACCGGCACCGTCAGCACCACAGGGCTGGAGCAGGAACTGCAGCAGGGGAGCAAGGAGATGCAGCAGGTTATATAGGGGAGGGGAATTTTTAACAGGGCTTTCTTACCAAAACCAGGTGATACATATGCAGGAACCAGCATCTCTTAGAAACCACCTCATTCTGCAAATGGTGAATGCTCCCTGTGTGTTGAAACTGCTCCTTCATCTCTTCTTTGCAAAAATAAACAAGCAGAGAGAGAACTGTAAAGGCCAGTGCTACAAAGCCACAGGTGGTGTTGACAACACTTACAGGTTCACAGTGTCAGCTTTAGTTTTGTTCAAGTCTCTATCAGCAAAGATAAACTTGCCATGCTTTTCCTGATGTAAAACCCCACCATAGTATTTTTCCATTCAAGGATTTTTTTTTAAAGAGAGAAAATGGTAATGTTTGAATTAAACTGTATTTGCCCATGGAAATAATTTTTAGAAGCTTTGTGGCAGGCCAAATATAACACAAAAGTTCACTCTAAGTAGGGTACTTCTCCCTGTAGAACAGAACATTGTTCTGCTTATTCACATAGAGAACCTCTGGTGCATTTTCCTGTACTTTCACAATGAAAATAAAATGCTTGCAATAGTAAAAATGCAGTGGTTGATCATATTCTAAACACAAAGAACTGTTTCTAGAGATGAGACTTTTCTGCAGAGAAGGAACACCTCAAACCCCAATTTATGTATTAAAAAAGCAGTTAACTCTAAAGAATATGGGAGAAAGTAGGAAAAAAACCAAAGCCTAGAATTTGTGTGGGATAAGATATGAAACCACAAAAATTATTAATACTCCAGAGCATGCAAAGAGGCAGGCTGTGGAATCGCGAGACATATAGGACAGTTTTGGTCTGGTCTTATCTTTAAATCATCTGCATCTTTTCTCTTCTGCCTGTGCCCATTCTGTCTCCTGCTAAAATAAGAAGCAAAGGAGATGCTGATACAGCCAGGACAGCATCCTTCAGTGTTTGGGTGCTGCTCTTTTCTGCTTCAAACGCAGCTGCAATCTCCTCTGCCTTTGTTTCACTTTATCAGTGGTGGAGGAGCTCACATCCTCCAAACCACTCAGTAACAAGAGAGTTTGTCCCTGCCTTGGGCCACTGCTTTATTATCAGAACGGTGAGAGAAGGCCTTAAAACGCTTGTCCAGCACTTTCATTTGTTGTTCTGTAATGTGGCTGCTGTAGTCGCTGAATATGTAGATTTAGAAGTAAGTTTCTAAAGCAGTGCTCCGGAGGTATTCGCGTTAATCCCATTATCTGATAAACGGATTTGTGAACACACCTCCCACCATCCTGCATTAATAGCTATCCCTCAGTCGCTCTAGGAAATGAAATTTAAATGCTTGTGAGAAGTTGATGGACCATATGTTCACAATCTTGGAATTAAACAAAACAAGTTTATGGAAAGTTGCAATGTTTTCAAGATCTTATCCCTTGCTCTCTCCTGCCAGCTCCCCATCTTTCAAAGTCATCAATTAGACCTGCTGCTGATTTCCTGCCCATTTGTTGAATGTGCTACTCCATGCAACTTGTCTTCCCTGAGGTGTGCTGGAAGCTGAGTAGCACAAGATCTGACCACTCCTGGAATTTAGGAAATGTAGATTCTGCTCCAAAGTTGGGCACTGGCTTTTGCTCCTGAGGAAGACATTCATTCTTTATCTTCTTCTAAAACACACCAAATCCTATAATATAGGGGGTTCAAATTTGCATTTTTACTCTAATATCTCTGTGGAGGGTATAGAAAAGCTTTTGCAGACCGGACAACCAGTTGATACTGAAATCAAACATTTTACATCCAGGCCATCAGTCTAAATTCAGTATAAGCTGCCAGCAATGCAGATCACTGGTTTTTGTTTATCTGTACTGAATGGATACAGAGACTGGACTTAGAGTCTCCTTATAAAGATATATTTTCAGGGAAGAGGCTTTTCAGTGCCCTCTGAATATTTATTATCAAAGCTATAGATTACTTCCTTGAAAACTTATGATGCCATAGATTGCAGGGCTACAGCAAAAGGATCCTACATCATCACCTCAGGGATTTGAGGGCAACGCACACAAGTTGCTGGGAACAGGCTGGAGTACAAAACTGTTATCTGCCCCACCTCTCCACATCCACAGCCATGGGGTACAGGAGGCTTTATAGCTTCCACTCCCAAAGCAGGGGCTCAGGGAAGCAGAGCTCACAGGCCAGAGAAAACCACCAGAACCTGCTTTTCCAGAGAAGCCAGCACAGTCTGCCCATGGGATCAAAAAGGGGGAAAGAGACCACAGGATACAGTGCTCCAAACGCCCAAGGTGCAGCCACCTCAGCAGGGTGGAAGAGAGAGGAGGTGAAACCGGCAAGTCACACACTCAGCACTTGAGATGAGAGTCCTATGGGGTGTCCTTGTAGTGACAGGGAAATTCACACTCAGTGGAGAGAGGAGATTATTCCTCCCTGTCTTTTGCTTTTGATGGACAAAAGAGGCCATCTGGCCTCTTTTACTCTCCACAGATAAATTCTTGGGTCCTGAGGTTTTCCATCGCCCTTGGCTGGAGCCCAGAGTTAACAACAGCACACTTGTTTTTGTAACCCACTTGACCAAAGAAGGAAAACGTCATTTCAAATCCCACCAGTCCCAGCTCTAAGAGCGCGGCATTAGAGGCACTTGCTTTCTAAATCAAGCAGGAGAACCAGCTCAGCTGGGGGGTTCAAGCCCAGACTCGCATCCTGTGAAGGAGTCCAGCCTTTTGCTCGCCGGAGCGTTTTAAACGAAGGACCGGCTGCTCTCCTGTTACCAGGTGGGAATTGGGAGCGCTGGCATCTATCCCCGGCTCAAAGTGAGATTCCTTTTAAGATTCGTGTCAACACTGCTGAGAACCGGGATTTCTGTGAGCAGTTCCCCGGGGTGGGAGCTGGGCGGGATGCGGGAGCCGCAGCCGTGCACTGCCCGCCGCCGTCGCTAAAGGGAGCTCCAGGCTCAGAGCTCGGCTCTGCCTCCCGCTTCAAATGTCACCAAACCCGTTCTCTTCCCTCCTCCACTAACCAGGTACGTGGAATTAATGGGGCATTTACAGGGTCATTTGCGAAACGTAAATCTGCTCCTTCACTTTAGGTTTGCGACACAGCGGCTACAAACTCTTTGGGGAACGGGGCACACGTTGAGAAAATTTGAGATATGCACCATTTCACTGGGTATTTCCCGGGAATGTCTTCAAGATGTATTGTATTTTCGAGCCGAACTCTGTAATTGGTGTAAAAACCACTTACAGCCTAAGCTTGTCAAGAGAGGCTCAATAAACCTCCAGTTCTGGTGATCAATTTTTGAAGGCTAAGAGTTTAAAAATGTAGCTACGCACCACATAGAGCTTGGGACAGAAAAACACGTTTGAAATAAATTATCTCCACTGATTTAATGTGACCGGCTTTGAAGGGGTGCTGTGTAACACCGGAATATTTCGGTCGCAAAGGCGGTATTTGCCGAGGGGCACATCACCCTGTCACAGGAAAGCACACGGCAGCTTCGCATTCCTGTAGCATCGTCAGTGCAATCAGTGCCCATCGGTGCCAAAACATTGCGACAGGTAAGCAGGGCAGTTCAGCAGAAACACCCCATGACTCTTGTAACCAGGAAAACAGCACCAACCCCGCCCCCCCCCAAAAAAAACCCCAACAAACCAACCCAAAACCAAAAAACAAACAACAAACAAAAAACCCAAACAAAGACCTAACTGTTCTGCAATGGCAGCGTGATTTAAACACCAAGCAGTAAAACCCCCCAGGGAACAGCATCTGCTTCGTGGCAAGCACAGCCTCCCAATTTAAGTGTCCCTGAGGCAAAAAAATCAAAACCTGTAAGGACCTCCAAAGGCAGTGATGGCTGGGAAGGGCTGCTCCCGGGGCTGGGGACCAGGCAGGAGAGTATTTCTCACTTTAAGTGTTTCTAGCAGGTGATGAAGCTATAAAAGCTACTCTTCTGGCATGAGCAGTGGTACCCTTCCCAGTTTTGCTGGCCCTCCTGAGGGAACCCTGATTAGCCAGTTTTGTTCAGTCACTGCTGGAGTTAACTGTTTATTAAGAAGTGAAATACCTTGTTTTCTACAGTCTCTTCCCACAAAAAAATAAAAATACAAACCCATGGACTTTGGGGGACTGCTTAGAAACAGGTGACCTTGAGATATTTTTGCATGTTACTTGTCTTGAAGAGACTCCCAAGTCAGTAATATATTCATTATCATTATTCATTTAATGCAAAGCAGTACATATGGTGCAGAAAGCAGCAGGGGCGAGCAGGCAGTCTCAGAAAGAGCTGAGAAATGTCTGAGAGGAAGGAAATTCCCACAACTTGCCTGTCTGCCATGCCAAGCCTGTGCCTGTACAGATGCAAAGCTATGGGTATCCCAGACAATTCATGATCCATTTGTTTATAATTACTACCAGCATTTACAGGAAAAAGGGAGGTTTGTTTTTCTTAAGGGCTATTTACTTCAGCTATGGCTCCTCACCTGAGCAGCTGCAGCTACAATGAAGATAACGGACAGTTTCCATCCCAACTTTGGAAAAACTCCAGCCAATTCCAAGGTGATGGCCTGAACATTACTTAGCCACCCATTAGGGAGAATAAAATCCTCCAATCAAATCCAATAAGAAACCCCTAAAATCAGACCCTGCACTTAATAAGACAGGGTTATCTGCTGCTAACCCTGGCTGACTGCTCTCCACAGGGCACAAGTAGATGTGCCATCAGGAGGGAGGTGGGAAAGAACAACCTCCCTTAGTTCACACAAGTGCAGGAGAGCTCATTATGTGCCCTGCTGCCTATTGCTGCGAGAGGTTAGAAATGCTTCTTTATTTCCCCTGCCCTAATGCACTTGCTGCCTTCCCCATTCTGTTTATTTTGTGCCACAAAATGACAATCAGCCATGTGAAGCATTATTCCCTTATTCCCCAGCCTCCTTTCTGAGGTGAGCACAGTCCTGAAAACAGGAGCAACTTCCAAAAAAAAAAAAAAAAGAAATAAAAAGAAATGAAAAAAAGGAAAAAAAATTACTGCAACATCAATTTCTATTCAAATCGCTTGGCACATTCCTGCAGTTCTTTTGCTGGAGACCAGGGTTCACTTCCAGCTCCCCAGCCTTCAATACCTCGGGACAGTGAGTGCTGGCACAAACTGAAACCTGGTGACCTTCCTTTGAGAATATTAAGACTTGCTGGAGTTTCTGTGAGGTTAATCGATTCCACTCAGTCCTCTCTTGTGAAATTCTCGGACAGGAGAGAATAAGGAGATAAAAAGCCAAGGGAGATTTTCATGCAATCCTTATAGCCTCAAGATTGCTTCAGTCTTTAATGGTGTTTGTCTCAGTCTCACCATCTTTGGAAAGTGTGCTGCTAGATACTCAAATTACTCCTTAAATAAAAACCCCTGAATACTGAGCTGCACTTCTTATTTGCCAAGACCACCCAGTCTGTGCCATGTTTGAAGTACTACACAGCAAGTTACGGTGCAACATCATGTGAGTTACTAGAACCACTCGAGATCCCAAAACTTTGTGAAGATATTTACCTTGTACAGCCTGGTACTCGAAGAGCATTGAGTGCAAGGAAATTTGAGTGGTTATAGACACATGGAAATTGGCATATTAAACACTGGCCCATGGAGCCATCCAGGCAACATGGAACCTGATCAAATTGCCAAACCCTCTGCCCTCTTTGCCACAATTTCTGTTGACTGGGCACTCACAAATGCAGTTTTATTACTGAAAGTTCCTAACTCCTCATCACTTTGCAGCAGCTGGAGCTCAGTGGTGCCTCTGTATTTTTCTGCTGCTGATGGAAAACATGGACTGGCCTCCAGACCTTCCTCTTCTCCCTCACATTGTGAATTGAACCATGACTGGGGCAGTGGTGGACCTTTGTCTAATGTGGACATTTCACATGCAGCAAAGGCAAATGCTACATCAGTGAAATACTGTAGGAAGCAAAGCACTAACATCCCCTGAGCTCCTCCCTGGGTAAACTGGTCTCCAAAAGGCTGTCCTTTCAAAGGCAATGCTCTTGTACTGAAGTTTGGCCACACTTTGGATTGTGTACAGTACTGGGCACAGGAGTGCTTGAGTTGTGCACACGACTGGGCTGAACTGGTCACTGTCCAGCTCAGAGCCAGCAAGGAGCACCAGTAGCCTCAGCGCCCCAGCATTTACGGAGCTGTGGAACACACAAGGCATTGTTAAAAACAATCTGGCCAAAAGGATTTTTCTGCTGCTAAACCATCCCCATTCCAATGTCTGCACCTTGCCTTATGTGATCAGTGCTGCCTGCGATTTGATCAGGATCACTTTACCCTGCAGGTCCCCAGCCATCCCAGCCAGCAGCATCAGCAGGAGGATCCACATGGAATAACTGGGCAAGGACTGCTGGCGCAGGCTGGCTCTACACAGCACTCAAATCCCTAAATAGCAGCATGAATAAAAATAGTTCAGTTTGGACATCTAAAAACCAAAATGGGGTAGGAATATATTTAAATCAAGAGGTAGTTTCTGAAATGCAGTGTGATTCCTAATTATTTGCCACTGTTCGTGAGGTTGTACTGAGAGATGCTACTTCACCTCATCACTTTTAAAGTGCTACACAAATGTAACACAAATAACTCACATTTTGAGCAACAATCTTTCCATTCTTTCATCTTAACAATCTTCATTTTTCTTCTAGGTTACAGACACTGATTAAGAGTGCTATATAATCTTTGGATTCATCTGTCCAACAATCATCTAATTAATTAATCATTGATAATTAAAATGACCTTCTTTTGACTGATACCTGATCTCAGAAAAGTTCAAAAGAAACTTGACACATGTTGTGTCATGTTCCAGTATAACCCACGACAGGTATGTTATCATGTTATGCCACATTTGGTTTCCAGAGAACAAAATCAACTGAGGAACAAATTAAAGGAGGAACCAGTTGTACACATATCAGATCTAACCAGTTCAAATATCTGGCAACATACAGGAGCAGGAGAACTTCCAGTGTACTTGCAGGACCATCATTAACCCCAGAAACAGCATTATTTTTGGATATGTCTAAGCAGGGACATCTGATAACAGCATATTATCTGGGCAATCCCTGCCGTACTTAGATGCTACAAGAACCCTCTTTAGAGAAAATCTGATTAAAATCTCAGATAAACTGGCAAGAGGGAAAAGTATTCCTCATGTTTTGCCTGTACAAGTACTGAGAGCCCATAGCCATTGAATCTGAGATGTGCAAACTATGAAAAAAATGCATGGTCCGGCCATCCTACACCTCCTGCGATTCTCTTAAGCAGCTCCGTATCTTACATAGGATCTGCAGACTGACCCACACCCCCTCTGTTGTAGTTCCTGGTCACTGCAGCAAGGGAAAAAGACTCCCAGGTGCCTCAGATGAAACACCACCATGAAAATCTCAGTCCTCCAACCACACTAAATAATGCTGTTCAGGAAAAGCTGCTTCCTCCATCCCATGGGCAGTCCAAACCTCAGATGGGGAAATCCATGTGCTTCAAAGGTTCAGGGCACTTGGCTCTCATTCACCTTTTTTAGGTGTTTCCTTCTCATAGCTTCCACCAATGCACAGCCCTGACTTCACTTTTAAAATTAATTAAAATGCAGCAATAGCATTTACTTCTTTCTTCATGGATATTTTGTCAATTTGAGGAGGAAAAGCATTTTTTGGGAACAATAGTTCAGCTACAGAGTTGGAGTCCTGCCCTCCTTACAGGAGCACAGTTGAGGAACATTTCCATTGAGTAAGTTTATGGATGAAAACAAATAAACATTTACTTTTTTTTTGTTGAGGCTAAGTAGGAGCTTTTTGAAAAAAAAACAATGCAAAAAGTGAACCAAGGGGTTTTGTGGCAGAAAATCTATAGAACATAGTAAGTTGTAGGTCTCCTTCCAACGTGATATTGGTTTTCAGTATATAATTAATAACAAGAAAACTGTATCCTTACTTTGGGGTCTGCATCAGCATCCCGGAACAAAAACAACCATAAATTAGCATCAATTATGTATTACAGTTCCAATTAACCTGGCTGACACTGATACACTTTAACAAGGTACACTTAGATAAAAGAAGCAACTCTCTAATTACTTGGAACAGGACCTCCTGACCCATTCTGCTCTTTTATCCCAATGCCAACCTAATGAGGAAGGAAGTGTGAGATAGGAAACTGTGCATAAGGCAAAGCTGTAGCACCACAAAATGCCCCTTGAGAAATGATTTTACTTTCTTACTAATGATTAATACTTTATTGCTCTCAGTGCCTTTTAACTGTTTTAGGAAGAAGTGTTTTTGAGGCTGAAATTGCTAATGTTCATTTTAGTGTGGAAATCTGCCATCTAATGAAAGTCCTGGTCACACGTTCCTTCTCTGTGACACACCACATACACATAATTTGTGATGGCAGCACCCAGGGTTCCTGTACACAGATTTAAAGTAAAGTATCTTGGTCCAGGCATGAGTGATGATCACAATTAATTTTACACCTTAACCAGAACAGTTGGTTTAAGCATATTTTTCAGCACTGAAATTTTATGCAAATACTGAGGGCAAAAGGTAGACCTGTGTAAAACCTGTGCTGCCTGTAAGGAGAACAACATCAAGGTGAGGAGCGAGAGTGGAATCAGGAAGGTGTTTATGGAGCATCTAGTAAGGCACAACTTTTTTCTTCCTTTCTATGTTCCTTGAAATCAGGTAACTCCAGATACTATACCCAGGGCAATACATCCAGAGGCATCTCCTCTCCCTTACAAAACAACAGGTGGTTGTAGTGTCCAGTCCAGCAGTCTGCTCTAGTTCAGTTCTGTTCAATGCTCAACTCTTCTACCCTAGACTGACCCACCAGACTTTGAACGTAAGCAGTTATGCAAAGGGCAAAGAGAGCTGTTTTTTTTCTAGTGTTGTGTTTTTTAAAATCACTTAAAAATGTTGTACTCTACCACTGAAGAACAGTTCCCCAAAGCAAGGCAATTTCTGTAATGAGAACTGCAGAAGAACTAACTTGTCTTTGAAGAACAATCTTTTCTCAGTGCCAATTCTTTCTCTCTGTCTCGTTATCAGCATTTTAAATAGTTTTAAGTTAGTGTTGATGCTGACCCCTTCTTTGTGGTTGTCCACTGCAATACAGTTGGAGTCTTGGCTTTCACACTTGATCTCCCACTAGCCACACAAGTCTGACTTCTGTCCTTTTGGGGAAGAGGTGTTGGTGGAATCCATCAGAGGCACCTCCTAATTATAGTCACAGTCTTCAAAACTCAGAGGGAAGCAAACTCGTCATTGAGATTTCAGCTGGATGATTCCTGAAGTGAGTGCTTTGCTGGGCCCTTGCAGTCAAAGGTTATCTTCCACGTAAGCCATGTCAAAATTTAAACACATTGGGTCATGCTCTTCCCTACATGGAATTTCACTGCAGAGGGAAGGAGATTTTCCTCTAGTGCTGCCGAAACACACAGCACTAGAAGAGAATTTCAGCACCTCCAAGCCTGGAATCACAACTCCTTTCCCAAACTATTGCTGTTGGATGTAATGTGCTCCATTAGCAAAAGCAGTCAGCAGACAATTCCCTAAATTACAGCTTCTCCAGAAAGACTTTCAGAATTCCTTTGCTTTGGTTGGGAATTTTGTCTCTGTCATTTTCCTCCCAACTTTGAGCAATTCTTCCAAAGCCAGCAGAGAATGAAGACAAACCTAAAAGAAATTCTTTAGTTGCTAAAAGGGTCAGAGTCAGGTCATCTGCAAGATTTGAACAGTTCATCGATGCCCCAAGCTAACGCTGCCATGTGCATTATTCTCCTCCCCTGCATTTTCTGCAGGAATATGTCTGGATCATTCAAGTAGTTTGTGAAGATTGAAAAAAGTTATACAATCAATTTTGGCCTTTTGTGACATCCCTAGCGACTTCAGTAAGCCCTTGTGGAAAAAGGCCCATCCACAGTTCATACGTGATGCACACCCCTTGATCCAGCCCCATTTAAACCAAGGTCTAGTTGAAACATCTGTGGGAATTGAATCAGACTGACAGACTATTATATGTGCACCATAGGGGACTCGCTCATAAGTCTCTTGTGGCAAACATGCTACTTATACAGTATCCCATTCAGATAAGTGACCTACTTATTGGTTGCATGTTGTAAGCTATTTTGACGAGAGCAATGTGATCCTTGCTGTTCTTTGCTTTGAGTAAACTTTAGCCTTTGGGTATAAGAAGAGGGAAATTTGACATCCATGTAATAGAGGACAGCCATATACATTCAGAGTGGGATTTTCAAAACCATTCGTAACAGCAGAAGGGAGAAAAAATAAACTCACAAAGCTTTGATTCTCACAGCAACACGGTCACTTAGTAAATATCTAAGTGGCTTTATTCTCTGTCACACTGGAATGGGCCTAAGTCCTGGGAAAATAGGACAATTATTTGGTATTGCATGGCTGCAGGTACACAGGAACATTAAGGAATATCGCCTTCTCTATTTCTTACCATTTGAAGGGAAAAAGTCCAATTTTACTAGAGTATTACAAATGTGAAAAGAGAGTAAAGGACAGGGCTTCAACTTTTTTTGGTTAGTTTGTTCTATTGATTAAATAAGTCCATCATCTTCTCTGCAAGACTTTGCTTAGGAGCGAACAGATGTAAAATCCACCATAGCGTATCCAAAGAAAAACACCTTTTTAAAATGACACAGAGATGGAAAAAAGTCAGTCCTTGAGATCTTATCTCTTTCCCTTCCAGCTTTACCCATCCATTGTTTTATTCAGAGCAAATTGTGATCCAACTGCAGGAGGGGCTGTCCTTATCAGCCAGGGCTGCCGTGGTGCACGTATTTCAGCACGGGGTACAAATACACACACCCTGGCTCCCAGTTCAGATGACTCTGTCCATTGGTGAGCAGCTTGTGAAAGCCCTTCAAAACTCTTCAGTTAGCCAAGGGTGAGAGTTTACTCAATCTTTTGTAGCTCCCCTGACCCTGCCTCGTTCAATGGAAAGCTTTTCCCACCCTCCCCCCCCCCCCCCCCCCCCCCCCGCCCCGTCCTAATTCCTCCTACTACCTCTTTTAGAGGAACGAGAGAAAATTTAAGTGCCCTGCTTTTACACCCAGCTTGCTGCTTGCGTGCAGTCAGGCCAGCTGCCTCGCCAGATCTCCACTGCATTGTTGATATGCTCCTCTTGTGCCAAGACAAAATTTATAAATAGATTTGCCCAGTCAGTAAGCCCTTTCTCTTTAGAAAGACAGGGATTCAGGCAAAAAGAGGATTATTGATAACATGCAACATCTTTATTATAGCAGAGACTGCTACTGCTACTATAGTTAAGGACCTGTCAGCATTTCCATTGTAAGGTTTGGTTTTTTTTTTTTTGTGCAAAGGTTTAACTTGGCAGTAAAAATTAAATATACTTGAGGCTGGACTTTTTCTTGCAAGAATTCAGCAAGAGTGTTAGGCACAGAGCTTTCTCCCCTTCCTAATTAACAGTGAATTCAATGAGTTTTAGAGCTTCTCTTGTGAATATGCCTCTCCTGTTTTCTGAGCAGTGATGAGTAACACCTGATCCATCATCACATATTATAGAGCAGAGAGAAGAGCACAGGGCAAACAGAGGGCCAAATCCTGCTCTCATTAGTAGTGGTGCTTGAATAGCATTTGGCCATTACAGGAACACGGTTTTGGCTAACTTCCCATATTTTCCTCTACCAAAAAAACAGCAGAGGGAGATGCTAAAAAAAGTCCTTTCAAAATCATCTCATTTAGGTAGTTAATTTTCCTTGCAATGCAAGCTGGTAGGACAGCACAATCTGCCAAGTGATGAATTCGTCTTGGGAGTCACCAGCCCCACCCCTCTCCCCTTGTAGTCTGTGCCTCTCTTCAGCCTCTGGCAAGTTGCTTAATTTCTGCTCTGCCTCAGTTTCAGGATTCAGGATGGAAAACAGTAAAACTCACACAAATGGTTTTGCACACAGGATTCATTCTGCTGCAGCTCAAGCACTTTCTGGCAGGAAATAATCCGGCTCTCTTGGACTTCAGCAGTAATTAGCCCGAGTGCAAAGCCACAGCTTGTTACTGCAGAGTTGCTGCCTTCCCTAGGCTTGTGTAACTTCAATAGACTTGAGGACAGGACTGCTAAAATACTGCAGTGTGCACACAAGAGTTTCCTCAAAATAAGACCATCTTTGCTTTAAACCATGCTTACATACACATGGAAGTAAGCAGCAATGTGTCCTCTGATCAATTTTCTCCTCTTTTCTCCTCTCCAGGTTTAAAAAAAGAGGAATAAAGTATTCATGCATTTTCATGGTTTTCACATCTTCTGGGGGAAAAAGAAGGAAAAAGAAGCATATGTTGAAATTCAGCCACTGATATTTAATAAGATTTATGAAAAAAGAGTGGTAAATCGACTGGGGTCTGCATGGAGGAGTGGTAGACGTATTTTCCTCTGCCTTGCTTCTCAGTGGGATGCTGCATGTCTTTTTCTCACAACTAATACAGCAGAACATTTTGCTTTAAGGATCTGAACAACTTTGCTCCCTCTCAGCCTGAAGTTATACCCTTAATATTAGGAGAATGTGGGCCTTTCTCAGGGTTCTTTAAACCCAGTGTATGTTACATAAAGTCCTTTACACACATGGCACAAAACATTCTTTCACTTGTGTCTCTCAACATTTGTATTTGTGGTCAACTGAGTAGTATCTTTTGTGTGCTGATTCCTACAAAAGAATAATACTAGTCTGTTTTGTCTGTTGACAAGATCTTCAAATCCTACTGCCCCTCTGACACATTAAAACAGTGCATTTCTGTCTAGTTTTATTTTTATGATACGAGGATTTAGCTAAGACTTTGACACCATGGAAACTAGACACAGGACACAATCCTGTTCTATCTAAATATATCCCCTGACTTTCAATCACACTTGCCTCTTTTATATTTCATGAAAACCGCTCTTTACCTTCCTCCATCTAGGCAAGTTTTTTTGGCCAGCAGGATCACCTTGGGCCCACTCTTAGCTTTCATCACCAGCCATTACCACTTCAAGAGAGAATCTCATTCACTGAGTGGAGGGGAGGCAATACAAGAAAACAGGCCCTGAAATTTGATGTAGCATCACTGAGATAATTCTCAAAGAAATTGAATGTTAAATGGAAAGCAACTTTTACCCCTCCTAAGTGCCAAATGCAACTTTAATTAAGCAAAGCAGATCAGCTTTTTCCTTGTGCTGTAACAAGAAAGGACCGTCCCTTTCTTAACCCACCAGCTCCACTATAGATCTTTGGTATTTTCTATTACTGTCCTTGGGCATTAGTTTTTCATGGCTAGTTACAGCTCACAATCATAACGCTCATTTATACTTCTTATCTACAGGGCTACAACATCACCACTACTCTTTTTTTAAGCCACCAAATTATCCCTTCGTCATAGCTCACAGAGGTTCTGCTTGAGTAAAAGAGGTGGGAGGGACAAGCTTGAAATGCAACTTGATGAAAACACATTTCCCATTTCAGTGTGGAGTCAGATAGCTGCACTTCTGGAGACAAAAAAGCTATACCTGTCTCTTAAAACCAGCTTTGTGGACTGATGTGGATTTTCCTCCCACTGTGAAATCAGGACACAAAATTGAGGCCAGAGTCAGGAAACTTAATGTAGTTATCAGGTAGCCCTGGTGGAAGCATGGGTGCACACAGTCCTCAGAATGCAAGATGGAGCTACCTCTCCATTCCTTTCTACCAGACACAGCAAAAAGCCCTAGGAAGGCCAAAAAAAATTCCCGTCCAAAAAAAATTGAGTATTTCTTCCCACCACGAGCTGGCTGGCTATTTTTGAGCAGCTTGTTTTAAGTGTCAACATGTGTTATTTTGCCTGGCCAAGACAAGTGAGCTGATAGCTGAATGAATGAAGCAGGCAAGACATGCAGGAGGAGTTAGAACAAATGTCTTAAATTTTTGAGCCTGTCTGTTTTGCCACTGACCCATGGAGTGAGGAGCTGTGTCAGCTAATCACCTAGCTGGCCACTGCCGACAGACAAATACCTCGTGGTGACATCTGATGGGAGTTGTTACAAAGCACCAACATTTCAGGGCTTTGAGCCGAGGCTGAGCCAGCGCCCAGCAAGTGCTCAACAACACACATGCAAAACACCCAAAAGTGTTCAGATGAATTCCTTAAAGAGTGTTTACTTGGGCATTTTTATCCTAAACCAGTGATGATAACTAACTGATTAATGATATCACAGCCATCAAAAGCGATAGCTTGTTTTCAAGGAGCATCCAACAATAACTTGCTGCTTTTACGGCTTTAATTGTAAAAGCAAATAATTACATCCTTTTCAAGGCTTAAAGAGAATTGCTTGCAACTGTAAACAGAAACTATGAAAATTCTCCAGCACAATACCCATTTTTAAATGGCCACTTTTCCTAAAAAAAAAAAAAAAAAAAAAAAAAAAGCTTGTAACAGCTCTGTTTCAGGTACATATTCAGGAACTAATTACTGATATGGACAGTACCCAGATCATCAGATGAGGCTCTGCTCATCATCAGGGTGTCTTGACCCATGGATGGAATTGGCCCACAAAATTTTTTTTTTAATCATGTGCAATGCTGGCCACACTGGGAGGAATGCAGATGACCTCAGGACTGAGTCAGTTCCTCTGTCATTACTCTACAAACCACTGCAGTGGCTGGTTCATTTTTCTTCTTTCGAGTTCCCCTCCCAGCATCTGATAAATCTCATATTCTTTGTGCACTGTGAAATAGGGACCCATTGCAAACTCTGGATGCAAATCATACAGGAAGGCAAAGTGTGAATGCAGCTCTGTTTGCCTCACAAACCTTTTATATTCTGATGGATTTTGGTGCCTGGGATTGATCTCTATGTAAGGTGCACAAACAACACACAGGTCACAAAAGACCATCCAACAAATAAACCTATTTACTGATACCTTCCACCTGACACAGTCAGCAAGGTTTTTACATCAGCTTTCTTCTAACCCAGCTTCTCCAGGGTCTGACCCAGTCTCCCCCAAAGTGGCAACAGAACCAGATTTAACTGGACTGGAGTTGAATGGAGCTTTGCAAACATAAGTTACAACCCATTCAGTAAACAAAGTTTGGTATCAAAACTGAAGCACTTTAAAAGTCCATTTTTAGCTGCTTACACAGGAACAAGCTTGCCAACCTGTGAGGTATGAAGTGTATGTGGAGTGTGGAACTACACCAAAAGTCCCTTTCACATCAGCAATCTTAAGCACTCAGCAATGAGCATTGTTGCTTTGAATGTTTCCAGCTCCTGAAGCAATTCCAGGCAGACATGCTGACAAAAGAATAATTTTATCAGCATATGGCTGATCACAGCATCCAATTCCACCAGTATGAAATGGCCCCGTAGCACACACCAGCATTTCTGCATACAAGTGGAACAGATGCTGCAGAGATCAATGTAAGAACAGCTTAATTAATTTTAGTGTCAAAGTCAAGTGCTTCCTTATTTCCAGTTGACATGTCCTTAATTTCATGGTTGGCTCTATAAATTTTAGAAACAGGAGGAGAAATTTGATTTGAGGGTTAAATACTGCAGAAAGGCCTGATAAAATGCAAGAGAAGCACTCCTTCATAGTATTCATAACCTTGAAGCCACAGTACTGTCCATTGTCCTCAGTTTGTTATGAGTGTTCTACAGTCACAGTTTCATTTTCACAGAGCACATCCCTTACTCCAAGCAGTCCTCTGGCATAAAAGTGTAGTAGCATCCTGAAGCTCCAACCCTGGGACAAGATCCCATTGCAGGTGACATGCTGGGCTAGGAATCAAGAGACCTGACTCCAGACCTCAATCTGCAAGCAGTGTTTTCTGTTGGACATCCTGAGAATCTATTTACCACTAAAAAATCTCATTGCATCAGACCAAGATCTTTTATCTCTCAGCACTGGTCAACATTGTACAGCTCCTACTCCAAAATGGTGTTCAGCAGATGAGCTGGACATGTGGAGGAGAGGAAATGTGTCCTTGGACAAATTATTTTATATTTCAGGTCGCCAATAGCACCAAGCACTATCTGTATATTACAGGAGTGGAAAGGCTGCATGTCCTGCATCTCCTGTTAGTGCCCTCCTGTCCAGCTCCACAGAACAGACAGGGGAAAAACAGCACGTTAAATAAAAACACATTCAAAAAGGAAATATTGCACCCTGACAGCTGGTCAATGGAAGTTAAGCAACCTATTAATAAAACAATTCTAATAGCTATTGACATAGTTGTGTTCTGAGACAAACAACACTGTTGTCGCAACACTGAGGAGAGGCAGAGGGTGGTGAGAGATTGCTTGTTGCACGAAGTATTATTATGCTGAAATGTGTCCAGCAAATGTTTGTTCCACAGGCAGGAGCTACAAGTGCCTGTTGTGGTCACTTAGGCCTGAAACCCAAGATTTCAGCGATTTTGTCTGAATGCATTTGCAGAGCACTGGGTGACATTCACCAACACAGGCAGCTTCTCAGGTTTCAGCAGGAACTAATCTACTATCCTCCTGCATCTATCACTTCCAGTGACCCAAACTAAAGAGCATCATGCACACCCTGCCTGCTCTGACACTCGGTGGGGTGTCACCTCACAATTAGGACTCTGCATCTCAAGGTATTTCATTAGCAAGAGGAGATTGGTTGCCAGGACTCTGCACACGTTGTCAAACAAAGAGTGCCCAGATCACAGCAGGCACTGCCACAGAAACCCCCCACCTCTCCAGCAGCCTCCTCCCATCTTGAAACAAAGGCAGGTTGAGGGGAGAAGTGATGGGGAGGGGAAGAAGGGAAACCTTAGCAATGCTTAAGCAAACACATTTGGAATGAGGCTTAGGTTACTACACATGTCAAGGGGATTTTTCTTTCCTCCCCCTCCTCCTCATCATGTTGGCAAACTGTTGATGACCACAGGCATGGAGGCCTCTCAACAGGGGACCAGCAGATACCAGAGGCAAAAGGACCTGGGGGTTCGTTGTGCAAAGGAGAGCATCTGACAAGGCACATCCTCTGGGTGCTTTTGTTTGAGGGCTATGCTTCACTAACAAATCCTGTTGCACTAAGATTGCAGGCCGCAGATAGCCTAACAAAAACAAACCCAGGGTACTACCTTTACATCCAAATGATTTCAGGGAAGAGCTGTTAACAGCAGGATGACAAACACCACAGTCCTTGAGCTCATGTGTGCAAATCTGGAACAACTGCTTGCGTTAGGATATCACACAGAAAAATCCCACAAATCAAACACAGTAATGCCAAGTGCTTGTATAGCATGTTTTACCTGCAGCTCTTGGAGCGATTACAAAGAGAAATGAAGAAGAAAGGCTCATTACCACCATTTCACAGATAAGGAAACTGTGGCACAGAAAGGAAGTGATTTGTCCTGCAGCCCAGTGGAAGAACAGGGCAGTCAAGTCAAGCCTCTTAAGTCCCAGTCCGATGCCCTCTCCCCTGAACTATTGTAGCCGACTCTGACCCTGCAGGAACTTCACATTTGTCATTATGCTTTACACCTTGATCATGAGGCTGGGTGTCTTCAAAGCACTGCCCTCAGCTCCTTGGCCAGGAGAGGAAAAAGCTCCCATGTACCTAATCAAATATAATTGCCATTCCCAGAGAAAAGAGATTCCTTCTCAACTCCTCTGGATGATAATTCACCCTGTGTTCAGGTGTAAATGTAATGCTATATGTAAGCCAAGATAAAAGTAGCTCCTCTGACCACTTTTAACTCAACATCCCTTATGCAGTAAATTTCATACACAGCTATTGAAATAGTACCAAGAATTGGATGTAATTTTGTTGTCTATTAATATAAGTTCATACAGCAGTCTTAGAGTATTCTTACTAAAACGTAGGCTCCAGGGAAAGCTTGTTTAACATAAAAGCCTTTCACCTTTAGACACACAGATAACAGAGAATTAGTTTAACTATTGAACTGCAACTGGGGGACAAGTTTGTGTGAAGGCACTGGCCCAGCATCCTTTGAGGCTCAGGTACAGCACTTGTACCTGCTACAGCTGCAGTTGGGTCACATGGGAACAGAGAAATAGCCAGGACAGGAATATGGGTCAAAATCAGCACTTAAAAGTTAACCTGGAAAACAGTAAATCACCAGTGGGTATTCCAGAGTGTGAGCATAGAGCGCTTGAAAAGAGGGATGCTGCTTAACAAGTCTCTGCAGAGTGTCACTCCCATGATCGGCAGTGTGGGTTTAGGATGCAACATGAATACAACCTCACGAGACACATGAGAGCATCCTGGTGGGTAGACAGCAGGTTTCCTCCCTGTGCTGCTACCAAAAGGTCATTACTGTGACAAGTCACTCAGTTAAATTATCAGATGTGAACAGTTAACAAACAGGGCCAGGAAGGAAGGGATGTTTTTCCCTTAGGTGCCTTGTGTAAACTTAGAGCCTGCTACGCTCTAAAGATGGCCATAGGTGACTTGTAATCCAGGCCAAAAGCAGAAAATCACAGGATTAAAAGTGGGTGGTCAGATCATTCATTTGACTTGCAGGGGAATAAAACCCCACGATATCTGCTCGTAGACGACAAGCAGTTTTGCAGAGAACAAAGAAATCTCTCTCACAGACAAAATTGGTCTGCCAGGAACTGAGCCCATCTAGCTCCTCACCTCCCCACCACCCTCCCCATATCTTCCCCTCTAAAAGGATCTTTTCTGGGATTCAGGGAATGCGTGTTTATAAAATAGTTCCATTCAATTAGGGCACAGAGTACAGCAGCTTTATATCAGAGGCAACCCAGAGCGAGAGCTCTGTGGAAGTGCAGGTACATGGTAATGATGACAACCCTGCACTGGTTGTAGTGTCATCACCTCTTATTCTTAATCAAAAGGCTTCCAATCCCTTCTCGACGTGTGCACTCGGAAATGAAGGGACTGCTGGAGAATCATTTGAATGTGGCAGCCCTAGATAATGATGAAACGAATAAAAGGCTGACTTTTTTGTTTAGGTTTGAGGAAAGATTCAGGATTCCTCTCGTGAAAAGGCAGCAGTTTAATAGCAGCGAGGCAGAAGGGCTTCTCGTTATCCACAGAGGCTGCTGTCAGCACAGCACTAATGGCCACGGCTTGGGCTTCCCCGGAACGCTCCCTGTGCCGCGGTGCCCGAGGAACCCATGTGCCAGGGGCCGAGTGGAGACTGCTCCCAGAGACTTGGCCTGGGACTGGGAAACAGCACAGGACTTGGCTGCATTGGCTTTCCCTTGTGGGAGAGGCAGGGACTCTGGGTCTGGGCTGCCCCAAGCAATGGAAGCCATACAAACCCACAGCTGGCTGGCCAAGCGTGGGGTCTAGGCACCTCTGGCCCCAATATCTTCATACCCTGCTGGGGCAGCAGCTGCTTCAGCAAATGTGATGCTGCACACAGTGGAAAGGCCATGTAAATCAACTATGGGGCAATTACTTCCATGAAGTAGCGGCCTTGGGCAGGCACATACAGCTCTGAGCTGGGAACCAGCCTATAGATAAGCTGTATCTTCCTATACACTGCCCTGCAAGGCTGATTTTGATACTGAATCTGGGTGAAAGGAATGGAAAGCAGCTAAACACTTTGCTTCTCCCTGTAGCTCATACATACCTCTCAACACAACCTTATTAATATCACTTGACATATGTTTTTGCAGTGTCTTTTATATACTCCAGGTAGCAGCCACTAAGTCTTGGGATCTTTTGTCTGAGGGAGGTCAGGAGCTGTACTGTGCTGAATGACCTACTGGACACCTGCTGGTTCCATTTGGGGAATACCAATTCCATGCCAGGCAAGAGCGATAGCAAAGGCTTTTTTGTTTGGTTGTTGATTTAAAAGAACATTATTTCAGACAAGGAAGTTGATTAACAGACACTTTTTTCAGTGACTTAGGAACCCATGGAAATGATTTTTGCTTCTATTTCATTATTGGCCTCTTTGTCTACAAGTAAAGTTTTCACCAAAAAAATCTTGACGTGCAAAATTGCAACTATCTTTAGCAATTTGCTCAGCCCTTCTCAGGCATTCACATTTATCTGTACCAGAGCAAAATACACAAACCAAAATTCAAAACACCAGCTAAAGTTACTCTGTTCACTGCAGTAACATTTGCCCCAAATGCAGAGCTGGCAAGGTCAATAGTTTCACTTTTTGTGCTTCAGCTACATTAATATAACAGTTTGCCATTCCTCTCTCTTACTATATACGTTCAAAGCTTCATGAGCTATCATGAACAGCCTGATCTCTGACACACAGGACATGTTAACAACAGCTTTTCCCATTCAGAAAGCCAGCAAGGAAAAGAAGTCAGACCTTTCAATGTATGTTAAGTAACAAATATAAGATCTCCATGATGTCCTACATGATGAAACACCTTACAGCAGGTTAGAAAAGGGGGTATGGGGAATCAATACATTTCTTCTCACAGTTACATAGCTGCATACATCACCACTTTTAACTTCACTGTCTTCAATCCAGCCCACTGTGTCCACAAGTAATATCACAGGGACAAGGCTATAGAAAAGCCAAGGACATTATAAACGAACAATGTGGTTATTCAGCGCATACATCTAGGGTTAGGGCACAGTGACCAGCCACATAAAAAGCCCAGAACACTATGATGAGATTTCACTGCATAGCAATACCTGTTAGTATGAACACCTAATAGGAAGAAACAGCTGATAAAATGAGCATACAGAGTGCGCACAGGAACATGTGTTTAGTCGAAAGACTAAACATAGTCAAGTATAAATATGGAACAGATATGTGCATGGTTTCAGAATTTCCTCCCCCCTCCTCAATCACAAAATCATAGTGAATGTATTAGGACAGTTGCATTGGGTTTATGTGGCACATTGGTAGTGGGGGGGTGGTCTTCAGGGGTGGCCCCTGTGACAAGAGTTGGCTACAAAATGGATCCAACAGTGGCCAAAACTGAGCCCAGCAGCAATGCTAGTGGCATGTCTGTGAAAACACGTCTAAGAAGAAATAACAAACACTGCCCAAGAGCTACAATAGAGAGGAGTAAGGAAAAAGTGCAAAAGAAACAGCCCTGCAGACACAAGGTCTGTGATGAAGGAGGGGAAAGAAGTGCTCCAAGAGCTGGAGCAGATTGCCCTGCAGCCTATGGAGAAGGCTGTGTCCAAGTAGGTTATTCCTCTGCAGCCCAGGAAGGCCAACATGGGAACAGACACCCACCCTGCAGCAGGGGTCTGTGCCCTGAAGGAAGCTGCAGCCCACGCTGGAGCTGTTTTTGAAGAGCTGCTGCCAGACTGGCGCAGTTTCTGAAGGACTGGATCCCATGGGAGGGAGCCCATGCTGCAGCAATGGAAGAGTGCAGGGAAAGAGTGGCAATGACAAAGTGTCATGAACTGACCACAACACTCCCACCCCCCATCTCCCTGTGCTAAATGTGGCAAGGGGGTGGAAGAGTTGGGAACAAAGGAGTGAGGTTGAGCCTGGGGAGCTTGGGTGGAGAAGGTGTTTTTATTTCCTACTTTTCGTCTCTATTTTTAAATTGAAAATACATTAAATTATTTTCCCCCAAAACTATTTCTTTCTGTTTTGTTGGTGTTGCTGATTGGTAAGCAATCCCCTCGTATTTATCTCAACCCAAAAGGTTTTCTTCCCCTGCTCCACTGAGGAGAGGGAGTAAGAGAGTAGCTTGATGGCCATCCAGCGGAAAGCCCAGGTTATCCCCCCAGAACAATATTGTGCCCTACATGATAAAACAAAGCTCCACAGCTCCCTAGAAAATGAGTTTTACTCCAAAAATATGCCTTAGACCAAGAGAAATAAAACTATTGTCAAAAAAAGGAAGAACAGATTAAAATTCAAATAACAATTACTTTTTTTTTAGCTGCAAACCAATTGAATTAATGCATCCCATTCAATAACTCTTACCTTTTTAAGAGTTTAAATGCTTGAGTTCTTTTTTTTTGGTCTCAAATTACTCCTACATGCTTATTTCTGACAAAAATGCCATCCATTCCTTTTCCTCTTTTTATAGCCTCTCCTCCATTTCCATACAGAAAGTGACCTCACCTATGGGTTAACAAGCCCAGCACCCTCTTTTTCTATTGGTCTGCTTCTTCCTCAGTCATTTTCAATAGAGCAATTAAAAGGCTCAGCCAACTCACAGTGTTCTCCATCTGATTTGCAGGTAGCTTGGTGAAATGCACAGCAAGGGGTTGGCAGATGAATGTACACGTGAACTTCAATAGCACAAACTGCTGAGAAAACATTTTAATCTTGGATTATAATAACCATTTCAGGTTGAGTTGAGACTGTTTCCTAATCATTCCAAGCTTCATCAGTCATAAAAATGTCCATTCACTTGGGTGTGAGTTTTATGAAACCAGCCTATGATCTCATAACAAATCTCTTATAAACTAGTTGAGGATCAGCCCTGATTATGGACACTGGAAAGATTCAGCAAACACAAGACATGAGAAAATAGACTATATTTGTACTGTGCTTTAGTTATTAGATGATGAGCTGAAGAAAAGCTGAGATGAGAAAGGCCATTGTATCCGTAACTGGTTAAAGAAAAAGTATCTTTTCCTATAGCAAACACATCAATGTCAATAAAGAAGCTGGGTCTTCTCCTGTGTTATCTGACCTTATTGGCATTGATGTGTTTGCTGCAGGTAAAGATACTTTGCTAAAGCGTGATGAGATCCTTCTCTCCCAGCACTGCTGGGTGGGTGTGTGCTCTTACCAGGGTAAATGAGCACCTTGGTTAACTATAAATTAAACACAGACAGTTCAGCACCCTGCTTAGCTGTAATCCCCTATTTGGATTAGCATGTTGCTCCAATTGCATGTGCCATTTTGGGTGCTAATGAGTAAAATACAGTGTATTTTACTTAGACTGAATAAACATCTTGTAATTAGTACTAACCCACCTCATTGCAAGGCTGTGTTCTCCCACAGATGCCAGGAGCTGTTGCTGGTGGATAATTGCAAGGGCATGTTTTGGCCACAAACCAGCAACTTTACAGCACGATCCTTACACTCACTTTTGACAAAACCAGTGTCATCACCAGCCTCTCATGCTAAGGATCCTCCATGGAGACCCCATTGGGACTCCTGGGGAATGGAGCAATGGAAAAAAACCTCTCTGAAGAAGCCTAAAACTGACCAACAAATGATGCTTCTGAGGTATTGAAATGAAAAACTTGTGTGGAATGCAGTGAATTATGCAAGCTTAAAAATATCAGTGTGTCAAAACATCAGCTTTACCTAATGCCATGTTCTGCTCCAGAAAATTCCAGTGTGTCTTCTCTAGAGGCAAAATATTTCAAGGCAGAACACTCAGTGATGTAGAAACCACCAACCAAAGCAATTTGCAGTCGTGGTGCGGGCAGTGCTCCCGTGGCAGGCACAGAGCCAAGCGGTCCGACCTCCTCAAGGTGCTTCCCACAAGGTGTTAATCCTAAAGCTCAGACACAGAATTTTAATATCGCTGCTCGTCACCACAGCAAAGCAGCCACTACTCTCATTGTAAAATAGATATATTTTAAGTGCACTGTCCTACTTTGTTCTGTCCAGGGAAGAGATCAGGAGTGGAACTGTAGGCAGCCATTGCTCACACTTTGTGCTATCCTTTCTCTAGGAACCATTCCTGGTTTTCCATTATTTCTTTATGAGTGTAATAAAAATGTTCTGGAGAGGCTCTCATGTTTTGCAACATAAATGAGCACAGCTGACACAAAAAGGTGAGTTTCAGGCTAGTTTGGAGCAGTGATAAAAACCACACTGCACCTCTGTTTGCTATAGATGATGTCTGCTGTGCTCACAAATACAGGAAAAAAATGGAGTGGAACAGGACAGAAATAAAAATCTGTTGCAAAGAAGGTCTAAATTTGGTCCAGAGACTCAAACCCCAATGTGCCAATGTAACAGGCCCTCTTCAGAGGTGGGGAATCCATAGCCATGTCACAATAAAGTTCTTGGTCATGGGCTGGAAACAAGGTAAATTTGTCACCTTCATTTTCTTCCTGCTCAAGTGGAAAACAGGAATGCTGCAGCACTGGGAGTTGACTCCTGTGGGGCGGTGGCTTAGCAGCTGAGCATGAGGAAAGCCCAGCCACCCCATATGGGATAGGAAATCCCCAGATGAAGGAATGACAAATATACCACCTCCCTGTCAGCAGATGGCTCTCTTTGCTCTGAGGCCCAAAGTGCAATAGAGTCATCAGAGGTAATCATCCTGATTTTTATTTTAAAAAACTATACATTAAGGGCACAGTTAAATATGGCAGGGCTGACACTGATTTTTTTTCTTTATGGTGAATTCTTTGCCTCTCAGTTTCAGTTACTCAGTTGTTAGCCCAGGGATGTGGGGCTATTTCTCTGGAAGCTCCACAGGGAACAGTGCTATCAGCTGCCACAATTCCTGTTTATCCCCCCCAGTGGGACACATGGCACGAGGGAGGCTGGAGCAGAGGGCTGCAGGAGTGGGGTGTCCTCCTGCAGAAGGAGGTGAACACCAGCACCTGGAGCCCCTCACTGCCACCCACCCACTGCTGCTGCTGCTGCGCCAACTCAGAGGGGCCTCAGCCAGCGAAATGTATGGAGAAGCATCCATGGCAAAGACAAATGAGCAGGTTTAGGTGTGAATGGGTTTGTTGAAGTACAATGGTTAGAAGAACAGCTCTGCATTCCCTGGATGTGTCAGCAAAGGCCTTCTGAGAGAGGGAGTGGTCCTGGGAGACAGTTGGGAGGCAGCAGACTCCTCTAGTTGGGACTCTGGGATGCAGGAGTGGGTCTAGTTTCTACTTCCACTAGAGAGGTGCCAAGCACTCTGAGTTTCCTAGCCATAAGAATTACAGATCAAATGGTATCTTTTTCTTCCAACTTTCTGTCTCATCTGATTAGTTTGGATGCTCTTCTAGTGGGCAGTTGCACCAGGGACACAGTCTCAGAGGGGACCTCACTGCTGCTGGAATACAAATTATGCTGCAAAGATTATTCTACAACTGTATGAATTGCTTTTTCTGCCATTTAGGTTGTAAAGCGCTAGCAGTGTGCAGTAGAAGATTTTCAGGCTATTGTGCTTTTATTTTGGACTCAGACCTGGTTCTTGTCTCCTGCAAAACGCTGCACCTAATGCTTAGTAGGATGTCGTATCCTGCATTTTGCACATCTGTATCATTAGCTGGAGAAGAGAGGGAAAAGGGGAAAGAACAAAAAAATCCACCTTTGTGTAACTAAAACCTCTCGGTGGTGTTTGTTTAGTGTGAAAGAATGATTAGTAATTTTTAGTGATTAGCAATTTTCTCCCTCAGGTGTCTTTTGTGCATTCCCGTAGAGCTCACAAACACAAACAACCTGCCAAGTGGGAAGGAAAAGCTGAGACACAAAACGTTATATTTAATTTTTTAAATTTTACTATTTTTAAACATCAAGTCTAATCAACAGAAGGAATATAGTCCTTTTTTTTTTTTTTTTGTAGAAGCTATGTAGTTATCTATAGATTTCCATATATTATGTATAGATTGTAGATATAGATACAGGGGAGAAAGCTCATCTAGGTATCTATATAGATATAGATGGATATGGATAGATAGATATCTAGGTGTGCTTTCCCCTCTTCCCTGCATCATTTAGAATGGAACAGAGATAAAAGAAACCTCTTGCTTATGACAATTTTCCCTTCTCTCCCCTCCCCATGACATGCTGAGGAAATTGTACTCTGGTTTCCAGGACTGGTTTTCTCTGCCCCATTGTGCAACAAAAAAGTGATTATTTTTAATGTGGTCAAGAAAGCAGCATTTTTTCCCTTCTCCTTTTTCCAATTGATTCTGCTGCAGGAGGGATCTTGATTTATTGTATGAGTGAGGAACATAGGGCCAGATTCACATGTGGGTAACTCTTACTGGCGATGCTGGAGTTACATCAAGGATGGATTTGACCCATGATCTGTTATTTTTTGCCTTAACTGCAGCTTGTCTGCAAAATCTCAGTCATTACATCTGGTTAGACTAGAGACTTAGCAACCAGTGTGGCCTCAGCATTTGCTTTTATGAATCATTCCTTGTCTCATAGAAATCCAAGACAAGCTGAACATGGCTGCTTAGTTTGATGGCAACCACACACTTGGCTCACCTCAGGGCTGTGTGTCTAACCCTTTCCAGGAGCTGGGAAAATATTCTCAGCTGAAACCATCCCATTTAGTGCTGCTTTTACAATAGGAATAAGAACATTCACTGCATTTACTGTAGGGAAAGGTGCTGCAATGAAACCATTGTAGACTGAAGCTGTACACATGTAGAAGTGGTGCCATCTCTTCCTGGCTGCCTCATTAATTTCCTACTCCACTCGTCCACCCCAAGGAACAAGAGGGCAAATTAGAGTCTGCAGCCAGTCAGCCTTAAACCAGTAAAGCCAGCAGCAGTGGTGGATTTTCACGTGGTTGTTTTACACGAAAATGACCTGGGATCTGCTAACATTTTGGAGATGTCACTGAATGGGCCCTGTGTGAGAGACAGCTTCCAAAGCTTCAGATGTTTTCTCATAGTAAGGCACAAACTCCTCCAGGGCTGGATGTGAACTAGTAACAGAGATAAAAAGCTTATTTCATAGCGCTCCTGGAAAATCTGAATGGGCAGGTGGGAGGGAAACTGAGGAAACATGGAGTCCTTCATAGTTTCTCCAGGCCTTCTCTTCAAATTTGCTGAGGTCCTCAAGCTCATACCATCCAATGCCCTAAGCTGAGTCACCCTGAGAAATAGTTTATGAGATAAACAAGTGCTACATAAACTGAAAAGCAGATTTAAACAGGGAGCTTCAGAAAGATGATGAGTGGGTTTTGTTTTTGCTTTGCTGTTTTACTTTTGAGTCAGAGGAAATTATTAGCTCTTCAAATTTCCCCAGTACTCAGGAATGTGACTACTCAGTGGCCACCTTGAAGGATGGGATGCAGACAGACAGCTTGGAAGCCTTGGGTTTGACTTTTCTCTATCTTTGTTTTTTATAAATGATCATGATGCTGATCATTTAAATGGGTAAAATATGGCATCACACACAGAGACACACAGAGACACACAGAGACACACAGACACACAGAGTTTTCTACAACCAGCCTATTTCCTCAGCTTGCTGCTCTCCCTGGATCTTCATTTGACTGGACAGCTTGAGGGATGGATGTAAATGTGATTATATTTTTACGTCCTTTCCTGGCTGCCAGAGATTCCTCATTTACTTGGGCAATGCAATTTGCCTTTTTGGCTTAATGTTTGCCCTCACAGTTGTCTTCTCCCACCTTTTGGTGCACGTGTATATAAAGGGATCGAAACGGGGCTTGGGACCACTCGTGTGTGCTGCTACCACAGAGGAAGGGAATTTCTTATGCAGGCAACAGCACTCAACTTTAGCAGGCTGCCTGGAAAAACCTCTCTTTAGGCAGTACCTGCACCCCCAGGGGACCTGGCAGCCCACCCTGGGCTCAGCGTGGTGCTGTCAGAGCACTCGGATTTGGGAGCACACGCAGCCAGGGGCCCAAGCAGGAGCCTCCAAGGGGTTTGCTGACAGAGGGGATGGATCCAGCCTGGAAATGTTAAGATGTTTGGGCTGCTGTTGCACACTGTTGCAGAGAATGCCAGTCCTCCTCAGACTCCAGACTAGATGTTCTTGGCCAAAGAAATTACGATTTCCTGGTGGAACATGAGCTACTTTTAAAAAATATTGTGAAATTTCTACAAGTGCTTCTGTATAAAGAAGCAAAAGAGGATTCCACAGAATAAGTAAATTTTGATTTGTTTAATATTAGAGTTAGCAGATATTTACAGGGGAGGGGGCCTCTCTTGATGAGAGCAGCATTTTCCAGGTGCTACTTCTGTTTCTTCCTTCTGTTGTTCCCAGGGTGGGATCCTTGATCTAGTCAAGCTTTTTACTCACTGTTTTTTGGACTTGTAACTCACACGGGAACATTCTGACCTCATACAGTGCTTTTACATCTCATAGTATCACTCAGCAGGATTACTCTCCATTTATACTTTATTAAGCAAAGAAATTATTATCACCTTCTCTTTGAGAAGGGAAATCTGATAACTGTCTGATTTAGTAATGGTTTGGCTGGCTGAGAGAGGATAGGTAAGAGAATTGCTCTGAGGTCCCAAGAATAAAAGCACTGTGGGAAAGTCAGTGTAGAACTCAGATTAATGGAGGAGTAAACTGAGGCACAGACTAACCAAAGTGATGTAACAAAGTCTGTACCTGCCAATGCCCACAGTAGGGACCAGTAGAAGATGGTGCCTTCCACAGATTCAGTCAATGGGAACTGGTCCAAGAAGACTGGTACAAAAAATAAACGTGAAATAGTTTAGAGGAAAACTGCTCGAAACTGAGCAAATGGAGTTATGCCAGTGTTTGTTTTGGAAACACAGTGTATGCTCAGGTGAGAAAGTGTCCCAACTTGCAGCATATTTTATCTTGCCTTTAAACAGAGCTCCTCTGGGCTTTACACGATAATCACTTTTCCTCCTTTGGAGAAGAATGACAGCCCATCCATTTGATACATGACAAAAATGAAGAAAACAGAGGCCAAACACAAACTTGGCAGAGCAATCTGCCATAAGAATCAATCACTATTTTCCTCTTCTTTGGAAGATAATTAAGTGCTAGAGCTCATGTTTCCTTACCTATGAAAATAAGATATTTATCATTTTGACTACAATTCTAACGTGTATCCATACATTCTCCAGGATGCTCTGGCTTATTGCTCTTGACCAAATCCACATTGATGTAAGACCTGGGTCTAAATATTCAGTCTGAGAATGTTCACAGTCAGCCTGCTTGAGTCCAGTGATAGAGCAATCCTGCTCTTCTCCACGACTGGTGTCTATGTTAATTAGATGCTGATAATATCCTGAACTTTCACCTGGGTTTTCCTATCTGCTGCCTCTTGGACAGGGAAGAGCCACCTCTGGAACCATGCTTTTGCTCTCCTTCACATCCTTTTTCAATGTGAGGAAAGGAGTAGGGTATCAGTGGGATTTTCAGAAAAAAACCCAAATGCAATTGTAACAAACTGCAGTGATGACCTTTCAGGAGGAGGAAGAAGGGGTAGTGAGAGAGGAACATAAATCCTCCACTTCCCACCCAACCAGCTGAATGCCAGTATTTGATTTGTTTAGAAACCAAGTTACCTGAGTTCTCACCTTTGCTGCTTGAATTCTACCTTTTCTTTCCCCATCAGGAGTTTCTGTGAGTCTGAAGAGCTCTTTTCCATTTTGTCTCAATTCTGTTTATATTTATTTCGTCCTGCAATGCTCTGGTTCAAATCCATCTTGACTCCAAGGGATCCTGACAGCAAAGTTAGTTAGGAAGCAGAAACCTAAGTGCTGCAAGTGGTCTTTGGGATATCCAGCCTCAGTTTAGTTTTCAGGAGCGTGTCCTTCCTTCTGGAGCACTTTACTCTTGGTTGAGGTTATCATGTCCTGATTTTCTAACCAGTTACTTCTAAACTCAGTAAGCTCTCCAAGGCTTATCATATAGGCTTATCATATCTCTTGCTTTCTCTAGGCAGCTTTTCTCATAGATACCTGCCACCACATCCCCAAAGTTATCATCCCACCCTTTCAGGAGGAGAGATTTCTCTCAGATGGAGCTTATACTCTTTCTCCTGCTCCCTACTCTCTGCCAAATCTCCCACCCCAAGGACTTTGCCTTTTTTTTTTTTTTTAACTTCTACTGCTCAGAAGCCTCAGCTGATCACATGACAGATACCTCCTGACATCCTCTTAACTTTCTGTGCCTGGAGAGGGGCAGCTGATGGTGCAGGAGATGATGTGGAGTCCACTACACCTTTACACATGCAGGAAATAAATATTTCAGGATGTGCTGCTCTAACCTTTTGCTCTTCAGGCACTGAGCTGGAGATTTGGTTCTTCCCCTTTATAGCTGGTGATGGATCTGTGCCCGTGCTCATGACAAACTTCCCACTCAGTGCTGGCCATTGCATTCTGTGACTTTGGATTTACAGCCATTTGGCAGTGATCCCATTTCTCAGTACAGGGCTCCTTCTAATTTGAGATAATATTTTTTTTCTAGGACAAAATGGAAACACCACACGGCCAAACTTCGAGTTTGGGAAAATCGATGCCGGTTATCCACTAGGTGACACTGTTTACCTACAGATCTTGTCGAATTTGTGTGAAACCCCACATCTTTCCAAAGTAGCATACAATATATTTTGCTCTTAAAGCAAAAGAAGACTGGTTGCAGAGGAGAAGGAAAATGGGCTGTCAGCGAGGTATAATTAAGGGCAAACCTACAGTTATGAGACTTTATGGTCTGGTTTCAAACTATTTACTAAAATGCATTTTAAAAGCTGCTTTTTATCAGCCCCATTTCAAAGCCTTAGGAAATTGTTTTATTTAAAGAAAGAAAATAGAAAGAAAGGCAGGCACTCACCATCAGCACAAATCTCAGCCTGGCTCAGGTTTTGTCTTGGAGAACAGTGTGAACAGAATTGCCTGGCAGCAGAGCCAGGGAGGAAGGAGAAAACAGAAGAATTTCTGCAATCTCATCTAAGGAGAGCTCAGTGCAAAACTGCTCTCCAACCTTGCAGACATTTCAGAATTTTGCATTTTCTCCCCAGTCTTAAATAAGACCAGAACTGGTAATCTCAATTTCTGAAAATTTGTTCTCTGAAAGAAAACAAAAACTGGTTAGATGCTGATTTATTTAATGCTTAATTATTATTTTATCCTTAATATATTTTCCCCTATAGAATCATGTGCTTCTCTTTGAAAAACAAAAAAATTTCATTATGAAATGCTGACCAAGTAAAAATGTTTAAAACTGAAAATCAAGTGGGCCAAAATCAAGAGCTTACCACAAGACCTATCAGCTTTAATTAATATTTTTTAATTAGAAAAATACAAATCTGCTTCTGCACACTAATACCGCTGGTGATGGCATTAGGGAAGTCTGTGCTAGACTTAGCTGTGATCTGGGAATCACACTTGCAAGGAAGCCGGACGAGTCTGTTTGAATTGGGCATGCATTCTGGAAAAACTTCGGAGAATTCCATTCTTTCTTCTCATTTATGCTGCTGACAGGCCAAAAGAAACTCTTCTCATCTGCAGACTTTAAGTCAGGCTGTCAGAAACACCAGTGACCTGCAAGTGTCAAGGGAGGTGTCTGGGGGGAGCATGGGGTGTTCGGGATCTCTAGGATGGGCACCTCCAGAGCGCAGGGAGGATTGCATGGGGACCTTCCAACCTCATGCTCTCCCTCTGTGAGTCAGCCCCTTCTATTTTTTTGTAACCACAGCCCATAAGTAGCTTATGGCCCAGTTCATGTTTAAACATGGCCAGAGATCACCTTTAATTCCACAGTCTAGCCACATTCAAATACAGGTTTTCGCTACAGCTCCAATCAGTCTCACAAAATACAGATTTGGGGAACATTTCTGTATGGTATTGTTCACACTTGCATAGGAAGTTTCTTTTCCCCTATCATTTGGGCTTTGGGCTTTTCCCTCCTGGGTTCTGAAGGAAAAGACTAGCTAAATTCAAGTTGGGTGTTTATTTTCTGAAGCCCTTTTCCTCATCTGCCCTCATCAGATACTCCTGGCTGAAACCCTGAGGTCTCCAGGCTTGGTTAACAGTGAAGCAGATCTTCAAATCTCTGAGGTACAAACCCACTTCCTAAGCTGCTTCCAACACACTCTGGTACCTCTTACAGCCAGAACACTGTCCAAATACCCCAATCAAAGCAAGATCCCCCTCATGCCTTCTGCTGAGCACTGGGCTCTCTCTTCATTTCTGAAGCTGTAGCTTCAGCTGAACCCCTGTAGCTCAGGGGTTTTCTAGATATTTGCAGATCTCCGGAGGTATTTTATTGCTGACAAAGTTTGATTCACCAGCAATAATGATGGAACAAGAGGCAAGTTTTTCTTCAAAGCTCTTGTGATCAGAGCATAGAAGATGGGAGGGCAAGAGAGGTACAGGGATGTTCCAGGGATTGTGCCCCTGAACCAGGAGCAGAATCGAGGTGTGCATGGACATCCTGTGGAGGAGGCACAGCTGTGCTTCCACCTCCATCTGTGTGATTTGCTGCATGGCCCCTGTTTCTGGCACTGCCTTTTTGAAATCCACACAGAATTAATTGATAATTGTGCAAAAAGCCTTGGGGGTTGGACAAGATAATAGCAGTTTTACAAGAACCTGGAAGGCACTGAAAAACTTTTATGGTGTTTTTGATGTAAAATTATTATTTTTCACCGCTGTTCAGTGCACACAGTAGCTGCTGGCACAGTTTCAATGGTTAGGTGGATGACATGTTATTTTTACATTTTCGAAGTGGCTTTGGGGCCTGACTCACGCACACAATACATGGAGCAAAGAGGAACGGAAGAACTGGTGTTAAGAACCAGTGAAGCCCCTGATTTGTCTTGTGGTGTGGGCAGAAACAGATTTTATTTAGACTGACAAACCTAATTGGATTTTTGTCTGTGTCACTCTTCCAAAATTATTTCTACAGCATGAGGAAATGCCCAGGAGAAGGCATTGAGGTTAAGGGCCTTGTTTTAAGAAGACGTGGAACAGACCAGCACAGAGGAGCTTCTCTCAGCAATGTTCCTCAGGCTCAAACCTGAACATATTGTGTATTTCAGCCCTTATTGGGGCTCTCCTTCCCCATGATTGCTACAGACAGAAATTATTTCAAGCAAAATAGCTTTCACTTTCAAGTGAAAGCTTTGTAAGGCAAAGTATGGGGGGGTGGGAAAGGAGAAAAAGGAACTCGTTCTCCAGAGAGCTGAGTCTAGCAGACTCACTGCACTGGTGACACCGTCCAGATCTGAGGCTGCACCTCCAAAGGCAAAGGGCAGGAGCTAGTTTGTTTAATTTTGAATATTTGCATATCTCTTTCTCTCGCTGCATTGGTATCAGATCTGCAACAACCTATTAAAGCTTTCATTTGAATAGCCATTATATGCCTGAGAATGGAGACTGGGCTCCTTGGGGGCGCTTAGGAATAAACAAATCATTTGTGGCACATGTGTTGTTCAAGCTTCAAGCAAGGTAAATGGAAAATACAGATTATGGTGCCTCAAGTCCTCTCCATTTTCCCCACTTGTCAAACATTCCCAGATTCTTCAAAAGAAGAATCTAGCCATATTATTAGCAATAAAATGGCTTATAGCTGAAATTTTGAAAAGATTTAACAATGTTCTTTGCAGGAATTGTGTTTCTCATTACATAAATCTCCAGGCTCTCAGGCAAACCACCACCACCACAGTGAGCCATTATGTCCTGCTGTGGCGGTGTCTCCACTTTAAAAAGGTAAAGATTCAGGGCTTTTTGACTTTCTTGTTTTCCATTCTTATTCCTTTTAAAGGAAAAAACCCACCATAAACCCACAAACAACCAAACAATATATTCACCACAGAAAAGTCCCTGCAGATTCATCTGCACTGGGGCAGATTAGTCCCCATTTACACCAGTGACCCATGAATGGCCAGGGATGGGCTGGAGAGAGGATATGGGAGAACAGATGGGGGGACACAGGGGTTTCTGGATACCATTGGGAGTGGGTGCAGGCTCCTTCCCCATCTCGATGGTGCTAGCTGCAGATGCAGGTTCCAAGAATACCAATACACTCTTCAACAGCAAAGCCAGGAGCAACCTCCCTTCCCTCCACTCTGCCTCCTGCAACTCCTCTCCAGAGCAACAAAAAAGCTGAAACTGCCACTTGCCTTCAGCCAGAGTGTTTCTGTTAATGCTTCTGGCCTTTCCCAGCCTGTAGGATGTGTCCCACAGGCTTTCTCCCAGCTACTGATGTTGGCTGCATTTTGACCTGGCTCCTGACTTCTGCACATGGACTCCTGAACCTGAGATGTGTCTCAGCAAAGGTAGGGTGGGGATCCTTGGTCGTCTGCTAACATGGCTTGGAAAGCAAATACTGGGAAAGAAGTAAAATTACATAAAGTGAAATCCCAGCAAACAAATGCTGAACCTGATGCAACTAAGTTTTTTAATCTTCCATTGAAAAATACGCCATCAATTGCCAGGCAAATTTCTCAGGTTGATATGGCAACTGGAAACACTGGAAATTAAAAAGCTGAGCAAATGTTCTTAAAGGAGAAAAATAGTCTCACCCCTGATCAGCAGGGATTTCCAAGCTCCCTGCCTCAGCCTGCCTTCTTTTAAATGCACAACCTACAGGAACTGCAGTGTCATGGGATGATGCCGATTTTCTTTCCATCACCAGAGGCTGTTTCCTGGAGGGTACAGTAACAGCTTTGGGCTTTTGTGTGATGGATCTATAGTCACAGTGTAGCTCTTACTCCCTTTCCAGCAGCAGCAGCCACCTGCTAGCAAGGCCCAATGTCCCCACAAAATTAATAATATCACTCTTTCAGGTATCCCTGTCAGTATATGGAGGGTAGGGTGGGAAAACAGAGAGAGTTCCAGGTTATCTGTATTATGGCCATATCACTTATATCCCCTCTAGTGTCAGCAGAAAGCTAGTCATGTCCCAAAAGTCCTGATCCCTCCTGAACACATTCGGGAGCATGGCTCAGTGGGAATGGGTCAGCAGCCCACATGGAGGAAACAGCTCATACTGGGCAGGAGAGCTGCTCACTGGCAGGTTGACTGGAAACAAAGGAATTAATGACCTGTAGGTGTCCAAAGAGCAGCTGCAGGAAGAACATAAACAGTATTTGCTGAGTTTATGCACTGCCTCTCCTCCATGTCCAGCCAATTAAGTACAAAAGAGGAGAATGAAATGGTCGTTAAACATCCAAGGCTGCCCCTTGGGAAGAAGAACTAAAGAGGACATTCACATTCATATGCCAGATTCTTACTCCAGAAAGATTTAGAGGAGTGAACTAGGAAAACAAATGAGATGGCCAGAAAATTATCCACCTCTTAAGATTGACAAGGACTGTACTAGTACAGTATCTGACTGATAAATATTTTCATTTCTAGCCTCTTGTTTTCAACCTCAATTGCTGATAAATAATCTAATTTACCAATAAAGGTAAAAGTGACCTGTTCTGGATATGCCAAGAAAAGTGGTGGGTACATCTGCCAGAGATACTGGGCAAAAGAAGACAGTTCTTGCTGTAAAATGCTATGGTCTGTGATAGGGACTTTACTGTCTTGTGCTAAATTTTGGGGCAGGTAGAAAGAGGCACCTGCAAGTTGCACATGGCGGTGTCCTCCAGAGCTCTGGACAAAGCTAAAAGACTCTTACTGTGGGCTTGACTGGAGCCCACAGGCCCACACAGCCTGGGATGCAGGTGCAGGAAGAAAGTGGTGCTGCTTGGGGCAGTTTTATGCTGGGATTCTCCCTGCCCTGTGCTGCTCCTTGCTGATTAATTGGTGTCCTGGGACAGGGGCTGCCTGCTGGGACCATGCCAGTGAGGACAGCAGTGCTGCCCAACACCTGGCAGGAACCTGCCCTCTGGGAGGACACCTACTCCAGGGGACAAATGATTTCCCCTTTGCTCCCTCCCTTCACAAATACTGAGAGCATCTGACAATCATGTCAAAGCCTCTCAGATCCAACTGACCATATCTTCTCAAGCCAGAATCCCACAAATCAGAGCCAATTCATATTTATCCTCTGAAGGGGACAAGAGAATGTTTAGGAAACCTCAGAAAACCAGAGAGGGCAATTAGCTCTTATATTTATTTTATCTTTTCTTTAAACAAAGGATTGCTATTCTTTTCTCCCCCTACAACGAAGTTAACAGATTTGTTCATCAACTTTTCCAAATTTAGACATCAAACTGATGTTTTTCTCCCACTGCTAATTTTATTCTTAGCAGCACTTACATAAACGCAAGTATTGCAATATGACAAAAATACAAACCTCCTCTGACCTGGAATGTACCAGCAGGTAAAGTACAGGGGAAAGTACAGGCAACTTCTCACCCAGGCTCTCCAAAGTAGCAAGTCTTAAAATAGAACTGAGAGGCTTTTTAATGCTTTTTTCTCTCAAAATCTACAACTGACCTATCTGCCTTTGTAGTCTGGCCCTGGACTACCAGGTTGTGCCCTCACATTACCACAGTGGTTTGGGATGAAGCTGTGTTTTGCAGGAAGGCCAGAGTTCCTGGTCTTGGTTCAGCAAGCAGCATTTTGTGTCCTTATGGGGTCTGTGCCTGTTCATGGAGGCCACGTCCACGTTCTCAGTTCTTCAGGTGTCAGTCTCCTGATTTTTCTCCCAATCTGTTTTTCTGCAAGCACAGTTGTGCTCACACTGAACTCCCAAGCACATACCTTGAGTTTGCATTCTTGCATCTGGCCCAGGTTAGATGATTTGGGCCCAGCCAAAGCAAAAGAGACTCCAGTCCTGCATGTTCCTCCAGCCTCTTGTGAGCACAGCTGGTGCTCTGCACTTGGTGTAGTGGCCAGCAATGCACAGGAGGGAGAGCTCCCAGAGACAAGCTATGCCTCCAGTGGCTCTTCTTGGAGGGTGGACAACCTGCAAGAAACACTTCCTGCAGCATTTCTGCTTTTGCTCTTTTTCCCATTTCCCAAAGTGATGCTGTTTAATGTTGGTGAAAAGGATGCTGCCTGCCTTGGACACTGGGCTGTTTGCTGCAGAGCTAAAAATGCTCCTGTGCCCCAGAGAAAGAGCCACAGAGCCAAATTCAGACCCTGAATGTAGAGAGACACTGAGCAAGAGCCAAGACCAAACCTAGTTGTAAACCCTGCTAAGCACACAAGACACTCTCACATGTAATTACCACTCAAAGAGGGCGGTTTGGGTGCTGTCACCAGCAGCGTGAACCTCTCTCCTCTGTTCATTCCTGTGACAGCACCTGTTCCTGTGCGCTCCATCCCATGGCATTCCGTGTCTTTGCCTGGCATAACAAAACACAGCCCCCAGTAAAGCTGCAGGTTTCCACCAGCTTTTGCAATGCGTGAGTCCCACACATTCCCATTGGCCCCGGTCGTGCCTCATTAGTTTGGCTTAATCAAGTGACGAGCACCGCTCAAGGCCGGGGAGCTGCTGTAGTCAATGGGGGCTATTCTCCGCTGGATAGACACATGTCACACCCATTAGCGTCAATGGGAGTTACAAATGCACAGCGGAGAAAGGCCCCAATGTGTCTAACGCGCATTAGGAGCGAACAGAGGGGCCACTTCAGCCCTGGGGAAAGAGCCTGCAGCTCGGTCATGCCTTGCAGCAGAGCAGAAATTCAACTCAGCTTCAGGCCAGACCAGTGGGATAAGCACCAAAACTAAATAAAAAAGAACAAACAAGAAACTAGTATCACCTGGTAGGTGTCTGAGTCCCATGTAACACCCCCAAGCAAGTGGCTGAGGGCCTCGGCCTGTGCAGCAAACGCTGCCCAAACACTACCGGCGGTCCCCACGCTGAGCGGCACCGGGGCTCCAGCACACGGCAGCGCCAGGAAAATCTCCCCTCCTGCAGCGCTTCTGTGGCACAGAAAAGGCACCCAGTCTTTAGGGTGGTTAAAGTGATATTTCTCAACAAAGATAAAAAAAAATTAATAATTAAAAAAATAAAATAAAGGGGCGCAGATAGGAGACCCCACAGACAGCCTGGGGGCAGGCCAAAGCGAGCAGGCTGAGTGTCAACAGCAAGTGTGAGAGAGGGCCCACTGCATCCTCTGTGCACGTTTTCAGGCCCCATCCTTCGTGCACAAAAGAGGGATTCTTCATTGAAATCAGCCTGCCCCTGCCAAGGATCTGGCCTCCTAGGAGCTGCATCTCAGCCAAAATAGTCAACTGGCTCTTTGAGTTTCCCAGTTTTGGGGAGGCTTTTTACTTTCGTACTTCTTATTTTTCTTCATTCCAGTTTCTATTATTTCCCCTTAATATTTTAAAATAAAATTTTTAAAAAATTTAAAATTTTGGAAAGGCTTTTTGAAAAATACTATTCCAACCTGGGAGTCTTCATCTATGTCACAGTGAGGGAAGAGCGAGCCTGGCAGGTCTCATGGCACATGGTTCAGTAGTGTGTATAGCAGAGATGTCAGGCAGTTACACCAAATGGTTTTTAAACATTTGCTTTTCAATTTGTGCTTAAATTAATGCAACCCCATACATATTGGCATTGGATGCTGGGGTCACTTTTATCACTCATGACACTGTTTCACACGTTGATGTATTATCTAGACACGGGGCATGGTCTCCCCTGCATCTGCACCTTTCCCATGGAAATTTCTCCTAGAACTTTGGTGATGTTTGGCTTGGCTTACCTTTTATGAAAGAAAAATCTAGTCCAAAATGTGTAGCTCTATATCAGACTACAGGTACTCCTTCACTGGTACTCCTACAGTTAATAGCCCTAATATATATCCCAACAAACTGTCTTTAGCTTTCTCCATATGTTAATTCCCTCTAATCCGGTTATCAGTACAGGTAGTTGGACAAACAGTGTGATAATAAAGCAGTATTTATAATACATGTCCTTCAGTCCTAGATTAACCACGAGATTTCCTAAGCACCTAGGGATTTGATTTACCTACTGTGTGCAAATCTCCAGTAAAAAGAAAGTATCCAGGAAAATATATTTGCTCCCACACTGTATTGTTTACCATCCACTTTTCCCTTGATCTGTATGCGTGTCTGATCTATGCAATTTATTTATTCAAGCCCTCGATGCTAGTTTAAAGCGGGGTCTAAAGCACTGGGACATTATCAACACACTGAAGAAGTTTTCTTTGAGCACCAGCCATCCTTCTCACCTCCCAAGTGCTGCCCCTCTCACCACAACCAAGAATTTAAAAAGCCAAAAGAAGAAATGAAGAAGCTCTTTTCCCCATGACTGCTACAGGTGCTTACTTAGTTCTGGATAAATGCAGCCCACTTCCTCCCCAACCCACCACCATTTTTTTTTTTTTAATTCCTCTCAACGTGTCGTAGCTTTATATGAGGCTAATGGAGCAAGGCAATGCTCAAACGTCAAATTAAACTGCACAGCTCTGTAATCACTCAGACTGACATGGCATAAAAGGATAATTAGTAGTTCATTACATGGAACATTGTTTGTTCAGCTAAATTGATTTCTCTCAGCTGCCCATGTTTTCTGTTTACTTAGTGAGTGCTCCACTGCACATTCTTATTTGTGAACTAGGAAATCCCTTCCCCTGAACTTTTTCCTTCCCTCTAATCAGCACTGAGGATTTTAAATATAGTTTGCTGGAGGTAGATGAACCTCCAAAATTACAGACAGGTGCATGGAAACAATGGCCTGTGTGGAGCAAAATGTAGTACAAAAACAAGCTGTGGTGGCTAAGGAGACATACCCAAATATTCCAAAAAGGGCCATGTGTGTCCATCTGCTTTGTACATAGAAATTCCTAGCCTGGTTATTTGCTTTTCAACTTACAGTGAACTTGCCTTTCTCTCATAGTGTAAAGAAAAAAAAAGAAAAAAAGCGGGGCTATAATCCTTCAGTGTTGGGAGTGAAGTTCCGCAACAAAGTCTTCCTTAAACCCTCATTTTTGCTCACTAGGACCTGGAGAAAAGAGGAGATTGTTTTTCTTTCCTTTTGCAATTAGGGCTGAGGCAGAACTACCCAATTTCAAATGTTTCTAAACTGGCTGCCTCATGACACCGCTCCACTCAACTGAATTTCAAAATCCTGACAGTAGTTACAAGTAAAAGTGTTGGAGCTATCAACTCCCACACTCCTAGTGTCAGTCTCAATACATTTCTATTTTGCTTAAAGCCCTAACTTCTGTAGTCATTACATTTTAAAAAGGATTCTTGTTTAGGTAGAAAATACAATCCCTAATGAGTCAGAACACAGGAGAAAAACAGAAAAATTACTTATTTTTTGAAGCCTATTTGAAAACTTTTGCTTCAGTGCTGCCTACAGCATCCCAGACACCACCAAAAGACACCCACTGCACACTTTCCTGTGGGTCCTGCAGGTACCACATTTTTGGTCCTGGGGTGTTTGAGTTGGAAGCCACAATTGTTTTAACACCATTTCTGAAAGAAGTTTACACAGTTTCTCACGGTGACCCTGTAAGAAAAGTGGTGCTTGCTTTCTCTGAATTTCAGTGACATTTATGGGCAGGCTCCTGATGGCAATATCGAACTAAGATATTCCCATGCCCTGCTGCTTGTCACAGCCTCCACTCCCCCTTGGAAGTGTTGCCACAACACTGAAGCGGATCACAGAGCCCATGCAGCTGAAAAAAAATTTCCGTTTGTGCCAGGTTATTTTCTGGGAAGATCAGACGCCTCAGCCAGCTCACAACAAGGACCCACAGACAACAGTTCTGCCAGTTGGGAAGGGGACAGGGGGAGCAGCTAGGACCAGCTGATGGGTGGGAACTGTTTGCGCTCATGGTATCGTGAGAAAATAAATTTGGATCTGTGGGCAGATCAACCACTTGCAAGGCTTCCATCCTGGCTTTACTCACCACTCCATGGAGCCTAGGGCAGAGCCATGATCTCCCAGCACAGCCTTTCCAGTCACATGAAAAAGCAAAGCAATTCTAGTGCCATGTAAACCTCTCCAGCTTTTTTTTTTTCTCTTTCCCATCTCCTCTCACTCACATTGTAGGAACCCCTTTAAGTATGTCCACAGCATCAAATAATTTCTTTTTGCTCTCAACTCTGTCTTTTCCACCTGTTGATAGCTGCCCCTAGCATTCTAAGCACCACCTAAACACAGATCACGTTTACACTTAAATTTTTCCTCTGCGACCAAACCATTTCCAGCCATGTTAGAAAGATACCAGGGTCTCCTCTTTAGGAATCCCTAAGCAGCTCTGGAGACCATTTCAGTAACAGCAGACCCAATCTTTCAGCAGCAAACCCAGGCATCATTGCACGTCTTAACACCCCAGGGCAACAGGAAGCCCCTCATCTCCTTTGGACACATTTATACCCCTGACCAACTCTCTTAGCTCACTTGGTTAGGGCAGGTTTCCAATTAGCCTTCCAAGGAACCAGTCTGCCCAGTGCCACACCACTGGCATGGTCTGTGCTTGGGCCAGCCCAGCCCCATGGGATTGGAGCACCACACTCACTCCAGCCCTCAGCGAGCTCCATCTGTGTGTACACATCTGGAGAGATGGAGACACATTCTCTCCTGGCTGCTGAACCAAAACCTGCCTAGAAAAGGACAGAACAAAGCCAGTGTATTCCTCCTTTCTTGACAAGTGGGGGAAAAAAAGAAAAAAACACTTGTACTTTATATAGAGGAATATGATTAGTTTGGTTCTTCTGCTCAGAACTGAAATAAAATTCTGTTTGAGTAGTTGTAGGAAAAAACAAAGTATGAGGGATAAGCCTTTAAATACATTGCCAATGGTCTCTTCCTTCAATTTACCAGCTCAGTGACAGAGCTCACACCAAAGGCATCAGCGATTTCACTCCAATTCTTTCATCTGCTGAAACTATTTGAAAAAATGACTTGAAAAATTTGTTTCCACCTGTGATTACCTTCAGTGTGATAGAAACCTCAATTTGTGAATGAGGAAACTATTAAAAGAAAATAGGTCCGGAGTGCATACTGACTGCAAATATGAGTATCAGCAACAATGCTCCTTGTGACTGACAGTGGCTGCCAGCAGCACCTCCTCGACCTAGTTCCTTAATGGAAATGGAGGTTTTTCTGCAGTCAGGCATCACTCTCTCAAAACATTGTATAATATTTGTACTTTTACCTTCTCCACTACCATTGAGAAGCACTTTACTATCAGCTTTCTCTGTTTTTATTTTGGGTCCTGCTCTAGGCTGCCCAGAGCAGAGTTAGCAGCTGCTTGTCCACACTCTCATGGCTTGATCTCCTTCCCCTTGCTCCCCACTATGGCTTGCTGCTTTCTGCCACTCTAACGAAGCTTCTGGCCTGGATCTTGCTGATGCAGAGCATGGATGAATCACTGCTGGGCAAGTTGAGGCCTCCCAAGGTCATTTTGCCACATGCCATCAATGGGTACAGCTCTGCAGATGATCCTTTTGATGGAAACGCTGGAAACTCATTACCTCCTCTACCTGAACTGATGTTTCCTTGATTCCTAGGTTCACTCCTGTCACTGAGGGGCTCCTCTCTGCTACTGGCTGCTTGTCAGAAATACAAATTTGGGAAATGGACAGATCCTGTTTCTGCCGCAGATCACTCTGAGCTCACACAGCTAAAACCCAGAGCAAAGCATTGAACTTTTAAACTGGTTTCAGTCTTCCATTTTTCTTGGTGTTTTTGTTGTTTGAGTTTTTTGGGCTTTTTTTCTCCCTGCAAAACTCCTGCAGCATGTAGCCCTTATTATAGCGTCTGCCCTGGAGATTTTGTTCACCTAATTGCCTGCAAATCATTTGTTTGATCCAGGACACATATTTCAAGGGAGTTTTCACAGACTACTCCTGGCATTTAATACAAAGTTACCAGTCATAATGAAAATGAAACCAATCATTAGCTCATCTTCTAGCTCAGCTATCTAGACTTTTTTTCTTTGCTGTAAGGGTCCAAATTTCCGAGTATTTGGGCAATTGCACCATGCTCTGTAACTGTTTCCATATGAGGGCAATTAAGTCATTTGGGTTTGGACACCTCACTGCACAGATCTCTGAATGTGTCTGGTCTAGTAACAGTTCTGCTGGAGCCAGGATCCACCATCCCCACACATGTCCCAGATCCTGCTGTCCTTTCAGCAAGCAAACTTCTTCTATGGCTGTTTAACCCCCTGAGTGAAACTAACAGTTCTGCAAGTTAAAGAAGCTAATGAAGTTTAGTTTCCTACACATTTACCTCTCACCATTGCCTTTAGCGTCTGAGGATGAAGTTTCAGTATTTGAAAGAAGTATTTGACATAATTGGTCTTTATATGGGCTTTCCCCCCTCTCCTAAATTGATTTTCCACAGGGTAGGCCCCCTGCCTCAAGCCTAACTGAAATGTCTTAAAAACCTGTAGGAATTTACTGACCTTTGAGACCTTTGAGATTTTGTCAAGTTTAGGTGAAATCAGCAAATAAGTTAAAAAGTCTTTATCAGGGAACACTCAGATGGACATGGACATCATACTTTTGTAACCCTTTGGTCCCACAGGAAAACAGACAGTGGAACTATGGAACACAGACAGTGGAATAAACATGGCACTAATTCCCACTATGCCACCTCAGCGTAGCACAAACCCTCTACCAGGCTGGGAAAAGATGCCCACAGACACTGGTGACAGTGCTCCCTGACTGACCTCCAAGAGTCCTTAATATGGCATCTTTCACAGTGCTGGTGTGTAAGTGAACTACTCCCACTAGGCACTGCACTACTGCAAATTGTTTTCATTTGACTAAATTAACACATTTTCCACCATTGTTTCAAAATACCTGAAAGCAGCACAGGAGTCCCCTTTCCCCTGAATACTCTACACCGTTTCACTTGCTGTGTTCTTTATCTTCCACAGTGGCTGATTCCCCTAAATTCTTCTACTGAGATTGAATGATGCTGAGTAAGAAGCTGTTTTTTGGCTTTGCCTTTCTTTGAAGCTACTGGGTAATTTTTGCACCTCGGAGATTAGCATTACCCTTCCCAAAGGATTCTAGACCATTAACAGACATATATTAAAAAGACCCCAAACCCCAACTTGTTTAAAACACATTAGTATGTTCCAAGTAGACTGGAGCAAGCTCCTAATGATAATTCAGTTCTGTCCCAAAACAAGTGACGGATCCACAACATTTTTCTTGCAGATGGGTGACAAGAACAAAATGAAATTTCAAATGCTGATGAGAATTTGCATTGACATCAGCAAGGCCAAGGACCACCAGACGTGGAGCAAACTCACTCTAAGCTATTCTGAAAACAAACAGTTTATTTTAACTGGTAACTTTGAAGAATTTTAGCCTTAGCTGAAGAGATCTATAATCCACATATAAAGCTCACTAGTGAGCAGGTATTAAACACCACCAACCACAAAAAATCCCCTCTCTACACGGTATCCACCTCCCTCCTCCCTTCTCATGAAGCATTCTGCAAAGAACAGCAGTGCTGCAATGAATAATTCTTCTGGCAATGAATACATAATTAGATAATAAATGCATCTCAATCTCTGAGAGTAGAGTTGCCATCCACTCTGTATAATGAAGGCTGGAAAGAAGCTAATTCACCTGTCACCGACTACAGTCCCAATTACTTAAGTTTGTTAAAGAAAAAAAAAACAGCCAGAAATGAAGCAATCTCTTTGGACAATGTCTGTGCCACTTGCTCCTGTGCTTCCTGGGCTCAGAAGCAAGTGCCTCAAGCAACCACCCCTCGCCTAAGTTACTGCTTGGTGACAGGAGAGAACACAACTCCTGTCATCGCACCAGAACTGATGAAGTGTTACAGCAACTGTGAGCGCTTGGGGCTGCTGTGGAGGCTGCACAGGGAGAGATACCAGAGTCAGGGCAGAGCCAAACCCACACCCAACAAAAGCCTCCCAGAAATGGGTGGTGGAAACTTGAGTCAGACCCTGGGGCTTGTTGGTCCTCCTGGCTTTAGACCCCGATCACAGAGAAATTCTCACGCGCCAAAAGTCATGAATACCAATGGTGTCCCTGAAGCCAAGGGAGTTTTTCACGCGAATAGATTTTAAAAGAAAATGCAAGGATTTACAGGATTAGGGCCTGAAATTCTCGGCTTTATGTCTTTCAATAGAGTTATACAGTGCCAGTTACACTCAAGAAATGCTATCACATTAAGAGACCAAATGTTGCCAAATGCCAAGAACTTTGCTGGAGATGAGATTTGGGGTCTTCTTACTTGGCCAACCTGATGAAAGAGGATTAAGGTCCAAACGAGCCAGATTGCAAATTGAGGCTATAAAGGTCAGTGATCATTATTTCCTGGCTGCTGAAAATAGGTGTTTGCTCCTCTGGCTTTGATATTTTTAAACAATTATTGATATCTCGGTCCAGACCTAATATATAAAAAATGGTTTTTCCTATATTCAGTTTATGGTACCAGACTTTAGATTATAGAAATAGCTTTCAAGGAGAGCAGCAGTGTCTAATTGTTTCTGAGCATACTGTATTCAGCCATATACTAGTTCAAGTCCACATCTCTGGAATACTGGATAAATGATATCAAAAATGCACCAAGAGACACAAATAACAATAATGAATTGAATAAATAAACCTTATTTCCCCCCACCAACAGGCCTAGTTTGGAAATATCCCAATGAATAACTCTTTGACCTCCCACCCTGAGTGTCACCTCTGCATCTTTTCCTCATCAATTACCTATGTGCTACCCCATCAAGGGATTTTGCATCCAGACCAGGTACAAGATTCAGCAAACATCTGTGGAGTCATCTCCAAGCCTTTCTTGTTTCTTTCTTTGTGAAAGAGATGGCAATCATGTCATCAGTAATTAATCTGTTCATCCAGGATTAATAAAATTAAAAACTGGTAAAATTTAATTGGAAAGGAAAAGCCAGTATAAATCAGTGCACACTTGCAGAATTGCTTATTTTGGTCAGGCATAGAAAGATTTAACGATTTCTCCCTTTCTTATACTGGAATAGAAGAGGTTTTTTGGGCCTCCAATTTCTGGCAAGCAGATCCAAGGCAGGGGGAGAGAGGGGCATGTGAGAGTGTAGAAGGCACACAAGGTGCAGACTCCAGGCGTTAGGAAATGGGAGTTACGGAGCAAGATGGCCTATTTTTTGTACTCTTTAATGTGAGGCCTGTTTTTTTTAAACCTCTCAGCAGGAATAGCAAAGTTTTCCAAGTCATCACCTAGCAACAAAACCCAGAAAAACATTTGCAAAGCAGTTTTGCATCACTGCCATCCCTGGAAGAACTAACTTGTTGAAGGCTGAATTTGCTATGGAGAGGGACTGAATGCTCTGTTCTTATTCAGAGTGCTGAGACGTGCAGTCCTCTTTCACTGAGAACAGAAATTCATTAATGCACATACACACACACATTAAGTGTTGCTTTGGAGGTGTTCTCAGAGTTTTTGGACCACAGGGGTGTGGTTTCAACTGAAAACTGTGTGAAAACAAATTGAAACGATTTCTTCTTTTACGGGTTATCATTCCGCATTACAGATTGTTTACACACACTTTCTGTAATAGGATCAATATTTAATCTCAAAATCTATTTTTAAGAGCATTTAATTTCAAATTAATTTTGATGAGTAAAACCCCACTTCTGTAGCAGATCACCTTTGCTAGATCTGAAGTCATGGTGAACAGCCTGGCTTAATACACTATGTATGTTATGAAAGTAAGTAATTTCCATCAGCACATTTACAAAAAACCCCCCATATATTTGTTGAAAAATCATCTTTTTCTTGCAAGATTCCTCTTTTTCCCTTCCCACTGAATACAAGGACTTTTCATGATGCTGAGGTTTTTAACCACAAAGTCCAGTGGGAGCTCCCTACCGGAGCTGCTACAAAGGCTCTGCCCACACAGTGCAAACCTGAGCTTTCTGAGACGTCCTCCAGTGTGCTCAGAGCACCCTTCCAGCCATTTCCACTCAGCCTGCAGAGACACCAGAGCCCATTAACACTATGGCCATGCCAGTGCAGTGTTAGGTGGTGTGAGTGAGCCCAGTCTCATCAGCCCAGTTGCACCTCTGTGCTGACTGGTGCTTCTGGTTTTCATTAGCACCACCTGTAAAGTTTCTGTACCATGTTACACTGCACAGTGTAAGCAAGTAATGAATTTATTTTTCCATATTTAATGGGCAGAAAGGATACAGATATTATTGGACCAGGAAAAAAACTCTAATACTGAATTTCCTCAAGGATATTACTTACATTTACACATTATCTTCCCTTACTACTGTAATGGCTGGAATACTGCTAATGGGCCAGCTCTATGGCTACCATATGTATGGAGTGCAGCGCTGAACAGAATAGTCACATTAAATTCAGTATGGCTTTTGACCTAAAAATCTTCCCATTTCAAGTTGTAGATACACTTTTGAGAGGCATTAGTTGTTCTCCTTAATCACTTTAGACCAGGGTCTGCAGAAAGAAGAATTTACTAGAGGATATGGATTTCACCTCACAGTGGTTATACATAATCACTGTGCAACTTTGCATGTGGTCTTATTGCAGGACCGGTTACATCCCTTATCACTGTGGGAGTTTTACACAGCTTCCAAATATTTCCTGGGATGTTCTTGGCTATTACTGCCTCGCCACTTTTCCAGCTTTTACCAGAGAGTGAAAAACATTTGGAATTCCATGGGACTTCCAGTGACGAACTCACTCATGAGCAGTCCTATTTTATAGGGAAATGTTTGCCGAGACAGAGCCTGTCCTTTCTTTTCTTTGCTGCTAAATAAACGGTTAAATGCTGAGCTCTTAAAATCTTCCCAAAGTGTTCCCAGGCCTTGGGGAACAAGGATGTAATCTCAGGTTTGTGACCCACCCCGTGGGGGTTAAGTGCTGCTGCACAGATGGTTCAGAGGAGCCGCTGCTCCTTTGCTCCCAGCTTTGTGCAGCGCAGTCACTGGGGGTGTCACACACGGAAACCTGGAGCAGCAGAGGGAAGGATCAGGCCCTGCAGCCCTCTGTCTGTCCTTCTGCTTTGTCAACCCTGGTTCCTTGCACAGCCAATGCCCGAACTTGCAAGCATAAGAGGGAGGACTGACCCTTCGAGTCCTCATTTCTCTCATTTGATCTCAGCAAACCTTTCATCCTGTCACCGCTTCCTCTTGTGTTGTGTCTCATCTTTTTAACATCTCTGTGTAACCTCGACTTAGTCCCCATTCACAAGGCGAGCAAGGGCAAACGCAATCTATGGAGGGGTTGCTTTCCCCTCCTGAATCATCTTCAGCTTTACCCCTCTCTGTTCCTCTTGCTCTGATTTTTCACCTTCATTTTTTCTTCCAAACTGTCACCAGGTGGACAGTGGTTGTTATGCTGGGATGGGAAGATGCGCCTGTCTCAAATATCAGCATTTCTGTGGAACATGCACTGCTGTCATTCACAGGCTGCTGGATGAGTTGCCCTGTTGAGAACCCCCTCACCAGGACCAGGTGAAAGAGAAGACAACATGACAAATATCACATGTACACCTGCACTTTCTGTGCTTTCTACCTGATACCAATTTAAGATCAGAAGTCAGCTGATGTATTAATTAAATTAATGTTAAGCTTTAACATTAATAGAATTAATAACAGAATATGTGGCTTTCAGGCAGAGCTGTATCTGCAGCAGGATGCTGCACTCAGAGGAGCACATTCCACAGAGGCCAGAGTTGTCTAACAATTACAGTAGGGGCCTGGGCTTGGCTCCTATTACTTTACTTTAATGTCTTCTTGCAAAAAAGGGGTAATGTTTTCCTATGATATTCTTCAGATTCCTATGCAGTAAAATTCTATTCAGAAATATCATCAAAAAGCAGAATTTGGTGAGTTGGGAGCTGTGGTGGAAACAACTGTACATGCCAGGCAGAATTCATATCTTCAATTTCCATCCAAATCACAATGAAAAACTCTTGCCCTTGTTTCATCAGGTGCATGTGGGGCACTGCTCTGTGCCAGCTGCTGTCCAGGTCAGCTGCAGCTCTGGGCCTGTTTGCCTGCTTTAGTCTCTACGCATTGCTTCATATTAATAAATTCTCATTTTCTTGTATATTAATATATTCAGAATGACAATTGACATAGCTGCCAGCTGCTTCATATTGAGGCAGAACCACAAGCAGCAGCATTTTAGGGCCATATTAACAGCTTATTATAATAAAGATGCTATCTTGGAGCCCTCATTAATGTCAGTATTGCAGCTGTACATACTGCAAGTAGATGCATCATCATGATATAAAGTGTGTGTACAGCAGATGGAAACAAGATAAGGTGAAATCAAAGCTGTAATCTTAAATATGTAGTCTACTGCTCAGTGAAGCCACCAGAATTCCTGAAATATCCGTGGCCAAAAGAGCTGAACATAAGCATTTTAAGAAAAGCTTATGAAGAACACACAAACTGTAGGTCACACATATGATCATTACTAGACTGAAACAGAGAAGTGCTAAATAAATATATAGAAAAAGGCAGGAATTGTCTGCAGCTATGTCTGTTCTGCATGTGGGAACCAGGAGTGAGATGCCACTTTCTAATAGGATGCTGGCATTGGACTAGAAATAAGGATGGGATGTGGCACCTACCAAAAATAGACACTTTTGCAACAAGAGTGTGTGTGACACACCATGGTCAGTGTGTACAGAGCTGGTTGAGAAATGCCACGTTAAACTTAGTCCAACATTAGGAAACAGTGGAGAGAGACAAAGAGACAAGCAGCACACTGAGCTATTGCTCCATCAGTGCCCTGACACAGAGTCAGCTTTCCCAAGGTCTTCTCCAAGACGAGGGCCCTGTGATCCAGGCTGAACAATGGACATTGTGTTGAGCCTCCTTCTTCCACTATTTTTGTTGGAATTTGTCTTCAAAACTCACTACTAAGTAACATCTCTGGAATATTAGTCTCACCAGGAAATTTAGTTCAAATTGACTCATAATTTCAATTATTGCTGGTGAGGAATGAGTGATGTCCAGGTCTGACTAAATAAAATTTTCTTAGGAAACCAAACTGTACAGAGGTTAGTTCACAAGCTAAAGTAAGAAAAGTAATGCAACAGTTTGTTTGGTATTTTAATAACAGATAATTAGTGCCAAGGACATAATTCATACCAGTGTATGTATTAGTCTATTTTCAACACAGGTAAAAAGTTAGAAAACCTGTCTGGGAGGTATTTTTGGGGTTTAAAGGGAAGGATAGAAGGATTATGGGGCAGGCTCACAAAGAGAGTTTGTTAATGAAATTATTAATGAATTTTTCGACTGTAAGTGAAATTTTCAGTTAAAACTTCTGTTAAGAGGAATCACATGCATATCTTCTATAGCTTTAAACCACCTTTCTGCTGGGTTCAATTTTTAAGGAAGAAATACCAATGAGCAGGCTATCTTTACCAAGATGCATGAAAAAAATGTGGAAGTATCCCCCCCCCCCCACCATGGTCTGAACTGCAGAGTTCATTTTTTTTTTTTTAAATATTGATTTAAAGATTTTTACCAACAACCTGGGTCACGTGATACACAATGCTTACTGATAAGGTTTCAGCAGACATCACCAAGACTGGTTACTATTACAGAGTGAGCTGAATCTCCTGGTCAAACGACTGTGATTCAGTGTGGCTGCATTTAATACAGCCAAATGCAAGGTGATACATCTGGGAACCTGGAGGGCAGATTACAGCTGTAAGATGGAAGATTCTGTCTTGGAAAAACATGACCCTGAGCGAGACTGAAAAAGTCAATGGAGATAACAGCTTCAACATGAGCTCTCAATGCAAAGCTGCAGCTCAAAGGGCAGGTGTGTCCTCTTAGGGTGTGAGAAGGGAGGTATCAAGTTAGAGCTGGGGAAGTGATCCTGCCTCAGTAGGGAGCCACACCGAGATCACAACAGCAAAACTGTGTCTATTTTGGAGGTCCAAATGTGTGTATCTGGAAACAGGGGAAAGAGTTCAGATGGGAATCACACAAATGATACAGGAGCTTGAGAACGAGACCTATGGAGCTCGGTACATTCAGGTGCTTGAGGAGGAGCTTGAGAGGAGACTTGGTCGTTACAAATGTTGAATGAAGAGGTTCTCAGAAGGAGCAGGCAATTTCTGCTCCCAGAATTCATTTTACCAATAAGTGTTGCCACACAAGCACAGCAGAGCCTTCTGGGTTGGCAGGGAAGACAGTGCTACCAGCACCTTCTGGGAAGGCATTTCACCTGATAAAATTTCCCACTGGCACATGCTGTCAGTTTTATCTGGGCTCCACATAACAGCAGAATTATTTTATTTTGCTAGAGAGAAAGATCATCAAAAGAGAAAGTACCACACTGCCATACCCAAACTTTTACCATCTGGCCTTCAACTGACTGCTAAGGAGGCCAGGTCTGCAGAATAGAATGCTCTCAGCTGTAGAAGAATTAGTATTTTATTTTTTAGTATTTTTATTAGCATTATAATTCAGTGATCTGGCTGTCCTTAGTTATATGTGTAGATATAACTATATGTAAATACAGTAACATGTATCAGCTAAAGGAAAATTATCCTAGTGGCGCAAATCTCTTTATAATAGTCCTACACCTGCACATACAGGTGGTGTGGGGGATATTCCAGTGATTTCCAACAGGAAAACAGGCTGTGAAGACCATGCTGCTATCAGTTTCCTTCCCCTCTCAACTATCTCAATCAACAGAAATCCAAAGCTTTAAATTCAGAAATTACCTTGCCTTCTAAGAAGATGCTGAGCTAACTCAGTTTTCTAACTGTCTATGTGAGGATCTACTTTCATTTCTAGAGAAATCAGAGTGGTTCAGGGGACATTTGGGGTAGTTCACGTGACTTCCTTAAGGAAAGCCACAGAAGCATGTGCTGCACATAGCAGTCACTGAGTTTCTGCTAAGTGATGCTCCCAGTTCTGCTGAATGATGTGCAGCTAATCCCCAAATACCTGCACTGGTGTTGATAACCCCACCCACTAACTGCCTGAAAAAAAAATATCCCATGTCAGGTGTTCCTCCTGTAGTAATACCTGGCAGCAAACATAACGCAGACATTGTTTCCTGACAAGCTATACATGATGTGTCATGTTGCAATGTGAGGGAAGAGACATTTTTCCATGTTTACCACCCACTGTTAAACCTGCATAAAGAAATTCTGTCTCCTGAGTTTGCTTGGCAGAGAGAAGCTCTTCAGACCTTTCAGTCCTTAGGCTGTCCAAACATTTTAGGAAAGCTGGTGACTGCTCCCTTAGAAAAACAGGTTGGAGGCTTTTAAAATAACCCTTCCACATAAAAATGTTTTTCCTCAAGTTCTAGGAGTTAAAGGGATTCTTTCCTGTTTTCATGGCCTATGTGAGGGGCAGCACTGATTGTTTGGAGTGAATTCTCTAATGGCAAGTGCCCCCCAGCTCCCCAGCATCCAGGCTTTGCTGGTGCAGACATGAGGTCCAACCCCACTGTCCCTCTCACAACTTCCTGACAGAATTCAGCAGATCAGTCTCTACACTTCCATTTCTGAGACTGAGGCATTTTGGATACCTGAAAATTACATCAGCTGGAGGTGCTGAGCTGCATTCACCCAGTGACTGTTGCCACGTTGGTGCCTCACAATTTTGGTGCTGCAATTTTGCAGACTGGCTCACTCAGCAAGAGTTAACCAGCTTTTTGTGAAAACCCTGCAAGGTTGTCACAGAATATGTTCATAAATTGCTGTTGACTTCAGATTAAGGAAAATAAATGCTTGGATTTGGAAACTGAATTGCTTTTCTCTGTTTTAACTCAGTGGCAAAGGCAGAATGAAGACAGCTGAAATGCCAAAGTTTTGGTGGGCATAGCCTCAATTTTTGTTTAGCTGAAATCAAGAACAGAGCTGAACTCAAAGGCAAAGTAATGTTTGGCTGCTCTGAGGAGAACTGCTGATTGCATATCTCAAGCACATTGTTGAAGAGTCCTGTTCTGATGGCATCAACAGAAGGCCCTTGGGAGCCCACAGTTACACCTACCTGCTTTCCTGGGAAGAGAACTTGGGGTGCTCAGGGAGGCTTGGGGGAAGTCAAGGCCCAACAAGAGATTACATATAAGAAAAAGAGAATATTAAAAAGGAAATATCTTCAATTTTTTATCTCCTCTGTCTGCTGCCAAGGAACCTCAGACCAAGCTACACAGGAACCTTCCTTGGATCTATATCTTGTAATAATCCTAATTGCAGCTCAGTTGGTGTGTGCAAAAATCCTTCTCCCCATTTAGCAAAATGAAAGGTTCCATCAGAGAGAGCACATCTGCATGTGCTAAAAATGGAAATGCAAAAGCAATGCAAAATCTATTAAACAAATTTTTATTGGGGGGGGGGGGGGAGGGGCAGGAATCTAGAAATGCCAGGGCTGAACCACATAAAAATGAAGCAAGATGAAAGCCTGCATCAGAAGTTTTCCTTGCCAAAGAGGTGTGCACAATATTTTAAAGTACATATTATGCTGCATTGCTGTATTGTAGATCTAGCATTATAAAAACTCTCCTTTTAACTATTTGGTCTGAAAGAAGACACACATGGTTCAGGCTTGCACTAATATGGAAATGTCAAAATACCCCCACAAGTCCATTGACAGGCTCTGGGAAGAAAAAGAAAAAATGAAAGCCATATTTCACTCAATCCTTGTCCTATCAGTCATCCTTGGAGCTGCCAATCATTTCCTCCAGCTGTATATGACTGATGTGTGCAATGGGTAGGGCTTTCAGAGCAGTGGTTTTGGAAGTCCCCCAAACCATCCAGCCTTCCCAGCACTACATAAATTCTGCAAGAGAAAAGCTGGGTACAAGTGAGGTGACTTGAGCTGCACCTTGACACCAAGAACCATCCCTCTCCAAGCTCGCAGGCTGCTGTTTCATGTTCACATGTAGCCAGATATAGGGAAAATCCTCTTGCTGCTGCATTACTTACAGTTTTGTTAGTGGTGCTACTATCCTCAGTGTAAATAAGATTGGTTTCTGAAGTTCTGAACTGATCTGCCCTGGAAAAATCACTTATCTTTAAAAGACGTAGAAAGTCCTGTTTCTGCAGAGAGAAGAAACCCTTAGAGAAAAGGAGACTGGAAAGTTCAGAATTCCAGTACCTCAATTCCTGAGGAGTTTAAATATTTAGAAAACAAAATTTAAAACTGTTATCCCTTAATTGCACATACAGCAATGCTCATGATAACATTCTTAGTATTTTTCCTATTCGTTCTTTTCAAATGGAAACTGCCAGAACCAACTGAAGTCTTTAGGGACCACCATTGCCTTTCAAAATCCTCACCTGTCTGGCCATACCAAGCACCATGTCCCATATCAGCAAAAATCAGATTTGTGGCTGATATAAATCAATCAGGTTCTGTAAGAGCTCAAGATACGATTTAGCCTGAAATGTTAAAAGAGTAGAACTGCTACATGCATGTAACTCAGTATATCAGAGGCACATCATGTAGGTTGATCTGTCATATATTTTGGATACCTTCATTTACTCCTCAGTTCATTCAAAAAGTGTGGTTGCCTTAGAAACCACAAAAGTGCAGAATAATTCTAAGATAAACCAAACTGATAGAATCACTCAGCAGTGGCTCAGAGGTACACAGCCTTTTCATACATTCAAAAAGACATACTGCATTAAAAGCAGAAGAGAAGGATCATTTCCTCATTAAAAAATAGGGGTAAAGAGAAGTGGCTGATTACCCAACAGAGGATGACAGATCCCAGGATCGTGTTACGTGTTCAGGCAGCCTTAGCCTGGGAAATGCCCCTGGTCATCACGGTAATCCTGTGGGAAAGGAGGAGGCTGCAGAGGATGGGGAAAGCTCAGAGCAAGAGTCATCTTCTGGGCCATAATTGCCCTGCAGCTCTGGGAGGATGAAGAAAAGCAACATGCATGTCTCCATTTCCAGATGTTCCCTATAGAACAGACTCCCTCTGCCTGCTTCTCCTGGATGCATTTCCCCATCCGTGTGAAGTGCTTCAGTTAGGAAGTTAAATCTGTTCCCCTTCCCTGCTCCCCCTTTTCTCAATGCTGAAATGCTGAAACTTGTCTGCACCAAGGTGATGATTTCCTATCTGAAGGATATAAAGTGAGCTCCTGAATGGAATGTGATCTCTTCCAGCTAGTAAAAGTTTTATAACCAAGGACAAAAAAACCCTATAAAAATAAAATAAAATAAAATCAGGCACCTCAGCTGGTGTAAATCAGCACTGCCTAACTCCAGTGGAGCTTGCCTTAGGCAGGGCTGGAAATTCTGAGGTATTTCCAGTACATGGATGGCAGGTTTATTTGAAGCTATTAAAATTCAAGCCTTATTCAAAAAAAAAAAAAAAAAAAAAAAAGAGTAAATATTCCAGACTACTCCCAGGACCATCCTCCTTCAAGACCCCTCAGTCAATCACTGGAAATGCTTAGACAGGGACACTGATAGAACTGAGTTTTGGTTTATTTGAGTACATGAACAAAATAATTTACACCCACCATAGCTAATCCATGGTTTAGTATGAATAAATGTGAAGCCTCATTACTGATCCCCTTGCTGTACTACTTCTTCCCATTTGTCTTACATGCTTGCCTTCAGCTGGCAGAACACACTGGTGGCAGGTATGACTGGTATATTATACCTGGGGCAAGAAATTAAAAAGAGTTTCCCTTGGAAGGGGGTAAAGGTGCCTGATTTTTCTCCACTTAATGGCTTGGGAATTCCATCCTTTTTCTCTGGTGCTTCAAATGCAGCCACACTGCTTGAACAGCCATCAGAGACACTGCTATATGCTGGATCACACCTGTGGCCTCTCCGGTAGTTTCATCAGGGAGCAAAATTCACCAACTTACTGACACACTCAAATGACTCAGAAAAAAATTGGTTTTGATCTTCCTTGGTTCTTAAATTGCAGCAGATTGCTGACCCTGATGTTGAGAGGCAGCAGGAATGGGGGAAGGTTGGGAACAGGGCAGTGTAGCCACTAGACATGCAAAAGCTGATTTATTTCTCTAACAGTTGCTGCAGTTTGGGTCCTGCTTTAACCAGCCAGAGGAGAAATCCAACACCATTTATGATAGCAAAGTGACAGTTCATCCACCATGGCCTGAAGCCTGCACATCCCTGCCTGTCCTCAGGGATGTGCTAACTGAGGTGGGTTTTTTGAGTGCAGCAGTCCCAACACCCAGTTTTATTGGACACTAGAGCAGAGATCCCCATGATTCCTTAAGAACTAAGCAGCAAAAGAACCTCTGTAGATGCCCAACTCGATGTGACTCTTAATGACAGTAACTTGCTTGGCTGTTATGAACATTAAGCCTTGAGTAAGTACAGAAAAGTCAAAGCAATACATATGGGCAAAGGAGCCACTTGTAAAAAAGGCTGAGAGAATTCAAACAGCCCTTTATTTAATATAAACAAAGAAGCCGATCCTTCACTTTGATCTCATCTATCCTTCCCTCCCCCAGAAAATAGAGAAGCAGAATATAAAGAGCCAAGAATGCCAAGTAGGGGAGAGAGAAAAAAAGGCCAGATCACCAAGGTAAATGATTGACTATGAGCTATTCACTTCACAGGATGATGACACCAAGTTTTGTGTGTGGATCCTTCCCATCTGAGACAGGCTCCTCACCAAAGATCCCAAAGCCTCCTGCACTCATTTCACATCCCTGACCTGCTGCCAGTGCTGAGGAAAGAGCCATGCAGCTTTACACTCAGATTGAAGAAAAACAGCCCTCATGAAGTATGACCAGAAACAGCAAGGCTGAAATAACAATTATTAGGAAAGGGCTGGAGAGCAAGAAATACTCCCCAGAAGGGAGATGGCTTGGCAGGATAAAACATGTCATGGATCCACTTATATATGAAGTTCTTCTGCCAATCAGATAGTGTCCAGAGAGGCAGCTTGCCCCTCTGGGGGAATCTAATTTCAGACACAAGATCACTGGATTTCCTTTTTCCTCAGAGCAGGCTGTATCTGGAGATCAAAGCCCCACCGGGAGCTGGTATATAGTATATTCTCACTTGGATGGAATTGTAGCTCCTGTGAATGCAAACATGGCAAGAGGAGAATACATTCTTTATGTGACATTTCCCGTGTTTTTCTGACCACTCATATTGCTGGCCAGAAGAAACAGATTTAAAGGGCAGATTTAGTCAAATTCTGCTCTTTGTGCTTTTTCTCTGCTATTGTGGTGCTTTATTAAGGGTGATGAGGGATCTACCCCGCCTACCCCAGTCATCCTCCAGAGCAGGTAATATATAACTCCATTCATTGTGATGCTAACGAGTTCTATTTAGCTGTATTTAACTGGATATCATGACTCCACGCGATGACCTTTCACTCCTGGGAAGTAGTTTTAAATTTGATCCACAGCAAAGGAAAATCCCTCCAATTCATTGGCTGTGAAAGGTCACAAGAGAAATGTGTTTTGACAGTATCTGCTTGTGGTTCAGTTCTCAGTATACCTGAGCATCAAGCTGGTCTGAATCAGCTTTTGTGCTGGCAGTCTAAGTACCAGGCACCCTGAGAAAGCACTGTGGAAAAGGCAGCCAAGCCTCTGGCAGGGCCAGTTGGTGTAGGCAGTGCTTGGGGAGGAGATGCCCCATTGAACCCAAGGCATGTGCTACCCAGGATGAAACACAGAGGTCCTACTCAGCTGGTTTTTTAATGAAAATATTAAAAAATGCAAGTAATATTCAATGTTAGATACAAGCACGCAAAGATCTCGTGTAAGCATCAGACAGCGATGCCACAAAATACTCTTCTACATGTGACTTCCAGGACAAAAAAAGGTAGAGAGAAAAGGCAAGGACTAAAATTGTGTTAACACTGTGGTGTTAAAACTTCACTGGCCCCTCTTCTCCCCTTGGCTGGCAAGCCCATGCAAGCCATTCAGCTTGGAATTTCAAAATAAAAGACTGTAAAAAAAATTGTTTTGTCTTTCCTCGCTCCTTTGTGGCCATTCCCCATGCAGAAGTGTAGGGGCTTGTTTAGCTCTTCTCATCAAAAAATACTTGGCACTGTGATATGGTGTACCATTTACAGGGTGGGAAGAAGTGTTGTTTTACTAATTTCTCATTACTTAATGTTGTCATTATAGCAAAAACTAGAGCTATCAGTCAAAAAATCCAACCAAAGAAGCAAGCCACCACACCAAAGCAGTAAGAAGATTATCCTTCTAAAAGCTTTCAGGTAAATGGGGAAGGGCTAAATACTGTCAGCCCACTTTTACACCAAGAGTAAGGGAGACACAGGTGGCTGAAAAGAATTCCTCCCTCACACCAGCTTGTGGCAAAGCTCAGGTCCCAGATGGGACACTCCTAGCCTGAGTCACCCATCCAAATCAGAACAGGTGTATCAGATGTAACAGAAACCAGAACTTAAAAGACAATAAAAAGCACCAAAACCAATCTTACAATGGGAAAGCTTAGTCACAAAGTTGTGGCAGAAAAGCAGCTGTTTTTTGGTGGCTCTGATCAGATTTGTACAGCAGTTAGCTACTACTAAGGTATTAAATGAGGTCTCTTGATATTTAAAACTCCAAGGAGTGCCCTGAAAGTCAGTCTGAAAAGACCTTTCCCTTCCCTAAAATCTTAGAACATTTGAAAAAACCCTGCTCAGACAAGGATGGTTGAGGTCACATTAGCCAACATGAGGAAAAAGAACAACCTTTACACCTGCCTAGACATGTCCAGTCTATAAAAGAAACCAAACCAGGCTCAAAAAGCAAATATTGTCAGTAACTGATGCCCCTGCTGATTTCTGACTGTGACAGTACAGAGAAAACAAGCAAGTGAATGCCAAGCCTGCCAGAGACACTGAGCAGCCTCAGGGTTCAGAATTAAAGGCGTTGCTGCCACCAGGATGGTGATGCTAAGTCTCAAGAAGATGGTGAGCAACCAACCTCCGTTGCCATCAGCACACGGATGTCTCCTTCCTATGGGAGCAGTGACAGCTACATGAAGCAGGAGGGTAAAAAGCATTTGAAGTGCAGGAGCTTAAAGGCAAAAACACCTGCATGACTAAAAAACCCATTTGTTTGTGTCACCTAATGCCAAATCTATTCATTCACAGCATGCTCGAGGCTTCCCCACAATACACTCAATTCCCAGTGAGGTCTCTGGGCTCATTCAAGGAAAGAGGACAGCCAGGAGTCACCACAGAAGACAGTCCTACAACATTTACCAGGGAGTCCTCTATCCACCACGTGTAAGAGCTGTGTCCCGAGCACAGTGCAGAGGGTGAATTCTTACTTTACTATTAACTCATGGCCAGAGGGTAACTGACACCCAGCACAGGAGAACTGGTACAGGCAAAAATAAGGATGCAATGTGTGTTCTCAGGCAGATCAAATTCAAGGTGACTCTGACCTGTGGCTTTGGCACAACACTGGGACAAAGTACCATATTCCTACCTTGACACCTCCACTGTGGAAGAAGAAGGAGCAGTGCACAGCAGAACAGCTGAGAGCTCTCAAGAATCTCAAGTTCAGCCAAGTTTTAGGTTTTAGTGCTGTAAAAAAAAACAAACAAACAAACCCAACCCCAAAAAAACACCAACCAACAAAATGCTCTACACAAAACAAAGGTACAAGGCCTAGTCCAAGTGCGACCCTGCCTTTGTACTACAGTCAGAATAAAGAATAAGTAGACCAGGGACGCTCAACCCTTGAAGTTTCTGACCTAGAATGCAGAAGAAATACACAGGGTGGCAAGTTAATAAAACACACCTGCAATAACTTTTTTTGGAAACACGCCTCAGCTGAGGTACCTGGCTTTGCTCCCAACACTTAGAAACAATCCCGAAATGTCAGTGACTGCTGTTTAACAGACAGCACCATTTCCAGGGGGTCCTAAGTAAACCTGAACTGACAGATTTCTTTTTTGAAACACTGTAATAACTTATAAAGCTGTCAAAGTGGGGTTTTATTATTATTATTTAAAACAAGCTCCTATGTAAGTCCTTGTATGACAAATTTTAGCCAGCAAGTAATTTTTAAAGTCAGGACTCCAGATAAACTCCAGAAAGCTGAAAATATATAGAAGCTCTGACACAGCTTTAATTAGAGGTTGTAACCAGGTAAATTAAAAAAATGTTGGTTTGAGGCTCTTTGCTGTTAAAACGTCACTAACACCTCTGCTGTGTTGTTCATAAAATGCTTTAATGCAGCTGAACAGATACATCTTCCTAATACAGAGTTCAAAAGTACATTCATCCTAATGAGTCCTTATCTGCCTCTTGTGTCTCTATTCCCCTTTGCTCTGAAAGAGTACTGCAGGTTAATTAAGTTTGGTTAAACTGGAATTCTTCCTTCTGAGAGGAAAGTTAAAACACAAAATAGAGTTGTGACTTACAAAACTACTTTTTGACCATTTTAGACATAAATGGTCACCTGCAGAAGGGCCTTGTGGATCCAACTAAACTTCGAGCTGCCTTTGCCTTCGGACCTTACTCTGACCTTTCCCCTCTGAATAAATAAAATTATGTACTCTGTAATTACAAGCTGTTGCTGAGGTTCCTGTTTCAAATGTTCCTGTCATTGCTGCTTTTGCACAACTTTTAAATTCCTTACTGCTCCATCTCAGCTGTTTCTACAGACCAGCAAAAACCATTCTGATGGATCTCACCTTTCTCTTGGAATAGATTTTCATGTAATTCTTTCATAGTGAGTTCCAAATCTTGTCTCACTTCTGATGTATAACCATCATAAAGGAAGGCCTTGTCTGGCTTGGGTTATAGTTTAAGAAATAGTCAGATGTAGATAAAAATAAAGAAAAAAGGGCTTTCCCTGTTATTTATCTTTATGGAAGCTTTTATAATCCCTAAAGATGTCCTTTGTTTTCACTTCTGTCAAGTACTTTAATTTCCCCACTTAATTTAAAACCCCAAAGTCTAAGAAGAATAACTGATGGAGAAGTGCAGAATTCTTAGGACATATCTAACATGCAATGTAGTGCAGAGCTATCTGAGCCAGCATTAGATAATCAGAGGTCAGAAATTATGTACACACCAGGGTCACTGGCACCTGAGCTACCTCTAGGATCACACATTTTCTCAGAATTCTCCTCTCTGTGCTTCACAGCCGTCCTGAGCTACAGCCTCATCCCTGCAAGGTGCTGAGCACCACAATACTGAGCAACTTCGAGAGGAACTGAAGGGGCTCAGCACCCTGCTGGGTTGAGCTGAGGCTGAGTGATGTCGTGGGTGGATGCTTCCTGAAGTGCAGTTAAATTCACTGAGGCTTGGGTTTTCTGCCAAATGAACGCCAGCTGAGGAAGTTATGCCTGCCCAGAGGCTTTCTTCAGTGTACGTGTTCTACTTAAAAAAAAAAATCTACTGTAAGTTTTGTGTTCATAAACTGATGTTCTCCTTTTTCTTCCTCTTTTGCCCTCTCTGACTTCTGCCCTCCCTCCTCAGCTGCCAAGAAAGTGCCCCTTTGTGTACAGAAATGCCCAACAGTTCACAGAAGTTAACTAGAAAAGACACATTCAGTCACTTTCTGTCAAAATGCCTTGACACTCTCTTTCTGTCCAAAAGACCCTTTTGCTTTGGAAAGGCCCCCATTGAACACCTCCCCCCTTTCACCTCCCTCTTGAACTTACCCTGCAACAACAATGCAAAATAAATAAGTAAAAGAGGCACCCTTCTCCCCTGCCCCCAGCCTTTGCTGCAGCATTTGGTTGTTGCCATCTTCACTATTAATTTTATGCAAGACCCTCGCAAAGTCCAGACTGGTGCAAAACTGCTGCTGCTTGGCATTATATTCACAGAAATTCTGTTCCTCTTTCATGACATTTTGCTTTTGCCTTGATGTTGTTTTCATCTGGTTTCTTTGGCTGCGGGAAGAGATCCCCCCGTGCACGAGCCCCTCTGGGTGTGTGTGTCAGAGGGAGGGACCGTGTCACACTCTGCACCGAGAGTCCCCGGGCACGGTCAGCGCAGTCTGGAACAGAAACTCAAGGCTGCTTCTTTGGTTTGAAAACAAGTAAGTAGCAGATGAATTATCTCAAAATCAAAACACAGCTCTGGAAGTACAGACTGCATCATTTTGATTGAGGTTTCAAAGTCCTCCGGATGCCCATCTCCCCTCAAAGATACTCAGTGTCTGGTGTGACTCCTATTAAGCTGTGATATGTTAAGACAAGAGCTAATGGCACTGTTTAACTAAACCTTAGCTTTTTTTTGCAGTATAAAACTTTCTGAGACAGGTCCGGGAGCAGGTCCTGCAATGGGTAAAACAAACATGTTAACTCAGATCCCGTGTTAATGGACAAATTTATTTCTGGATCCACTTTGGCCAGAAATTGAGGGGCTTTGCCCAATGTATATCATCTGTCTAGAAATTACTGGAGGTTTTACACAAGGATGGGCTCTTTGGAATTTGTAGCTATGTATTTTTAATACTGTCAATAAACTACTTCCTTGAGACACAGAAGGGCAATAATGGGAGCTGTTAACAAAGTGTGAAAAGAAACGGGCAAGCAAAGGTTAATCACATGGCTGTCCACTAATGACCTCTCCAGCCCCGAGTTTAAACCCTCCGCTACTTGTAAAGACCAATCACGTGAATAATTTCCTGTCTGAGGTAGTCTTTATGGTTAAGAATAAAAGCTGAGCTTATTGTGAAAAGAAAGTGCTCAGCAGGGGAGAAGGTTATTATTTTTAAGCTGATCTAAACACCTGGGTTTCTCAGTAGACCCTATTAAACTTCCTCCATTATGTCTAAAGATTTCAATCATTCCTACCACAGTAGTAAATTAGTGTATTACTGCTTAAAGCAGATAAGCTGTAGTGATGGGGACATCCTAAGCTGATGCTGCTCACCCACCCTGAAGAGAGGCCTATGCAGCCGGCTCCTTCCCCATAAATAAGGCAACAAGGCCTGATGCCATCCCAGAATATCATCTCCTTTCAGTGTGTTGAGGTGTGAGAGGAACATTGACTCCTGCTGCTAACAGGGCCATGGCACAGACCAGGCCTGGGGCATGGGAAGGTGCCTGCAAGCGCATTGCTCTTGGAGCAGGGCTGTGCCTGAAGCTGTATGGCATGGGGAAACTTTGGAAAAGCTTGCTGCCATCTCTTCTAGATACCTCCAGTGACAGCCAGAAGGAAAGCAGAGAATACAGAAATGTGAGATATTCCTGCTTGAAGGTTTAGCTTTTGTAGCAAAAGGAGTTCTGTGAGTGAGAAAAAATAATGCTGTCCTGGCCAGTGGCTTTCTGCCCTCACTCCCTCTTTCTTCTCCTCTCACCCCCACATTATTCATGACATTTATTTCTTTTTCTTCTTGGAGTTATGATTCTAGAAAATGCCTGGAGATCAGCCTGTGCACAGAGGGAGTACACAGCTCCCATTCCTCCCATCACAGCTTGCTGCTGCTGGGATCCCCACAGCTCTGCGGCACTCCCCCACCAAAAGCAGCACAGAGCAGGGCTCCTTAGTGAGGGTAGCAGAGCCCAAGCCCTGGCCAGGCAGCCCCCCTGAGGCTTCACACAACGTGTCTGCTGTCCTGACTGTGGTTTGTTTATGGGCTTGTATATAAAGAGTGCCAGATTCTCAGCCAAGTCCCATTTATCTCTGGGTAAACTCCACCTATGCCATTTATTTCAGTCCTGATTTACACACATCAAACAAAATACCTGCAAATCTTTTCCCTTCTCAACTTCCCCAAAACGTCTCGCCTGGCACATTTAAACCAAGACAGTCTGCAAGAGTTGTAAAATGAGTGTGAAATTTTAACTCGGGTCAACATAAAGTGCCCACCTTACAGTCTCTGGAGGGAATGGTATTATACCTTATTAACCTGTTTAAAATGCTGCCTGGAAACTGCTTGCTATTGCACGGGTGGTGGCACTGCTTTTTCTACTTAATAAATGGAGTCCTTGAGTTTTCCAAGTGCACACGAGAGAGAAACTCTTCTGTTCTATAAACAACTGTGTGTCCAGTTTCCATGCACGGATACCCAATTTGTGCATGCAACTGTAGTTATTGTGCATTCAAATGGGGCACACCACTAGTCACGGGCCTGGGCTTCTTGCCAGTGTAAAAGTCAGCCCTTCTGTATGTAGAAAGAGAAAGCAGTATCCAATAGAAACAGTGCTCTGCATGCACTCACAGCTCTTATTCAAGGCTCTCAGAACAATGTCTAACTGTTAATCTTCCCAACACTGCCGTGAGGCAGGGAATATTTTATCTACATTTTACAGTCAGAGGAAACTGAGGTTAAGTGACTTGCCCAAGGTCAAAAGACAGATTTAATGACAGGCTCAGGATCTAGCCATGAGAATATGCTGCCCTGACACTGCCTGCTACACCTTGGAGTGGGTGAGGAGTAAATGTGTCCTTCCCGCAGCATCCGAGCACTGTCGTTTGCTAAAGGTCTAATCCAAGGAAGCGCAAACAAAAATCTGCAGTGGTGCCAAGATTAGGGAAATATCTCCTCTGTGGTTGGGCTCTTTTTGTGTTGTAAATGCAGAGGCTGAAATTTCCAGAGATGTGGATGCCCAATTTCCGCTAACATTAATAAGCTGATGTGTCCAAATCCTGTAGGCAGCTTTGAAAGCCTGTTTGTGCTTTCCCTCTTCCTACTATTCAAGCATAGAGTAAGGTCAGGGCTTTCCCATACCCTCTCCCTTCTCTGCCGGTGGAAAAATTCTGGCCATACCTTCACTTACTCTGCAGTGAATGGATAATGTCACTGGGGATTGATTGATCTAATACCCACAAAAGGCCAGAGGAGAGATTCCCTTGGTTGCCACAGATACTGGATCAGGACCTTATCTTTTTATGGCACTCATATCACTCTCACTATTTTAATATCTGAACATCTTGTGGTTTATAATATATTCCACTTCCTAACTCACCCATGAGATACAGAGGTAGCATTAATCACTTAATCCCATTTTACAGATGATGAAATGAGGCACATCAGACTCCATACTCATTTCAGTCTGAACTACTCTGAGACACTCTTGGCATAGGCAAGAGGATGAGATAAGCACCTGCAGCCAGAGATTTAGACACTGTCTTAGGAGGGGATACTACAGCAAGAATGAACAGCCCTTTGGAAAGTGCCTTTTTTTACATTGACTGCAAAGGGAGCCCGGATGATGAGGTAGTTAAAATCCCTCCCTTCGAGACAGATACTGCTGGGTCAGGCGAATCCCTTCCTAAATGACTTGCCCAATGCCATGGAGAAATGTTGTGGCAAAGGAAGACATTAAGTCCCAGACACAATCACAAGGCTGTTTTCCTTGGACTGAGCTTTGATTTCAGGTAAAAGATTTTTTTTCTTAAGGCAGGAAAAAATACTAATAAGTTTAAAACTATTAGCTTTGCTTGGATTAGTCACTGGGAATCTCAGCAGCCGGGCTCTTGAGCTCTGGCCTCTTTGACTTTCGTATGTTTAGATGTTCAGGCCCTAATGAGTTGATCTCGTTGATCTTTAGGTACCTATTCATATGCAAATCCTGGCATTCTACTTTTGCTAAATAGTCTTTGTATTAACACATGAAATAAATTTTTTAAAAAAGAAAGTCAGGCTGTGGTAAATCCTCATACTTAGGTTTGTTTGCATTTGGATAAATGATCATGGTCCCTCTTTATATGATCTTGCTGTACCCCTGTTAGGAAAAGGAGGGGGAGGGTTGGGTGGGTATTGAGAAATCCAACTTTTAATCTCTTCCACATCATTGTAAATGTTTTATCAAAGAAATGAATTGTCCAAGAACTGAGAGATAAAGATGCAAAAATATGCTAATTCCTCAATTTCCTCTTTGGCCAGATTTTTAAAATTACCACAGAAGGGTCCTCATTCTAGTGTCCTAGGTGGTTTTTCTACTAAAAAGACCAAATCTGTCTTCTAAGGCTCCAAAAACCATGGCCTGCCAGAGGGAGGACGCCTTTTCACAGCAGATTTTGCAGGTTCACGGTGCATGTGCATGTGAGAGACCTGTACATCACTGTGCCATGCCAGCACACACTCAAGAGATTTTGAGCATGAATCCTGACCCCAATAGTGAATGAAAAGCACTCAATGACTTCAAAGGGTCCGGGATTTCACCCATCATTTTTCAGACTCTGAAGCTTGCAATCATTAATGGTTTGTTCTAAAAGTGGTGGCTGCAGAGCAGTAAAGTCATATGGGAATTTCATTCAACTCTGTGACAAACTTCTACTATCTCTGTTTAAATGCTGTGTATGGTACAGTTATGTATATAATGCCTACAGTACAGTTATTTATATATTTTTAACAAGATTAGTCACAGAGAGTAATCTGAAACACAAGAAAACTCTTGAAGGGCCTTGAAACCTACCCTGGGCACTACATATACACTTGTATGTATTTATGGATGTGTGTAGGCACTTAAAACTTCCAAAAAAATCTCAGCCTTCATTTGAACAACTTGCTTGGAGTTGTAGCTGAGTTTCATTTGCTGAAGAAAGGCTGTTTAGGAGCAAATGCAGGTTGCAACAAAATGTTAGGAACAAACTGTCCAGGATCTTCTTTCACAACAATCCCACGCGCTTACAAATCTCCCTTTAAGAATAAAGTGGTAGTGCAAACACCTAATTAAAAAAACGGCTTGTATTCAGAGTTACTAATTAAAAATCCTCATGTTCCCCCGACTTTTTCCCCCCTCTGTGGAAATCTGCAAGTTATTTAATTGAAGTCCCATTTTGTCGGTGCAGATGCACGAAGTGTCTGAATCATCAAACAGATTTAGGGTGTTTTGATTGTTGTGTGTGCCTCATTGCTATTCCCAGAATGTCGAGCTGAGCTTATGCTGATCGGCAGGACTTAGAAGCATGAAACAGTAAAAGAGTCCTTTCTTCTCATCCCAGCCCCATCCCCCTTGCCCCCCTGGATTTACATTGAAACTTTGCCAATCTCAGATCGCACTCTGTCTGCTGCCTCTGCATTAAAATGGAGCTGCCTGCCTGTTTTTTTGGCCCCACACTCCATCTTCAGATTCCCCTTGGCTGCCCTAAGACGCCCCTCATGTTGCTTCAGAGAAACTTCTTTAAGAAGGCAATTTCATTTTCTCTCTATTTTTTCCTTCTTCTTCTTCTTCTTTTTTTTTTTTTTTTTAATAAAAATCCTTCTCTGTTTTTACATTTGTGTGCTGTGTGAAAAGAAAGGAGACAGAGGAGGAGAGAGAAGCCTGTTTTCGTCTAGAGGTGAAAACAGCCTGGTGAGCAGCAGGTGCAAAGCCCCAAAGCAGCTGCTTTCTGCTCTCAAGTTGAAGCGCCTTGGTCCCCCACCCTCCACGCCAAGAGCACTTCATATAATCCTCTCATGCAATTCACACTGTAATTGCAGATATCCAGACTGCTAGGGCTCATTTTATTATTATTTTTACTGATAACAAGATCTGCAAACAGGGGACCGGTTGCAGTAATTAGTTGTGTGTCGCTAGGCAGCTTCTGCAGAAGCAACTTGGATTCTTTTCCTTTCTTTTTCATTCTTTTTAGGGAGGGGAGGGCACGACTGCTTTGCCCCCTCCTAGCTCTCCTCTTTTTACCCCCTTGAAGGCCACTCAAAGTAGCACATGGAGAACTTTCCTGCTGGCTCTGTTAGGTCCCTTTATTATCTCGCCTGCCTCTTTCACTCCTTGAGTCGCAGGCTGTTGGATGGGTGCTAGCAATGAAGATTATTGTCTTGAGGACCAGCTTGTTTTCTCAAGGCTCTGCTTGTTACATTGCTAATTATGGGTCTATGGGATCCTTTTCTGATATTTGACTAAGTGGCATGGATTGCTGTGTAATCATTTCCCACTGGGGAGGGGGATCTTTTTTATTATTATTATTATATACCTCTGGACAACTTTTCAGTTGTTTTTATTTAGGTAATTGCTCTTCCCTGTAATCCAGGAATTCTTATTTTTTTAATCATATTATGGATTTCACCAAACACTAGTTAACATGTTAATTACTGGTAAATACACACTTCTTTTTCCTTCTGTTCAGAGTGAATACAGATCCTATGAATGTGTTGTTTGTCATCTGTACCCCTTATGTGTTATCTCTGTCTAATAGGACACTCTTGTTTACAGAATGAAAAGACTGAACATGGACATTTGGCTCCAAACTTTTGTTTTAGATTAGGGCTTAATGAGTTTATGCCTTTTTTTTTTTTTTTTCTGTTTTATTTTTCAAGCCAAAACATAAAGGAATAAAAATCAGTTTGATGACATAATTATTTTTAATAACCTGAACAGATTTTGCAGTGCTGAGACACCATACAAAAGCCGGGAAAATGGGATCCTTTATTTAGTTGCAGAAAGCTTGATCCAGCTGCCATGAAGTCAAGGCAAATTTTCCACTTAGTCAGAGAAACTCAAATCAGTGTGGAAGACCAGACAAGTTTCTTCCAGTGTGTCCTGGTAACACACCAGGGTCCAAATGGACAAGTGTGGTTCAGACAGAGGGGAGTGGAGTGGGGAGGAGATTCTGGTAGTATTCAGTTATTGGAAATGTTTTCAGTTTGCCTTAAAATGGTTTATTTTCCTGGCTTGTGCCAACCGTGATTTTTGCAAAGCTGTAAGTTACTGAGATCTTTCTTTTATGCTGCAGTCCCATGTTTTGATAAAGAAAACTATTGCTAAACTGACCATTGTAAAAAAAAAAAACCAAAAAACTTGAAAGACTCAAAAGCTCCAATAATCCCTCTGGATGAGTGCTGCTGGGAAAATGGTGCTTGGCTAGTGACTTTAAGAAACCTCAAGTCAGATTGACACAGAACTGGAAAAGTAAAAAAATACTTTATTTTGGGTACTGGATAAGGGAATTCAGACTGAGATGTAAATGAGAACAGTCTAAGGCTGATTTAACCCGTGCCATTCTATCTAAGATGTCAAAGACTCTTTCTGGCAATGAGGAACACCCCAAAACATTGGTGCCCTCTGGGGACAACTCTTCTCATGGGCCTTGACTCATATGTCAGGATGTTGAGTTTCACACTTTTTTATGGCTTTTTCAATCACTCCAAAACTTGTGTGGCAAAAACTTTCAGCTGAGATATGCAGGCCAGCTGAGTGTTGTCAGAATCCAATGACACCACGACAATAATCCAGCCAAAACACACTGTGCTGGTGCAAACCCTCCTTATTTATTACATTGTTTTATAAAGAGATACTTGCCTGAAGAAACATAACAACTCTGAGCTCTGCAGCCTCTGGTATGTTTGCCTACAAAGTTGCATGGCTTAGACCCATTTGTTTTTAAAAATGGCTTGGTAGCCTCTTCTCAAATTTCAACCCAAAGAGCTGCTGGACTTGGAGCAAAGTAAACACAGTCCAATACTAATTCTCAGCAGTCAGTCCAAAAGTGCTTTTCCCTGGGGGGGCCAACAGGGATGTCCACAAGCTTTCAAAATAAACATAATTCAAGGTGACACTGGCACACCAGGACTTGCATTAAGGATATGTCAGAAGTAGTAAATTGCAGGCTGGCAGAGTGGGAAAGAGCAGGTCAAGTGATATTGTGAAAAAAATCTGTGTTGGTTCCTGTGAAACTTTCAAGCAGTTCAGTCGGTTCAGTGTAAATGCTGTTAGTTGTACACCTACGCTGAATTTAATCTACAGTGTCAAAACAGTTTGCATTCTTTGCCATTAGAAATGTGAACTTCTTAGAGACACTCCTGAAGATGAGATTTATTAGGCTAAAAAGTGACAACTCCTGGCTATTTCCTGGAGAAATGTATTATTCCATCTCAACTAAAATTAAAACAGGTCAAGTAAACAACTCTGAAAGCTGGAAAACTCAATTTCTTGCCCATCCAATTATGCCTAGCTAGACCAGCCCGTACAATTTTCCATTATGACTGTTATGAACTGTGTGTGGTCCCCTGACTGTACCATACGAGCTGGAGCACCGGAGCACAATAAGGCATGTTAGGGGCTGTCAGCGTGTTTTAGGATCTCCTAATTCTTGTTCACTGTAATCACATTGCTGTGTACAATATAGCATTTGAGATGACCCTTTGAACAAAATTTCTTATTTACATCTACAGACTTTGGAAAAGTTCCGTTTGAGAGATAAAGAAAGTTAATTTTTTTTTTTTTTCATTAGATGCAATCAAAACTTTGGGTGCTAATATAGGAACTTTCTCCTTGGTCCTAGATTGCGGCCTTAACTGTGCTTAAACATTTTCATCCATGTTTATTTATGTATGGATTTTTCTTTTTTTTTTATACTGGCCTGCTTTGCCCCGTGATCCCCTATCCTGCATTCTGGTTGCTTTGCTGTAATTAATTTGTTTACTCTTTCAGTGCTGCTTGAGTAGAACACTGTAAAATCTTCTTAAGCACCAAAGTACCTCCAGCTCTTAAAGAAGAATCTATTTTTTATTTAAATCAAAGCAATACAATCCAACCAGCTTCTCATTCTCTTGCTCCTCCCAATGCACATATACTTTCCAGCAGTTACGAAACTGTAGAACCATCCTACAGAAAACAGCTCATATTTTCATCTCGGCACTTACCAGCTTTTTTAATAGTGCAGATGGGCTGCAAGAATAATCCTTCCACAGCAAATCAGGAAGTTATGGCACCAGCTTGGGAAAACAGTGACAGGAAGCAGCAGCACAAGCAGGATTTTCCAAAAGTGAGAAGTCCCTCGTCACCTGCAGGAGTATGGAAGATATTTCAGAAAGGCCAGCAAAAAAGGAGGAGTAAATGTCTCATTTGGCACAGTCACAACTTGGTGCCAAGGGTCTGTGAAGGGTAGTGTGCTCAGGCTGGGAGCAGGGTGGGATGTTCTAACTACTGGGAGATGTCTGCAGTGGTGGGAAGGGTGCAGGGGTCCCTGGGCAAGCATGCCTTGTCTCATTTTGGGACACCACTGCATAGAAGGACAGGGCTTCATATGGAGAGGCTGGACTCAGCCAAGGTGGCGTGAGTCCTGCAAAGCAGGAATGGCATCCATAATCACGTTAATTACAGTCATTGAAATATCATGAGGGAATAAGAAAGACTCTGTATTCCAATGTGTGTTGGAATCAGCCCTTTCCCTGCAGGTTAAAAGCACTATAGTGTGGACTGCATGAGGGAGGAGCTGCTCGCTTGTCCCCTCCTTTAACTCCTTGAGGTGTCAGAGTCAGTTACCCTAAGAGATCTCCTCACATGCCACTTGTGCTTTAAGTGTCTCCTCCATAACTGGTCCTTTGTCCCCGTATCACCCACTCATTAAGTATCAAATGGCCAACCCAGATCCTAGTCAACTCTGGTCTTTGTGATTATTTCAGTCAAAAATACCTTTGGGCTTTGCCTCTCACTTAGGAGGATAAATCTACAACAATTGTCCCACCAAACAACTCAAAAGGGTGGGCAATAACTCGCTCACCAGGATGCTGACCCCACCCTCAACTTCCTGCTGTGGGAAGAGTTCTGGTGTCCCCAACCTGCCTGCATCTCTCTGCTGGCATTGCTATGGCATCAGGGAAACCGGTGCTTGCATAAGTCCTGCTCCGTGCCCAGAGCTCTGGGACTCTGTAATAATGCTACAAGATGTAACTTAAATAAGAGCAGTATGTGGGCAGGCAGACACCACCCAGTGATTTGCATGTGCAAATACTTGTACCAAATTTAAAGGCTGCTTGTGAAACTAAGGCTGTAAGTATAGCTGAGGCTTGAAAGCAGTAAAAACCACCATTAAAGCAGTCCATTAAAGCACAATTACACACAACAATAACACACCTAACTGCTGTGGGCCCAATACAGCCATTCCCAAACTAGTCTGAAAGATTTCATATGGCAGGTTTCACATTTTGTGCAACTGTGCTCTACTGGTTTTATCTCTGTATGTATTAGAGCAGCACTGGAAAAACCCAGGTAAAGCTGGGGCCACATCCTGGTAGTCAACATAAAAAGTCATAGGAAGAGATAGTTATCTTAATTTCAGCAAATTTAAATAGACACAGGAGGGGAAAAAAGTGGGAAACAAAAATGGGTTAAGGCACTTGCCAGAGGTTATAAATTAGGTCAATACCCAGGGCTTTAGAGCACTGGTCCAGTGACACATCCACTGCACAGCCCTGCCTCACGCTGACCCAAACACTGAGAGTTTGGTTTCCTCCCGTCTGCACAACACTTAAGACACCTACTAATTTTCTACTCTCACCAGCAATGAGGACAAAGGGCAGATGACTGGATTTTGTTCCTCTGTGGCTGCCAGCTTTTCAAAGCCCTTCCACAAGCTTGAATAACATGTGTTGCATCTGGAGTTCTGAGGGCCATATTTTAAAGGGCTCACCACCCGGCAGCTCCTCCGGGAACACTGCCGGGAAGCAACCACCAGCCAGATGTTCAAAATAGCTCAGTACCAACTTGCTGAGACCTTTGGCCATTTACCATGGGGTCTGAGAGAGAACAGAACAATTTTGAAAGTCTGCAAAATGTAGTGTGCTGGGTATTTTTAAAATAAATGTTCTTCAAGATCTAGTATTTGTAAGCCAAATATTTAATGAGCCTTGGTAGCTCAGCTTTGGGCAATCTGGTTATAAAGCTCACCTATCTATGGAAAAAGGAACTGTTTTGCTTTACGAATGGAAGTGCACAAATTCTATGCCATGATTAAAGGGCTTTTTAAAAAATTGCAAATAGTAACAATTTTTGGAGACAAGCAAAAGGCCTACTCCATTCCCCCCCAGTTTTGTAATGGGATCCTGTTTTCCTTAGAATCATAGAAATTATTAAGTGGGAAAAAGATCTTTAAGATCATTAAGTCCAACCATTACCCAGCACTGCCGAGTCCTCCTCTAAACCACATCCCTAAGCACTTCCTCTACACATCTGCTAAATACCTCCAGGGATGGTGACTCCACCACTTCCCTGGGCAGTGCTTGACAACTCTTTCAGTGAATAAATGTTTCCTAATATCTAATCTAGACCTTCTCTGGTGCAACTTGAAGCTATTTCTTCTTGTCTTATCTCTTGTTCCCTAGAGAAGACGCTAATCCTCACCTGGCTACAACCTCCTTTCAGGGAGTTGTAGAGAGTGAGAAGGTCCCTCCTGAGTCTTATTTTCTCCAGGCTAAACACCCCCAGCTCCCTCAGCTGCTCCTCACAGGACTTGTGCTCCAGATCCTTCCCCAGCTCTGTTTCCCTTCTCTGGACTTGCTCCAGCCTGTAAATGTTTTTCTTGTAGTGAGGAGCCCAGGACTGGACACAGGGCCTGTGAGGTGTGGCCTCACCGGTGCCCAGCACAGGGGACGGTCACTACCCTGGTCCTGATGGCCACACTACAATGGCCCAGGTGCCATTGGCTTTCTTGGCCACTTGGGCACACACTGGCTGATTCTTACCCATAAACACCAACCCTATCATCACCATCATTAAGCTCTAGACAGTTAAACCACTCCCTAATACACAGAGCTACTCACGGCCTCTCCTTCCTCGCTTGTCCCTTCTGAAGAGGTTACAGCCATCCACTGCAGCCCTCCAGTTGTGGCAAGGATGGCAAGGATGTCATAGTCTTCCTGCTGCACCATGGCTTCCAGGTCCTCCTGTTTGTGACCCATGCTGCCTGCACTGGTGTCTCTCAAATATTTGTGTGCCTCCCCATACCTTATCTGCTGAGAGCCTGGGGACCTACACCCATCTCATGTATCAAACAGAAGGGTGGCTCCCAGTGTTAGCAGTGCCCACACTCACTTCCCCCATGTCAAAGCCAAACTCTTTAGCTTTTAAGTGCTTTTATTCATTTTTATAAGCCAAGAGTGACATGTTCACCAGAGTTCATCACAGCTCTATTTCTCCCCAGCCCCCCCCATTTAATTTTAAGAAGGGGCCAGCCCCAATATTTGAAACTCCTGCTCCATTTCTTTCCATTCTCTTTTTCTTCCTTCCTTCCTTCCCCCTCGCCCCCTCCCTCCATCTCCTACTCTGTCCCCTTCAGAAGCCCCCAGGATGACACCGCTCATTGATGCTTCTCCTTCATTAGCATTTCAGCAACTTGGCTCAGTAGTTTCAGAGACAATCCGTCATGAGAAAACTGAGGAATGTGCCCCATTTGCATGATTCTGTGCCAGAATGCAACTTTTTCTCAGCTGTTCATTGTGAAATTTCCCCTTGAGCCTTCAACTTTCCCATGAAGTCCCAGAAATCATATTATAGAATTCCAGACCAGCTGCAATGCTCCAAAGATTAGTTTTATGGACATTTTAACCAATCTCACAGCTCGACAAAGAGAATCACATACATAAGAAACATGGTTTTACTTTCTGTTGTTACGAAAGGCAATGTGCCTACTTGAATAAAGTCCTTTGAAACTACAAGAAGGAATTTATGCCCCATGATGAGAATGATCCAATAACTGTTGTGAATCCTTAGGCATATTTTTAACTTCCACTTGTACTGCCTTAATTATTTTATTCCTCTTACAATTAAATGTTTGTAATCCATTTTGAGAGTCTTTCTGAAATGAATGGATATGCAAACAACTTGATTGAAATGCTCAGTGCATATGACTAAAAGTTACTGGCTCTCACACATCAGCAGAACAAATCAAGCTTTTCGTTAGTTGGTTTTAGAAATCAAAAAGTGGATTATAAAAAAAGACAGGCAGATAAAACCTGCTTCTAATTACTTTCTAGAGGGCACCTGAGTTTGTAGAAATAGAAGAGTTTATTATATGAAAAGTAAGCAAGGAACTGAAAATTGGTGTGAAGCAATCAAACTACTTTGTCAATTAAAATGTATCCCATTAGGAAAATTAGGCACCTGTTCCACAAAAGTTAGACAATGGAGCATGGGAGGAGAACACTGCATTTTAACAATCTGGTTGCTAATTAAATTCTTTACTTTTTCCTATGTATGCCAATAACTATCATTTTTCCCATGTCATTTTTAACCTACTGAAACAGAACTCATTTTTAATTATTCTGCCTCTTAAAACCAGCAGATCTCTTCAATGCTTTCAGAGCCAGAGCATATAAAATACAAGCATTTAGATAAATATTTTAAATACTGTCTGGAGACTTTTTAATACAGATTTTTGTTGTCCCCCCCCTCCCCCTGTCAGTGGGGTTGGCTGTGTGAAAACCATCTTTGCTGACTCAGGTAAATATATGAAACAAACACAGGGACACACTCACACTATGGTGAGTGTATACTTATATATCTCCTTGCATTGTGTGTGTATATATATATATATATATATATAGTGCAAAAATCCTATGGAATTAAAGCTTGCCAAGATTAGGACTTCTTAAACAGATAAATTAGGGTTCTTCCGATGTGAAAGATAGGGTTGGTTTTTTTTTTGGTGAGAAGCTCACACGGTGATTAGAGTGAGGTTGTGGAAGATTTCATTAATTATAGGTGACTGGTTTTCCTCTCAGAGGACAGCTCAGGTCCCCCAGCTCCCCCTTGGCAGCTCATCTTAAATTGTTGTCTAACCTTTCTCTTAATTCAGCTCATCTTGAGCTGATGGGAACTGCTTTCATTCCACCTCTTGTGGAGGTAATGAAACAATCTTCTTATTCACTTGGTTCCTCTGAGCCAGTGACACACAACAAAAAACCCAGGGCCCTGATTAATGGCCGCTAATTAGCAATGTTAATGACCAGGTGTCCAAGAGCATGGCCAGCTTCTCTCAGCATGGAGTGATCCCTCAATGAGGGCCCTGCAAATCCAGCCCCAGTGACCCTTCCCCTCAGCTGCCAGTAATGAAGCTGAGCTCTCTCATTACACCCAGGAGAGGCTCAGGGGGAGGCCCAGGCCTTGAGAGCCAAACCCTTTCCTTCGGCTCTAGTGGGCCTTCCATTAATTAAGGTCAGCATTTTTGCTCTCCATCCCCCCCAACCTCAGCCTTTTCCCCCTTAAAAAAAACCAACAAAACAACACCAAAAATCCCCCAACCCTCAAAGGTAAAAGATTTGGATGAAGGAAGGCTTAGTTTTTTCAGCTTTCTCTGCTTTCCCAATGAAAAAGGTGCTTTTTCCCAGAGTGTTCAGGCTGCTTGCAGCCCCTCTTTCCCCTCGTGTTTTGAGGCCTCTGGATCCAGCTATGGACTGAGGGAAATCTTCACTGGATGCAGTTGCTCTCTGCCAAGCCTTCCCTTCCACCTCACAGTGAATAAGTACTTGTAAGAGCTCGAAGATGGAGAGATATTTGCGCTGGCAAAGCAAAAAAAACCATGTATATCAGCTAAAAACCCAAATGCACATCTCCACAGCTCAGGCTGGCCACACAGAAATGTATTCATATATTATTTCTCATCAACACTTTTGTTATGCTTATTATTCTTAATTTTAGACACATAAAAAGTGAGTTTCAACATAAACAGCAAGTAAAATATGCTCCTTTGGCTGCAGTTTGTAACTCCTTTCCTGCAGCAGCTCGAAGTGGAGGTGCTGTCTGCTCTCTGCCTGTGGGCTTGGGACAGCAGAAAGGGGAATTCTCCCTGTCCAGCTGTGGCCCCAGCCTGGGCTGCCAGCTGCTGCCTGAGCCTCTGATCATCATGACACAGCCCCTGTCTGTCAGGACAGGCTGGGGGCGATGGCAAGAGTTTTTAAGTTGTATAAATTGATCTTGATTTTGGCGGGAGGGAGCCTTTACAGGATGGGAGATGTTTTATCAGTGTGCATGCAGCACATGGCTACAAAAGAAGAGCCAAATGTTTAAAGAAATACAGAACTGCTTCATTTTTGCTTTTGCTTTCATTTTGCTTAGCAAATGTAGTGATATATGAGCAAGGAAATACTTGTAGTGCACCTGCCTGCAGCCTGTGTGGTAAGGCTGAGCACTTCTGGAGTTTCCAGAAACTTCAGAATTTGACTTTATTAGCTTAAACTTTGACAGTGCAAATGTTTTCTTTCAGCTGGAAGAATATTACTACAAGTTTCTAATTTTTTCCAGTTGTGCACTGTGAAACGAAGGCACAAAATTAACATGCACTGAAAGGGAGTAGTTAAGGGAGCTGATGGGACGATAGGAAGCTTTTTACTCTAGGTCACATCTTGAGCTGGAAGTGACAGAAAGTTAATACTGCAAGAATGCCATTTGGTGGCTGTTCTAAGATAAGGGGGAGCCAAGCTCAAGCCTTAATGTGTTAATGCCTTCACAAGTGCATTAACAGTAGTTGGGGACGTAGCTGGACACCATACTGCACCAATTGTTTTCCTATAAATCCTTAAGGGGGTGATTTCCATCTAACTGTGTAATACTGTCTCCTTCCAAATGACAATTATTCTCTGCTCTCTTGACCATCTGGGAATTACAGCAGTGACTAACATGGCAAATTAATATCAGGGTGATAATGCATTTGGATTTCTCCAGTACAATTTAATGAGTTACAGAAAAGAAAAGGTGCTGCCTTTTGACATGGCTGGATGCTCAGGCACAGGAGGTGACACTCCAGTGACAAGGCTACACTCCAGCTTCTATGCATAAATAAATTATTAAACTTTTCATTCTTGCCTCGAGACAGTTTTACTGGCACCCAATTTGACTAGAGAAAAATCTTGCAAGATACTCTGGTTCATTCCCTGTCGATTAGTTGCTCTCCATGGATCCTTGGACTTTCTAAGCAGATGCAGCCTTGAAATTGTGCTGCTTTCACCTTGCACACAGCAGGTTATTCAGTAAGGACCTGCTCTGGCTCTGGCTTGCTTCACCTGAAACTGTAATCCTACAGTGGGTCAGCTGTCTTTTAAAAGGTGTTTTTGAACCTGACATGGATTTTGAATGAAGGTTTACATCTATTCCCTATCCAGAAGATTGCATTGACTGTCATTATAGATATGAAAGGTTCAGTTGCCTGCTCTCCCAGAGACCTCCTCAGAGATTTTGGGTAAGTTACTTATGGCCAATGAAGGTTGCTACTGAAAAGATGATATAATGATGGTGAGTGCATCAAAAATAAAAATGAATTTAAAAAGCTGATTGAAAACAAAACCCACCCAAAACCCAAAACCAAACCAGAATAAAAATTAGCCTGACCCTTAGCTTCCTGTGAAGAGTCATAACACCATTGTCTTTATTTTCTGAATTCAAGACAGACTGAAGCAAGGACTGACCCTTCATGTGCATTTCTGTGGCATCAAAATCCTATGGGAAACCAGTGGCAATTGAGGGCTTTAGCTACATGACATAAAGAAGAACAACTCAGTTTTCAAAATATTGTTCACTCCTTGTAACATCATTTCTAGCACCATGCTGTTCACACAGCCATGAAGAGCAAAGCAACTCCTGCAAACTGTAAGAGCTTTTGTAACTCCATCCTACACATCTAATTGATCAGCTATGCCAAAAAGAACAAAAGTCTTTCTATAGCTATAGTTATTCTATTACAGGTTATGCAGATAAGACTACAACTAGAGCCAGACACTTTTTTTTCCAGATAAACCTTTTCCACTGACAAATACACATGATCACAAACTTTTCATGAATGGGCATTGAGTTCATCTCTTTTCTAGCTACAAGTCTGAAAATGTTTTCAATCTAAATTTACTTGCAGTTAATTAGAAAAGTCTAAGAAGCTTCAAACTGTGAAATATGAAATTTTTTTTTCAGTGTTTTAGTTAATCAAAATTTTGCCAAATTTTCACTTCAGGCCTTCACCTCTGTTATTGCATACGCACCCCTGTTATTGAAGAACCAGTTACCTGAACATCTTCACTGGCCTCCCTTCTGCCTCCTGGAAGCTTCTCCTTTCAGGCAGTGGCTGTAATGCCTTTTAAAAATATCATCAAAAGTATTTCCTTCCTTACATTAGAGCATTGCTGAAGCCATTGCTTAAATAAAACAACCAGAACTCTGACTGCTCATTATCTAGTGGTAGTTCATTTATGAAGAAAATAGGGATCAAAAGCAAAGTTTTGCCTAGTTCCAAACTTTGACAGGCATTCGGACACAGCTTCTGTTCTGTGTCCCACAGGGAAGGAAGAAATGAGAAACTCATGAAAGCAGTGACCATCACAGGGACCAAATCCCAATCACTGATGCCAAGGAAGTTCTGAGACTGACTCATGTAACAATGAGCTAGACCCTTTGGAAGATGAGACCTACATGGAGTTGTGAAATCAGCTGACAATAAAGATGCTCATTCTCCTTACACCCATACTGTCCCTGTTATGTGCCATATTCTGTTTAGTAAACTCTTCAACAACAGCAAAAATAAGTCTCCAAAACTACTGAAATCTTGGCACTGGCAATATTTTGCTTTTATTCCATCTTGGTTTATGCCTGCTATAAAGTCCCAGTAAGGATAAATCTGAGGAGTGCACAGCAAGCATAGAGTTTGGGATAAATGTTTTGATTGCTGAGTTAAATTCTTGGTTTATCTGACAATTGACTTTGCAACTACACTTTTTCAGGATTTTATGGATGATTTTCCAGTTGCTTTTTCTAATCACTTTCCATTACAATCTTTTGCCTGTTTTCCCCATTGAAAAATGGACGTGGAATTACTTTTTCAATAAGACAAGGTGGAAATTCATTTGGTAATGTTTGCAAAGCAGTTTGCAATGATTGGTTTGTAGCTGTGCTAAATACAATGTACTATTAATAAAGTAATTAAAGAAAAATAAATAAGGAAGGAATTATGTGGATTCTGATAAAAGGCAACTAGTAACAAGGGAAGAATTTTGCCCATTATTGGAGCACATAGCTCCATAGGCAAATTAAAGCAAAGGCCCTGTCCTCAAAGTTTTGGGCAATCCAGGCTACATAATAGATTTGAGAAGAGCTACTCCAGGCTACTGTGTAATTACAGAAGTATTCACTCTTCTGGCTCCCATTCTCCTTGTCATGTTCTACCTCATTGCCCTTTATGCTAAAGCAAGCCTTTGTTGATGAGGGAACGGAAGCAGTAAGGACAAATAAAGCAATTAGCAGGTAGGGGGAATGCTACCACTGTTTAAGGATAACACACAGCTTGTATTGGGACGTTTATTAAGTAGAAGTCTAGAGCCTGCAGGCCAGAAAGAAAACACAGGTAATCCAGAAAAAAATCCAAAATTTTAAAAAGACCCTTTCTCTTATGTATGTAGTATTCAAGAAATCTTGGCAGGAAATAAACATTTTCAAATAGTCTATACAAAACACCCATGATGATTTTACTTAATATATTTTTAGTGGCTTTCTAATTCTAATTTCTAATTTCAGCTTTCTAATTTTACTTTTTTAAATACCAGAATCTCATCACAAGAGCGCTCTTCTCTCCTGTTTCATGTGTGCATTGGCAGTAAGCAAACACCAATTTTTGAAGGGCTAAAATCTCATTTAAAGTTGCTGCAGAGCCAGCCAGGAGAGGGAGCCAAGACCTCGAACAAACCTTTCTTCCTGGCTCTGTGACACCCTGGGAAGGAAGCTGAGCCATTTTGGCCAGGGCTCCTCTGTGCTCACAGGGCTTGTATGAATGCATTGCATGAGGAGGGGACAAAAGTGACTGGGAAAAAAAATTACACATGGAGTCCCCAGGCGTCAAAGGTTGGATGACTCATGGTATAAGGGAAAGAAGAAAGCAGAAGGATAAATGAGGACCAGTGGAAATGAGCAGTACTGTAGTTCCTCAGTCATCAGGAGACCAGGACTGGAGATTGTTACAGTCCATGGACTCTGGTTCTCTTCATAACTCATTATCAGTTGAATTTGAGATAGGTATGAAGAAAATAATAGATTTTCTGCTGAGTGTGGTGGACTGAAATCATGGATGGTCTAAACTCAGATCAGAACTGCAACCCCAGGCACTGCAATGCGCTGAAGTGCTGCTGCTCCTCCAGTGCTTGGGTGGAGTTTGGGTTCTGATCTCCAGAAATAAATCTACATTACCCTTTATCTCCATAATACACCAGTCCAAGGTGGAAGGCCATTGCATGGGAAAAAAAAAAAAAAGAAAACAGAGAACATGTAGAACATGAGAGGACAAAATAACCATGTTTTTAACTTTTAAGAGAAGAAATATTAGAAATTAGGAGGATCATTTCATTCAGGGCAATTTTTCATATTTTTCCAGCTGAAAAACTAGAAGAAAGGAGAAGATTCTGAGCCCAATTTAATTTAATCTCGTTTTTTTCCATTTCCAAGTTTTCAGTATTTATAAATATAATTTCCCTTCATTTTCTTCCAGTAAAATAAAAGACATTGAGACCAGTCTGTAATGGAGAAAGCAATCATTAGAAAAATTTAAAAATTCTTTTTTGCTAACTAAACTGAAAACTGTATTTCAAACTAAAACAAAAATGGCTTCATTTTGACTCCTTTGTCCTCAAACTTTACTCTGAAATGATAAAATGTTGAAGTGTACACTTCTGGCGTTTTTTTCTAAAAATCTTTAGGAATTTCATTTTTCTTCAAGCATTTTAAACATTTTTAATTATTGCAATTGCTACAATCATTTATTTGTAGACTCAGATAACAAATTAGTTCCTCAAATTGATTTTTTTACTATATGGTTTTGATTTCTTTTTGCTCATAGTGCAGATACCAACTTCTCAGAAGTGCATCCAAAATAAATCAATCATGAATAGTGACAAACTGAATTGAAAACAAAGAGAATTTTTTGTTATTTTTTAACTAATCTTACAGATCAAAGTATTTGGATCGGAGACAAACACATTATACTTTATTTCCTGAACTACTTTCTCTTTCTGGAAGCCTGGCAGTATTTCTTCAGGCACTTCACCCAAGCTTTGAAATGGTGAGGTTATCCAGATCCTCCAACAGGAAGTGAGGGATCAGCTTGGAGATGTTTCTGAACATCAACCCCAAGAATAGAAATCAGTGGAGAAACTTCTCACAACTCTTTTCTGGAAGCTCAGGGGAAACAAGTTAATATCTGTGCCTAAAGTTAGATGCCAGGAGCATTTTTTACTCCTTCTGGTCTCTGCAGAGCAAGATCTTCCTCAAGCAACACTGATACCAATCTGCAGAAGAGAAGACTGAGGCACATGGAGAGGCAACTCTGCATGGAAATGGTTGGCTGGAGACCTGAACCAGATACCTGAAATCCCATTCTGGTGCTCTCTCCTTGAATCACAATGTGCTGGGGTGCAGGGAAATCTGCCTTGCTACGCTTGCTTTGTACATAAACACACAAGTTAATTTCCCAGACTTTAGAACCTGGCCACGTGCTGCAGAACTCTATGGATTATTGTGTTTCCAACAAGTGGGAATAAAAGCTAGAGCTTGCTGTATGAATGACTGCAGACTGTGTCCTGTCAGTGGCTGCGTGGCAGTGGCAGAGACAATATCATGAATCCCCAGAGCTATCCTGTAAATCTTTGTTAAGTCAGGGGGAGTTTCAGGTCTGTTATTAAATGTTCAATTACAATCTGCAAGCAACAACAGAAGCAAATTGATAAAAATAGGGTAGGAGACAATAGATTTCAAGCAAAGGAAACCACTAAAATATGTTTTTGTAGAGAGTCTGGAGTAATATGAATAATGAACAAATTTGTAAAAATCAAAGTCTATTTGCAGATGAATAATAAACAGGGAAAAGGGCAGGACTGGCTGAATGAATTATGCATTATGAATCATTTAACAAGCATCAATATCTATAAAGATAATGGTTCTAATGTAAATAACAAGCTTTAATATTTATGCAGCCTTAATAGTCTGGGGAGTCTGTAATGACAGCTAAGAATTATACCTCCCCTCAGTGTTTTTCAATGGAAAACAGGTTTATCACAGTGTCACAAACCCAACACAGTTTCATGCTAGTTTTGATACACCCTTAACTCCACTTTGGACCCCGTCTGCCCTAATGCTGGAGTCTGGACAGAACCACCACTTCTAATTGACAGCAATGCCATGGCAATAAAATCAGAGCCTTCTGAGCTAGATATCACAGAGCATTCAAACAGTGACAAAGCTGGCTATTTCACTTTCTGCTTTGAGATAAGGATCTCTGTACCAACTTAGTGCAATCTCAGCAGCGAGAGGAGAAATGAAATGAAAAGTGCCCTCCCCTCCCCTCCGTGCACACAGTTCTGTGTGGGAACAGGAGAGGCCCCAGAAAGACCTGTGCAATCACAGCTGGGCTGTTTGTTGCCTGGCCCTGTGCACAGTCACACCTTGTTGCTCCTCTGCCACAAGAAAGGGCCACCCAGCCCAGCAGTCCCAAGGCAAAGGCAGAAAGGTTTCCATAATTCCTGTGTGTCATTCTCACCTCACGGAAGTGCCAATGTGCCAGCATGGGCACGACCCTGCCTGGGCTCCCACGGCTGACAGCAGTGCCAAAAGTCAGGGAGTGACTGGGAAGGGATTGGGTTTCTCTACCCCCTTTTTGTTAAACTGAGGTTACATCACAGGAAAAATTGTTTATTCACAGGAGCAAAAGCAGCTGAATGTAGCACCATGCACCCAGCCCCTGATCATGGCAGCAGAGGGCCCAGTTTTCCCAACCATTCTTTCTCTTTCAGAGCAAGAACACTGATTCCTAAAGAATTTTCCCACAGACCTTGGGGAGACAAGGTTGCCATGTCCATTTTCCTTCTGTGTGGCCATGGATTTCTGCAAAACCTGCTTACTTGGAGGTCTGATCTGGTACTTGGAGGTCTAATCCCCAGCTCTTAATTCAGATGCAAAACTGGCACATACTAAGGGTGACGCTATATTGAATTGCATAGAACCTGCAAAATATGTTGAGGGTTTTTTTAGAAATAACTTGACCTGCAGGATATTAATATAATGGCAACTACCCCTGCAGGATATAAAACTGGCACTGACTCTAAGAACTTCCATTAGTGTTGTAGGTTTCTAGGCCCAGTAATGGTCATTTCATCTGAACATGTGGAAATAAAACCAAACCATAATAGGACTTAAAAAGCATTCAATGCATATTTGTCCATAAACACATCATATAAATAAAAACTCTTTTTAAAAAAAAGTGCCAAATGAATCAATGTGTATTCTATTATGGAATAACAATATCCCTTACCACATGTGTTGCTGAAGCAAATAACTTTAGCTGGTACAATAGTATTTTCCATTTTGTGGTACAGTTTATATTTTGATCTATTGATTAAGGACCTGCCCCTGAGGAAGTTAATGACAAGAGTTCCCCAGGCTTAAAAGAAGGAAAAATGTGTAAATGATTTGGCTGCAAATAAGGAAACAAATGTATTTCTCCTCCCTTTCTCCTAGCGAGAGTGAATGCTGAATACAAAACCAGTTGAAGACAGTGGAAAGATTTGCTCTTTACTTCAGCAGCTGGAAGTAAGTTTTGGATCTGGCCCCTAAGCATGTATGCGTGAGATAAATTTTGGCACTACTGGAAACCCCACCTCATACCTCCCACTGTGAACATGTCATCTTTCTATGTGCTCATGCATGCCAAAGCTTTATCTCTTTTGAAATATTGCCCAGAATCAAGCTATGTTTACTCAAGTAATAGGAGATTCACTTATATGCAATAATTTCTTCAATGGAGAGGCTGTCTTTCCACAGTTGTACTTTGGACTTTGTTCCTAGTTTAGCTTCTGTTTTTCTAACTTGATGTTTTTATCCAGGTTTGACAAGAGGGTTGGATTTTTGTTGGGTTTTTGGTTTTAGTTTTTTTTGAAGTTACACACCTGGAATTAGCTTTTCCTGCCAAGAATTACAGTGCACCTGGAAGTACTAAATCATTTAAATCTGTTTTTTAGTGGTTTTGCACAATGGAATTGCATGTCTTTAAATCTTTCTTACCTTTTGCAAAACTAAATTGCAACTCTAGACAGAACATTTTATGAGTATGTAGATAGTGATATCATGAGATAGTTGTGCCCTACTAGTGTCTGCCTCTTAAGGATCCCAGAGGCAGTTAGCTGAGAACTACATCTCCGGGTTTCTTTCCTCTGCGGTGGCTCTGCTTACCTACATAACATATGGAAATGTGAGCATACACTTACAGCAGATTGTTTGCTATGTTTACACCAGTTCTAACACTAATCCCCATTAATGTTTGATATTGCTCCCAAAGAGTTTAAATAAATGTCAGGCCTCAGATCCATTGCATACGTGTTAGGCATCGTATAAACTTCAGGTAGAAAGATACTGGAACACTGTGGGGTGCCCTTTTTTTTAACATTACTTTTACTGACTGGATTAACCACATCAGTGTATGCAAAGCCCTGCTACTTTCATGATTTCTGTCATCACATTTAAGAGTCCTATTTTCAAGAAAAACATAAGCCAGTTTCCCATCACCTTAAGAGTCCAGTGTCTTGCTTCTGCTCTCAGTTACTTCCATTTATCAAATGTGTGTGTGAGTGCAAAGTGAAAGAACAGCCAGATGCACACAAACATAAAACTTTCTTCCCCTCTGTTAAAGAATATCAGACACAGCCATACTAGTTGCACTTTGCTGCAGAACAATAACCACCAGGGTCATGGCATAGATTGCCCCAGGCTGTGTAGCCCATCCAGCAGCAGCCTGGGTGCCTTAACTTGCAAGAAAATATTTAACTGCTGTGCAGAGAGATGTGCAAGGCAACACCCTGCGGACCACAGAAATGACAAGTGCCAGGCAGATTCCCAGCTCAAACTGCTCCTTTTCCCAATATGAGCTGTATGTGCTTACTGGGACTTTATTTACTTTACAGTAGAGACATCTAGAGACCTTCATTCTTAGCCCACCACGTGGACACTGAAGATGGTCAGGCCTCCTCTGTGCCAGGCATTCCCTTTCTCTCTCACCTTCCTTTCCCAATTTGATTATTTTACATGAGGCTGTTTCTCATGCTGATTTTTTTTTTTAATTACTGTTTCAGAGGCTCAGCTCTGAGGCTGCAAAGCATTCCTATCCACCACCACTACCTCTATCAGACATATTTGGGATGCAACCACTTTGCATTTAGAAGACTGCTTCTCATTATGTTTACATAGTGCCCAGTTCAACAGGACCCTAATCTTAGCTGAAGACTTTCTGAAACCCTTGTATTGTCATACAGGCAATAGCAACAATATTCAGCTACAAAAGTCACCAGCACAAACGAGCAACACTGTGGGAGAGTGCCTGGGGACAACAGTCAAGAGTAGAAAGTGGTTATTGAGACAGGCTTGTAATTGAACAGAGTTGATCTGCTCCTTTAGGCTAAAGACAACTAATTTTCACTTCAGCCAACCACAGAAAAAGTAAATAAAAGCTGTAGACACAGCCATATCTCTTAGAACGCAGTGTTGTTTAGTAACAAAAATAATTGGACTTCACAAGTTAATAGGTTTTGCAGCAGGAGATAATTTTATGTTAAATGATTAAGCTGTGTCTCAACCTTTGCTGGGCTCATTATATCCTTTAAGTAGTTCAAGTTTCCAGATAACCAGCAGCAGGACCAGGTAAGCAGGCAAAATTAGTATGGCTGGGAAAATTTGTATCTGTCACACAGGTCTGGTTCCCACACACTCTGGTTACATCATTACTTAGTCTGTTAACTAGGAAACCAATTAGGCCAGAGAGCTACTGTCAGGTGACCAAAACACGAAAATGCACAAGAAACCCTACCCGAAAGATGGGATTTCAGCAGAGGCCCACAGATAGCCGACTCCTCTTCTGCTGCACTGCAATTTTCGTATTTCATTTCACCTTTGCTTTCAGGCTGAGCTCTGAGGTCCCACAGATTGATGGTTGAAGGAGCCTTGTTTCTCCCCTCAACAGGTGCGCTGAGAAAATTGTTTCCTGCATCAAAAATTACACAAAATTATGTAATAATTTCTCCCATTCACTATGGCAAATTTCCTTCTCCTTCACACCTTTTAATTTACAGGGTGAGAACAAGGCAGTAGGTGCAGAATTGAATGCTGCACTTTGGTTAACAGTATGTTCATCTTAAAGGAAAAGGTTGTGTAAGACCAGGGTGCAGCTAAAATTCAAGGCACAAACACCTTCAGCAATGATTGTTTGTTTTCTGCAAATGCTGAAGACATTTCTCCATGCACAGAGGAAGCACAAAGGTCTCTGGGCTCATCCTCAGCAGAGAAGTGCACGGGCAGAGGAGGCCAGCATAGGGCACTGGGAGGACAGGTGAAAGCTAGTTTCCTGTAAAGCATGCATAAGAAGGGAATAAATACACCTAATTTCTATATTATATCACTGATCTGGCTAAAATACAGCTTACATGACTATAATATTTTTTATGTGCATGTACTGTAGACACATGCTCATTATATATAAATGTATGTGTATGGCATACTACAAGTGATGCAGATATTTTCTAGCTTGCACATCTTTCCTGATTCTGGCATCACCTGAAGAGCTCACTGACCTGCTAAGTCTTTGCTCTTACCTACAGAAAACCTGCAAACACCTTCAATACCTTTGCTCTGGGCCAAGAGCACTAACAAGCCACACGCTCTTATGTTCTTGTTCAGATTTGTTTTCTGTTAGGACAAGGAGAAAGAAGGAAAGAGTTGATTAAACCTCACCTCAAAAGCCTCAAGAAGAGACTTCATGAACCAGAGGAGGGCAGGCTGAGGGCACAGGGGGCCCTCCCCCACTGGAGGGTGATACTCAAGTACCAGCTCTGCTGTTTGATCCATAGCACAGTGCCATTGGGCTAGAGGGTTTCCTCCAGTGTGGCCCCCTTCATTTCTGATGACCTGTTATCTTTGGGAAAATTTTTTGGAAAATGGTTATCAGAGGAAGAAAACTAATCAGAAATACTTTCCTTCCCAATGATTTTGTTGAGCAGACGGTTTGATCGGTGGGTAGAGAAGAGCAAACCAGTCCCTGCCGGATGCCTGTCAGCTCAGGGAACCAGGCTCTCACATGTTTTCCAGCACAAGCTCCTCATTATTAATTCATGCTCCAGGTCCTCTGTACATGCTGTTACTAATATTAGGTTTCAACAGAGTAATGAGCAACAGCAATAGACTGACTATCTTAACATATTTTAAATAATGTTTGAAATATTGAATTTGAGTTTGGATTTTTAATTAGAGCCTGGGCAGGGTATTGACAATCTTCCTACTGTTTTGCAGCCAGCAAGCAAATAAGATAGGGATTGTTCTGATCTGAACACTGAAAGCCAGTCTGATTTAGGGGATGGATCTGAAATACAACACCAAACTTTAAAGCATGGGGGAAATTTGGCTCTAGCTTCAGCAGACAGACTTTGACCCATCCCTATACTAAAAAAGGACTTTTGATATGGGACTTTTGTAAAAGTAAATAGTTGTGAGACCAGCACTTACAGATATGCTCTGGAACATCCTGTCAGTGAGTTGCCCAGGGACAGTTTGACTCTCAAGGACACCACTATTATTAAATAAAGGGGATATGGGGTAACTGGGCATAGAAAAAAGTAATTTTTGTGGTATAAATATAAATATATAGTATAAATTGATACCTTTAGGACATATACAGTAGGAAAAAAAAAATAAGGCAGGCAAGCTGTGGGTCTGAAACCCTACAGGGCTTCCAAGTCCTTCCCACTGCTGTGCTGCAAGCAGGAGCATAGGTCAGCATCTCTTCCTTGGTTGGACATACATATATTAAAGGATTCATTTAAAATTGGAGCTGGGTAAAGAGCTAGAGCCATTTTCCTGTGAGCATGCTCATTTCTGAATGTGCTCCCTTTGAGAGGGAGTTCTCAGTGAAGACTTTGCTGTTCTGGAACTCACTCCTCCCACTTGGTCTGTTGGAGTCTGAATACATTGACCTACGGGGCACAGTGCGAAGCCTAACTATTTTCCCAGGATTTTTCTGAATGAATGACTTGAGTAGGTAGAGGGAAGAATGTTTCATTTGTACAGTACATGGAGGCTTTTAATTAATAATGTTCCCATTTGAATGCCTATTGTATTTTTAAATGTGCTTTGTACATAGACCTAGAGCATCGGATAACTGCAGGGGGTTTTTTTCCAATTAAAACAAAAAGAAATCTCACAACAATGTGGCATTGCTGCCACATGTCTTTTTGTGATATCTTTATACAGTGCCTAGCACAGTAGTCTCTGATCTGGACCATGACTTCTAAGTGCCAGCACCTAGACAGAACTGTCCAAACTATGCCAGATCTCAAGGAGATGAAGTTTCACACCAGTTGGAGAGCTTGACCCTGCTGATCATCACTGTAATGCTGGGGATGTTCTTCAGTCAGTCGCTGACATTAGAGAAGTGCCCAGGCTCCTCAAGGCAGCTTTACCTTTTTCTTGTCTGGGTTTGGAGCTCTTGAGAGATTGGGTCTTTTCTTGGTTACGTTGGGCATTTCATATTTTTATAACGTGAGAAACAGCCTGGTGAGTCTTCTCACAGCAGACAGGTTTTGTCTAATGAAAATAAAGGTCTTTGTAGGAATTGAAGTTTGTACTGGTTCCTACAGTTTGAGTAAGAGTTTTTCAATGTTTTTTTTTTTTTAACCTTTCTCAATAAAAAGATACTCAGTTTTGATATCACAGATTTCCAATTTTTTTTGTCTGCTTTGGTCCTCTCCAAACACCCTGACACAGCCTGAAGAAAAACATTTTATATTTTCGTATTAAAATGTCTCCGAATTTAAAATTTTCCTACAGAGAGATTTATTTAGCTGTTGGGTTCAGCTGGTGGTCTGTGGGTGAAATGTGATTCAGGGAAATGCTTTTATATGGTCCAATTCTTTCTCCCTGTGGGAGATGCAGGCACCTTTCCTGTAGGACATGCTTCTAAAGCACCTGAGTACATCCTTCTGTGCCCGATCACCACATTTTTCTGATTTCAGTCTGCTGTTACTTTTTTTTAAATCTACACCTGGACCAGGGTGTCAGATGTTTTAAGGAGACAGGTGAGGGCGCTGCCAGCAAACTGGAGTTTTATTGCTCAACTCATTGTGTTTAAGCTGTTTTCTTCATGAAGAAGTTGTTGTGCAAAGACAAGTACCCAACAGGCTCTTTCCACACACTGCATTTGTCCTTGTTGTTTCAGTTCTCTCTGTGTTTTGCTGCTGGAGCAAACCACCCTTCCTGAAAGCCTTAAAAACCCCTCCTGCCACCTCCGCTTTTTCATTCCTTTTCACTGAGTAGGCTGCCAAAATTGATTTCTGGTTATTTACTGCAACATCTTTTACTCCATTGCCATGGGACCTTCCCTCCCTGATCAGGCAAGCGCATGGCAAAGGACCAGGTGAACTCAAACCTGTCACCAGAATCTAAATGCAGACCTCCTTTGAGAAACACCATGGAAAACCACACCATTTTTCATTCTATCTGAAAACCCTGTAAGAATCTTACACTTAAATCAGGTATTGCACAAGCTTCCTTATGTAGCTCACCACAACCCTGATTTGCACTACTCTTGTATTTCTATCTCCCTTAGGAAAGATGGAATGGTTTGTACTGAACTGTGAGAAGAGCTCAAATTTCTACGACTTCTGCCCTTACATGAGGATGCACAAGGGTCAGTTACAAGGACAGGGCTGGGTTTAGCTTTAAGACAAGATAAAACACCACTTTCCAGAAGAAAAGCACTGATGAGATGCATTATTCCTCAGAGTAACTAATCCATTGCAGGTACAATGGTCAGCATCTTATTCTGTTTCTTGATTTTACTATACATGATACATCTTCAACAGAGTTAAAGGCCCTTAACTTTCCATTGCTTTTGCAGTTGATGGAATCCCAAGAATATTTTGACTGGAAAAAGATCATACTTTTCCACAGGAATGACGGTACATAGGTAGGAGGAATAAACAGTTTCAGATCTAAAAGCCCTTCCTATATAAAATATGTTTTAAAAACCAGTTCACAACAAAGTGCTCTCAGGCAGTTAAGATCTACATCCAAAGGGATGAGGTACAATCACACATATCAAGTGTCCAGCACTTCAGAGTATAGATGTTCAGCTGTGCTTGCTTACGCTGGCAATGAGATACCACCAAGCAAAAGAATAGTTTACTGCAACTGCCTTTCCCTTAAGGGTTCCTCTTTTAAGACACTTTTCTGAACACATGCTATGGTGGAGAATGTTGTGACTGAATTATTCAGTCTGTTTTGTGTTAGAAATTTGTACACAAAGTCTGAAAGATTGGCAATCCCTGCTCTTTTCTGATTATGCTGAGTGTGACGAGCTCTGGGACACAGCCTTGCAACAATGCTAGGAAAGAACACACTCCAGAGTGACTGAACTGACTCCAGAGTCTACAGCAGACAATAACTCTTCAAAATAAGCCACACAGGTAGTGATAACCCATTACAGATACCTAACTCCCAACGCTAGAAAAATACGAGTGATAGTGGGAAATGCTTACAATGGCTCACCCTGGGTGTTCACATCTGTCAAAAGCAGATGTTTTTTCTCCACCTAAGCTAGACTGTAGTTTTGGTGTTCTCAGGTCCAGAGCACCCATGGGTATTCAGACAACATCCCTGGCTTGCTATGACCATTCCCATCTCATCTGGCTGTGAGGTGAGGTGGTAAGATCTGTATCATATTTCTATGAGCTGCACAAATACTGCTTCCAGATTCAGCTGCTACAAAACATTTTACATGAGTCTGAACAAAGAGCTTCCAGCTGGTCCAGGCTGAAGCAACATGTTTGCTTCCTTCTCCCTTTCATCTCTAAGCTCATTCATGCTGAGAGTGAATATAATTGCTCTCTATAAATACATTCAGGTTAGGCACTAAAGCAAGAGAAAAGATACTTGAGCAAATGGACAATGATGACACAAGAACAAATGATTACTAATGAGTAATGAATAAATTCAACCCATAAATTAAAGCTTCTGAATATCAAAAGACTGAAGTTCTGTTCCACCTTTCCACTAAAACTAGGAAGAAAAGAAATAGAATTATTTTGTCAAGCTTAGTAAATGTATAGACTATGAGATACAGTTGCTTACAGCAGCAGAGGAATGGACTTGGTAATATACAAGATCCCTTCCACTCCTATGCAAATAGTAAACACAAAGTATAAATCACTGCCTGGAGTTTATATGAGTCTTCTGTTTTACTTTTATTTTAGACCCTTTGGAATCTGACTTTTTTAGTGTTCCACTAAAGTTGCTCTTGCAAAATCTCTTACAGGTTCTTGATGTAAGAGCCAACACCTAATAATTTTTGTTTCTGACTTGCCAGATATCTACTACTTGAGCATGAGTAACCTGATGGCTTATCTTCCTCAACTTCTGTGAAAGACTTTCTTCATCTGCCTTTTTCTCCTCTAGAAGTTCCACAAGTTCAGTTGTGATTCTTTTCTCATGTCTCTTTACACCTGACCTGAAAACGTAGCCCTTCACAGAAATATCACAGTAGCCATTCTATTCCAAATTACCTCCCTTTCTCTTCAGACTTTTCAATGGACAACTTGCTACCACCCAGCACAGTAAATATAACACATGGTAAATAAGAGACCTAAAGCCTGTTTGGGGAATTAGTTACGGTGTCAACAAGGAGATTTTCTGAATTAGGCTGAACAACCCCGACAGAATCTTCTTCCTACCTGTCACCCATACTTAGGAATTGCAATTTCTGACCCGAGCTTCTCTAGGTCCTCATGCTTCAGCTCTGTGGAAAATTTACCAGTTCTCTCCTATTACACAAAGCTAAGGGTCCTGCACTCATTATATTGTGTGCTGCTGCTGAAATTTCTTTTTTCTCTTGTTTTGATGAGTGCAGATTTAACCTATTGCCTGCCTGCCATCCATCCATCCATCCTGCTGTAGCAAGAAATATTTTTTGTTGGCCAGTTTCCTTCTTAGGTGTCTCTCAACTATATTTCCTTCTTTTATCAGATGATACAAGGCTTTGTCTTTAATCACAAGCTCATTTGTTGACCTCCTGCATCATGTTGAGCCCCTAGACATGAGCTCCCCCTCACAATCCACCCATGCACCTTCCCACACCTACTTGCTTGATTTTCAGTTTATGTTCTTTTCTAGCCTTCATCTCCTGGGAGCAGCTCTCTGGTGACTTCAAGTAATTTCATTATCCTCCTTCAAAATGCTGATGTAAACTCTTCTGACAAATTACCTACAAAAAAATCAGACCAAAATTTTAAAGTTATTTCTATGATTATTATTTATTAATGTCATCAATAAGGTTTGACTGGTTCTTTGTGCCTCCTCCTATCTTGTCTGTTATATACTTTGTAAATGGTCATGGGCAATGACTGGCCTCTTAATCTGTATTTATACAGGAGTTAGTTCAGTAGTATTCTGGATCTTGAGAAAGCCCTATGCTGATGCTCAGCTGTGACAACAGAAGAAATAACACTGTTGGGCCAGGAACATTGTTCTTTCTTTTGTTCCAGCTACTGCCATTCCCTGTCCAACAGTGAGTACTGTTCAGGGGTTTCTGGTCTTTACTTTTTATACTGGACCTCTGGGACTCCCTCTGCTTTGCTGACATTCCTCATAATGATTTTTTTTCTGGAAGAACAGAACTGTCAATGCATTGAATGAAGAACTAGGATATTTTTAGTGAGAAGACCACTGAGGTGACTTCATGTCATCCAAAGAGCAAACTGAGCGTGTCTGACTGTGTTTGCAGGGAATGGGAAAAAGAAAGGGAACCAGTGGAGCTGTGGTCTATTCCCAGGTCTCTTGTGGCTACTTTGCTGGTGAGGTCAAAATTTTTCACACTTTTGGGAGTCCATTTCCATTTGTGTTTTGATTGCCTTTGAGATTTCAACTAAAAGCCTCCAAGCGAAGGGACAGTAACATAATGTTTTGAAGTCCCCAGCACAAACTCTTTTAAGTGATACTGTGACCTCCTGCACCACCATCTTTTTTTATAACTCAACATAATTAGACCCTGAAAAGTGGCCAGTCAAAAACTCTTTGCTAAGGGGGAAACTGTGCCTTCTTTTGGGAAAGATAGATATATCACAGAGCTGTAAGTCAGCAGGTCCCATGATGATGGTAGCAAAGGGCAGCCAGCAGCCAGCAAGGCATTAGAGGGGAGAGAAGGAAGAATTTTCTGCAGCCTGGACAGAATTAACTGTAATCAAAAGTCCTCAAGTCAACTGTTACCAGGCATGGAAGCAAGGACCTGCCAGCAAGGATTTTGTAGGCAGGGAAAATGATAAAAATGACCGATTTTGATTTTATTTCTTACCCAGCTACTTTGTGTTTCCTCTTATCAAAAGATTACCCTTCTTGTTTGTGCTCTGCACAACCTGGCTTTATAGTTTAAAGTCTGACAGACTTCTCTTGGGAGCTCACTGTTGGCAAAGGTCTAGAAGGCAGCTCCATCTCAAAGCTCTGGCCAAACCAGAGTCATATCACACCTCCACAGTACAAAATCCTTGACCTAACATTTTTCTTCCTTTCCATATGGCATACTAAGAAGGAAGAAGTGGAAAATATATTAAATATAACAGAGTATCGATCTTGGTAATACTGTACCCCATATACCAAAAGCACTTTAATGCCATAATGACTCCATTCACAGTGAATAAGTTCAATGAGAAAATGCAGGTGCATGCCCACCAGTTCACCAGAAGAGGTTGGCCAGTCTGTCAATAGGGTGCAGAGACTTCTTCTGAGCTCTTTTCCTTCCCCACGATAGCCCTTAGGTAAAAGTTTGCAGGAAATTCAAATACCCGTGAGCTGGCAGAGTTGCTGCTTCACATGCCCTAACAAACGTAAACACTTCTGTTTCAGCACATCTGCCATTGCAATACCTACAGCTTTTCCAGAACCAAAGGATTAACTTTATTGTGCTTTTGCTCAGCAGATCTGGTAACACAATATTGTACTTCTAAGAGGACAGATTACTCACAAGTTTCTGGATGCTACATCTTTAGAAACTCACTCTACTTAAAGATAAGTGTTGAATCTTGCAATCCCAGAGACATCCAACTGATGTAAAAAACAGTTATACCAACGGCCAGATGGATGCTATTTTTCCTCAGGTTATTTGGATATTCCAAAGTAATGGTTCTATTATTATTTTTTTCACTTTAATATTAAACAGATGCAGCTTGTTTGTAAAGACTGTTATGAGCTACTTTTTCTTTAGATTTATAAAATAAAACAATAAAAGATGTAAGGAGTTAGGAGGAGGTTTTGTATTACTTTATCATAAAAGGAAAAGAGAGACATTACATCAATATAATTACATATGTATTAAAGAGCACTTTATGGATCTGTACAGAGAGCCCCATTCAGCATTTCTAGAAACCAGGTGTAATGCCACAGACATCAATTATTTTATTTTTGGTAAGGGTAGACTCAAATCTAGAAGAGTCATATTTCTGTATGTGTGTCTGCTTGTGCAGCTGAGTACTTCAAACACCCTTTATTAAATACTGAGGCACTTACAGAGGCATTTTCTGGGAAAGTCAGGTGCCATCCTAGTTTCTGGCTTATGTTTCAGGATGGCCACCATCTTGTCCCAGTCTAGGGACTAACTGTGAGAAGTGCTGAGATCTCCCATTTTCCACCACAGCAGCTGAGATCTCTGCTGTACATTGGCCCTGCTGCCCAGTACTACTAGCAAGGCCTGAAGAGACTAAAAATGAACGTGCACTTGTATCAAAGCAAGCAAAATATGATTGAAAACCTTCAGAGCAACTTGCCTGCTCATCAGTTAGGAAGTTTCTCCCACAGCCCTGCTGTCCCCCATTCAGGTGATCTCTTCTGTGGAGTGTTTTGCCCTTTGACCTAAGGAGAACCCAAGCCTCCAAGTGACTATATTTCACCAAAATGTGTACTGTGACTGATTTATTTACACAGACATGAGGCAATCTAATTGCAAAGGCTTGGAGATAAACCATCTCCCTAAAGTAGATGTACAGTGAGAATGTCCACTCAGCTGAAGGCATTCCATTCCTCACAACCAAGAGAAATTGGCAAAACTGATGAGCTATTTAAGTGTTTTGTGAATAGGCATCCTTGAAATGTGAAATATTTAATCACAAGAAGTATTGTTATTGCTGCTATTTATTTCACTTTGTCTCCAGTTACTTTATTTTATTAGAATATGAGGATTTCTTCTCAATCAGATTATAAAACAACTTGCATTGTAAGAGCTTAGGTTCAGACAGTGATAATTTTTTAAACATTCATTTTGTCTCAGCTGGTAATTGCTATGCTAAGTTCTCGTTCGAAAGCAATACTACTATTATTGTTGTGAAATTCAAACATTAAGATTTCAAAGACTATTGAGTGAATGACAAAAGTACAGTTTCCAAACTATAAAAATATATTTTGACCTTAGTTCTTACAAGTACTATGCAGCCAACATGGAATGAATCCATTCCATTTTAATGTGGAAATAATCTTAACTGAGGAAATAACACTTAGTCTTGCTGCAAGGGAAACTGGGCTTATTTGACTGAGTTCTGAGAGTTTAAATATCCAGCCTGATAGGCACATAATTGAAATGCACTTCAGAGTCCATGTTGGCAACATGCTGACCATCCTCCCTTCCCAGGGGCTTTAACAGGGTTGAGGCTGCTGAGGACTTCTCAGGTTTGTGCTGCATCCCAGAATTGTGTCCGTAGGATCAAAGGACTGTGTGTGTGGGTAGAGCTCACTTTGCCATGCTGTCACTGACTAGTCTTAAGAGTGGATGGCTTGAACTTCCAAGTCTTAGAATAAAAGGATGTCTTGAATTCAGGTGGTGTCATATGACTTTTAGAACTGTACCATAACATGGTCCCTTCCTGCTTTTACAGAAGTGTCTCTGTTTCCATGTCTCCAAGACAACTTGAAATTTGTTCGTCAGATCTCCCTCTCTGCCCTGACAAAATATTTCCCTGTGCCAAAAACCTAGTTTACCAGTTCTAGATGCAGACACTTCATTGACTCAGTAGGGATTGGTAATTACACATAATTCTAAATTAATTGAAGATAAAATTCAAGCTGAGCAGTCCAGGTCTGAGCTTTTCAAGACCAAGCTCAATATAAACACCTCTATAATGAGCATGTAGACAGTTCATAATCTGCATCTGTGTGACCATATGTAATTTAGTTTCACATGAGTTTGCTTCAGGCAGTATGGCAAAGCTCCAGTAACATATATACAAAATCGAAGCTAGTTAAGATGACTCTGAGCTTCACAATTGCTGATGGCATGGTTCTGGGCAGGGGACCAAAATGGGCTTTGTGGATGTCACCCTGTCACCCTGGAGCTGCTATGCAGTGTGTTACTGTCTGCAAAATGATCCCCTCCTCTCCTGCCAGGGGGCCACTGCATATACCTGCTTCACTCTCTACAAGGATGAACATGGTAAAGAACACCCAGCTCAGTACAATGCAGGAGATGTGGGTTGGGGTACAACTCCTGCTCTTTCAAAGCCACCAGCTGTGAGCTTAAATAAGAGGCACAGCCCACCAAAGCTCAACTTGCAGCATGGGAACAACAGCCCTTCCTGCCAGGAACTGGGGAAGGTGACCACACACACAGGATGATGTCTGGGGATGTGTTAATTGTGTGAGCATCAACCCCTAAAGTCGAGGTGTGAGTGGTGTGGTGCCTGCAGGACCCTGTTCCCCGTGCATTCTGGGGAGAGGGTTTATCCTTGTTACATCAGAACGGACCAGTCAACATGGGATAAGTGCACTCTCAACATCAAAGGGTATTCAAAGCTAATTGAGATCAAGTCAGGCCATCTGCCAGGCACCATAACAAATCCTCTCCATCCTCTGTGCAGGGAGCCAAGGTCCTGTACATTTCCATAGCAGGTATTCCTTCTCTAAGTTGGGTGACCATTACAGACTTTGATGAGGTAGGCACTATGAACACTCCAGAGAGATGTTCTCAACTGTTCTAAAAGCTGCCAAACATTTCAGTTTACTTCAATGTTCCATTACCTTGCACTTCTCCTACAGCTATATTTGGCAGAGTTTTTCTACTGATTCTCTGGACTAGTTGTCCTCTCCCTTTGGCAAAATTATTGGTCAGGACTACAGATCCAGTTCTGCATTAATTTTTCAGCTCTGCTTATAATGCTCATACTAATAAATATCTTCTATTCCAATAGCATTTATCCACAATCAAGATGGAAACCTGACATGCCCAGCTGGGAGAACAGCAGCTTACCATTGGTTTTATAAAAGTACCCAATAGAGATTTGAATATATTTTGCACGGTTGGGTTTTTCCTTTGGGGAAAAAATAAAATTTAAGATCAATCTCTATGCCAGAAAATGTGGACAATGAAAACAGATGTGACCATACACTTTTCTGGCCCTACCTTTGGGAAAGTGCTTCAAGAAACAGAACTCTTCAAGGAAAAATTAAAATTATAATAAACTCCTGTTGAAAAAAAAAAGTGTTCATCTGATTCATAGTTTTGATGATTAAAACCCCATTTTCCCCCCATTATCTTGAACTCCAAACTGTCAGGCTAAGGTACTCGGGTTTTCCCTAACACAACAATAAAAGCAGAATCTGTAGTGATAACCAAGACCAAAGATAGCCTCCACAGAGTGCTCACAGAAGCAAAATAAAAAATCAAAACTGCTGCAGAGAATAAACAAATACTGCGACAGCCAAAGCTTTATGATGGCTTGAAGGCTCTACCTGCTGATAAGCAGCGCTTTAGGTACTTCTGTGGCCTCTTTACCATAATATCTTAAAACTTCACACCTAAATGATCACATTTTCAGAGAGGCACTATTCATCTCAATTGTACACCAGGGGAGTTGAAGCAAACACAAAGATTAAAGGCTTTTCCACCAAGGTATTCAGGTACTTGTATCCTGATTGTTTTCAAACGGAAGGTAGGAGCCTGAGTATCTTCAGATTTTCTAGGTCTGTGTGACTGTCTGGAGGCCACAGGGCAATGATGTAGCAGAACAGGAAAGAATTTTAACAGGAAATTTTATCCAAATTTATTTTTAACTCTGGTCTTCCTACCAGCTACTGGTTAATACCAAATCAATTAGATCATCTTCCTTGTGTTTCATATCATCCTTATTTCCAAATCCTGCCCTACCTCTCTAACTCGGGTACAAATACACAATGTTGCCTCAGAAAAAATGCTCTTGATATCCCTTTGCAAGGTACAGACACCTGTCATATCAATGCTGCCACACACATGGCTCTATAAAAGAGTTCAGTATAAATTGTTGAGACTGTTCATCAGTTTTCATTTTGACCAAAGGGCTTGTTGGACACAGCAATTGGTAAGGACACAGGACACAGTGATTTGTATTAGAGGAAGTAGTTGCCACCCTATAACATTTTAAAGGTTTAAAATTGAGAAATGAATTTGCATTAACTTCTGTGTCATGATATCACTTGGGACAAATACTCATAGTGTATTTTCCATCATCTCCAACTCATTGTTTAATCTATTTGTATTCCACAGTGTTTCCTGGTTTTGTCCTGTATAACATACAGAATAAAGAGATTTATGCAGCCAACACTTAAATTTTTGTAATAACTATTATAACAGTAAATGAATGTGTGTAATAATGACAAGTTGACTGAATGTACAGTTTGCATGTACAGTGTTCAAATCTTGCATGCTTAACTTTTGGATGGACAAGGAGGCAGATTGCTTATATTAAGTGGTTTTTGACATGCTGTTCAAGTTTACCAGCAGAACAGGGAATTTCAAAGGCTTAACACTTTTCTTCCTTATTTCTACTGGTCCTCACAGGAAGAGACCAGGGTCTTCCAGGCATCTGTGGACCCTAGGAAGAAAACTATTAACTCACATGCTTAAAATTAAGCAGTGTTTGGAAGGTTTGTTGAATCAGAAAATACAGGCTTACATTAGTTATTTGGTGAAATTAATTTTTAAATAACTTCTTAGATGAGTGTAAATTGGTTGTACTTGTAAACTTGGCTCTATTTCACTTAGTACTCTTTGCTTGGGTAATGTGTGCTTTGACATTATTTCCATTTTACCACATTACTAATGTGCACTAATCATGTTTTTTCTTGTAAGTAAATAGCTGGGGTGTTGCACAGAACTGTTTGATCAGTATAGCATGATTTAAGAGAATGGTTATGCCTTTATTTGTTTCATAATCCTACTTAACATCTGTATGAATCATTACAGTAAGGTGCGTGTTAATAACAGCTTCCACATACACATTTATATATACAAAAGTTAAAATATTAACTGCCTTTTATTTCAGTAGATTTAAAGTGTCACTGTATTTTTCCATTCAAGCAAAATACTGAAAATGTTTCACTTATCATATGTGTTTTCTCCCCCCACTGACTTGTGCCTTACTCCATGAGCGATATCAAACCATGTTGCATGATTTGAAAATCGTGAGCCTTCTGCTTTTCAAACTCTCGTGTGAGAAAAAGGCCACTTTTGTAAGCTCCCTGACAATATCCATAAGGAAATCTCTTGGGAATAAGAAGGCATCTTGAAAACAGACACCACCAATCCCATTTCAAATCTCATGTGGCAACAGACCAAGCTGGTTCTCTGCACACCTCATGTATGTCTGGACTGTCTGCCAGTGGACTTCCTGCACCCCAGACATGCATTCTTGAGAAGTGGGGGGCACTGGAGGAGGGAGATGGCCATGTCTTAAGAGAACATTGCATAGATCCATTCAAGTGAGCCTCTGTGGTCTCTTCCTTCCTTCACCATCTCCCTATCTTTGCTCTTCCATAGATTCCCCAGACAAAATTTATCTCTATGTTGATTTAACTGTTCCATCCTTAAGGCTTGAGGAAATGCAAACATTTTGTTTTGCAACAGGCCAGTCAGAATTTGATTTGTCAGGCTTTGCATAGAAAGAGGCACTAAACCCCTATGATTTCTTCCTTTCCCACTACATGTCATGGGCTACAAACTCTAAGGCAGTAGTACCATGTCTTCACTTGATGCCAGTTTATATGGCCCCTTTTCTGGCTTTTTGCCATAACAGATTGCACAGATTGGCACTTCTCAGCAGACCACACAGGAATTATACACTATTACACAACCCTGCTGCTCCATATTGTAAATACCTCTCTCCATCATTTCAGTCACCATCTCACTCTTTTGTATGTGGCTTGAATGTGCTAATCTTGAGTTCCAAAGTGTTAATTGCAACCTAGAATATGAAGAGCAAGAAGGAGAGGAGAGTCACAGCTGAAAAAGAAGAGGTGCAGACTCAAGGGGTGTGGATGTTGAACAAGATGCAAGCAGTTGTGTACCTTGTCTGTGACCTGCTGGCAGGGCCTGCCTGATTGCCTGCAAAAACCTCATCTCAACACTAACACATGTCCCACACATTAGTTCTAGTCAAGAGCCACAAGACAGGGTAGCAGGAAAATGCCACTGTAAGTCCTGGAGTGCCCTGCTTGGACGAAACAGGATGTTCACCCCAAGGTGCTCTGGAAATCCATCATTTCAGTCCTGAAGCTCATTCAGTAACTTGCCTGCTGCCCCTCCCACCTTAACCCTGACACAGACCTACTTAAAACAGAGGCCATGTTTTTAAAGATCTCAGTTCCTACTTAAGTCCATATGTTTCAGGCCAAAATCCTGATCATAGAAGTTAAAGGAATTTTATCCATTGATTTATGTGGGGCAGAATTTTATATTTGATAATTTATTGCAGAGAAACTCTTTCAAAACTTGTGGCATTTCACCTGCCCACTGGAGTTTACTTTCCAAATCTTGTCCACTACTGACAGCAGAGACTGAAATTTTTGATAGCCACAGTAGAAACCACATATTTCATACCAATCATATTAGAACATATTAGCGAATAACCAACAGGAACATTAGATAACTGATAATCACAGCTTGTATTTGCATAGTACAAAGCTTTTCATCCACCCAAAGAAGCTTTGAGAAAGATATAGGCCATAATCAATGGAGTTAGCCAAAATAAACATGTCCATATTAAAAATGATTAAAAAAGGATTTTAAAAAGTTTTAAAAAATTATACCCTCTTGTAAAAGCAATTTATTTTAATTCCCTTCCCTACTTACCAAATTTGAAATATTTCACAATGGGTAAGAGAAAGCTATTAACAAATGCAACTTCTAGTGTGTTTTCTTTTCTGGAGAAAAAAAGGGAGAAAAGAAAAGAGAAAAGGTTTAAAAGAATAGTACCCTTCCCATAAAACATTATTCAGTTCACATTTCAAAATGCAAGTTCAGACTTTCAGTAATTTCTCCTCTTGTATATAAAGTGCATATAAAATACTCTTTTAAGATGAAGTTCAATGCTGTTCAGTGGGCACATATAATAAGCAAGTGCACTGGGGTAAACCTGCATCTGAATCATTAAGTGGTTGCTAACAATGTTGATTATATTCATTATTAAAAATTCACTGTATAGTTTGCAACTGAAATACCCCAGTCTTGTCAGCCTGAACCTGATCTCAGCTGTATGAATCTCACCCACTTTAATGGAGCAGAGTCAAAAAATATTCTACTGTAATGACTTATAAAAATCAGCCTCTCTTAATTTCCAGGCACATTAAAAAATTCATCAAGCCATGCATCCCATGATAAAGAGTTTCCCTTTTATAGCTGAAGTATAATAATTTCAAGCTCTTGAAAACATCTTAGAATAATTGATCAAGCCCCAAGGTTATGTACAAGCCACATTTGCACAACAAATATTACTGTAAAAATTGTAAAAGGCACTGAAGATAGTTTCACTACAGTTTGGAGCTTATCTACATGAAACCATCCAGAAAGGTCAATTTATATCCCTGAAAGTAGGTGATATCTACACCCTGCAGTGAGTAATTCCTGAAATTACCTGCTTTTCCAGAGAAACACTGCTGATACTGGTCAGATTTTTCAAATTTTCAAGTATGTCTTTCTCAGTTCCATTATTATTTTCAGTTCAGCTCAGCTGAACATAACAGTTTGCCTCCTCTTTAATGATGCACTGAGTGGAAAACAACATACACCAGCCTTTTCAATCACATCAGTAATACTGCCATTTTCTGAATTTTATTAATTTTAATAGAACTTTTAATGAATATTAATTTAAATAGAACCTTTAGATTAATTTTAGTTAAAAAATATTGTTTTCTATTTCATCAGGGCACTATTTATAATGAAGTGAGCCAAATAAGAACCAAATTATTTTCTCAGGTGTGTGTACAGTATCACTTATTAAATCCTCTGCCTGCTAAGCCATTGAATTGTTCACATATCTCACCCAAATTAGTTTAGTCTTAACATAATTTTAAAATTATTTTTAATATTTGCTTTAACAAATATTGTCATATTTTGAGATATAAATTCAAAATAGAAGAAAATAAGTTTAGAGTTTTTCTACTTCATTGATAAGTAGGTGATTGTTTCCTGGTACATCCCATTCCTTCCACACTCTGTGCCAATCCAGAGTTGTTACCTGCATTAGTTTCCTCTAGGCAGAAGATGCTGTTTTCCAGCAAACTAAATGAAAACTCCTTTATGTGCATTGACATGGGAAGCAATTGCTAAGAGAATATCTTTCTTGTTTTGTCTCACACTGCCCCAGGGCTGGGCAGACGACCGTTGTGATCTTTCTCATTGACTGATTTTAAAACCTGGTAAGAAAAGAGGAAAACCTTTTAATGAGGTGAAATCACAATCCCTTCTTGAGTTACTGGGTGATTTACCTCACATTGCTAATGCAGTTATATAGATATGTTTTTTTCCTTTAAGATGGGAATTCAAAATAGAACTGCAAGGTGATTACATGATTTGAAAAGATTTTCTAAGTAGTATTTACAGGCTACCCTTGCTGTGTAACAAACATTCATCCAGAAGAAAAAGTGCCATAGGGAATATACAGATAGCCAGATTACAAACAGACAGACATGCAAATTAGAGATAATCATTAAGTTAGTAAAAAATATCACTTAGGAAAAGAGTATCAAGTGAAGAGATGACTACAAACAATGGTAAAAAACAAACAGAAGAGACAAATGTCTGCATTTTTAGGAGGAAGAGACAGAAAATAAGGCTAATTAAAATGGTGGTAAGATGAGAAGAGGGCCAAGAAAACAGAGACATGAAAGAAGAGTAAATACTTCAAGTATCTCTGAGTTAGCTACCAAATGAAAGAAGTCAGGAAGCCACAATGATGGTCACAAAGAAGGAAAGATATCAAGAGGGAATCAGAAAAGATGGACATCAGCGGATATTGTTTTCTTTGAAGAGGATGGCAAAATCCTCCTCGGAGATCAAAGGAAGCACAAAGGAAGTGAAAGGATTTATTGACCAAGTGTCATCCTTAGCTCACATACTCACTTCTCTAGCTAGAAAATAAGTGAAATTCTTGGTCTTACATAATATCTCAGATAACTACAAGCAGAATGTCAGCTCAGAGGAGCCTGTAGACAGCAAGAATATCTAACACTTCCTTGAAACTCCTATAAAACAGCAAAAGGAACTTCCTGAGGATGCCAAAGAAGGTCATCTTACACTTATTTTGGAAAACAATTACATAAAGTGTTATATGAGAAGAACTCTTACATTGGAGCAAAGTTGAAAAGGAAAAAGATTACCTTTTTAAAAAGGTTAAGTTTGAGCCCTTCTGTGCTACCTTTACTGACATTTAAGATTAAACAAGAGATTTCACTTTTGTAACAGTTCTGCCTGGAATTTTAGTGAAGCCACAATCTTGTGTCTTATTAAGTTTCACACAATTTATCATGACATCATAAATGCATGACTTCAACAAACTATACCTGAAAAAAGCTGTTTGCATTTCAAAGGTCTCTAGTAGATTTAGATAGCTCCTTAACTAAGAAATTATTACCATGATAGCCATGATAATAACAACAACATGAATGTGTTTTCTTCATTAAAACTTTCCTCAATGGAAATGCAGTCTAAAGACCATAGGGAATGTGCTGCTATCCAGGTCTATGTCCAAGTGTGCTTTCTGCAGGGGTTATGTTGGTAGCTGTATTATCTGTGCTACACTTACACCCAGCCCCAGTAACACTGGGGATTTATTATGCTGAACATCACAAACAGAAAATGCCAAGGTAGAGTTTCTGCCCCACAGGGCTCAGTCACTGGGTAACTCAACAAAGAAAAGAAAAGATACAGAAAATAGGGATGAAATGAAATTTTCAAGGTCCTGCAGTGAATCAGATTCTCCAGGAAGACAGTGAGGATGTAGTAACTTTGGTGCCATTTTTCAGGAGGGTACCAGCATCTAGGCTGATGAAATTAAAGGAGGATGTCTCAGTGTTTGCCACACCAGTATTCTTTCCTCACAGTGCTTTCCTTTAGTCAAATCTTTCATCTGTTTCCCTCTTGTCCTTGCTCAGGTGCCTCCTTTTGCTTTCCTTCTCTTGATAGTTGCCTTATTTCCTCTCTTGTACCCTTCACCACTCGCTCCTGGGGCAGGGAAGCAGAAGAGAGAGGGATTGGGATTCTCTTCGTGGTAAAAGCTCAACCCTAGTAAGACAGACTTGGGCAAAGTACCGAGCTCCTATTCACAAAAACATCTTGCTGGACAATTGTACATCTAATTTGCCATTTGCACAGGCAATTTATTCCCTCATAACCAGGACAATTATTTGTATGAGTAGGTGCTGTATTATGGGAATGAAAATCAGCACTGAAGTGATTTTATTTAGTCTCCCTAAAAAAAATGGTGTCAGATTTTGTATACATTCATGACACTTGTCTTACATTGCCAACCATCAGTAAAGTTAGTGATTGTCATTAGCAAAAGAATCAAACATTGACTGACAGTAAAAGCTAGTAAAATATTCACTTGTCAGTAAAAATGGCAAGATAATTTAGAACTTTTCATTGCTTTGGCATAAGTTCCTGGACTATTTGAGTACTTTTAATATCAAAGGGCTTTATTTATCATAGTTGAAATGATGGGTTGTATAAAAATTGACACATATGACCATAAACAGAAGTAGTAAGAATCCCAAATTGCCTTGAAAAATGTACTCCAAATTGCACAAATTAAATCAAAATTTGAAATCTAGATATGAGTGGGAAGACAAAATGCAACTGGAAAAAGCTGCCCAGAGAAGGTGTGGATGCCCCATCCATGAAAGTGTTCAAGGTCAGTTTGGATGGAGCTCTGAACAACATGGTCCAGTGGAAGGTGTCCCTGCCCATGGCAGGAGAATGAAACTGGATGAGCTTTAAGGCCCTTTCTAACCCAGGCCATTCTATGATTCTATGATTCTATGTGTTTGAAAGATTGTTTAAATTGAGTAAATATTTTGAGGAGTGTATTTTTCCCCTCCCCACTGAGGATCATTTTCAAAATCAAATAATTTAGGAACCTCTGTCCTTAGTCCTTTGCAAATGTACTCTCTAATGTTAAAGCATGGGTTGCACAGGCTTGGACACAGTGGTGATTGCTTCTAGGTATCAGTACCTGCATTCCCTGTGACCACCACATGAATTAACAAGGCAAAGTTCAGTTTCAACACCACTGCTTGACTCATTACCACAGCCCTCCTAGTAAGTGAGGGGGAGGCTTCACAGGGGACCTGCAAAACAGCTGCCCTCTGGGTGTCTTGTTTTGGCGGCCTTTTCCATCTGTTTTACTGTCTCCCTTTCTGAATAATTTATTTCACCATCTCCCTAAGTAGAGCACCTGGCCTAGGGCTAACTCTTTCACCTAAATTATTCAGAGCTGAAAACTCTTTGGTTTATACTCAGATAATGTAATGACTTAACAGGACAAAGCCCTTAACTTTGAAGCAACTGTGAATGTTTCTAGGCTCTGGACTCTGTTAGCAGTTTGAAAGGTTGGCTGTGTAAACTATGTACAAAAGCACCACAGAAATCCTTCCTCCTCAAACATCTTCAAAGCCTCTTTCAGAAGCTAAAACTTTCCAAAGCAGGGTTCTTTTACCTTGATGCCTCTCTGCCACATCTCAGTCCTGCAGGAAGCCAGAGGATGCCTCCATGTGTGTGCACTGCAGCTGGCTTGTCCCTAGTCTTTATGCAGGAAAAGACACTGAAAATTGGCTGCAGGGCTGGACTTTGTGCATGTCTGTTCTCTTCACAAGCAGGTTTTTGTTCAGAAATACCAAAACCCACCCCTGTGCAGTGCTCCCATCCATGTTCCATACTTCACTATCTTTATCTTGTGAACTCTACAGTTAAAATAATTCCTCCCTGCCTCTGTTCCTAATAGCATGGAGAGCTGCCATGCTCCAGCAGAAAGGGGCTGTACAAGGTCCTTGCCCTGGATGCCACAAACCAGCTGCTCTTAGACTGAAGGCTCACTGGTAATTTTGGGTGCAACTTTTTGACTATTCCTGTCTGTACTGACTGTGGCTGAGGGAAAGATCCAGATTGCTTTTAAACATTTGTTCCATTTGTTTTCTCACAATGTTTCCACCGTTTTTAGCCTTTCAATTATGCTCAAAGAGCCTGTGATCAGCAGTTTTCTCATTACTTTTGAAAATCTTGTATTGATTGTTTGGAAGACATTCAATACAAGGAGATGATCTCCTGTCTTACAAGATACTTGCTTCAGCAAGTGTCTTTATTTCTGAAAGAAGTTTTACTTTCAAAAGTCATGATATCAAGGGCATAATTTGAGATTCCAAATCCAGGGATATCTTAAAGCCTTTCCCACTTTGGGTTAAGAGGGAATGATAATTTGTCCTGAGTGAGAAAATGAATGAACAGAATATTCATAAACAAAGGAACAGTTTTTGAGGAGGCTGTTTCCAAATGGCCCTGCAGTAAAATATTTAAAAGTTAATTTGTGCAATTTCTATCTGGGTTATTCTGGGTTTACCTCAGTGTCACAAAGACAGGCATGGGAAAAGAAAAAGAATTATTAAAATGAAATCAGTTTTGGAAAATCAGTGCGTTGTCACTTCTACAGTCAAGAAATCCCAAATATTTTTCACATTAATTTACAGGAACCAGCATAGATGCTGTTGAGAGAATAAAAAGAACATACAGTAATCTTTATCCTATCCTACCCAAAGCTAAAATTATTTTCAGTTGGATTTTTTTCTGCCTAAGTACCAAAGAATTTGACACACTTTGCAGCAACTAGCATTGTCTGTTTACTGTAGGGATGTGCGTAATTCCCATCACTGTTGTTCTTATAGGCACTATATGAACTGTTTCATTTTCCTCTGAGAAGTTTATCAAGTATCAGGTATTTGCTTTTTGCTCCAGCTTGGGAAATCAGGGTCATGGATTTCAAATGAAGTGCTTTGTACTCTCCAAGGGCAGTGAGAAAACACAATAGTACAGACAAAATCTAATCAAAGTATTTTGGCTTTTTGCCTCCTTTTTATTTTACAGTGGGAAAAAAAATTCAAGGTGCGACTTGAATCCCTTCAGGAGTTCCCTTCCTGTGTGCGCTGGCTCTCGCCAGAAACGCGAGACTGACACAATGATAAAATGCGCTGCCAGGTCCTCTTGCCCATTCAAAGACCCTCCCTCAGGTATCAGGTGCCTTCCCTGAGCTTTGAGGTCAACCAGACACCTCCCTCGAGGCTTACCTGGGCTGAAGGATACATCTACCCGAAAATCCGCTCAGGTAGAGCAGCTGTTATCTGAGCTAGGATCAAAGTCCCCCTCTGCACTCCCGAAAAACATCTTCCAAGCTGGTCTTCTTTCTCCATGATTCAAATGAATGTTGAATGAGTCTCTGGGGACAACAGTTGTTGTGTTGAGGAGTGAGCTGTCAGAAATATTTTATCATGAAAGTTCAGTTCCTTTCAGGGCCTTTTATTATTAATAGTCATCGCTGCAGGGGAGCATTAAACACAGACTCTATTTACTGTACAAATTGATATATTATAAACCACAAAAGCCATCCTGGTGCTTTGCTACTTCACCTTCCTTTTCAGCATGCTAGCATGAGGGAATCTTTAACCTTTGTGTGGCTAGAATACAGACAGTGAATTTTGGTTTAGCATGGCCAGGCTGGACTGCTCAGAGCTGCTGATTTTTTTGCGGATCACTGTCTTGAGGAGTGGGTAGAGAACAGTGACATCTGTACTCTATGAAAGGCAAGACATTTTGCTCCATAGTGACACTGAGTTCATCCATACAAAAAGGCATTTATCCCCCTGAAAAGACCACAGGATGTGTCCTACAGGATCTTATGTTTTTGTACCAGATTTCAAGCAGCTCCCACAGCTTTCTGCTGCCTGCTAGGGCATTGCAAAAGATGGGCATGTTTCCTGTAGGTGGCTAACAGCCTGATTGCTTCAGCAATATCCAGTGACAGAGGTGAGGGAATAGCTGCTCTGTGGCATAAGAAAACATGGCAAGATGAGTCCCAGCTGTGGGAAGAACCCAGCCTGGCTCCAGCCCATTGTGGCTGTGGTACCATAGGCAGAAGAGACTTTGCAAGGTCAGTTTGCAGTGCAATATTGGATTTTAGTGGCTCGGCAGAAAACTCTCAGAAACAATCCGTACAAGGAGCAGTAGAAACGAAATGTAGCAGGACAGTGAGAGCCCACAGGCAGGGCAAGTAACAAACAAAAAAATACCATGTTAAAAAACGTCAGTCTATTGTACTTAGTCGAAGACAGGCCCTTGGCCTTGCACTTTCTGTCCTCTGCACTTTGGAATCAATCTTAAAATACCTCCCAGGTTTCTCAATAAAGCCTTAAAATCCTGCTGAGGAGAGACAAGTCTCTCCCACTGGCCACTGAGAGCAGCCACATGCTGCAGGGGCAGGGGGGTGGATGTGTCACAAAGACATCGCTCGGCAAGTTGAGGAGTCAGGATCCTGCAAGTGGCACCTGAGTGAGCTGCAGATCATGAAGCATTGACTCAGGGAGCCACAGTGTCACCACACAACGAGGCAGCAGGGGTGACACAGCCTGTGCAGGTGTGCTGAGCCAGCAAGTCACAAAGTACCTCCTCAGCAAGATGTGATGCCAGAAAGTCACAAGAGCGAGTGACTCTGCAATTTTACAAGAGCTGAAAGCAGTTCTAGAGAGCAGTTTAAGTGCAATGCACCCATGCTAAAGAGGCAGCACTGTATGGCTGACATACTGTGGCCTCTGACATGTCTCAAAGGGCTCATAGTCCAGGGAGAGTCTGTGGGAGATTGTAGCTCTAAACACAGATTCACAGTAGTTACAAATGGGTAGCACCAGGAGAGACACAGGGAATCAGACGGATGTGATACCTCTGTTGCTCTTGCACTCCCTAAAGTTGTGTCTCTGGAACAGGTTTGAGGCACAACCCCAGGGAAGGTGGATGGGGGACCCGTGAAGCAGCTGCTGTGTGTGGAGACAGCGTTGCTCTCCAAGGCTTTTGATCTGGTCTCCCATGAATATTGTATTCAGTGGAAAGAGCCAGACAGCAAGGGGGTGGAAAAGACTTCTTTTTAAAGTACAGAACATGTACTCAAAAAGAGTGTTCAGAAGTGCTTCTTCCAACCTACAGTATGCTAAAGATTGGTGCTTGGTACATTTAAAGGATGAGAAAAAAAATCACACCACTCAAGTATAGCAGTGACTTTTTTCAGTTGAAGAGTTTCTGGTATCCAAAAATGTTGTGTGTGCTTCTGACTAAAGTGGTTAATAACAACTGAGACTTGAGCTTTTTCTTAGATAGAAAGCATACTGAATCTTTCCTTGTTACAATAAGAAAACTCAAAAAACCAGTCCTGTAATTTTGTAACCAGACTTGGACAAACTTCTGAGAAGGACCACACACTAGATTAGATTATTTAGATTTGTTGTGAGAATAGTTGACATGTGTTCCCTTCCCTTTCACTGTCCAATCTTTGTTGTAAAAGTGGACTCATGTTGTGCCAGTTGAGATTAATATTATAACATGAAAGGGCTAGGTTTGTATCATTTTCCATGCTTGTTACATTCACTGATGTGGGAATAGAGTTATATTCTACCTGAGCCACTTTGTGTTTTTTGGCCAGGATTAACAGCACACCAATACTTCACAGATTTAGGTGGGTAGAGCACCTTCCCATTGGCATCAAATACTGTGGGTGTCAAAGTATCTAAGACTTTCTTTCAGACTGTGAATTATCCTTCAGATCACTCTAGAAGATCTTGTCATGTTCTTTACCCTGACACCTCTTTTGCTTTTTTCTTAACAGGACATGGGTCATGACTTCTTGCTCTGACAAAAATTCCCCCAAGAATGTGTTCTGTTCCTTCCATTTAAGCCTGTATTCCACTCAAGATATTATTATTACCATCATTGTCACTGGATGTAGAATTTGTTATGAAGTTTCACTACTCTGTTCACTGGGCACACAACCTTATTAACATGAAATAATGCTCCATCCCACAGCCATAATTTCAAACATCCCCACAGTGTTCAGATAGGTGATACTATTTGTAAAACACATTATTAGAAAATTTCATTATTTTCACAAGCTACTTTTAAAATCTAATTCTTTGAAAGTGCTATTATAGTGCAGTTTATTCATTAAAAGCAAGGCTAATGTTTTATGTATTTTAGGTGTAACTTGAACTCAGAAAATGCCAAACTATTTACATTTATACAAACCCTTGGAAGCCATTTCAAAATGATACAACAGGGAAATAGTTGATACAATGGTTAGATAACATCAAAGAGTGGGTTGGGAACACAAATCATGATCCTTGTGAAAACTGATTCCTGAAGAATTAGCCAAGAGAGTTCCAAGTGCATTTCTTCCTATTTGTTGAAATATAATGTTTGTTCTCATTCTTCAGGTAGAACCTGGCAAGTCTATATTTGTACTTGTTGATCTTTCCCAACATAAATCTCTCCATTGTAGTTATATCAACAATATGTTTTCTTTACTTTAGTAATAAAATTTCTTGTAACATATGCTCTTTTAGATTCAGTGTGCAGTATTTATCAAGTTATTGAGGTTACAGTTACAGAACATTCAGTATAACATGCAAAGGACAATGGAACTTTGCACAGGTGTAAAATCTCTCTGATCTTCTTTTGCCAGCAATTAAAAACCACCTAGAGGTGTAAGAGCCCTCTGATCATTCTTTTACTTAAAAGAATGTGTGAACTTTGCTGGAATATGTCCTAATAAGCATGATGATACATCCTTAAGCATAAGACACACACTGCTCTCAAAACCTCTTTAATGTAATCAAGTAACAGACCATATCTCCCATTTCACTGAAATAATGCCTGGATACATAACTGCTCCTACTCCGAAATGGACACTGCAATTTCCTTGACAAAACATCAGCAAATCTTTGGCTACTAATCTTCATATATGTAACTTTTTTATTTAATAATTTACTAGGCAAGATTTGAGAGGAAGGACTGAATTTTCAGGGAAAAAAATTACCTGAAAAGCTTGCTGAAAATTTAATCTGTCTGTTGCTTAACACTTTCATAGCATGATAATTACTTTGGAAAAGTGTGTGTGGGAAAACCACTTCTTGTTCAGACTCACCTAAGCCTGAACTGATTGTCAGGGATGTGCCTTTCCGGTGTTATTTTGGAGGATGATGAAAAGCCACCATTATCTTTAGGACATGGTTTGTCTCAAAATTCCACTGTGAATGTATGTAAATACAGCCATGATCTTACCCAAAATGTGTGCTTACCTGTCTGTATGGATATACACAACTGAAATACACTGACCAAGACACACCAAGGTGGTTCTTACTGACATGTCATAGAAGCAAGACTCTGCCTAACTCTCCTAACTCCAGGTAAAACTCAAGAGTTTAATGTACTCATCACCATTTGGGCTGGAATTAACTGGGATGCATTTGAACAGAAGAAGTTATTGAGTTTCTCACAGATTTAGCCTGACCCCACTAGGTATGAGAAGTTATTTGGGATTTGCTACATAACCAAAAAGAAGAAAAAATTACAAACTTGGATAATTCCTATCTGAGTTACATACCAAAAAAAAAAAAAAAAAAAAAAAAAGAAATCAAAATTTCCCTTCAGATATGAGCAGGAAGTGCTTCTGGCAAAAATATCAGCCAGTCTATATTAGGAGTCTAGAGACTCTCACACAAATAATGAGTGTTCTTCCAGTTGGGTCAAGAGTTACTTTTCCAAGTAAAAATAGGAAAGCACCTCAAAAGGTATTTACTCATATTTTCATAGTGCCAACAGCAGCATTCGTAGAAGTCCTACATGAAGATCTCACCATCTAAGATAATCAAATTGTGAAGGAGATGAAATCACTATGTACTGCCTCAGAAGTAACCAATAAATGCCAGATATACCACACTGAAGAGCTGATTGTGTACCCACTAACACAGTAATAGATATTTATCTCAAATAAGCCATTTAATTATTTACTCTTTTTACTCTTGATAGAAAGTGTGTGCCCATGCACATCTCATGTGCAGAATGCACAAGTGGTCTAAAAAATATTTTTAAAATAATCATCAAATTATGCATTTGGAGAATTAAATATGAAACTTGGGATGTGAAACAAACAAATAAGACAATTTAGAAAAGGTTAAAAACAATTGTTCTGTTACCTTGGCAACACATTCAAGGTGCAGCCAATCAGCAAAGTTGATGCATTGTTTTGACATACATGCACATATTTCTAACATAAATAGCAACAGAGACTTAATAACAATAGGTTTTAAAACTAGGAACTGATGTCATTTTAAATGTGTCAATCAAAGAAACCTATGAAAGTGTTTCTTCTATCAAACTGACAGTAATTCCATGCTGGAATGGCTTTATAAGAGATAGCAGACTTCTGACAGGTCATACAGAAGATGTAAAATCTGTAATTACATTCTAGTTTCTTGGATTGCGTCCTTTAGTATGTCTAAAAAACTTTGAGAAGAAAATAAAACTTGAAGGCTATGATATATCATTCATTTCCATAAACAAGTAACAAAAAGAAGAGCAGCATATCTGAGAATGGAGATGAAATATCAGACTGAAACAATCTGCCTAGCCCTCAAAATAGATGCACTTAAACTTCTTGTCTTATTTTATGATTGACTGGTGCCAGTGAGGTTCTGCAGCGTAAGTTTTCAAGGATACTAAAAATTAACAATAGGAGAAATGTACAGAGGAAGATTGCTGATGGGATACAGAGCCTTTCACCTCTCGGTCAGTGGTTTGAATCTGGGCTGTGTCAGCAGTAACAGGAAACCATTACTTTTTGACATGTGTCAGAAGTGTGTATGGAAGGAGTGCATCAGCCATCCTCCTCCAGACCTTGATGGATATGTGCCCAAAAGCGACCCTCAAAATGAGAATTCTTCGTGACAGCCTAGAAATAAAACTGGTGTCTCCACCCCTTCCCAGAGAGCATTGTCCCATTGTCCCAACCCCTCAGTCTAAGACCACACTACCATGGGCTGGCCTTTGAATCAACACCGTGGGTAGAGAACTTCAGCTCTAATTGAGCAACATTTAAAAATCTCATTTACAACTAAAATACAGTTGAACATATTTGTACATTTCTTCATGGGATCAACAGTCTTCAGGAAAGCTAGGGTTTTACCTTAGATCTCCCTGCTTTCAAAACTCTAACTTTAACCAAAAAAAAAAAAAAAAAAAAAAAGGAAAAAATAAAAAGAAAAGAAAAAAAATAAGGCACACATTCATAAAATCCTCAGATACAGAAACAAGCACCTTATTCTGTCATTGGGTGGGATTAAGTTACCCATTCTGGCACATCATCTTTTTTCTTTGACTTTTTCCAGATTTATATGACTCTCATCATAGCAAATGCTCAGAGAGAGGAATTTCCGACTGGAACACATTGAAAATAGAAAGGAAATAACTCACTATAAACAGCACTAAGGAGAAACAAGTGAACATGCAGGGTACCACACAATCCTTTGTCAGAACATGAGTGGTGTACTTTTGTCTAGCAGCCATTATCTTTCCTTAAGAAACACTGACTTTTACTTGGAATTTCAATCTACATTTTGATTGATTTCTTTTTCAGGATATAAGAAGAGTGATGGAAAGGACTGGGGATAAGGACAAGGAAGAATTGAGCAAAATGAAAAGTTTCCAGCCATGCTGTCAGGTTTGGTGAAAACATGCTGAGGATTAACTGTTTCAGTGCTGTGGGACCTGCAGGGTAATGGAGGCGAAAGAGATGGGAAGTTTCCTTGTGCATCAAACTCATAAGGCTTTATGCTGCCAGTCTTGTGGCAGAATCTCTGTACCCAAAACACTGCTGAAGTGGGGACAACCACAGTCAAGACTTGACAACAAACCAATACTACACAAATGTAGTCCTTAAAACAAATGTTTTAGCCATAAATTACCAGTTCCCATTGGTGGTACTTGACTTTCTGCAACATATTTTATGGAGCCTGAGGTGAGACAATTCCAACCTGACACATTGTGAATATATTACATCAAAAGATTTTTCTTCAAAAGGTCTACTTGTTAGAATTTGATTGTCAGGTCAGCTTGGACCTGAACTTAATACACTGTGCAATATGTTTCTCCACAGTCAACGTGCTCCCTATGTAGATAGATACTTCATCTAGACAAGTCCAGGTTCTTGTAATCAGAGTTTGATTCCTCTCCCTGGTCTTTCTGCTTGAAATTCAAATAGCAACACTCCTCTCCTTCCTTCTGATTAAGTATTTTCATAACTACTTTTGCACACTGTTTCTCACATATTTGTTCCATGTATGGAAAAGAACATATGGAGCCAGAGGTCTGCAGAGAGGACTGAGCCCTGGGACTGATGGAGATAAACTAACTGTATAATTTTGTAACTGGAAACAGAAAAGTAAATCCTTTTAGCTAGAAGTGGAGCAGAGAACTGTCCATGACAGCCTGATCACCTTTATCTCAGAAGCCAATAATCTCACACTGTAACTCCTGTCATTCATGCTACAACATTAGAGAGACCAAGGCTTGATTTAAGAAGTTGCCATGGCAGAGAATCCACAAAGTCTCCAGGTATCACAGATTAATTATCCTCCTTAAAATATAATTGATTCTATTAGGAATGCCTTTAGTTTCCATTTTCAAGCCACATATCATTATATCTTTTTCCTCTAAGACTGAAAAGTTAACTAATAGTAAAAAACCTCTACACTGTTTAATGCTTATAGTCACCTCTTAAGCCAAGCAGAGAGTTATATATATAGCAGGCCCAGTGAGGAGGAGGAGGAGGAGTTGTATATGATGAGGATTGTATAGGAGGCAGCAGGAATTCAATAACTGTACCAGAACATTAACATTTTTCATAATCCATAAAAAGATGGATGCCTTTTATAGAACTCTGGTACATGTATTTTCTTGTTTTATCAAACATTTCAAAAATATAAATGAGTGCTGAATTATATTTCTATAAACTTAGTTAGAATTTACATCTTCTCCAGTCTCCTCCCATACATTTAAATCCCCATCCCACACTTTAATACTTTCTTTTTCCTGCTTTTTTCCTTTTACCCATTATTTTCATATTAAGAAGCAATGATGGATCTAGGAGAGCTCTGTGTGACTCACTGATAAGTCTTTTCCTCTAGAAAATTGCTCTTGTAATTGCTCTAAAAGCAAAGCCTCCAGAAGTGATGACTCAGTGCAGGAGGTCGGACCAAGCAGCACTGCTGAGCAGCAGCAAAAGATGGATCTGGGGGGGTCTAACAATAGCTCTGAGTGCCAGCAGAGTCAAATTGGCTGATTAACAGCACACAGGAGATACAATAAACACAGGGGTGCCAAGTCCAGCCTCGTTGTGTCTGTCCTGAGCCACATCTGCACTAAGGGACACTGATCTGCTGAGCTGAATATTCTGCAGGTATTACCTCATGCTACTGAGCAAAAATCCCTTCCATTCCCCAGTATCAGTAGCTTAAGCTTTGCCAGCCTGTGCACAGGAGTTCATGGGAATCCACTGCTGTGCTGCTTACTAGTTATTTCCATTACAAAGTCCCTCAAGAGGTTCCAGTATGGAATGAAGGCTCCTTGGGCTCATTAAACCACCTGGAAACTCCCAAAGATGAAAGAGGTAGTTTTAGTCCTATTAGGTTCAAGGCAAATTTCAAACTTGAACATCAAGGAGGTCAGGCCTTTGTTGCTATTTAAATATAACTGTATGGAAAATGAAATCCTGCTGGAAAAGTGAGTGTAAAGATGCCCAGAAAGGAGAGAAAGCTTTAATACAGTACTTAAAAAGGGATTTAGTGCATGCTGGCTGCTATTCTGTTAAATGTTTTTTGTAATCAAATCAGAGCCAGAACAAAATGCCACATCTTCTTTTATGAATGGGTTATTAAAGGAAATAGAATAAAGAAATCTGAAGAAAAACTTTCTCGAACAACAATGAACTAAAGTCCTTAAACTACATAAATTCCCATGAAATTTGCACAAGGTTGTATCTTGTACATATCCCTAAGCCAAACACAAAGAAAATGAAAAAATATATATGTATGCCTCCATGCAGGGGTTCTCCTCTGTCTTTTACAAGCTGGAAAAAAAAAAAAATTCATGAAGTTTTACTTCTGGATCTTTCACTGAATTATTCCAGAAGTACAAAGACAACACAGTGCCTCAGTCTGTCAGTAGCAATGGTGCTCAGTGTTTATAAACTACATTTTCTTTATTTTTGCGACCGAAATAGTTTGCAAGCACTGACTAAGCCTTGTGACCCCTGTGTGAAGAGCAGAGCATTATTAAACCCTTTCTCAGCAGACAAGGACAGACAGGCCATGCACATCCAGTGGAGACAAGTGAGGAAACTGAGATTCAGGAGAGCTGCTGCAGATTTCCACTTTCACCTCAAGCAGAGCAGTGAATTGCTTTGGCCCGAAACATTATAGTAGTTATTCATTAATTACACTAAGACAAAGCTAGATAAATTTGAAGATATATGCCTCAATTCCTGTGAATTAATGGGAAGAATAAATAAGCATGCCCAGAATATATTTTCAAGACGCAACAGAGACTGTACACCTAGAAACATCCAGAGTTATTACCTACACTGAGATTCCTGGTAGCTAGACCCATTCTTTAAGCCATCAGATCTTGTGATTTATGATAGCACTGTAAAATAGTTAATTTCCTAAGCAGAAACATATCTTAATATTATGAACATAAAGTTTTTACTGATGTAATATATTTGCCTTTTCTATGAATCAAGATGAAACAGTGTATAATAGTTGTAATTATGTTGTATAGAAATGAAAAGACCTTAAAGAACAATAGGTCTCTCAAAGTGTTATCTACCCCTAATTGTAATCTCACCTAATGAACAAGGATTCTACACACAGTGGTGAGCCTGTTATATTTTTGACTGCATATTCTTTACACTTTTCCTTCTCAAACTAATTTGTGACATCCTGCAAAGCCCTATCTTTCCATAAAGTTGAGCACTATGCTACATGAAACATAGTTCAACAGAAATGTAGGTCAATTTTTAACTGTCTTTCCTTGAAATGGAATTTTTTTACATGCAAAGGGCCACAGAGAAAAAAATAAATTGTGTCTCATAGTCTTTACAAGTGTGGTAGGTCTTTTAGCTTAAAAGCTGCCAATATGGAAATAATAGGACATTTTAAACCATGTAAAACAGAACAAAAATGAGATAAAATGAGTCTGAGAAGTGTGATGGGTCAGAGGAGCACTGAAGGATGCTGAAAAAGCCCATTCAGGTTAGGTGGGTGGGGGAAGCACAGAAAGAGGGCACTGTGGAAAATTAAAAAGATTTCACATAGCTGGGCTAAAAAGGGGGATTACATAAATAAGTAAGCTCCTCACAGTAAGCAATCGCCATAGCCCTGGGTGCCTGACCCACCACTTGGTCCTCCTTCCTTTTATAGGCCCTCCTGATGGAGCAATTTGCTCCAGCTGAGAGCTGCATACCTGGGCTCCCTTGTAATCCTCAATGAGGGCAGACATCTGTGGTAGCTCGGGGGACAAAATATTAACCCGTTCCTTCCCAGAGTCTGGGGGATTTGTACTTCAAAAGTAGAAGTCAAAAAGCTGGGGAAGAGGAATCAGCTTTTGTGCTAATGCTCTAAGACTAGCCCATGGAAAAAAATGCTATCAGAGATACAACTGCATGGTCAGTATTTTGGATACCAAAGAACTTTGGCTACCAAAGAATTCTCGTTAACTATAAGTTACCAACCAGGACAGAAACATCTACAGTGCAAAGCAAAAGAAAAGTTTTTACCAAATGAACAAACTTAATTATTCAGACAAGTTTGGGAGGAGATAGACCAATTGACACAGAGCCCAAAGGTAATTATCACAGAGCTTAATTAAATCCTATCTCATTTCTGGGACTGTAGCAAAATTTTGTTGTGAATTTGCAGCATGACAAAGTAGGGTGCAGAACTGGCCATTAGGTCTTTCTAGATGATATAAAGCCCTTCACCTCATGAAGGCACACCACCCTCACCCCCAGTTTCTCATCTTACACTTAATTAATTTTTTTTAACCAAAATAAAATACCAAAGGCAAAACAATTGTCAGCATCTTCTGTCTGCCTTGCAGAAAGTACTGCATTAGGAAGCTGACAGCAAAAGTGCTGAGCTCTGTTTCTGCAGGTCTGAAACCCTGGAGTGCATCAGGTACCTGGGGGATTCACTGACAAAGGGGAGAGGAGACAAAAAGGCCTGTTCAGGTTGCACGGCTGGGTAGGGAGCTCCCTGCCCTGACTAGGGTGCTGAAACCTGGCTGTTCAGGGAGAGTTGAAATGTGCAGGCATCTATATGCAGGGATGCCTTCACTAGGAGGGCTCAGGTGAACAAGAAGGGCTGTTTTCCCTCTTCCTCGAGGGAAGTTAAAATAGGCTGTGTGTTAGTGTGGCAGACAAGGGTTTGGCTGCTCAGCACACGGGCCGCTTCCCCACCAGGGAGAGTTTCCTGTTTGGTGGTTTCTGGTAACTGACTCAAGACCCCATCACAGGATTTGATTTTCAGAAAGTACAGAGGATCCAATGCACTGAAAATCAGGTCAGATAAAGATAACTCAGAGTTAGATCTCCCAAACCACCAGCTCTTCCTGAAAGCTGAAATCCCAATCCCTTGGTTATACTTTCTGTCTCATTGTTCCTGTGGCATCTCTCAACACCTTCACCTGAGACAAAGCCTTGGTTCTAAAACCCACCCAGCCTCCGTGAGACACATATAGGGAACCTTTGAGGATGAATCAATGAAAGAAAGAACAATTGTTTCTTCCAAGACTTCAGGGTGTTTGGAATCTCTGTCCCTCTTATTCAGGATATATTTATTCATTCTTTTCAAAATGAAAGTCATATTCTTTTGATTTGTGGGAGGGGTTGCTGCAGCCAGGAACTGAAGCCTCCCTTTTATTGTTGCACAAGATCTAAAGGAATAACAACAATTAATAACACCAAAGAATTGAAAGGAAACTGTTTCATCTGAGCACTTAGGTGAGGCTAGGTGGATGAGTCTTTAGCTGCAGGGTCAGGTTTAGGTCACCTTTAGAGCTGGAATCAGGACAGGTTTGCAGTGTTGCACCTGGTCTGCCGGGCTTTGGTGGAGGAGCACAGGCAGTAAATTGAGCTCTTGCCTCGTGCCCTGACAGCACATTACTACAAGCCATCTTCTCCAGGAAGAATAATTTTTTAATCCTGGGTGCCCCATTTTTTCCATTAAGACTTAGACTCTTTTAAGGTGAGGCCCACATTGAGAGATGAGACATTCCAGCAGCTGACATTTAAATAAAGTCACCAAGTTATGCACATGTACTTGTATTGAGGTGAAAACCCCTTGCATACACAGGCCTACTTGAAAAGAGCAGCCCCTTTGTTTAAGTTTCCTGTGTTCTGGTAGCTTTGACTAGAAGTGACACCAGTGCTTCATTTCCTGACATGAAGTTTCTGAAACCACCTCTTCAGTTTAATGTTCCCTGTCTTTAATCCTCTCTTCACTCACTTCTTCCAGACACCTTCAAAGGTGGTCCCCTGGCAGCTAAATGCAGCTTCAAACTCTCCAAAACTTACAAAAGTAACTGGAAATAACTTTTGGTGCTCTGCATTAGTGCTTTATGAATTGCTGTCCATCATTATTTGATTTGGGTTTTAATTACTTTAAAAGCATGTGGTTTTCAAGAGTTTAAAATCATTGACTCAATGGGAGGCAAATGACCATTACAGGACGAGATCTGGAGGATACTATACCCTAAAGCAACTCCTTTCTCAGCAACTGCTGACCAGCACTAAAGGATAACAGAATCAACACTGCATTTCTTTCTTGCCCTGCTCTACTTTTTACTGTAAAGAAAGCAAATACTACTTTTGAGCAAAGCAATGTCTTTTGAGAACCTCCAGAACAAGGACCACCGCAAGCTTACCCAGCTCAAAATGCTTTGCTAATTCCAGAAGTCAGGTTTTGCTACCTTTAAATTCATTCTCAAAGCTAAATATGATCTTGAGGAACATCAAATATCAGCAACCTGTTATCTATGACTCATCACTATCACAGCCAGTAGAGTGCTTACAGCTCAACCATAAAAAACTTTTTGACCAAAATATATTATGCTGTCTTTTTAGGACAAAGTTGAGGATTTGTTGATGTGGATTTTAAATATTCTGCCCTAAAAAAATAACCAAATGAAAATCAAGTCCAAAGTGTTTTTCAGAATACTTGGATTTTACCCTAAAACAGTGAAAAAAGATTTTTTGTTTAACTTTATTTTAGATATCCCAGAAAAAGCAATTGGTTACTAACTCACTGATTTAGCATCCGGAAATCTCCCTGTAAGTGCCCAAGTTCATGTAATACTCCCTTTGGGCTGCATTTTGCATTGTTTGCTTAGTTGTCTGTGAAAGGATTAAAAATTAATAGATTTGGATCATCCTAATTTTGTTTCAATATATTGAGTTATACTGGAGCCCTCTTGTCCGTTCCCAGATAAAAGAAAGATCTTGGCCTGAAAGATCTTCATTTCAAGCACACAGGAGAAGAAAAAGAGAAGATGTGTCACAGTTTCCCTTTTACAGTAGGGCCACAGAACTTTTAGGTGACTTTCCCAAACTAAAATATCCCCATTTTTGTAGACACCATTTTGTATCTCTAAAAATTAACAGAAACCAGCAGAAACAGGTATGCTTTGGAGGGCCCAGGGAATGCCTGGGTCTCTCTATGTTTAAGCTTGGCAGTTAAAGTAAGTCCTTCAGACTTTTAAACCCATTCCAAATTTTCAGAGCTGCACAGCATGCAACTGAGACAACGATTTGACCGCAAAGATCAAGATGATATAAGTATTGTTCAAGAAAAATACAACTGAAAAAGATTCTAAAAAAGTATCAGGGGCACTTTAAAGTATTTCTTTAAAAATAAAAATCATAAAACTACCTCTGTTGACTCCTGCTGTTAATGTGCTTTTATTCAGGCGTTTGGAAACAATATTACTTTGCAGAGTAGACAGCTACTGTCAAGGGCAGCTTTCTCATTTGTGGTCACTTGTTATGTACTGTGAGTCTGAGAACTAATAATGTGCATTCTTCAAGATGGCAGAGAAAACAGGCCCCTGACTGCACAAAGAGGGAGAATAATTCAAAATGGTTGGTAACTTTGATGCTTTTGAAAATTTTAGTGAGGTAACTTTTAATTAAAGCTTAAAATAAACGTTTAACTTGTCTTGCCATATGAAGTTGCTTCACAGACATTTATCAGCACACATATATTTAGCAGCTGCCATTCAGTGTAACATCCATGTCTATCATTGTCTACTTGAAGCTCTTTTCATGCACTTCAAGTGTATTATGAAAGAGCAATTTCCTTATTAACGAGCAAACTCTGATTAAGTTACTTAAGCAATTGCCCCACCAAGTACTGAAGACAGAAGACAGATTGTGCAAGGACCCCGGCTCAAGAGCACAGTTGAGAAGGACAAGTGAAATTGTTAGGCTAGAAAGGGAAAGCTGGTACTCAGTGCCTCTTCCAGTAGGAAAGATCCAATCCACCCTTTTTGCCATCCTGCAGTGGATGCATACAGCTTCAGTCCAATAGTATCCCCACAAATATACATGTGGATAAGGATGAATCCTCTGGAAAGTATTTAACAACTGGGCTGATTCTTAAAATGCATCAAAATTATGATACTATATAAGCCTTCTAAAAAATTTTTTCTTCATGCTAAATGCAATTTCTAGCAGTAGAAAAAGTACTGTACAACATGGTCTCCAGCTCAATTTAAGTTTCTTACAATTACGTTCTGCTTTTCTGTTTCTGTTACAATCGCTTTTCTGTTTCCACTTGTGGAAGAAATCCAACAGTACATCATTAGCATTATTCCATATATGCCATAGATGTTTTTAAAGGTCAATTTGTTTACAGGAATACTTTCATTGAGGATTAATGATGACACTGTTTTGACCCCTCTGACCTTGATGGGCAGGAATGTACTTTTCAAGCATCCAGAGCCCCTCTTCACAATTTGTCTAATCCTACATCTCCCCTGCCCTCACAGGCTATTTGCTGTTAGTGGCCACAATAGACAAGCAATAGTACCATTATAGGCTTCTCTAACAAAAGACTTTCATGATCATTTTCTAGTGGCTTGAAGATTGACAAGATCCCCTCCTGTTACCCAGATGCATTTTCCCCTCCTTCCTGGTGATTTCTTTTCTTGTTTCCAAGGAGGAAAGTGCCTCCCTGAGTAGCGACCTCTCTCTCTGCAGAGAGACCTGCTAGAAACAACAAACATTGCATGTTAAACCTCCTCCGAGAGGGCATTATGTACAAATGGAGTGCCAGATCTTCTTTGATAAGGTGTACACCCGTGGCACAACTTAAGAATCAATTCAATTATAAAGACACAAAAATGCCTTTTGAAGAATGTTCCTGAGTTAGTCAGAGGCAGAGAGCACAGCTTATATATGAGTCTGACTTTGCCAAAGTTATTTCAGGGGAAGAAGTTGCACAGAATTGCTCCAGAAGCCTGATTAACTAACTGGGCACTCATCTGTTGGTGAAATCCTGAGTGTGGAAAATAAAGCTATCCCCCTGGCTTTGTCACATCAGTTGTCCTATAATGCAGTTAGAATTCCACTTTTCTGCAGGTTTTCCTTACTTTCTGTACATACCCTGGGCTATCTGAATAGCATGTTTATTTTTCAGAGATGCAGAACATTTGTACCTCTCACTGGTACATGAGAGCATGTCTGATAACAGAGCCTTCCATCACTCAGGCTGGCTGCTCAGAGATTGAGGTGCCCTTTCTCTGCCCCAGAGCAGTCACTTTGGAAAATTTCAGCTGTGCCATCTTTGTGCCTCATTTGTAACATGAGCGGGTCGTAGTACCAGCCCACGCTGGAATATTTTCTGAGGGTTACAAGTATTTTGAGATCCCTCATAAACAGTGGTGCAGATTAAAATAGTAATACAAATGTTAAAGCTTATTTTTTGTCTATGATTCATATGTAGAAGAAAAAAAAGATCAGTGCTGACCTTTTCATATATGGCACTTGACATGGTAATGAGCTTTGGAAGTGTGCAATACACTTTAACATACTCTGGACACTTTACAGGAACATCTAATTGACATGTTAGTGTTTGCTTTTCATTTACTAAGAATAGACATTCCTCTGTATTGTCATTTGTAGAAGAGGAAGAACAAAAAAGCCACAAATAACATTATTTCAAATCCTTGGATCTCAGTCCCTTCTTCTGCTGCAGGGCCGCTGATGTCAGAGGGTGGGGTTGCTGGGTGCCTGCAGGGTGAGGATTGGTTGATTCATCCTGTGTTGGAGCTGAAGGGGGAATCAGCAAAGAATTCCACTGAAGACAGGATGAGTAAAAAAGATTTTGTTTAAATTTGAATTAGGCTTAAAATGAGATTTTATGACACACACAGGGAGGTCTGCACTCAAATTTGGGATTCATGGTTTAGTTTTGTGTGTTGTTTTCCTGAAAATGTTTGAGAACTGCTGTTGTCACAGGATTTCCATTATACTGGAATGTTTTGTTGTACATAAGACAATAAAGAGTTGGACTCACACCAAGAATCCACAAGAGAAGTTAGATCTAATGAGGAGGATCCAGCTTCTGCTGAAATCGAAAAGCATCGAGATTTTCAGTTGAGTCAAGGTCAACATGTTACTTCTTTACTTTCCTTCATTTGAGCAATTGAATTTATTGAATGTGTCAAGAGACCCGTTCTCAGTGAAAAGCTAAGCAATATTCTGAGATCTAGTAATTACATGAATAGAACCTACACAGTGCTGAAGAAGAGAATGAATTGAACTTTTCCTAAATCTGCATTCCCGTTTTTCCTTCTTGCTCTTTATATTTATATATATTATATAAATATATAGATCTCAGCATATAATTATTATGGTTAATTATATTATTACATGTTGTTGCATTATAATATATCAGATATTATATAGTATTATAATGGTGAATATTATTATTAACATTATATAATACATAATACATCTTTTGAATACACTCTGTGACACCATTCCTAAAACTAGCTAGGTTTTGATAAAATGTTCATGAACTGTTGAGGCTAGCTGTATTATTTATTTTTATGGACTCCAGGGTAAGTTTTTCATTGGAAAATTCCATTCCCAAATTAAGCTGATGGTCCTTCAATTAAAAAGAGGTAGATTGTTGACCTCTACCTCTAATGTTACATGGGAAGAAAAGGATCAGAGCATATCAATGCCAATCTAAAAGCGATCAAAAGAATACTATGTTCATTTGCTCTCTCTTCTCTTGCAAAGATTGTTTTTACAAGAAGAGTTAAACTAAGGGCAAACCAACAAACTTTGTCACTGTTTTTTTTCCTTCTTTCTTTATTCAGTTGATCTCCTCCATTTAAATGCAATTAGTATTATCTTAATGTTGTCTTTTTATCCATATCCATGGTTTCTCATCTTACTGTTTGCTAATATGATCCTTTCAACCAAAAGGACATCAATACACTCAGCAAACTTTTTAACCAGCTATTCTGTCTTACGGGGAGGCAACCAAGCGGCAAAGAAAGGCATGAGTCACTGGAAGCTGTGAGACACCAAGACTTTGATGCTGTAGGCAAAACAAGCTGCTTCATGACACAGTTTGTAAAATGTTTGCACGGGAGCAAAATTCTGCCAAAAAGCATTCAGGAGAGTTTACATAGTGCAGCACACAAGCTGCAGAGCATCCCACAGGATGTGATATTTAAAGACATTTAACAACTATGGGCTTTCCTTCAACAGCAATGGTGCCTCCCTGGTAGATTTTGGTCTTGGATCTGTTTCTAACACATAGAAAGCAATTGCCAAGGTAAACTTCAGTTTCTATTCCTTTTTTAATGCTCTGTTCAGAAGAAACATCTTCAGGTACCAGAAAGAATAAACTGGTCTCTCCAGTAAAACCATGCATTGCCCCTACTCTCTTGATCACTTCCTTGGTGCCAGTTTTCAAACAGTCTCAAAAGCAGAGGAAGGAGTCATGCTGGCTCCTGCAACATTAGCCTGCTGGCAGCGTTGCTCCCAGATGGGAAAGCAGAAGTCTAAGTACTGGGAAAGCCTTTCACCAACCTTGGCTGCCCCTGGGCTGAGGCACTTTAGAAATCTAACTACATGCAGCTACACTGCACCAGTGTGGGAAGTTAAGGAGAATACAAATAAAGTGCCACTGAAATCCTGGAAGGAGGCAGAAAATAATAAACACTCCAACTGAAATTTGGCCTGGACACATGTTACTTGGTTTAAGTGCATGTTTACATTTCTTTGAAATGTTCCTAAACACTCCCTCTGTCTGAAAAGAAAATTTCGAAACCATGATGAAAAAATCTGGTTCAGATCATGTGTATTGGTTTTAAAACCAGGCATAACATTGCAGCCGGCTCTTTTATCCAGAAAAGGTGCAACTGTCACATCAATTTAGAACTTCAGTCATGTTATTTTAAACCTGCATTAGTAAAACCTATAACAAAACATGTCTGTTGTCCACATCTTGCATCTGGAACAAAGTTATGCTTAAATCTGATCTCTAAACCCAGTATGGAAATTATATCTGGTATGTTCTGCACTTTGTAACATGGTCCATGTGGACTTTTTCACTGTGTAGTGATAACACTGCTCTATAGCCCACCTGGTAAAACCATTATACATTAAAAATGACAGTCAAAAGAAGCTGGTGCGAATATACCAGAATTACATGGGGAAAGGTTGCAATGTAAGGCTAAAACCAAACATCTACATTTATAGGCACTATCTGGCACCCTACTTTTAGACAAAGGTATCTTACAGTGTCATTTTAAAGGCTTACTGGGTTTTCAAGCTGGGAAACAGCAGAAGACCACTGTATTAAGGGGCTGAAATTTTGCTGACACTATGGAAGCTCTTACTAGTTGGTCTCCTACCACTTGATAATAGTCTACAGATGCTGTGGAAAAGCACTATCAAAAGGCAATTCTTACATATAGAACCTCTCAAATCACGGCCAAACATGACTTCACACAAGTAATTCAGAAACTTATGTAACATATGGCAAAAGTATTTATAAGCCAGCATTAGAATACAGAGGGGTGTCCAGATGAGACTCTGCTGTCACCTTGTTGCACCAAGTCAAAGGAGTAAAGTGTCTTGCAGCGCTGGCAAGGCCACTGTGGATGCCCACAGTGCCTGGTGCAGGTGTCATGCCAGAGATGAGACTCTGTGCTCAGGGTAGGCCAGCAGTAGCCCTGAGCCTTATGATTTTTATCTTTCCCCATTTTATCGTAAGAGACGAGGGGGCAAGAGTTTAGCCTTGAAAGCTTTGCTTGAAAAACAGGGAGCCAGAGTGATCTCATGGTGTGATGCTGGAAACAGCATCCTTTCCCAGAAGAATAAGTTTCTTCCTTAATTTTACTGTTTCTTCAAAGCAGAATGAAAGCTCTTGAGACTGAATGCCTAGCTAAAACCAAAGTGTATAAAAAGAATTTGTATGATAGGGGGTGAGGCTTCAAAGGAGATACCTCTTAGGATTCTGCTTCCTGTCATTGTGGGGGGCTCTGGGCACTGGGGCTTGCCAGCAGCCCTGGCTGCACTGTGCACAATGATGTGGCACCCAACAAATTTGATAATCCCTGCTCCCTGGTACTGAGCCCCAAAGGGCTTTAGGTGTTTCCTGTAGTGCTGTAAGTGTTGCTACATGTAAAAATATTTAAACCAATTTTCTTGTGCAACACAGAGGTAAATCCTCTATTTGACCAATGAAAACCTAACTTTTTTTCTTTTAAGAAAGTGCCCTGCAGAAAATTATGTGAGAAAAATTTAAATTTGCAAAGTAATGCCTTCCATAACACAGATTCCCATCCACAGTTTCTTCCCATCTGAAGGACTAATCGTACTGCTCAATGTTTGCAATAGTTGCTATAAACCTACACATCCATTATATGACATATGCACAGAAAATACTGACTGAAGTACTTCAAAATAGTAAAAACACCTGACAGATGTTGTAATCAGCAAAGAGATAAGGGTACCTTACAATTTGCTAACAAAAAAATTTAATATTTCCAAGTACAACGTATCAAAAAATTCCATAGTAGGAATTTTTTTTGTGTGTAGACCTTGTTTTTACAACTTTAAAACTTTAAGTAGCTGACACAGTGCCAACTTTTGGGGGTAAAGAAATCACCTGTCTTATTTCCAAGCTGACACAACATGTTTTAAGTAGATGAAGGCTCAGTTTCATTACATTAGCAGTGTCTCTAGGTGCTCTTTGATGCATCCCTCCCGTGCTTAGTAATTTAGTAACAGGTTGGAAATGAACAGAGGGGTAAAACGAGACTCTGTTGCCACAGCAACTACTGCATACCTCTAATTTTTGAATCAACAGACAGCAGAAGTTGATACTTTGCCACAGGATATGAAGAAATATCTTCCAAAATGTTATATGAAAGCAAACTTGTTTTGTTTGAGGACTGGCACTTCCAAGAAAACAATTTCCTAAAGCTAGCCCAGATCTGCTATTGCCCAGATTATTGCGCTAAAATACTAATAGGAAATATTTAGCTTTATTTTGACCAAAAATCTGTCCACTTGCTCAAGTGCAAAGCTTTAGGAAATAATTCTCTCAGCTACTTTATCTCCTAAAAAAGAGATGCATTTTCTAACAGTGTTGACACTGAAATTTTGCTGTGTGTGACAGAGAAAAATTAGGAACAACAACAAAATAACTTGGTTTCATCATTCAAGCAAGTACATAATGTAGAAAAAAAGTCAGAACAAAAGGAGTGAGACAAGTAAGATTTCTGCCTTCTCAGTATCACAAATACCAGGACAAGCTAAGGCCAGACTGCCTCAAGATACTCACTGACTTACTCTTTCCTGGATGACAGGGGACTTTGTGCCTGACAATATTTTCTTTGAGCAGTTTTGCTACTGGCAAAGTATTTTTTTTATTGACCCAGGGGAAAAACTAAATGCTTTGCTGTCAGTTTCCTGGTGGATCCTAAAAAAAACGAGCACAGATATGGAATGAGCTGAGGTTGGACTGAATTGTGGCCTTGCTGTTTTGTGACTTCTGCTTGGACTTTCTGTTCCTTGACTGTCATATCAGGATGTAAATCCTCCCACCTCATGAAAGCCTTGGAAGCTTCAGGTGGAAATGTGAAGCCACTGCAGCGGAAATGCAAAGCTGTCAGAGCAGGGGCATTGTGCTACGTCAGCCTCTACCAAAGAGCTTCTCTCAGCACAGTGATAGAGTCCACTTCAGTGATTGCATCCCATTGGATTTGCTCCACAGTACATTGGGATAAAGAATTCAATAGCACGGGAAGCAGCATTTTATTAATCTTTTGCCTGATTTTAAGTGCTGTTATGCACTGACTTCTACCAAAATCCTTTCACTGTACAGAAAGCACCATATCTTAAGGGGTCAGAACTCTTGCATTGTATTTAAACTCCATTTTTGCATATTTCATGTTCACTTAAAAGTGCATTACCATCACTTCTGCTTCACAATCCAGCTACTCAGAAGTGAAATAGAGGTTTCCTGACAACCTACTGAATTACAGATCATTTCAAATGTGGGCAAATTCTTTTTCTTTCACCTCTCATCTCCCCATCAGCTGTAACAATTCCCAGGACCTATAGCAGCTTCCATCAAAGACAGCCGGAGTTTTGTCATTGCCTACATAGCAATTGAAAGCTGTTTACTCTGGGTATAAAATTCTGCCATCCTGAGCCAGAGGCTTTTTGCTGCCACTGTGACTGCTGGTGCATGGAGTCATCTTTCCTCTTATCAGCCCTTTGGTCTAAGCTACTCTGCTCCCTGTATAATCTGTGGCTGTACAGAGAAAACCTCAGAAATGGCAGTTCATCACAGCTATTTAGACATGTATCTTAGGATGAGATGAAGTTCCCTGGAGAGGTATCTGTTTCTCTTCATCAATAAAAAACAACCTCACTGCCTAGTTTAGATTCCACAGCCAGCTTTCAGATGCTGGGGGTCAGTGGGGAGAATCCCACAAAAAACCTGATAGGAAAGGAGTCAAGGCCCTGCAGGGTCAATGGGAGCAGACCCCAGTCCCCAGCAGAGCACCCAGAACATGGCAAGCAACAAGCAAATGGATGACCTCTCTTGGTGGAGAACCTGTGTTGCTTTGTACAACACTTTTTCAAAGGATAAATTTGTTTTCCTCCCCCAAGGAAAATATTATGTCAATAGGTAGTTGACTAAGGGGAGCTGGAGAGAGTGGGCTGGGTAATCTCTGATGTTTCATCCAGGACATGCTTACAAAAGAGTCCCTGCAAACTTGCATCTCTCTGTACATACATGTGATGCTCACAGTATAAATGGCAGCACACAGGGATATTTAATGACAGCCTGAAAGAGGATGCACCAGCCAGCAGGGACCTGCATAATATGTATTCTCATCAGCGCCACAGATGGTCAAAGCAGACAAGACTTCCAAAATCTGACAGCTAACGTAATTTTTTTAAATATCAGAACAGAACATATGGAAATGTGATTCCATTCCCCTACTCCCCTGCACTTCCCCAATTTAAATCTGTAGTGTACTGAACCAAATGCAGCTATTCTGGTATAAGACTGGAGTCAGTAAAGAAGAATCCAGCCCCTGAGATTTAAAGCATTTGTGAAGAATTTTCAATTATTGCCAATATCAGTCTGAGTGCTCTAACAACCTGTACAATCACAGAAAGGAAAACAAAGAACTACTCACACAGATGATCCTTTTGGCAAACTGAGTGTGTGAATGTGTCTGAGAATCTGCTTGCATACCTTTAATACATGGACTTAATATCTTAAGAATATAAAACCTTCAAATTCCTTAAAATTCAAGAAGGTTTTACTTTCTTCTAAGAATGGGATGCATTAATAGCAATGTAGGCAGGCAAATGCTTCTTTAAGCACTAAACTGTTCTCCAAAGAGGAATTAAAACAAGAGATTTACAGAGTGTGTTTCCTAATGTATCAACACAGCAAGAAAGGAAAAAAAAATGGTGCTGGTGTTTTCAAATACTTCTACTAATGTGTTTTGATGAGCAGAGCAGCCGCACTTGCTGCCTCCCTAACCCCAAGAAGCAGATGCAATTGCACTGCATGCAAACCTACAGAAGCTGGAAAAAAGGGACTCAACCATGGAAAATATTCAGTGAAACTTGTGGCTACAGCACAGATAAGCAAATCCTAAAACTGTTGAAGTATTTAAGATCAATGACAGTATTTAAAAATCTGTCAAAGACAGGCATAACCACTGGGCAGTGAGTTAGCAATACTCAAAACTTTTATTTATCAAGTTTGTCAAGAAGTATGTACTAAACCATTTATAAAGCCAGCTGCATTCTTAATTTGAGTTATGTAGATAATGCTGATTTCTAATATATTTTATCTTATATGTGTAATCTAGGTGCTTATTTGTACATCATTGTTACTTTTTTTTTAAGAATCTAACTTCTAACAGCATCTCAATGACTGCATCATGATGTACTCTGACCTGCATCTGTGTGCTCAAGGGCTTAGTGTGGAACTGTGTAAATACCCACTAACCTACTCCCTGTCTCTCTGTATGGGAAACCAGATGCACAAGAGTCTCACAGTCTTGCAGAAGAGCAAATGTGCATCCTACCTAATCAGGCTTTGCCAAGGACATCACACCTGCTTACCAACTTCTTGGAGGGCTTTGATATGTCAGGTGAATGGTCTCAGTTTTAAAGGCACCATTGACACTGACATTGCTATGTCCTCACACAGCTGGGTTTTCTAGGCAGTGCCCAGTTAATTTAGGCATTGAGGGAGGCAGTTATAAGAGTGAGTGAAAAAGTGTCATACCCAGGGTCACATTCATCACAAAATTTCATTTCTATTTCTCAGACTCAGTGATACCGCAATAAAAACTGTAATTAATTTGCAATTAAAAGATCTGTTTCTTGCTCCCAGTTCAGTGTAGGCTTGGACAAAAAATTAATTTCTTTTCTTTAGAGACTTTTTAGACCACAGATCCATCAAGACCAAGAGAAAAGGAGATCTAGTCTGTCCCCTCTTGCACAGAGAGGACGGTTTATCCAACTGCATTCAGCCACACCTGGGTAGTCTCTCTGAAAGCAATGGGTGGCACAGATGTCACTGTGAGTCTAATTTGACCTGTAAAACCTTAAATTCTGGTGATAATGTGCAACAAGGAAAGAAGCCAGCTGGAGCCAGAAGCAGTGGCAATTAGAAATAAACATCTTTGCACCAGCAAAATAAACACATTTGATGTGAGAAATCAGTGAGAGAGAAACACTGAAGCCCCTGATGTTACCCTGACAGTCCTCTTTTCAAGGGAGAATTATACTTTTTTTAAAAAACTGCTTACAGGTTTTCTTGCATGAGAATAATGCAAGTTCAAAACCAAAGGGTTTGATATAACCCATGAACAGGCACAGCTGGAAGACAGAGATCAGGACGAAGTGAACAGCAGAGCCTGTACGATGAGGGAAGAAAAGTGGTGAAAGATTTCAGTTTTAGTCAGAATTGAGTTTGGCAAAAATTCTCTTTCAATTCTGTTCAATCGTATGCTTGAGCAAGTTATTCACCAAGGCCAGTAACATCTGTTCAGGAAAGGGGCCAACTCTAAAATGTGTTTTTTCATCCCACAAAACAAAGCGTAATCTAGGCTATAAATATACATGTTTTTACTATGCTGGATAAAGTATCTCATGAAGAAAAAAAATTCTTTAGTTTAGGACTTTTTGTTTCTAGAGACATTACTCATCTGATCCTGGATCCTTTACATATTCAGGAGTGTTACTGCTTTCAGCAGAGAGTTTTCTCAGAGTCAGAGATGTTCTTGCCCCTTATGAGATCAGAACCTCCCAGGTCCACTCTCCACTGGCACATTTTTCACATTGTGCCTAGTAAGAGCGATTTAGTCTTTCTGATAAATCATCACAGACAAAAAAACCACTCCAAAAGCCCCATTGTCATGTGAAACTAGTGACAAACTTCAAAATAATTCAAAATAAACAGAAAATAAGACATTTTCCACTTTGGATTTTTTTTTGAGTTGCTTGATGGGGTCAGAATATATTAACGAGAGACTTTCAAGCAGACACATACACACACAAAACAAATACTACAGTGCCTCTAAAAAACCCACTTTAAATTGATAGATGAATGTCAGGTTTGCAGAACGTGACCATGGAGTGGCTTGATAGCACAGAAAGAAAGCAATCTGCAAGTGCAAGTCTGTTTCTTTTGGCAGGAGAAAGACCTGCTAATGGATTCATCATTTTCTGTTCAGCATGAGCATCAAACAAAGAACCATTTAGAGTTCTATCCATCTTCGTTTCCAGGTCTACACTTGCCAGCCATGGAGGCTCTGTGGCTTTGTGCTCCACAGCTCAGTTCTGACTCATGTTTCCCAAGTTTGGAAATGAAGGCCCCACAGGACCTGGAAACCATTGTCTCAATCCTTGACCTCCCTCCAGTGCCCTCTGCCTGTGCAGTGCTTTGAGGTCCTACTGACCCCACCATCAGTGTCACCACTGACCATCTTTTCCTGGTTTCCTCATCCTCTAACAAGTTCTTAGATGGCAGATGACTGATGGCAACAGATCCTGAAGCTGGTCAGCCATGAAGAACCACAGAAATGCACCCACCAGTTCAGAAGAAAACCACTAGAAAATTAATTGAAATGAGAAAGAGAAACTGGAAGGGCACTGAAGGAGGAGACTTCCAGCAAGCAGGAAACAGGGCACCAGAGAAAAGGGAAGAGAAAAAAGCCTTATCAAAAGATATTTGGCTTCCTAGGAAAAGGCTTATTAGTGCAGAGGCTGTTAAATATGTTTGCACATTACTGTGCACACATGCAGGAACAAGGGAAAACACCAATACCAATAAACAGATCATGCACTTGGGACACTTCACCCACTTCAAGGCAAAAAGCACCTTTGCCTTCTGCCTTTTCAAAAACATCTGAAAATAAACAGTGGGAAACTACAATAGCTTGTCTTTACTATTTACTTTTTGCAGGGCACTCACATGGTGTCTAATGTGCTTCAGATGAGCATTTTCTTTTTAATACATTGGAATCAGCAAGATGGGAATTTTTCTGATGGAAGGATGGAATAAAGAGAAAGGGTCTTACTGGAAATCATTTCACCATTTACTAGCAAAATACTTTACTGTACAACTGCAATAGTTCATGGCAGGGGCTAAAATTACAGCATTACACTGAAATATGTCATTAGGGTTGGCTTGTTGCTGTCATTTTTTCCTTTAGAAAACTGACTCTGTACAGAACAATTTATAAGAGATTTCGGACACCCAAAATATTACTGTAACTCTACAGAATCATATTTTAGATGTCTTGTTTCACTGATAGTTTCAACAAGGAATGCACAGAATGATCAAACCACATCTAAGTAGCAGCAATTATTGGTACATTTGAGATGAGCACAGCATGAAGGATAAGTCTAAAGAAAGATTAAGACCCAAATACTAAGGGAGGGAAAAAAAAAAAGAAAAGACAGAGCAAAAAGGCCTGAAAAGCAGGAAAGGACTATCTGTCTGCAGGAAGCTTGTATTCTTGTGTGAGTGTGAGTGACCCAGTGTTGGCTGGAATGTTATCTCTATGTGATCTACAGAATTTTTCTCTTAACTGTAGCAACTGAAGAGTGAATTAAAGTCTTAAAGAGAAAAAAATCAATAAAGAAGAGAAAAGGAAAATATGACAGAAGAGCCTTTCAGTGGCTATATAAAATGCTGCTGAAATGATCATGGGGACAAACCCCAAATTTACGTGCTTGCAACAGAAATACCTTGCAAAAAACCAAATAAGACAAACACAAAAATAAGGATATTTTTCCTTTTGTTTTGAACTACATTTGTCAGTGATCACCAGGGCTGACTCATTAGGTCACAGCTTTTCACTGATGCTTCTAGCCCCCAAAGTAAACTTCTGCTTGTTCTTCCTTTACAATCTTGAGTTTTAACCCAATTTATCTGTTGGAATAGACAATATTTAGCTGGAAACTCCAGTGAAAAAGTCCAAAGGATAATATCTGGCTCCTTGCGGCCTTGTCAAGCCATAAAGGTCAGTGGAAAGGTTTACTCCAACCACCCTTTCCTGCATTCGGTTTTATCTTTAATAGAGAAGTCCTGCTCTCTGTGCATCTCAGAGTCACCCTTTAATAAACCTTTGTAGCTTCCTTTGGTTTGAGCTGCACTGAATCCTGCTGTTCAGGCTCTTGCTACAAATCTGTAGTGCCTAAATAGAGCACCTCTCTTCTGAGAGACAAGGCTTTGTATACCTGCTGTCTGCAGCCAGCTGGAGTATTTCCCTTTTCCCTCCAGACTTGTCTTAACCTTTTCCCCACCAGCTGCATGATATATCTTTCATTACAACGTGAAGATTAGTTTTTTCTTGATCAGTAGGAATTTGCCATTTGTATTCTGCTGGTTGATCAAGGTCCTTTTGCAAACTTGAGGCATATAAAGAAAACGTAGACAGTCTTAGGTTCACCACAGCAGTTACTACCATAGTAATCAAAATAAGCAGATCAGTATGTCCACGTTTTCCCAGCTCCCATTCCTGCTTCTGAGTTCAGGAAAGGCAAACCTTCCTAAAATGGATCATTTTTCAAGCCCTCAACTGAAAAATCAGACTATTGCAGTAGAGTATACACCAATAAAAATAACCTTCCACTTCCTCCTGTGAGCCAAAACACCACGTAAGACCAAGAAGTCCAAGTCCAAGAGGACAACTAACTTTAGAAGAAGTAAACATATCCATGAGCATTTGAGAATGGCTGCCAAAACAAGAGCATCCTTTCTTAAATTCTAGGGAACAGACTTTTAACTATTTTTCAGGGCTGAGAATATAAGTTACTCAAAAACATAAGACTTGGAACTACCTCTGTTTGTCATTGAGAGGAAACAGAAAAAGAAGAAAGTGTCTGAGAAGCTTTAAAATAAGAAAAGATTTGTTTTTAAACAGAGTAAAAGAATAAATTATATTGCTTCTCAGCAATAATCTACCACCCACCACTGTATCTTCATGAGGAACTTTTTTATAAAATAAGCAGATTTACAAGGTCCATTCCATATCAATGGAGTAATTTCTGTCTATTTGATAACACCAGAATAGCACCACAGATCCACAAATGCCCTCTTGTGTGTATAGGTAGTTACCTCATCATCCAGCTTCTGTGCTGGGATTTACTTCACTTCTGTGCCCATTTCTAACACAGGTGAAGTAATTTTCCACTTACTCCCCAAGGTCATACATCTGGTAAATGATTCCAGAATAGAATACGGCTCTCAGTGCCACTCAATAACCCCTCGGAGTGTGATAATAGAAATTTGCCCAAACAAAAAGAGAAATGTATGAGCAAGAAATGAGAAAGCTGGTTTTAAAAAAAGGCAGTGATAAGTGTGTCTCATGTGGCTTTTCAAAACCAACTGTTTAAATACACAAATACTGCTGTTCAAATTTCATAACTCTACAAATTTCAAGGGTCAAAAGCAGGCCAAATATGAATCACAGGTCCCTATGTTTTATCAGATGCCTGCATTACCGTGTGATGAAAAATATTGGCTGTTGGTTTTTTTCTTAATTCTTTCTCCTGCAATCTCTAGGACATCAGTATCATAAACTGAGTCAGTCGTCAATTTAAATTATGAAAGAAAGAAACATTTATTTGTATGTTATAAATGGGTAGATTATTTAATAGTGCTATAATTCTTTTAAGGTTTGGCTTGGAAATAGAGATAAGTTTCCTAAATTCAGCCAGGATTTCCATCTAACATATGTCCACATGGCTCACTGGTAAATCTCATCTGTTTTCCAAAAGTGAGGTTAAGGTATCTAAAGGTCACTAAAAAAGGGATGATTATTGTTAGGACATGATTATCCCTTGGACCTCAACTGCAGGTGCAGTCATTTAATTTCATGAATTACCAAAGTAAACATAAGCAGAAATTTTTATTCATTAATCCAAGAATTTTACTGGCACTCAGCCTCTAAAGAAAAATACTAAGATCTGATAGTGTTGCAAATAAAGAAAGGAAGTCTAAAAGATGTTCAGTGAAAAATTGAAGCTGTTTTCATTAGTATTTGCCATGTCCTGCAGGTGGGAATGCTGCCAGCACCTGGTGTGGGAAGCAAAGGTCTAAAAGTAGAGGAGAAGACATTATGAGGGCAAACTGTGCCAACAGGTGCAGGGTGTTCCTAAGAGCTGGGAATAGGACAACAGACAATGGATGGATGCCCCAGGTAGATGGAAGCAATGTCTTAATTACCCACTTTGTTTCAGACACTGGGAATATTAGTTCAGTGGGAAAAATAAGTGTTAATTGGACCAGCTACCATAATTACATGCCTAATGGTCGATGGCAGCATCTCACCCTGGGTGAGCCTGTCACACAACCAAGGTGAAGGCTTTGTGGGATTGCTGACAAGATCTTTCTCATCCTAAATGCTCTGTTAAATACTTAAGGAATAAGCCCTCTCCCAGGATAAAACCAAGTCAAATGACACATGTGGAGCATGTCTGGTACAAAGATTTCTCTGGTACTCACACATCTCCCATGTGACAGCTGGGAAAGGAGTACAAGTTATTGCTGGTAGAGAACAGGTTTACCATATATAATATTTGAACAAGTTAGGCAGGTTTTAACATGATCATTTCCTATGTCATGACAACTTAAGAGAAAAAAGCCATCACAGCAAGTGTTACATCAGATTTGAGGCAGCTGCTGGATACTGGGCATGGAAGAGTTGTCACATAGAGAAACACTGCTACTACTGATCCAGTGTCAGGGATAAGGCTGAGCTTGTATCAAGTCATAAATAAGTAAAAATATTGAGATTTCTAAGCCAGCTGTGTTTTCCCATAGTGAAAAATTAAAATTCTATATTTGAAAGCATATATATTGCATTTAGCAGGCATAAAGGAGGTTAGAAAGCTTCTCAAGACACTTTGATTTTGAGATAGATAGCTTCCCAGTGCAGTGCTAATACTGCCAGGCATGAGCCTAAGCAGTTCAAAACAGAGATTGATATATTTTCTAGTTTTCCATTTAAAATTAGGAATTTTCCACTAAAAAGCAATTTGAATTTTTTTTCTGTGCCAATTTTTTTCTTTCTAGTTTTCACAGTGGAAACCAGCAGCTGGCTGCTCTCTTTGGTGGTGCCCAGAGCAGCCCAGTAAATCCCTGTGAGCTGAGGGACAGGTCTGTCACCCAGTCAGGAACACAGAAACCGAGAAACACCAGTTGCACGAGAGGGAGTGAGAACAGTCCTGAAATTCCAGCTCTGCCCCAGGATGTGAGAGCTGGTAGCTGGCTACACCAATTTGCACTGAATCTTGATCTGGTTTGACAAGTATGTCACTGGAACTAGGGCTTCTCAATTTTTTAACAAATATGATAGTTCTGATCAAACCATATACTATTAAAATACTCCTTCCCATCTCCAAGAAAGGCTCTATGAAACTTTGAAGAGATTTTGGCGTGGAGGGAGAATGGAAGGATGAGTGAGAAGATGTGAGAAGCACTTCAGGACAGGGGGAAAGCTAGAAAAGTGAAAGTATGGGAAGGGAGGGAAAGAAAACCATTTGAGACATGAGAAGATAATAGGGAAGCTACACTTGGGGAAAGAATTTGCCAGCAGAGGTAATGGTAATCAGGAAGGTAAGGTTTTTTTCTCTTTTCTTACACAGTGCTTTGATTCCTGAGTGCTCCATCTAGTATTTGACGCCTGCAGCATAATGGCTTTGCATTTGCTGTACACAGAAGGAGGGGAAGATCCTGTTGCAGGGGGATTGCCAGAGTGAAACTGAATTTACAGTCCAAAGCAGCTCCTATAGTCAAGCCCAAACCACATGTCTCCTCTTAAGGGTTGAATTTAGCTGGGAGCTCAAGAGCAGGACCCACCTCACAACCCTAGCACTGGTTCCCTATCCCCCATCAGAATCCTCAGGGCATATTCCCAGCGACTTATTCTTTCTAGATCCTATCACCCAGCCAGAAGCAGGAATACAACTTAAATTAAAACAGTGATGCCTTCTCGCAAGATATGCTTACTCAATGACAGTGTCCTTCTGTCCCCTGGCAGGGGAAATAACACCAGCTGCAAAAGAAAGGACTAATAGAGATAAATGACTGGAGTCACACGCAGCCTTCTCAGTTGTCCTTTGAATGGTGAAACATGAACACAAGCATTGCACCCTCAATTGGCCGAGCTGGAGCTGGAGCCTGGTTCTGCCCTGCCTGCACAGAGAGCCCTGCAGGAGCAGAGCAAGGTGGACACAGGCCTCTAAGTAGCCCAGCCACTCAACATTAGTGAAGCCCTTGGTTTCTAAACACTGAGCTGCACCGAATTTGAATGCTCCACTGATGACTGAATTGGTTAGGAATACAACTGAACAGCAGGCTGAATACCCAGCGAGGTATTGTGGGTAATTAGAGATTAATTACAATCCCATAGTTTGTATCATGGTTCAGGGTCAGCACGGGGTCAGTGCACATGGCAAACTTAGAGAGCTGTGACTGGATGGATGACGCCAGCTCGGAGTGGCTCAGCAAAGTGAAGTGTATAGAAATGAGGAGCCAGCAAGGCTGGGGAGTGGACTCACAGCCAGGGCACTGGCGACAGCAGTGACACTGAGTTGTGGGGCCTGGAGGCACTGAGAAAATGTTAACAAGCAGTGGAGAGAATACAGCTGCACTAACTATCCAACTGCAACCCTGACTTTTCCAATTAACCTTTTCCAGGCTTTCTAAGATTTGGGAAATCTGGGGCACTGTCCTGTTGTCAAAGAAAGCTCTTAAAGAAAGAAAAGTAGTGAGGAAAACTGCCAAAAGAAAAAAAAAAATGAAAAGGGGAAAGAACCTCTGCTATTTAATATGGCTATTAGATTTTTATTTAAGGCTAAATCCAGAAAAATGTTTTGTCAGGCTGCAATGAGCTTTTCAGTAGATGGCATTCATAGGAAGTGTGGAATATATGCTTGCAGTTCAAAGCCCATTTATCATTAAAACCCTTCCCCTCCCATTGCCAAGAACAATTTGTCATATTTTTATCAACAATCAAGATATGCAAATAGGCTAAGACAGCTGAAAAGGCAAATTCATAACCCCAATATGCAAAATAGACAAGTGATAATGTAGTAAGTGGAAGATACAGAACAGAAGCATTTGGTGGAGAGAGGAATAAATCAATATAAATCTCCCAAGTGGTCATTTTTGGCAGTTAATTATTTGCAGGAAGTTTTTCTCTTTTAAATAAACCAATTTTTTTTTTAAAGATCATTAAACTAAAAAGCGAGCTTGTGGCATTCAGAGGAGGGTGAAGAGGAGGCTGGTTCTTGCTAGGGACAGCTGGTATGTAGAGGATATACCCGTCCTCTTGTGTGCCCCCAGCCGTATCCGCAGGTGGCTCCTGCCGCTGGGCCTTACTGAATGAGGATCTGTGTAAATTCCCAAACATATGAACATCAGTTCCTTTCTGTACAACAAGGGAGTATTTTCCCTTCTGCCTGGATTTGATTTCCAAAGGCATCTGTGCATTTGCCCAATTCCTGCCCAGTGCTAGGAAGCATTTCAAATTATTCTTCTTAATTTCAAGGGTGACAGTAATATTTATGCTATTTCAATAATAGATAAAAACATTCTTCATTTTCTTTTTCAGCTCTAGTTCTCTGGATATGAGGTGCTTCAGAAGTGTAAAGTTCCCAATTGCATTGACAAAATAATACTGGGGTTTTTTTCAAAAGTTTTTCATCAGAGCTTTTAATACTAAAGCAGGTCTCTAGAATTACCTCTGTTGGCAAATGAAAACAGGAGAGAAATGAAGAGAGTTGACCTCAACAATGTCAGAGGCAGGAGCAGAAAAGAGATCTTTACCACTCTTGACTCCTAAACCAATATCCTTGCACCAAACCCCAGTGATAACAATCCATAAGAAGCACCATCATTTTTACCTTCCAATATGCTCAGGATTACCTTAAGGTTCTTCTTCAAATACCTAAATCAAGAGAAATGAGCCTATAAAACCCTCTGACTCCTGAGTGGGGAGAGGTAGGAATGGCCATAGCAGTTGACTGCAGGAACACAAATGTAGAAGAAGAGGGAATAAAGAGCAGTTCACCTGCCCAGAGGGTTGGGAAGCCTGAACATCCCAAGGGAGAGGGTAGCCAGTTGGAGGTAGGAGCACAGCTATTGCAGAAGGAGTAATGTTGAAACACAGTAGTTTGAAAACCAGAAGTGGCAGGGGTAGGAGCCTGTCCAGCACTTTCCCACTTGCTTAAGTCAGCTATCCCTTGAGCATCCAGAGGTCTTCTCACTTTTCAAGTCCAAACAGTGTTTTCTGCAGCCTGTACCCTGCACAAATGCTACACAGTTTACCAAAGGGATTTCACACCATAAAATAAATATCATTTGAATTTCTCAGCTAAAAATACCAGTCCACCCTTTCAGTTATATCAGATGAACATCACAGCTATTCTGTTTGTTATATTTGTGAGGCTTTCTCTTACACTTTCCCTAATAACAGGTGATTTTGTGTTCTTTCATCCGAGGGTTACTCAGTCCCACACAGCCATTACAGTGCAAAATCAAAGAGATTCTGTGTTTAACATTCTAAAATGAATTAAAAGTATATGAAGTGCAATCTGAAATGCTTCCTGTAAAAATGCCTATTTTCCAGTAGTGTGTAAGTATGCTTGGACATATAAACATCCTACCCATGGCTCTGGGAATTGGGGGATTTCCTGACACTAAGCACTAACGCTGAGTGCATTAATGGAGTGGGAGTGCCTGACCTGCCTGTGCCAAAGGATTAAACCCAATGCCCCATTTCTGCTTACATACAGCACTGAGCTGGGGTGGGACTGAGGGGTGGTGTGTTAAAGAGATTCTGGAGGGACATCGCTCCCCAGTCCCTTCCAGAATATCCAAAATTAATTTATGGTTAAACAGAACTGCATGGCTGAGACGGTGATGCTCCCTCTCCAAAGATCACTGCAGGTTGTCCTTTTGTATTTCATTATCATGTCACTGCATTCAAAGTTCAAACGAAGCAATGTGAGTCACAGAGACAGATGTGTGTGCACACCTTGGGCATACACAGACACAAATGGCACCTAAAATTTGCATTTTCTATCTTACAAGACTTTAACAGATTAAAAATAAGGACTGACCGGATCTATAAGTTCAAACCTCCTAGATTTGGAAAGAACAGGTCCATACTAAATCCTAATAGCTTTTCATTGTACCCAAATGCAAAAAGCTGTCTTATTTTCTTTAAAAAACACAGAATTATACATTTCCCTGTGAACCTCTCAGCTGCACAAGATAGAAGGAAAATCCGACTTATAACTCCTAGCAATTTTAATAGAAGCAATTATCATCTGTGAATAACAATTACTTCATATGAAATATGTTTACTGTTTTCTTCAATTTCCCTCTGATGTAGCCAGTGACCTACATTACACCCGTGCAGGAATCCAGCCCTGATTCATTCTTTCTCTCTGGAAGTCACCTTGGGAAAGGTGTCGTTTTGGCCTGATCCCAGTTGGAGCTGAATGCCATAATGGATTTAAACATATTCATTGTCTACAAACATGAACTCTTTTGACTAATCCATTTCCTTGATTTCAAGGATGGTGATCCAGTTTGTTCACAAAAAAACCCCAATTCTTGCAAGTGTTTGCCTTTACCCAGAGAGTGATTCTCCAGGGACAAGAGAATAAAGGTTGCAGAGCACCCGCAGACATCTGCCATTTCTTCTACAGCTCTTTGTTCTTTTCATGCAAACCTCTCCAGATACAATAGAGCAAGAAAAAACATGGGCCAAAATGTTTGTTGCACTGAAATAAATCACAAAAATACCACTCATGCCAGGATTCCTCCCTGATTTTCAAGAATTGATGATATCCTCAAGCAAAGATTTATCCTGCAGTAGAGGCTCACAATGAATTACCAGAATTACTTTAAGCAACTGCAAGAGAATAGTGTCTTGGAACCAGCCATTTAATGCAGTTCAAGTATGTAAAGTGTATTTGTAGAGTAATGGATAACTGCATGTAATTTTCCACAGATTTTCCATGATTTTCAATAGAGCTGTGCATTTAAAAGCTGTGAAGGGACACAGCCTTTTGCAAGCTCTCTATCAGCTGATGAGAGGGATGCATTTTCCCTTAATTTCTCGCGATACCACTGTTGGCCCTGCAGCCAAACTTGTGGCTGAAACATTTGTCATTCCCAGATCAGCACCTAAATGCAAAAGCCAACAGAGCAACATGACAAAACTGGCCATATGTCATAATCTCCCCAATATGATCATTGATCTATGTCTCTATAGAAGCTTCCAAAGGTGGAGCAGGCTCCTGGTGAGCACAGAACCATAAGCCTGTGTTCAGACACGGAAATCTGCAGAGGGAAAACAAAGCCCAAACTCAGACCAGACTGATTGTACAGCTGATATGGGAGAGCAAAAGCCAAGGAAAGAAGGCACGTTCCTATTCTAAGGTCCCAGGTGCAAGCACAAGGAAAATCTTCCTCAACAAAGGAATCAGAAGAACAATTTCATTAAAAGGCAAAGAGGATTAGCTGTGCCACACCTTGGGAGCTGGAGACAATCAACCAAGCTGGCACGGCACTGCAGAGCACCCTGGCACTGGGTCCTGACAACTCACTCCATCTAGCTCTTACACACAAGAGAGCTCCAAGAATTGTCTGCATGGGCTGTCTCTTCCACAAACCTCAGAACAGACTCTTTTCTGCCATTGTAACTGCTGTAAAGATTATCATCCCAATGCAGTCTTCTTGGATTAGAACAGAAATGGATTGTTTTGAAATGTGAACTTTCTGATGCAATTTGAAATTTCCCAGAGAATGGAGATTTTGATTATCGATAGGTTCTATAGGACACTAGCAGAGGGCAGATGTCCTAAAAGAAAGAGAAGAGCACAGCTAAGGATTGGGCAAAATAAATTGAGAAAACCCACCAAAATGTGTGTCTTGGACCCTTTTCTTAAATAGAAACTCATTATACCAGGAAAAGTTGTTTCAGTCATGAAATAAAAAGTTAAAAAAGAATGTGCAGTTGGAAAATTCTCTGAGCACTATTTAGTATCTTTTGCTAGAGTCTTGTTCTTGGTTTGAATTCCTACTCCCCTGCAAGGTGAACCAGTGTATTTTTATCAAATATACATGATTACATTGATATATTATTAAAACAAGCTAATCACTACTGTGGAAAAAGGTAATATAAAATAATTAATAAATAATTTGAAAGTAAGGAACATATCCATATTTTACTATCCCTCATTCAACTACCACTAATAAACTTTATTAATCATCACTGTTGACCAGCCAGTGGCTAACCACTGTGTTACTTGAGACTTCCCAGACCATATTTCAGAAATTTAAGAAAGACAACTCATGTTTCATGGAAGTAATTAGACAGGCCCAGTGGCTAATTATCTGAGAACATTGCAAGAATGATTGACTGTCATTTACTTACTATGAGATGAGGTATATTTTTTCCAGAAATATATCTTGATGTTGGATTTATTCAAGAGATCAGGCAGACACATTCACAGAGAGGTGAGAGCAGCAGTGATCAGCAAAGTGATCCCAAGCAAGTGGAAGTCCTGGTGGAAGCATCCAAATCTGAGTCTATCAAACACTATTAGCAACATTTACAATCCCATGATAGCAACCTTGCCATTCAAATTTCCTCACATCCTTGCACCATCCCAACCTTGCACCCTGGTGTTTGCGCCACTAATTTCAACAGGGATAGGTTTCTAATACAGCAGTACTAAAAGAGGGAAGATCATGAATGACAGGGTCTTCCAGGAGAAATCAAAGAGGAGGGAACTGATGGATTCCCTGCTCTCTTTGGTGGGTTAGTGCCCTTTGGCACTGTGATAGAGTCATGTCTTCTAGGATGTGACCTTAGCACACAGAGACAGATTTGGGTTTAAACTAATATTTGCCTCAACACATTTTGGAATTGCAACCACCTCTTCATTCATAAATTTCCTCTAAGTGACATCTTTGATGGAAAGTCAACAAGATCTTAAAAATTTGAAGGAGTTTTTAGCCAACAGTAAAACAATCACATACTTTTCTTAATCATGTGTGTATTTATTACAAACTCCTGAAACTCAGTTTGGTAATTTCATATCTAAACCAACTCCCTTTGGAATTTTTTTTTTTTTAATAATTTCAAAGCAAGTTGGTTAGAAGCACTAGAGAACAGCTTGCTGTTTGATATTACTTTCTACTTCATTTTTGCAGGTGGCATACCAGCACAGAAAAAAAATTCAGACCAAATCACTCTTCCATCTGCTTCTGTCTTTGGTAGGCATTTAAGCAGAACTGACTTATTTTAATCTTTCTATTTGACTGACATTTTCTGAGTGGGAAAATGACATACACTACCAGTTCACAATTCTTTAATGGCCAATTGAGAAATTAGAGAAAAATCATGATCTCTGAAAGAATTCCTGCTCCAATAAGATTAATACTGCAAACACTAATGACTTTCTTATTATCATTTCTGTATGACAGAAGCATCAAGTGACATTACTTTACAGGCAGAAATCACTGACAGCTGCCATCCTTAATCCCAGTTCAGGCCTGCTCTAGGCAAATCTTACATTCTTATTATTGAGAATTTGATTGAATAAAGGCAAGGTCAGCACTTCCAACACAGTCCCCAGACAACTCATTTTTCACTTATCATTTTATGTTTGTGTATGAACTACCTACATTATTAAAAGCTGAAAAAGTTTATGAAGAACAGACACTTGTATGGAACTCTATGGTGGCGATATTGCTGCTTGTCAGGGGTAATTTTATTTATTGTTCTTATCAATACACTGCTATGCTGATGGACAAATTTACAATCCAAACAGAGAGTCCACAGCACAGGGAAAGAGGAGGTCACACAAACTTACAGATGAACCAGAAACCCATCAGTAGCCGAGATCAATTCTCATGGTTGTGAATTTACACCCCAAAAGATAAGGAGTCTGTGGGCTTCAATGCTGCTGGTGAAGTTCACTCTAAAAGCACAGGTGATGAACACCTTTTTGTAAGATTTTAATGAAAACCAAAATAGACTCACATATTTTACTTCTGCATGTACAGGTTTTTGGTAACTGCGTGGACAGAGAAGTACAGTTGTCATGGACGTTACTATTCTATGCTGATTAAATGGGTATTGTTAATGATGAAAAAATAGAAAAGGGATTATTTTAATTTTATTTTTTTAAAGAAAGTTGCACATCTGCTTTTTCTAAACAAATACTTTTTTAAAAATGGAACAAATTGCTAAGTTTAAAAAATTTACATATGCAATTACCAGGCTTTTCCTTGATGGTCAAATAAATCACTTTTTTCTTCAACCTCTCATAACTGTCATACCAGTGAAAGTACAAAATCTACTTATCTACTGGCAAATGCTCATGCCAGTTGAGTAAGGCTGAGTGATTCATTTGCACTGCGGTATTCATGTACTATAGATAGGCTTCATAAAACCTTCAATGATTATATTTAATAAAAGTGAGCTCCAGTGACAGCAAAATACACTGAGGGTACAATTAGAGACTAGGTATTGGATGAGTAATGAATATGAAGCTAATTAAAATTCTACTACTCACCAAAAAATGGCTGCTAAAGTGTGATTCAGTGCTCCTAATCATTCTTTAAAATATTATTACTGTACGTGTAAATAAATCCTTAGGCGGTTCATTGCCTACTTTATATAATGGGATAAATTTCAGTCTTTAGAAACTTATAGATGTTTTACCCTATTTCTAAAGGCCAGACATAATTTGGCAGAATGTACACTTAACTCTAAATACCTATTTCTGAATATTTGCTAATCATTTATTCTTCTTACATGTGTCAGTGCAGCTGAATTAACTGGGCTTGTGGCTGGGCAACTAAACGTAAGACAGCAATTTATTGGGCAGACTTTTGCCATCATTTTCTCTTTGAACGTCTTGATGGCTATTAAACCTGGACATACAGGTCACATCATGTAGCTCTGAAAACTTTCCCAGACAGGTGAGAAAGTCCAGAGGTGAAGGTACTTCCTTGAATGGTGGACTGTCCAAAACATCCTTAGAGATCTTGGAAGGATGATACACTCTATTCTTCCATCCTCTATCTTTCCCTCACACACACATACTGAAGGGGTAAATCATAACATGATAGTTAAGTGCTGTAATGCCCTAGCAACACATTTTTCAGGCTTGGATGGTAATAACTTTGTTTTCCATTTCAAAATTAATTTCTGTATACATTTCTCAACACATTTTTCACTTCAGTGTTTTTTCAAGCATTCCTTCCACAATTAAAGGGGAATTAAATCAGGAAACAAATCAGGAAGCTCAGATACCCATTTGCATCTGAACACTGTGACTTCTCACACTGTTAGTGAGCCTTAGTATCTAACTCAGGGCAGAGCTGACTCACGGTGTCTGCTCCCACACAGATGTATCTTAGGAAACAAGAAGCATAAGAGTTACAAGATGAAACAGCAGCCTGCAGAAGTCTCCAGAAGTCTCCAGAAGTCAAGTGGAGTGACTGCATGTCAGGGCTCACTTCAGCAAAAGCTTCTTCAGGTCCTGTTTGAGGCTCATACCCTCATTTCATCAGGCAGAAAAGCTGCCTTAGACCTCCATGCACTGGCACAGCCAGCGTAGGGGAGTCTCATCAGGCACAGCTCTGCATTTCTAATCCTATCCTAACTAACAATTAGTGCTCTACCTTGGAGAGGCACAGGATTACCTTGGAAAACAGGTTACAATGCAATAAGCATTACTCAAGCAAGTCCAGATGTTATCCACAGTACCTGGCGGTCATTCATGCATGACACAGTTTTCACAAAACTGTTTCCCAAACACACCAGATCTACTGAAAATAAAGCACATTTCTAAATTATTATAATACTCTCTTTTTTATGGGAATGCCTGGACAGAAAATGTGTCCCCTCTGCTCCTAGTGAGTGGGACCCAGCAGTCTTCTGTGACCCATGTCAGTGATGTCTCTACAAGGGTAGTGGTCAATTAACCATCATCTTCCTTCAATGCCAGCACAGTCTTGTCACCAGTGATTTTAGTTAGTTGGTTGAAGGTCTGATATTGGACAGAAAAAGAGATCCTTCCTAAAGACAACAGATGTCACTGGAGAGAGACTAGACAGGGGCTGTAGTCACAGTGACATCAGATATAGTTTTAGTGTTTCTTAGATCGTATACTTTAGACTGTGTACATTACATTATATTACAGTGGAAGCTCTTAAGGCTGAATAGTTACTTTTAACAAATGAGGATCGATCCTTTTCTTTGAGGCGCACAGATCAGATATATTTTTGTTATGGTTACTGTCAGTGGTCACATGGTGTCTAAAGCAGATTCAAAGAAAAAAAATCAGTAAATTAAGAAAAAGGGTCTGGACCTGTCAGTGGTCTGTACTGTTCTGGAAAGTTACAGTAGCCACCAAAGCTTCAAAAATGTCAGCAAAGGGCACTTGCTAAAGAAGTCAGTGTTAGTTTTCTTTGCAATGGCAGTGTGCAAGAAGGAAGAAAAAATCAGCCCACCATGGTTTGAACCTCAGAGCATTGGATGAATATATTTGCCTTTGCTTAGTCTGTGTCTTTGACTTATTTACAGGTATAAAGGCAACCCTGGATGGTCTAAGGTCAAAGGAGACCTGAATGTCTGGACCCACCTCTGCCCTGTAACTTCTGAGTCTTCCAGGATCGTCTCCTAATGCAGAACTGGCAAATATTATACCATGGATTCAGCAAATCTTATGGTGCCAAAAGTGAATCTCACCTCTGCAAAACTGCAGAAGGGCAGATTCAGAGCAGGAACTAGGGTAGAGTAGGTTAATGCAACTACCAAGAATTTTCTTTCCTTCCATTTCTATCATCTAAGAAAGGGACAAAGAATAAAATCAAATGCTGTTCTTTTTGCTAGACTGGTTATTTTTACATACTGCAATACTGTGCAGTGTTTGCTGATAAAATGTAAGTAGAGAAGTTTAATTTCATAAGCAAGATGGGTTTAATTTTGCCAAACTGGCAAGGATTACATTCTTTGGCCCAGCCCTTAATTTCCTTCTGAATATACCATCTCATGATAATTTAAATTTGCCAAGAACTATTTGGTGAAAACCAAACACTTGAATTTCTGCTCACCTTGCCAGTTGCCCTGCCCTTTGCCAATAACAAAAGGTTTTAAGATAGAAACTGGACTATTTAACCTTCATTAATCATTCATACTGTTCAAACACATCATCCAGTAACTGAAGAGGGGTTAATGGTAGCTAACTTGAGGCTGTTGTCAAAAGTAGGCTTAACTTTCTATGAACTCACTGGACACAAAGAATGCAGCCTGCTCACTATTCTGAATGTCACCAGCTCGCAGCAAACCGATGACTACTAATGGTAATTAAATACCTCTGCAGCTATTTGTACCAATAACAAAGAGTTACTGTCAGAACTTGAATGAGGTCCATCTGCCCATTTTTAAAGAATGTTAACATTCTGTAAGTGATAAAGCAGATGGCAACCCAAAAAGGGGAGACAAAATCAAACTTCTGTATTATAGTCCCTTTCTCAACCTGCTCTGGATTCCCTAATGTTTCTCCTCAAAGACAGAATTTTAAGAATAAAACTTGCCTACAGATCTGCTTTTCCACAGCAGATTTCCCCACTATTTCCTTTTATCAGAGACTGTAAATCCTCAGTCCCAGTGAGCTGATGGGGAAGGACCATTTTACCACTTCTCTTTCCACCCTCACTTCACCATGGACATGGAACTTGGTGTCAGCCAGATTTGAACAGAGGATGGAAACACAGTTACTCCTCTTGGTGGAATGCAAACTGAGCTGGGGTCAACTGTGTGTATTTGGAAAGACAGCTCAAAGGTTCTTCCAAAGTAGTCCAGTACAGTTTTATTAATGTGCTTGACTCTCATGACATTTGTGAGCAGGTATGGAACAGAACTTTTCTTCTCTGCACCTTAATTATAGTATGTATTTTTCTAAAATCTATCACCCTGGGATTTACACTCCATTCAGGAGAATTTAGACTGAATCCTTCTGGGTTTGTCCAGTTAATTTCATTTGCAGATAGATTAAATGTTCAACCATTTAGTGACTCTCCTTATTTATTCAGGAGGCAGTCCCCACACAGCAGGCAAAGCTTTGATCGGGCTGGGCTGTTACCCACTGCAGAGTACACACTTTATCCAAGTGACTCCTTGGTGGTAGCAGCTGGGGAGTGATAGGGAAAGTCCAAACTTCTGCACTTATTTACTGTATTTATCTACTCACTGTTCATAACAGGCAAATTGATGCTAATCAGGGAAAAACACTTGTTTCATCTGCCACATCAACAGCCCTACAGTGCATCAGCAGCATCTCAATAACCAGGTATCTCTCTGCTGGGGGAAATTTTCTCACCCTCTGTAACCATGTCCACATCTAGCACCAGGAGCGCTGCCTATGGCCCACCACTGGCCCATCTCAAATATATTTGTGATGTTCAATCTGAAGAGACAAATTTTTATTTTCCCTGTAGGGTCACCTTGGCAGATGACTGTATTGATCCAGTAGTGTAAGGAAAGCACACACTTATTACTACCATTTTACAAATACTGTATCTGACTCCTCAAAGTTTTTTACCGTAGCAAGTAATGTTACTGGCAGCAATTAAATTTTCAGCTTTCAGCCAGAATTAGAAACTGTGAAAACACTGGTTTTGATTGCAAGATTTTCCTATTTTCAAAGGAAGGAGCAGCATTGCCATCATTACTTTAGATATTCTTCATATTTCTTTAGCTTCTGCCTCGTTATTAAATAATTACTCATACTTTTCATTGCTATGTTTGACAAATGGTTAAGAAATTTTTTTCCTGAATTAAAAGGAATAAATTGGAATAATAAATGAAATTATGCTCTGGAGCAGGGAAAGCTAGGGAAAATTTAGAGATAAAATTCTCATCTTTTCTAGCATCGTTTTCAACATCCCAACCCGTGTTCAGATAAAAACCCCAACTTTTCTTAGTTCTTAATTCAGGCAGGCTCTAAGCATGTGCCATATCATAGTCCTGCTGCCCTGGAGAAGTGAAGCTCTCTGACATCAGCAGAACTGGTGACATATTCAACCCATTTCTGACTGTCCATTTTGGCCACTAGGAGCATGGCAATCTCCCAAAACTGCTACTACAAGCACATAATCAAAACATTATCAATTTCATACTGTCTTGTATAATTTTTTTTTTCCTTAGGGACAGCAAAGTTTCTTTTATAAACAGATCAGAAATTCCACGATCACTCAGTGCAAGTCCTTTTGTTGTGTCAAATTTGTTTAAAAGCAGCTTCTGGGGACCACACTTGGATCTACGTTAATTCTGGCAAATTTAGTACTGTACATCCCCATCACCCCAGAAAACTGGCAGAAGTCATGTAGCTAACAACACTGGTGCCAGACTGTGTATCCACAAAAGCATATTAATTTACCTAAACTGACTTCAAGTAAACTGATGCAATTTCCAAGTGTTGATTGCTCTGATGGAAAGACAGGATGTTTAAGGTGAAGGGAATATGGGCCAGTGACTTCACAGACCACTCATTTTACAGCACACTTTCTTCACTGCCATTTGTGTTTGACTGTTGTGCTGCATATTTTTAATACAGATGAAGAAATTAAGAAACTACTAAGATTTTTGGCCATTCTAGTGAAGTGTTCAAGCATACAGTCACCCAGATTTTGGGGGAGGAAAGCAGCTGTGGCCTACCTGGGTTTCACTGACCTTCAAGGACTGACTTTATAGATTTCATCAACTCTTTTTCAGAGAACAGCCCCCTCCCCTTTGCTTGCTGTGGCAAAGGTGTTAGACCAGCTATAACAGACCCACAGCCTCTCAGCACTTCACAGCCCTCACTGTACTGCACACTGAGACTACCCAGGATTTTGGAGACATGAGCTGGTGAGCTCAGACCCCACTACTTCAAAAAAGACCCCCAGGCACTAGAACTAAAGGAGAATAGCACTTCACATGAACTGAAGCACAGCTGACTTTACACACATGGAAGAGCAAAATAATTTTTTTAAAAGTTAACTGAACTTTTTGAAGAACCCCAACGGTTCATCTTTGAGATCACACTGAGCTCCCTGTGAAGATGTGGGCAGCTTCATATCCTGGCTGGCAGTGTGGCAGTGAGTTGTTATGAAGCAGATAATGATCCAAAAGGAGGAGTAAACCTCTCCTGAGCTGACGTAAGGAAACGTGCTGAGATGTCAAACAGAGGTGTTACACGTCAGGCCTGTGTGAGCCTGCAGGCTCCAGAATCAGATACGCTGTGGCCTTACTGAGCCCACTGAGCAAACATCACAAACTGCTCACAGCCTTCCCTGTGTGGCCAAACGCTGATGCGTGAAGGTGACACTGAGGACGCTTCTTGTCAAAATGAGAGGGGGAATCAAACCTCTGCAAATATCAGAGGACTCAATTCTTCTCAGGTATGCAACCTTTCCCTGAAGGGAGGCTAAAAATCAGCATTGTAGAAGACTAAAGCTGCAGAGTTACTGTGTCACCTCTTTCTTGAGGAGCAAATCATATCAAATTTACACATTGATTTCATTAATTAACCAACTCCAATATTGCATGGGTAGCTGTGAAGCTCTAACAAAGGCGTGCACCAGGCAGGCACGAGGCAGCCAAATGAAGCTCCAGAACTTCTGCAGTGAATGATTTCTCCCTGTGATGAGATTGATTAATGTGCTGGTAAGCATTTGTTTTGTTAGGAAAAACTGCAACAAACTGTTAATATGTCTGAAGGATGTGTATTCAGAGTGTTCCTGAATGGGTTTTGAAGCTCATTTGTGAAGTTGTCAGGCTCAATACGGATAAACATTGTGTTTGATATTGTTTTTGCTGGGAGAGATTTGCAAATTACATTGTTAATCTACCTCTGAAGGGAGGAAGCATTTATTGTCTAAGAAAAGTGAACTTGTTAGATGACATGTTTTGAAGATAAAGTGCAAGTGCACAATATTTTTCTCGAATGAATCTTGAAACTTCTTCCTCTGCTGTGAGAAAAATAAGTAAACACTTTCCCTAAAATACCAAGAAGAAGCTCATCATGATCACAAAGTTTACAAGAGACCCGTATACATTCACACTGCTTTCTGTCTCACTGTGCTCATGAGGTTGTAGTTTTGTCCTTAAATTCTTCAGAACATCAAGATACAATTTATTGCTGTTTAAACTGCATGTGACAGTTCAAATAATGCCCCCACACGTGACTAGAGATTGACATAACATATTAAACCCAAGTATCTAACTTTATCCTGTAATGAAACACCTAAAATTTATGAGTTCATGTTCTTTTCTCTGCTCTTCTGTGCATATTTACAGGGCTATACAGTGCAAAGGAGCTCCCTGTCACCTTCCTTTCAGTTTGTTCAACTCTTCAGAAATTAAGAAATAGTTATTTATCATCACTCATATTGTTTTTCTATTGATAGCATGTTTGAGCCTGGATAGTGACTTCAGACAGTCATTTTGACTGTGTACATGTCCTGTGCACCTGGAATCACCTCCCCTTTTCTCAGCTATTTTACCTGGTCTGATCAAAGTTGTTATCCATCCCTAAACTCCTTGTTTCTCTGATACCTTACACGAAGAGTGCAACATAAATGTAGCCCTACAGATAATTTCACTTTCAAAACATGTACTTAAATACCTAAGATCTTAGTGGGATAATAAACCAACTCACAGACATCTTGCCATAGAGGACTATTATTTGCAGAACATCTTAAAAAACATTTGCAAAATAGTTCTGGACATAAAAATAGGTACTTTATTTCTCACTGGTGAGGTGAGATACGTGTGAGAACTACCAGCAAATTAACATATTATGTGGTCCAACATCTCATCATAGTCCCATCACACAGTACACGGACATGTTCTATCCACAGGTGCAAAGTTGCACTGGTGCCACTACTGAGCTTACTCACTATCTTAATTTCTGAACAACTCCCATGATAACAAAATGACAGTTTTTTCTCAAAACATATATGCAACTAATACCAGTCATGCAGAAATCAATGTTGAACAACATGTAACACCGTAGAGATTTATCAGCTGTGTTTGTAGTTCACACTCTCTTTGTAGAAAGAGTTGACCTTATACATAAAGCAAAATAATAGAGGTCATGCACATCACAGACAGTAGCAATAAAGGTTTTTCTGCCTGTTTGTCCTCTGTGCCATTATTAGAGTATTTGCAAATAGCTATGAAATTCTAGCACCTTGAGCTACTCAGTGAACCTGCAGAGACATTAGCAGTAGAGTCACATCACCTAACTTGAAGTCCATAATTCAGTCAGATAATCTCAGTTATCCCTTTAAAATCACAGGCTTCTCTGCAGAATAAAGCAAGGCACTGAAGTCCTGCTGCATGGGGTCAGCCAGAAACTTCTCTGCTCTGATGGTAAAGGAGATACAAAGTGACTAACTTAGCCAGCTGAGAGAGGTGCCTAAAGCTGAGGTATAAATACCTCCCTTAGGATGGGTATTTTTAGAAATGGATTGCTAGAACTATTAATTCTAAAAAAAAGAATTGCAGCTTTACAGTTCATATTGCTACTTGCTATTTAGTACATAAGATAGTTCCACTTTCACCCTCAGGTTTTACTGGAGGTTGCTTTGTTTTCCTATGGATAAGAATTTTCTCTTTCCTAAGTCTGCCCCAAATTTTTCTGCAAATTAAGATGAAGAGATCTTGGGCTACAGAAAGATACATCAGGTAGAAGAAATTCAAAGGACCTTGTACAGTTTGTGAAGAAAGAAATTTATATCTCCTTACACCAGCCAGCACTGAAGAAAACCTTCTCAGACAGAAACAAATCTTGAGCGATGCAGACTGTAGAACAGAGACACCTCTGTGTAATGCACAGGTTCACTGCAGCAGGGATATGTCAGAGATGATCCATAAGAAAAGAGCGCTTTTTCCTCTGCCTGTTTCCATTCAGGTCATGAGATTGTGGGGAGCAGAATGTGGAAGGAAGGAAATGCTGTTATCCCACATAACAGACACAAAACCAAGTGCAAAGCCCACATTACAGGCAGCACTACACCTTGGAGACAGGAGCTCTTGGCTCTAAGCATTGGATCGTTCTTTCTCCTCTGGGTTCTCCTGGATCTCCATCTGCCCTTGCACAGTCACACTCAATAAATAGCACACACTAAAACAACCCGTACAAGGCAGACCTTGCAGCCTTTGCTTTCTCTGCAGAGAAAATTACCCTGAAAACAACAAAAAGAAGAAATCATGTGTCAGGCCTGCTTCTACACTGGCTGAAGTGGAATGGTGAAACAGGGAAACACTTCTACGTGTACTTTAAGGAGGCCAGGGGATTACTGTGCCTTCTAAACAACATCCCTGGCAATTTCTCAAGCACAGCGAGCATGACCAGTACTCAGACCTTTGTGCATAAGCTCACACCAAGAAAGCGCTGGTCGTATTTCTGACATGACTGGTGCTTTGGAGGGATCCTTGAATACAGCTATGTCTCTTGTTGGTTAATGAGGGCTTTGAAAAATTGCTCATCTTGGCCAGCACAAAAACAAGCATTCATGGAATGGAAACCTTCCCCCTTTAACTGAAAAGCTCTATGTAAGCAAAAGGTTGCTTCGTGTTTGACACTGTTTAGCAAAGCGTGGCAATGAGTGAAGTCTCCTGCCCCTTTACAGAGCTTGGTATTTAGATGCGTTCTCCTTTGTGCTAAAAATAACAAAGGGAGTATTTGGAAGAAATCAGAATAGATGAGCTGATACATTATTGATAGAAGTTTCAAGCAGACTGCCACTCTGTTTTGTTATGTGGTTGAACCTCAATTTTTAATGAAGCAACCTATGAAAATCTGATGGGGTGAAAAACATGACCTCTAAATGATACTGTACACAGAAGTTCCCATCAGCTAGCTGAACTGCCCTCTTTCACATCCCATCAGAGATTTACCTCAACTTGACCCTACGGTTTACAGGCAAGAGAGACAATACCCTGACTCAGACAGGAAAGGTGGCATTAGAGGGATGCACAACTCTGAAAGAGGACTAAACAAACTGGCCTTTTCTCCTATTGTGCGGAGTTTCTATCATGTGCATACTGACTAATGCTCCATCCTATTAGAAACACACCTCCAGTTTGTTGAGAACACGTTTACTAAAACATTGTTTGTACAGAAAAATACATGGGAATCATACCATTAAGTGCACCAGGAGCAGAACAGCATGACAAGGAGGTACACTGAATATCCAGAAAAGACTAGCAGAAACAGGTTTTAAAACATATGAGCATAGGATTAACAGAAGCCAGTCCTGGAGCATTTGTTCTTGATGATGCAAGAATGGAGAATTTATGCAACCGGGGGTTTTTTGTAAGGGGTTAAATCTTCTGTCTAAATAACTATTCTACTGTCATTTTGACTTATTCCCTACAGCTGTGATAACATCCTCAAACTGCAATCAGAGAAACTGCTCTTCCATCTTCTAGACCTATTTTCTGAAATCTAGAAATAAAGCACATATAAATAATCCTCTTTCATTCAATTACCTTCTAATCTGATAATGAACCAATATGTGCCTTCTGTTTACCAAAATACTAATACTTCCACTATGAATACTGGCTAATTTATAGTTGCTGCCCTGTACACAAAATGTAATCTACTGGCCTGGAGTAAAGTTACATTGATGATAAAAAGATTACATTTGTGGGGTTATATTCAAGAGCTTACTGCTCAGAATAAGGAAAGAATTAAAGGAAAATGCTTTCATAAAATTAATTATAAAGTGTGACCACATGTCAGGGAGATAAGTAAAAATGATACAGTAACACAGCATGTAAAAAAAGAGAAGCTCAACATACTTCACAGAGAATACGAAGTCATGAATACAGAACTTTACATAGTAGGAGCCAAATTTTTCCCTGGCCTTCATGAATCAACTTTAATGAAGGCAGTGGAATCACACCTGCAGATTCCAAGAGGGAACTGCCTGTACAGGGCTCTCTAACTACCCACGTAAACTGTCCTTTTTCAGTTCATGTTCTTAGAGACATCATGGGCTGGTGCAAAAATCACCAATCTGTCTTCAATGAGTTTTCTAGTTCTTGAATCAGCATTTTTTAATTCTTTAACATATATTATTGCATTTCTAAATGATACTATATGTTTCTATATTGTACCAATCTTCAGAGAAAATTTAGACATACTATAGAGCGTTCACTCGCACATCATAAGTGAAACTGTTAAGGTACAATACAAACATACCATAACCCTCCCATATTATAACTCCTGAGTGTGAAAAGGTATTCCTAACATATTACTCAAAGAGCATCACTTGTTATCGGTAATCACTTCACAACAGAGCATAATCACTTCCACAATGGAAGAACAAGGAAAAGGGGAAAAGAGTGAAAGAAAAGAAGTAGAACAATACTTGTCAAGAAAAATGTCAAAATTAGAACCTTGATCTCCTCTGAGTTACACTACCATAAATCCACCAAGAGCAAAGAGATTTTTGCTAAGTGTTGCATTCAGAAATCACCTGGCTCTCCAAAGCGACCTACATTCAAGTCATGCTTAATCACAAGACCCCTCGTCTCGCCAGACTTCTGAACTCAGCTCCAGCAGGATATCTTTTCTTTCTCCAATTTGTTTTAACCACTACACTTATGTGCCTCTTGGACTGAGATTCACAGACATCTCTTTTTAAATATTAAGCACCAAATTAAACCTCATTTTGCTACCTAGCAGAATGGAAGAATGAACTTGTGATTAAAAGGGCTGGACTAGGATTCAAAACTCTGGTTTAATTCCTCACTTCAACAGAGGATCCTTGCATGACTTCATACAAATCACTTACTAAATCTCTTTCCACTTCAATTTCTTGTCATAAAATAGGGATAAATGATTATATTATCCCTTTGGCCATGCCATGAAGCTTTGCACAGCCTCTAGCTGCCCAGTGCAATGGTGTGTCAAAGAGCAGCAAGCTGCAACGATGACTTAAATTCCCTTTCTGGAAATTGTCCCATATACCTTGCTAGAAAGCTTAGGCCTTGCTACAAAATCAGTTAATATGATTCCCTTCAACCAGAATGTGAGCACATTTACAAAATGGGAGTGGAAAGAAGGCCCTCAGGCCCACTGGAGCAGGCAGAGCAAAATGTGTCGTGAACACGTGGCCGTTCACACACAACCACTGCTCTGCAGTGGTGTGATTGCTATCACCACTCGTAGTGACTGCACCCTACCACAAATGTTTTGTTTTTAGCAAGGGACCCCACTATTTGATATGACCTATCGTTAGAGTGTTACAGCAACACAAGTTGGCCCAAGCCTGAAATAAATCGAACCAGAAATGGCCCCAAAGGGAAAATCTGTATCCTGCACAAACCATGCTGCAAGCCCTGGGCTGCTCCTGCTGCCTGTGTGCTCCGTGGCCGGCACAGGGCAGAGGGCTGGCGTCCCAGGACACTGTGGGGTGGCATGGACAACTAAACATGAGCAAGGGTGAACAACGCCACTCCACAAACCTGGGGTCTGGGATTCCCTCCCCCTCCCCTGATGCTTTCAGAAGGTTAACTTTCTCACAATCAGATATTGGAACAATCTAGAGTTTCAGGCCCACAGCCCGTCCAGCAGCTTGAAGCGAGGGAGTTAAGCATGATGCCCCTGATAATTTGTGTGTTTCTCATGCAGTTCTGTTTACCTCAGAGAATAGCTCAGATTCATGTGGTGGCTCATCTGTTTGTTTCCCAGGAGTGTCCTCCTCATCAGGTACAAATGACTTCTTGTTTCCCCGTCCTGTCTGCCTCCTTGGTGACGGATAGATGAGACCCGTTCCCTGTGCTCTGGGACTCTAATGTGATCTGGGTCGCGCTTGTGGCAGGCGGGGGTGGTGCGGGGGGAGAGGAGTGCAGGGAAGGGGCAGTTAACACTATGAGAACTAAAATCTCTTTGTAGCTGAGTGTGTTTGTGTGCATTTCCAACCTACCTGCAATTCGCTGCCAGCTGCTTCACCAGCCCCGACTCAGGGGAACAATGGCTCAGGAGCAACGCTGGCAGAAAAGGCAGATCTAAAAATAGATCTTTGGAGGGCTAAAATCAGGGGGGCAACATTTTGAGAAAGTGTTATTTTATTGGGTTTACTAACAGGTATATTTTGTGCAAAGTGCAAAGTCACCATGTTTATTGCCTTGGACTCTTTCAGCACTCCTGAAGGCTCAATTCTACCCTCACTTACAGGCAAATGGAAAGTCACTAATCCATTCCTTTTACTTATTTGCATTTATAGTTATGCAACTTATAGCCCAATCACAATCCCCTGTTTTTCTGGCTACCTGCTTAATGACAGAAGATGCAGTTGTATTTATAAAGCCAGCCTACGCTCCTTTCATTTTTTCTTTAGAAACTCATTTTTATAGGCAGTCTTAATTTGGCAGTTACACTTCAGCAGGGATCACATGCACATTTTTCCTTTTGATTCACATAGTTTCAGATGCCCTGAACTCCATTCAAATTCAACTCCATGCACAGTGAAGCCAAGTTTCACCAGGACTATGACTGAAATCATACATTTCTGGGAACATCACAGTTTCAACAGAAAACCTTAAACTGACCCCATTTCTGTCAAATCAGCCTAGAGATTCATCAAAAAGTTCACAAAGTCCTTAACAAAACCTAAGTAAAAACTCAGTCTCGGCTCTTAATGATAGCCACATGAGTTGTGTTGCTGACAGCAGAGGCAGCAGGACTGGGATCCCAGTTAATTAACCTCCACATTTTACACTGTGCACAGAAAACATTTCACACAATTCCACTTGTCTCAATCAACTGGCTCAATTAATAAAAACAGGTCTGGGAACATGCTCCCACTGGATTTGGGGCAGCATCTTCGGCTTGCTTGCATTCTCTACATTCTCTGGTAGGAAATCCTGTTGATTTAATTTTCATCTTTCTCTCCCTCTCAATTTGAAAATAGAATCTATGATTTTCCATCATTTCCACTTAGATAGAAATATGTTGTGAAAGGTAATTTTATTGCTGAAAAATAATCTTCCTAATGTCAGCCATTATTTCACTCTCAGTGTGACAACTAGGGTAAGTGTTGGAAATCACTGTGTGTTTCAGCTAAAGTATCTTGACAACACAAACGAAGAAGAAAAAGGTAGTCTTTTTGTTAATGAAAACTGCACTGTTATTTTGGTCTATAATGGAGAGATTCATGTAAATGATTGCCTGTCGTTTATACTAAGGAAAAATAGCAAAAAAAAAAAAAAATCAGGAAGCAGGAACAGTGGTTTCTTTCCTTCCTCTTTTGCTCTTATATTTACTGTAATCAGCCCTTTCACAACATTTTACCTCTGATATAATGTTCATAGTTCTCTTAGTAAAATAAATCAAAATCCATCACCAGATTGAGGCTACCAGCTTTGCAAAAACTAGGGAAACCTTAGCCATGCACTTTTAAGAGTAAACATTATCCTATTTATAGATCTATAGGCATTTGGTACATAATATTATATGGTAAAACCATCCTAACCCATATCTCTGCAATTAACACAACCACCTGTGTGTCAAGTCAGAGTGGAGGATTCCTTCCTTTGGGGATTGAGGGACAGATGATATCTCCTACTGCTCTCATCCCTCAGGGCTCTTCTGCAATGCTACATTTCTCCCCTTCCTCCACTGCACCTGCAGACAAAAGAGCTGTCCTACTATGTCAGGAGTGCAAAATTCAAGTTCAGAGACAGAGAGAAAGAAAAGTGTCAATAAAGTTGTGTTACTTTATGTTTTTTTGCCCAACCTGAAAGTTGAATAAAGGAGAGAATTTAAAATTTTTGGTACTTTGCTCCTCTTTCATACCTAGTGAATCAGAACTCTGTTATTAACTCCACAAACAGGTTTTCAGCTAGCTTTAGCAATCAGGTCTGCAAAGTCCAAGCAGCAGAGAGGGCTGTGAGAGAACTGAAACCACAGTGGGCAAAGTAAAACCCAGCAGCATCTTCAGTAAAGATGCTTCAGTATCTCAGAACTCTGATGACTTCCTGTGTCAATTACTGTTCTCAGCAATTTATTCACATCTTAAAATTCTCCTCTTAAAATTCTAGGTCATCAGATCTGCCCTTTGCAATCATATTACAATCTCTTAAATTTACACTTTGCATTCAACAGAGAATTTCTGATGAAGTTTTTCAGCTTGATTTTCCAATGATCCAGAAACTCCAGTTACCGCTTCAGCAGATGGAATATATGAAATTTTTGCTCCTTGGATTTATAGATTGAGATGACGAATGCTGGTATTGCATTTGGGCAAAGCTTACTCATACAAGTAGTCTTTTCTAATGGAAATAGCTTCATTTAAGGGGGAGTGAGCAAAGAATTTGCCGAATTGGATGAGAATTCCCTAAATCTATTCCTGGTGCAGATCTAACTTTCTTTTCACTGCCTGATGAAGAAAAACAAGTAAAAACAAATTAAGAAACACTTCTAGAATTTTAAGAGAATGAGGGACACAAATTGACAGACAGCAGTGACTCATTGCATTGCAGTTCTATAGAACAGCAAGAAGTCCCCAGGCTCTTGATTTCAGGAAAGTGATCTTGAACTTCTTGCTGGGGAAAAGATGGAGCAAAGCCACTCTCGCTTGGTTTCCTACCTAACAATACTGCCGTTTTTATTTATATACATATATATATATATATATATATATATACACACATACACACACATAAAAGTTGCCTATGAAAAGCACAGTGTAGGACAATGAAAATACAAGAATTTTATATTAAGAGTTTGGACCAAGTCTGTGGCAGCTTGTTAATGAAAGAAAAGCTGTCTTTCACTTTACTGAAAGACACCATTTTGTTGCTGGGGCAGTGAAAGACACTGAGAAGGTTCACCTGGTGAGGGAGAGAAACTAAGATTTGTGCACTGATTCTTCTTAAGTTGCTTCTTGGCTTTTCCTTCTTACATGCAAAACAAAAGCAAACCATTTGAAAAAACTTGGGCAACAATGTGGAAGCCTTTACCATGTCAAACAGCCCCACAGGGACAGGGTCTCCTGTGCCTTACCAAGAGGTTTTCCCATTAAGTTTTACTGCAGCAGTGTTAGGCAGTAGGCAGGGACCTTGTTAGCCTTTACCTGCTCTGCAGTCTTTTACCTGTCAAAGTCCTGAAAAATAAATTCATTTTTCTATGCTAATTTTAAAAGCAAAGACAACCCCTTCCTTCAAACGACCAGCCTTCCCAACTGAAGAAAGACAAAATGCCTAGCAGTACTGAATGCCACTCCTCTTGCACAGAATAGGTCTTCCATAAGCTGTCAGAATCTGCTGATGTCCAGTAGAATTCCTAAGGCCCTGAAAGTAGAAGCTGCAATCCCTGCCTCTGCCCAAACATGTACATGGTTTCTGAGCTCAGGAGTGGTCTAACAGGGAATTTCCCAAAGTAAGAAGTTATAGCAGAGCCAGGTAAAGATCCACAGTTTGCCTCAGGCTATTTTCCAGCACCAGCAGACTGCATCTGTAGGGGCACGTATCTAAATCGGGGGAACCTTCACAGCAAGAATGTAATGAGCCACAGGAAACCTCCTCTGAAACGGGACATTCACAGAGGCCTGAGCCATCCCACCATGAACTCATACAGGTCCCATCAACCTGCCCGTCCTCCACAGCCTGTCTGAGCTCCCTGCCAGGCGTGTAGACTTGCTGGCACTGACTGCTTGCACACACACAGCTGCCCACCTAGACTCTCAACATAGGCAAACATAACTCACGTTGATTCTCTGCAATTTAATGCAATCAGCACAGCAGGAAGGAAATCCAAGTCGTTATTTCCTGTCCTTCAGATTTTCTGCCCCTCTTCTGCTGTAGACAGCATCTCTGTTCTCATGCCATGTGCTCCTTCCCTTTCTCCTCTGTGAGCAGCTTTTTGCTCTCACTGGTTGTTGCAGGCCAAGGAATCAGCCTCAGGTGGTGAGGCAATTCCATCTTCCCACTAATTCTTCAGCAGCAGTAGTTTTAGGGCACAAGTACCTTGGAGTAGACCCACAAATGAGAACTTACAGCTACAGACTGAGCAACATTGACCTGTGCTTGTCCACACAACACAATACATTTTCCTTGCTGGGGGAGAGGGAAGGGGATGGTGTCAGTCTATGAAACAACACTTGCATGCAACACACAGCAATAGAGTAAAAAGCTCTGAATTTGCACTGGCAGTTCCAACTCAGTTGCTGGGAAGGCAGAGAGCAGGTGGTGAGCAGCAAACAGCCCACATACCAGGAACATGGGCAGCATGTGCCACACCACTGCTACCTTGTCCAAATCAAGCGCTCCCCTTGTAGAAACACACACCCATGTTCTGTCCTCTTTGCCACGGGGGTATGGTAGGAAAATGGGCCAGGAAAATACATTCACAGAAATGTAGAATGGTTTAGGTTGGAAGGGACTTCAAAGATCATCTAGTTCCAACCATGAGCAGGGAGATAGTTACTACTGCCCTGTTTGAAGAAAATGAGGTTCTAAAGCAAGACATCTCTCTAGAGAAGCTGAGGCCTGATCTTGATGCATTATTACCTGTGACTAATGTTAACTGGTACAAACAACCTCACTCATACCCCTAGTGAAGTTTGCAAAACAAGAATCAATGATTTTTCACTCAAAATTATGGCAGAAATCTAAATATGAATTTTCTCTTGCTTTCTATTAATAGCAAGCAACAGGCTTAAGTGACCCAGTCATTCTTGGGAATTGATTTTAAACCTCACACTCAGGCACTTCTGTGTGGCAAATGTTCAACTAGCATGGAAAAGGGCTGATACATTTTCTACAGGAAAGTCCTTAAGTACTTAAGCCAGCAGTAGAAAAAGCTTTCCAAAAAAATATTCACTTTTGGGATTAAGTGGTATTTCTTGAGGTTCACATTTTATTCAGGACTATAGTACCAGCAATCAGAACAATCCTTTATAAATTGAACAGACCTAGAAATATAAGGGCAAGTCTTAGCTTCCATATAAAATTAGATAAGGAGGAAGGACAAAGGAAGCAAAGGCCTCAGTATCTTTGAAATTCCATGGGTATTATGCACCCAACATCACACTCTGAAATGTCTTAATTTTTTTTTCAGCTTCTTGGGATTTTTTTTTATATATTTTGAGAAACAACAGCCTTGTTTACAAATCCTACCAGAGATGGTGCTTTCTTCATATTAGGAGTGCAGCAAAAGCTCCAATACCACTCTACCTGCCTCAACCAAAATCTAGTTCTGCTCAAGACCTCAGGAGAGGTTCCTCTGGAGCACAGGAGGCAGCAGGGCACATCTGACTGTACAGAGGACGGATCCCAGACTATGAGACCCCTATCACCTCCAGGCATCCTCTGATTTTGGCAGTGCTGCATTTCTCAGCAGCCACTCTACCAGGACTCATGAAGAATAACAACAAAATATATCCTAAATATGATGGCCCAAAACAACAGAAGGGTTTGGGAACCCTTTTTTGGGACAAAAAAAGGGGGTTTACGGACAAAGGGTTACTATTCACTACTTGTTTATATAAAATCCAATCTCACGCAGTTGATACTCATCCATATACAATGGAATGTAATTGTAGGGAGCACCTGTCTTATTTTTTCATGGAGCATGTTTATTTGTGGGTGGATAATGGGAATACCAATGGGTTGGCTGGGCTTGGTAAGAGGATGCTTTGCAGGTATGGCAAAAACCCTAAAATACAGCAATTACCAAGCTGAGTTTGCTGTTCCTCAGAACAAAATCTTTATTAGCTATTCAGGAGGGTATTTGTCCAGCATCCAGCAAACAGGGCAGTGATTTGGGATGGGGACACTTGTGTGTTACTTCAGTCTTACTCATCAAAAATTTGCAATTTGCTCGTGGATGATGTATGACCAGGAAAATTAGCTAATTTTCATAATAAATATTTTATTGCAAATTGTTTTCTCATTGTCCTACAGAGGCTTGCCTGATTGGGAAAACTTTTGGTCTTTTCAGAATCTTGAAATTCATTACCACAATTTATTTATTTTTTTTTTTTTTTTAAAGAGAGAGAGAGGGATTTTGCCCATTTTTTCAGAAACAACCATTTTCTTTGTAGGAAAAACAAAGCTAACAGTCTTGAAGGAAGCAATTTTCACATTCTTTTTAGAAAGTCTGCTTATGAGGAAGAAAAGCCTGCTTTTTGAATCTATACTTAAATTTAAAAAAGGACTGTTGCCTAAAAGTAGCCATTTCCCAACTTTCTCATGCTAATGTCCTGTTTATAACTGACACCTTTACTGCCTACCACTATATCAATTTCACTTCCCCGGAGAAAGAAAAACCAGATCCTGTGACTAGTGTACTGGATTGATAATCTAGCCTAATGCTGACAGATAAATGCACTAATTTTCTTCTGTGGTTGGCTCCACATTGCAGAGTAAATCTGCTTCTAACAACTGTCTCAATAGGCTCTGTAACCTGTCCAAGAGATGATGTCAAGTGCTACAAGGGCCTAGGGCTAGTATGGCAGGTAAGAGTTACCACTGGGATAAAGTTACAGGTGAGGTTTTGAATGAGAGGGTTATTTTAAACTAAAGCCTGGCTGGAAATACAGACTGCTTTTTAAAAAGTCGAAAGAGTAAAGGAATAAAGAGAAACTTTTATAATTTTGGGGGGTCTACATCTTTTGTATGAAAATCAGCATGTTCTTAGCTAAGGTATTACAACATCCAGGAAACACAAGGAGTTATTTCTCTGGCTAGTGGTACATGGGAAAATGATGTGCCTTGCCCGGTGCTTGCTGGATTTGGTGGTAGTACGGACTCTGTGAAGCACCCAGACTGTTCATAACTCAGGAGCAGAATTCAAGCCTGAGCAGCATTCCCTGAGCACGGGAGGGTACTGGAGGATTCTGGTGCCTGCTCCCACCTCCTGTGTTGCCAAAAGGCTCCATGCAGGCAGGTACCAGGGCTGACTCCAGATGCTATGCACTCAGGCATTGATGACTGTGTAGAAGGCTCACTGGACATACAAACTACAGATGTTGGAAGGAGAACTACAGGACTGTTATTTTAAGATTTAATTCCAATGAGGGGGGAAAAAATTGCAAAATTATTAACTTTTTTCTCTTTTTTATCATACCATGCCAAATATTTGGGTCATTTCTAAGAATTTCAGCAGCCATGGCGGAGCCAGGAAGGTTTCAGTGTTGTTTTGCTCTTATTGGTTTCCTGGTTGAATTCCAGGATCACTACATTGGTTGCTACCAATTTATAGCCCTTCGATGTTCATTTATCATTTTGACCAAAAGAGCAACTTTGGTGGTCATTTATTGATTCCCTCTTTGGAAAAGATCACAAGCAATAGCTTTTTAAATAAAAAAGGTCTTTGGGTTACATGGATAACCCTAGCACTGAGGGATACATCTCTTACTCTGCTCTCATGTCTAAAATGTTCAATCAGCTCCCACTCCCCTAACCTGAAACAAAAATAAAACCTCATTTTAATCACATCTTTTTCTCCTGATTTTCACTCCCCACCTCCTGACCTTTCCATGTGAAGAGGATCACGGAGAACATTTCAGCTTTTCTTAGGCTAACTTTTGCTCACTTTGAATAGCACTTATATAGGTCAATAGCATCACTTCCCCTTTTGCTCCCCTCCCCATCACAGAAGAAATACAGGATCTAACCTCTTTAATGCATCAGTTAACAGGATGACTTTTTGTTTGTTTATGGCACAGGAAGTTTGATATTTAAACGAAACTAAATATTCAAGAGAGAAACTAACTTTACAGATTCTGCTTTTTCCTTTTTTTTTCATATTTGTACAGCACCAAGCACATCTGGCTCTGAATAAGGCTCCTTAGTGCTATTTCAATATGACTAACAGTAACAGCAGGAGTACTCAGACAACAAACTGCATCATTAACAATGGTGGATCTATTCTCATTACAGAATATATGGACAAAATATGCCATATTTACAGTGTGTACTATGGCATGCACAAAATCCCCTGTACATTGTAGGCAAACTATAGTTCACTGATTTCATTGCTACAGAAAAATGCCAAAAAACCAGCCAATCCCTGAATGAAGCAGGTCACTGATTTGGTAATATTCCAATATGTTCTTTTTATGGTCACAAAGAGACGATAAAATGTGTGTAGGAGGACACAGAGAGAAACTATTCTTTGACAGTGACAAAGGTATAGATATTTTGTGCATTTTCTGAAATATTCTACTATTAGTATAGATTTCTCTTCTTTTTTTGTTCTTTTTTCCCTTTTTTTTCTTCTGAACATTTCTGAATACCCCTGTTTCTTGAGCAGAGGAAGCTAAAAGTTTTGGTAACATTTCAGGCTGACTGTTTATCTTTTAATTGTGTATGACTATTCAGTGAACCCAATCCTGCTCCTGTGGAAGTCTAATGAGAACTTGGGTACTAAATTCCCTGGGAACTGGATGAAGCCTCCAACTACTGACTTTGTAAGGCTTCAGCCATGCAAAACCCTGCTGGCACAAGTAACGCAGAAGAGCAAAAATAAAAATTCTGCTTGAAATGTTTAACCACAGCTCATTTGTTAATACAGTAGTCGAAAGGTGAAAAAACACCTACTGATTCTAAAAAGTATGGGAAAATGTATTATTTTTTGGACTGCGACGCCTTCACTAGCTGTTAGCTTTGGAAATATTTAGACATAAATCAATTTCGTCCCAAAATAGAGTTCAAAAGAAAGAATCGTCAGGAAGTGGAACAAAGTCCTGCATTGTGCTCCATGGAATACTTGTCGGGATGTGTCACTAGAGGGCACTACCACATCGTCCCCAAAGGCACGAGGACAAAGGACACGGGTGCCCGGCTGCTTAACTTGCACACTCCGCTTTATGGTTTGAGAAACAAATTTTAATCACATCGCAGAAATTGTTAGTTTTTTTAACAGTAATGGGACTTCAATAAATCGGCCGTATTATTAAGCAGTTAGTGCCTGGAGCCTTCGCGCCATAAAGTTCTGACTCTTTGGGCTGCAGAACTCATTAAAAATAGTCTGCACTGAGTTAGCAGTTCTCATCAAAACAATTCAAGAAGGCTGTATTTGGGAATTACGCTGCTGAATTAGCACAACAAATAAGGAATAATATGGGGCATAAGGCAAAGGAAACTTACACTTGGGCCGCTTCCTTTCTTTATATTCAGTGCTGCTCACAGGCACCCTGCCCAAATGAGCTTGGGGGAAGCAGTGAAATTGGAAATCACAGGGGGGAAACAGGGAGTGAAATAGAAGGGAACTCTGCTTTTCTCTCAAATAAATGCTACTTGCAACAACTTGTAGTAATTGCCTAACTGCATTTATTAAAAAGAACGTGCCCCACTGAAGGGAAGGGGCAAAAACATTTGAACCTTCTGAGTTTAGGCATTTTTTTAAATGTATTTTTTAAAGTATGTTCTTTGATGGGCATGCAATGCTTGTTTCACTCAGTGTTAGAGGATAAATACAAATGAAGGTTTTCTTTCAATGCTTCTGGCTGAGAGAGAGCACAGAGGTCGCTTTTAAGGTGACTAGATTTTTGTTTGAAAATGGTGAGTCCCCTGTTTCTCAAGAACCTCTGCTTTGTAGTCCATTGCTATGCACCTGAAAACTTCCCACTGACTTCCAGGGGAAATTTGGCTGCTCAGGAATGTGGGATTGGGCTCTGGAATGGCAATCCCATACAGAGAATTTAACAATGCACAAAAATTTAACCCTTCAATGAAACCAGTCACAAGCTTAAAGCTATTCATGCATATATTACCCTGCTTCATATAGAAGACAGCCAGCAATGCATTTGCTATATTAGAAGATTATAAGGAAAAAACCCAATGAGGTGCTTTGGGAGTTTTTTGAAAACATGTGGTTCATCCAAACATCTAGCTTCTTAAGGCTTCATCTGATCTAAATCCGATTTCTGAAAGCTCTTGAAACTTGGCATCTAGTTCAGGGCACAATCCAACTCCCTTTAACCAGATAAGAATTGAGCCATTTATAATTGTAGTTAGAGGCAAGCCCATGGTTATAAAAAGACCCACTAAATTCCTGCACTATGCTTGGAACTCTGCAAGTACTTCATTATTGAAATGCTATTGCTAAATTTAATTTTAAAATCAGTTTACTGAAAGTATTAAATCTGACCTGCTTGTGGCATCCATCAGGTGGAATGGTCACCTACTAAAGTGGTCTCATTTAAATGGGGCTGGGAGGAAAGCAGAGATGTTTCTGACTTGGAGGCTTCCTATGTCAGATCCCAATGGGTATCAACAGAAGTTACTTATAAGCTGTAGACAAAATGGCACCAAAGCAGGGTGAGTGTTGTTGCCTGTGAGGCCAGAATGTCTGAACTCTATCAAGGGCTGCTGAGGAAGACAGCTTCAAGGCCACATATGATAATTGAGAAGAGAGTCCAGCAGCTGAGAGGGGATCCTGTGGCTCATGGGATGAGCACCAAGCTCCAGATTATCTCAATATGGCTCTTCATTAAAGGAGCGATAAAAGACCCTTTGGCTATGAAGAAAGTGCAGCTGGGGTAATATTAAAAAAAGAAGCCAAGTCCTAAGGTTTTGACAATTTTGTGTTTTCCTATTATGAGTTATGGAAACCTAGCTCTGTGCAGACAAGCCTGGGAAGGGATGAGTGAGCAGAATGCAATGTCTTTCCTAATATAAACAGATTATTTTGCATTATGGCAGATTTAGGAATGTAAAATGTTCAGTCTGTAGCTAGTTAAAGGCTTACCATAATTGCTCGACTACTGCTATTGCTACAGGATTCTCTGTCTTGTCCGACTGGTGGACGTTGCTTGGTTTCCAGACTCTGTTTGCAAGGGTTTCTGGAGAAGGAAAGGGAGATCTGAGGACAGACCTCCATAGCTGGTGCCACAGACATTCTGCACTGTTCAACAGTTCATAACTCACTTAATCCAGGCTGAGAACACGCCTTAGAAACACACAGAATCCAAAACATGAAAGGGAGCCTTTGCCTCCTCCCTTTCCAGGTGAGCAGCTGTTTGGGCAGCACAAAAATATGAGACAGGGAAAAACCTAGCCAGGCTGAAGTCAGCAGCAAAACATGACTGTATGCCAGCAAATTTGGAGTTTCACCCCAGACAACACCAGCTGAGCACTAAAAATTGAGTAAATTCCCTTTGCCTGAGTCTGCATTTCAAAAGAGAGGCCTCAAGCCCAGTGACTGAGCATTCAGCTGGGGCCAACATGTTTCTGGAATAAGAAACTCAACAACTATTTATTAAGTCCAAGTGAGATACTCTGCAATCCAAGGTCAAAACTCTAGCTGCAAGCAACCCAAGTATTTTGCATGGAAAGATGTAGGTACCAATTTAGCTACTAGTTCATGCGTCAATACAAGACCAACCCCAAAAAGCAGAATCCAAGCACTCCCAAAATTGGACAAGAATTCTAGTTTGGGCTTGCAAGCAGGTCTGCATGTTCAAATGGATAGTCAAAGACAACCTGGCTTCTTTTGTCAGAGAACCACTTTCTTAACTCTGCCAGCAGCGCTTCAGACTGTCTGACATTTCGTGTGGTATCTTTTTTTTTTAAACACAGAATTAAAGGGAAAAGATAAAATCCTTAACCCAATATCTTTAGAGCTTTGTTTTGGTTTTGCAACTTTTCTGTTCCTGAAAAGAGCACCAAGTAATCTGTTGACAAGAGAAGGAAAAATATATTTAAGCAAGGAAAAACATGCTGCTACAGTAAAACTGTGTCAGATTCTATTAATTCAGTTTTTCATTGTCTGATATTTCCCGGCACAGTGGGCTTTTTGGTAGACCTCTGAGCTCTGTTTTCTAACAGAGGCATAGCACAGGGCCTGTCAGGAAGAGGCAGTGCTCTCATTGTTATACACCTCAAAGAGACAATATAATCCTCATGCCTTCAGAAGGGCCAGGACTGAACCCCAAAACAACAGCCTTGTATTCCTTTAAAGGGGTGAGCAAAGCTCAATCAAAGCCTCGTTAGTGCATGCCTATGAATTATTCCCTCATCAAGTGGCCGATCACACTACATTAATATCGTGGGCACATTCTGCTTTGTTAGCAAACCTGAATTCCACTGCGGCACTAATGAAGGACCAGTCCTCATGTAAGACATGATATCTTCAGGATGTGTCTATTCTGCTATGAAATTATTTTCTTTTGTGAAGAGTATTATGAGATTACTAACTGGAAAATATTTAAACACAACACAAGGGGGAAAATGTCTCTTTTGGGGAAGTTGCATGAATACACAGTAATGTAATTCCAATAAAAGCAAATGTATCTAGTCAATATTAAGCATCTGTTCTTAATGTGTGAGCCAAGGAAGCACTGAGCCTTTTACATGGCTCTCCTACAGAAGTTGGTTCTTTATCTGTAGAGATTGAAGCAAGAAGAGGCTTTGGCAGTCCCTTGTTCTACCCACAGTGTTTTGCAAAGTCCAGCTAAGTGGCATCACCGTTTCCCTGTTGGATTAGGTGAAATCGGATCCTTACCAGCTCGATATCAAATTTCACAGGTAGCAAAACCAAGAATAACAACAGGTGCCTTGGTATTATTTTGGAAGTATCCCATGAGGCTGAGGGCCAGCCTGGGACTGATTAGGCAGAACAGGGGATGGCTGAACACAGCAGTACTGCACTTCAAGGAAATACATTTTACCTAGTCTCTCCTCCCTCTGCTTGCATCACAACTGAGCACAAAAATCCAAAATATGCAGGAAAAGAAGTTATAGCCAGATGTGTTGCACTGAATTAAACACAGTGAACCACAAAACACATTTCTTGAAGTTAACTCCTATTTCAGCCTCAGTAATATCCATCTACCTGGAGGAACGTTTCTCTGAGATTGCATATCCCTCAGTAACATCAGAAATAGTGGAATAAATTATAAAGCAGTGAAAAAATGCTGACTCTAAATTGTATCTGTATCTCAGAAATATCTCTCTACCTTTATTTTAAATTTCAGAGCAAAGTGAATTCCACTCCAAATGCCACAAATTTAAAAGGTGTAACTGGTACCAATCAACACATTCTGTTCTAATGCCCCTTTGCCCAACTATTTTGCACAAAACAACCAAGTTCATCCAAAACAAAATTGATTACAAAACTGATCCAAAGCTTTCTGAAATCACCAAGATTCTTTTCACAAATTTCAAAGCGTTTTCAGTCTGGTCTGTTAAACAAGTCATTAATCAATTTTAAAACTAGAAGCCTGATTTAGCATGCAGTTAAGGATTTGATAACACGTACACAAACCTCAGGATTTTCTGAAGTCTTCAGTGCTGTCCAAGTTCTTCTCTCCTTCAGGTCAGCAGAAGTCCTAACATTAAGTGTTTTAGAAAGTTCCTCTATCCTGCTTAAATTTAGACACATTAATCTAGTACCAAAAGAAGACTATGCGTCTCATACAGGGCCTGATCCTTTCCAATTTACACAGGCATAATGTCATATGCTTACCAGTCTTGATGGGATTCCTCAGTGTCCACTTCCACAATATCAAGAATAATTTATAGAAAACCCATATCAAAATGTTTTATTCTTCACAGGATGCTTGCATATATTCTTCCTCACTGATTCTGTAATACTCCTTGCTTGGGTGCTTTGGGTTCATTATACTCTAAGCCACTTCTTTTTCCTTTATTATTTTATCATAATGTGAAGTAAAACTCAATTTTAAATAAGCTTGTGTATTCCACTTCACCAGTGCTGACAGACAAAATGTCACATATTGCTTCTTTTTTGTTAAGAAGTTACTATTCTCTCTCAGTTGCATAATCCTAACACAAAGTAGAGAGTATTTGAGGGTTTGTTTAAAATTATTCACTTTCATTATACTGCTACAAGTGGTGCTGACAGCAAAACCACTTGCTTGCCTAAAATAAAATGAAACATAAAGGATTTATTTTCTTGCATATGGAAAGTTGTGCAGGCTACCTTACTGCATTTGTTAGTTTTACAGATGTAATCTCACCACCTCAAATTACACTGCATTTCTACCAGCTAAGCACCAAGCTTCCAGAATTATTGTATACAATATTTTTAATTTTCATGTGATAGCAGACTTTCCTCTCTCCTATTCATTACTAATTTTATGATGAGTAAATTCTGCCTCCAAGAAAAATTTGTCTTCTTTCTCCTTAGGTATAATCTGCAGGAATTCAACAAGCAGAATACAGTAGATAAGGGAAATAAACAGAAGAAATCCTTTCAAAATTTTATAGTTATAATTAAAGAAAAAAGGTGCTCAACTATTTATCATTTAGAAAGAATGTTTACTTCAGCAGTTGCCCTACTCAGCAACATTAAAATAAAATAAAAAAACCTTAGCTTTGTGTGTTTCCTGAGGTTGCCAATCTCGCTTCTGCCACCACACCAGCCAAACAGGAAGAGATCAACACACTGCAATGAAGGGGACAGTATGTAAGTAATTCTTGAGATGTCATGCATGCAGGTCCAGCTGCTCAGCCATCATGGTGGTTAGCATTTGGCCTTTTGCCATCAGCTGACAGCCAAGCAGAAAATAAACCATAAGGGTTAAATCACATCTACTTATAGACCAAAGTTGCTGGCCCAAGGCACACTGCAATGGTGGCCAAGAAAAGCAGGAGCATGGGGAATGCCTTTTACCAAAACCCTTGCAGTAGGAACAGGCCAAGCTGGTCACAAGGTAATTCCTCTTAACTGTCTGTATAGTAAATTTCTCATGAAACCCAGACTACTTCTTCTGCAGTGTCACATTATTGTCATAAATTTGATCTATGGAAGGGTTTAAATTTTATTAAAAATGTGTTGTAGAGATAAATTCAATCAGTCAATCCACCAGCTCTCACTTGGCTAAAACCCATTCTCTATGTCTCAAAAGTTGGCTTTTGCAAAGTGAGCACACTTTTGATAATACAAATTGGGCTAGTGATAACACACACATGTATATTTATTTCCTCCTGCACAGGTTGTTTGGGTTTACTTATTTATTTGCTAAGCTGTTATTTTTTAATGTGGCACTTGAAAGTCTGAACAAAATATTTCAAAGCACAAAGATCATCCGAAGAATTTTCCAGCTCCAGACTGGATGGCTGGGGGCTTTGGTGTCACAGAAAACTCTGTGGCAACCTTAGTAGATGCAAGAGATTTTAGCTGCTCTCCTACTGATTTCCTATGCTGTACACAGAAAACCCTCAGAACTAATAAAAACCAAGGGGTGTTATTTTCTATCAGAAAGCATCTGATCAGAAAAATCAAAGATCTTAGCCTGTGTACACTGTTTCATATGGTACCTAAACTGGCACTCTCTGCTACCCCTCCTGCAGATTCAGAACAGCACTCAAAGCACTGCTATGATTTTTACTACTATTTTGTATAAAGATGTGAAACAAAACTGCAGTACTGTTCAGTTATGGACTAGAGGAGAATGTTTCTTGATCAGGATCCTCTACTTTCCCAGATACTCAATTATATAGGACTATTAAATAGATAAAGAACATTCAGTTTACAATCACAGTCCCAGGTTACAATAGGAGGAGTGGTAATACAGACATCTGATATCAAGGAAGGTACACGCAGGTAACAAGAAGATGTGTTCTTGTGCTTACATGTCCCATTCATCACTTATTGAAGAACACTCATAGATCACATTGGCTTCTCATTAACACCAAGAACCAGTGAGTTCTCTGAGCCTCACTCTTTCCTCTCCCTCTGCCACACAGTGAGGCAGACAGGCACAGATGCAAACTGATTCCTGATTTTTAGAGCTGAGCAGCAAGTGTCTGCTCTGTGGCCAGGAAATGGGTCTGAGTTAACACGGCAGTAATTGGAAATCCGATAATGAGGCAAACCACTTTTTTTTGTGCACAGCCAGCTCTGCCCTCACACCTGAGAGCTGGTCATGGGATAGAAGAGAAGCTGTTTTCTTCCTGGCCCTGCTTGAGGAGATCTAGTTCTTCCAGCAAACCACAGGCATTCAGGTGATGCCTTCCTTGCAGAAGGAGAGTCCAAATGACTCCAGGAACCAATGAAACCAGAAAAGCTGCAGAGTGGGCAGTGAAAAACAGTGCAATGACTTTGCTGTAGTAACAGCCAACTATGTCAAGGAGTGGTAAAAGATCCAGAGATTCTGTAGGACCAGAGAGGCTTGAGACGTGGTATTGGTTGAAAGAACACACATGGGAATGCTAAACCAGTTGAGGAAAACATATTCATTTGTTGTTCAAAAGTACACACCACACTAAATATGACACACTATTACTGTAACTAAAAAATACTATCCCTTTATTTCACTATTAAAATACCTTAAATCTTGTAGTCCCAAATAATTCAGAGCATAGGGTATAAGTAAATCTTAATTGACAGATTAGGAATGTTTTCATGGCCATAAAGATGTTACAGATCTTAGTGAATTAAAGGCAACAATATTCAGGCTCTTTGAAAACTCATTTCCTAAGAAATCCACAGGGTCCAGAATCACCGGGACATAAGAGAGTAGTATGTAAGAGACAGAGCTGTATTTAATCCTCACGTCTGTGACAGGTGGAGATCGTGAGAGGAATGCTCTTATAAATAAAAGGGACCCATGTTGTTAAGCTTCTCTCCTCACTCCAGGCCAGGTGAATCTCACAAGAGAAATGTGTGTTCTGAAAGTGCTGGAGATTATATAAAGAACCAGAGAAAATGCAAAAGCTACACTGACCCAAAAAGACACAGAGGCAGTGAACAGCACTAATGTTTCTGTGGATGCAAAGCCCAAGGCAAGTTGTCCTCCCTCATTATAACTGAGTGGGATCGGTTCATATACACTCTGGATGTTCCTATACAAAGAGGTTATTGCATGGCCTCTGATTCATGGTAACTGCCTGTGCATGTGCTCTAAGCTGGCGGCTCAGGTAACTGGAATTAGCTAATTCCTCTCTTTCATTCAGAGCAGAGGGCTAAGCCAACATGAATTACTTCACATTTTTCAAGAGCTAAAAGCATGCATGGAAGATTGCAGTAGATCAGTTGATGTGCAGGAAATGTTTACCACATATAAGTCTTCACTTTTGTTTATGTTTTGGGTTCCTCTTTGTTACTGACTGGGGGATACTTCTTTTATCTAGATCTTTACATATGTTCAAAAGCAGTCCTTGACACACATACTGGAAATGAATAATCATGGCTGGTAGATGCTAGAACTCTTTTTTACAGCTGTAGCACAGACAAAGCAAGATACCTCGTCTTTTAAGCAACTACATTCTCAGTTTCTGCTGTCACCTGGGGTGCTTATCATCTGGGCTTCTCCCTGATTGTGCTCAGCTCTGCTTCACTTCTGGAGTTTGCATTCTGAATTCACTGGGTTGATCGAACTTCACGTAACTGTGCCAGACCATCTCTCCACTTCTCATCAGCTTCTCCTGTTCCTCCAAGTGAGATATTTCAGTGCTGCCTCAAATCAGACTGATTTCCAGTGCCACTTATATAGAACATTGCTGGCAACCACCTGCCAGTGCAGAGTCTTTCGGTTGGTATCTGACAGACATTGGACGCGGGGGATTATGCTGTGCTCCAGCTTGAGAGATAGATTCTACCTGCAGGACCTTGTCACCACTGAAAGTTTCATTAGCTCTGAATCATCATAATAATATTGCTCCATGAAGCAATTTCTAAAAATAGAAGCTCAAAATTTAAGAATATTCTCCCCAGGCTGACATTATCATTCAAATATCATTGCTTGTGATATTTTTCATTTGTGAATCTGAATGTACTATATAAAGCTGGGGAAACTAAGACAAAAAAGAAGGAACCTGTTTCACCAGTGTTGCACAGAAGGATAGAAGAAAATCCAGAAACAGAAAGCTCAAACGTTGCACTTTTACATTCAGAGTTACTCTGACAGGTCCTGCCTACGTGCCAACAAAATTAATATCTAAAATTATTTGCAACTCAGCTGCATGTGGCCCTAAGTGAATAAATTGATCATAGAGAAGCTTAAAGACACAAATGCATTCACTCTTTTTCCTGCTGAAAATAATCTATGAATTTGAGTGGCAACTTGTTCCTTCCAAATTTCTATGCCTAAAGAAACAGTCAAATGATTCTCTTCTATGTAATATAAAGAAAGATTTTCATCATATCATCATTTAAAATTAAACCTAGAAAGAAACAACTCAGGGCGTTCACTGAACTTCTAGGTCTTTATAATTTGTGGGCAACTGCACACAATTACATTACAAAGCCTAAATATAATATAAAATGTAGCTTAAAGATAACTTAAAATAAACTGAACTTGACTGTGTTGGTGAGCTATTGTGATAAAAAATTAACATGTTTGGGGAAGTCTGATTTGCATTACACAGTGCCTGTAATCAAATTACCTCTAAATGTTATGCCATGTCACACTGTGTTTGAGATGTTGCTGTCAAAAATGCATACATACACTTTGCAGTTTGACTCAACCTGGCTTCATTTTAAGCGATCATGTATGCCTCTGAGCCACTTCAGCCAAACGGTGGTAAAATACAGAGGTTGGCAATTCAATTTCATTCAACCTTTCAAGAAGGCAAGAGCAGATAAGCTTTGCTTGTTCATGTCAATGATAATATTCAGCGCAGCCTAAATCTAATTCAATAGGTTTGCTCCCGCTCTCTTGTCACATTGTCATTTCCGAACCCAGTCCCCCGCCACCCCCTCCCCGCTCCAGTTGCAGCAAAACTTTGTGAAGTGCTTAACCCACAGCCACGGGCGCCTTCCCAGTGGATGTGCTGCAGGTCAGGCCCAGCCTTGGGGTCTGTGCACGGGGCTGGGCCACTCAGGTGGCGGCTGCTGGACACCATGTCCGCTGACCTCATTGCAGCCACAGATGTTTACTGCACTTTGGGCGATCTGCAGAAAGCAGAGCAGTAAAGTAGGCCAGCTTGCAGGAAGGCTGTTACCCACAATTCATGGAAAAATGCTGGATAGTTCCCACTAGGTTGTGGTCGGCTAGGAAACGGCAACTTATTAATCTTGTGTCAGAGGGCCAGCTGCAAGCCTGGCAGTTACCATATTTCACCACCAACTCTGTGTCTGGACAGCCATTGTCTTTTTTTATGAAAAACTCCACAAATCAGCTGCTATTTTCCCCCCTCTACGTGCAGAAACGGCACTTGGGGGCTGAGGTGGCTCTGGCGCATCATCCACACGGCGGTCAGGTTTGCTAATTCAGAGCGACTGCTTAGTTTCCAACTTTAATGATATTCCCTCAGCATATCACTATGGTTGCCTGGCGACCGGATTTCAGCTAGGCCTCTCATTTGATTCCCACACATCAGACCCTGAAAAGCACTTTTTTTCCTCCCTCCGCTTTTGATTCCGGCTCCTCTGAAACCCTTCCCCCTGCGGTGTCGGTATGGGTGGGCAGCGCGGTGGCAGAACAAGGCCAGGGGTGACAGGAGGCCTGGAGGCTCCTGGTCACACATCAAGGCCTGGAAACAAAGCCGCCAGGAGCCCTTCCTGACAAACACAAATTCCCTTCAGAAAAAGCAAATTTGGTCTTCCCTTCGTAGCGTGGGTGTCATTTTAAGACTTTCTTTAGACACTTTACTAAATCTGACGCTTTCCATTGTTTTTTGGGCCTTTCTCACAAAAGGCTTCCTATTATCAACAAGTTGCTATTGGAGTAAGCAAACAGCTTGTGAAGGCCTGAAATAATCTAATAAGCAACGGGCTTGCGTGCTTTATGTACCCACACCTTTATGGGATACAAAGTTTGTTTGGATAAATAATTTTCCACTTTTTGCTTAGTTTCAATTAAAGTATCCTTTTAAAATTAATGGTTTTGTTTAGCTCTGCACCCTTCCCCCTACCATACGCACAAACTCCCTCTACACAGTATGGTATAGCCATAGATACATTTTTCATAAACTGCTCTGTCCCAAACAAAAGAATTTTTAAAACATTTTGCTTCTTGGTGCAATTAAGGTCGGATCAATAAGACAGATACAAAGGCTGCACTGACTTTCTTATTCTTCTCTTGGCTATGACTGAAAGTCTTCACAAAGTTAAAGGATTGACTACACTGGAAGCCAGATCAGCTTACACCAGCTGAAGGCTTAGTCCTCAATCTTAATGTGCTGTGGCAAAAAAAAAATTGTTAGCTATAAGAAATGTTTGCTAAACAGTTTTACAAACAAACACAGGATTATTTCAGTAACTAAAAAAATATCATGCTAAAATAACTTATACCAGGTATATAATAATAATATAAATCATTTTCAAATATTACTGTTGAGGAAAATGCAGTTGGCTGGATAATTTACTAAAGGTTCAATACGAGCACTACAGAAGTAGCTTAAATACAATGTTCTGCTTCTTTGCATGGCTTTCAGATAATTCCCTGTACAGCCTGCTGATGGATACAAAAATTCTTAGTTATTTGTCATAAACCGCTGCTCAACTGTCTATTAATGATGAACACAGTCACAGCCAAATTAATGGCAATGAATCAACAGCAGGAGTAGGTCAGACCTTGTTAGCCTATACAGACCTGAATTGCCTCATCTTTTGTACTGATTGCAGTCTTGTGTGGTTTAGAGATCCTCAAAAATCCCCAACTCCTCAAGCTATTTGGTTGCAGGAGAACCGTAGCTCATTATTTTTTAAAGAAGTTCATAGCCGTAATGTTTGAATAAAATGTGATTTTTTTTGTTAAAAAAACAAAAAAAAAAGCCAGAAAAACCCAACCAAATACAAAACCAACCAAGACAGTGAGAGCTCCTTATGCTTAGAGGTTTTCCTTTTGAGATTTCCTGATTTTTCATAAAGCTTCCACACTACAGGGAGGGACACGAAGTTTCTCCATATATTATCTGTCAGTCCTGACTATCCATGATGAGAGACATTCAGGTTTAATTTGTCATGATCACATCCCAGGATAAGAATCTGTTGGACATGGACTGTCCAGACAATGACCAACTCAGACTAGAGATCTCAGTGGTGGTCTGCAGTACCATTTGAATATTGCATGATGATAATATGAAACCATGCTAGTTTTCAAAACAAGAATGATGCAGTGGCATTTCAGAGCATGCCCACAACTGGTCCCCCACTTGTCAGTCACACGATATCACAACAATGTGGGAAGGACTCTTCAAATGCTCCTTTGCATTCTATCCTGGCCTTCCCAATCCTCATGGAATAGAGCTGTCTCCTAGAGTCCAGCCTGTGTCCTAATAACCTTAGGGTTACCTGGCACCTCAGATGTTTTGCACTCCCTGTTACGATGGTTTGCTATGCGCCATTTATTGCTGCTTGGATCCTCATTTGAGACTCTCATCTGAGGAGAAGTTCAGTTCCAGAAATGGGACTTGCAATTGGAAGTAGTCACATCGCAGAAAATCTATTGAGAACAATGGTCACCAGTTAGGAAATGTGGACTATACATTTCTAGACCTCCAAAGCCACACAGAAAAGTTTTAAAGGCTAGCAATGTATTTGCATTCTATGCATCAAATTTATTTTCCAAGGAGTTGTAGATGTATGATGCAAGGAGTTTATTTCCTGGCAGACAGTGGTGTTCGTCATCACTAAATGCTAACATCTGCAGGACAGAAATTTCTAGTGCATGAGTAAATTGTTTTGTTTATCTACACTGGGACAAACTGTGCTCAGTTACATCAGTAACAACAGTATCAGGGAAGAACCCTCATTTTCCCACTGGTGGGAAGGACAATTCTGCCCCCCGAATAACATTTCATGTGAAGCGAAACTAAAAAAGTCAGCATATTGGAACACTTTAAAATACATTTATACTACTGTAGCTCTAATTAAATGTACCTCAAATGCACCTTGTGAAACGTATGCTCACATAAACATAGAAAGGATTTAGATGTGCAGTCCCTGTTACTATCTGCAAATTTCTTTGTTGGAAGAACAGATGTTTGATTTTGTGTTAGAGCTAAAAGTAAGACTTCTAACCTTTCCCTCTCTCTCCCCTAATCTAGAGCAGGTTTCAGATCTATATCCTCTACTCAGCAACAACTAAATCTTCACAAGTTAAGAGATTCAAACTTTTTTTTATCAATCATTTGCAATAACTGTTAGCGTTGAAGATCCACTACCCACTGCAACATTTCTCACTTACTTATTAAGTTGTTGTTTTGTACAGTACACTCCTGACATGTTAAAAAAGAATGTTTTTAGATTAGTGTTCAAGCTTCATTTTCCTTTTTGCTGAAAGTTTTAATTAATCCATTAAATGCATTGTAGCTGTGCAGATGGGTAAAGGAGTTATCTATTTATATATTCTATTGATTCAGTTATTCCAATTTTTAGTAGCATTATGCTATACACGCAACAAGAACATGGTGACCTTTGAGAATTGCTTCCATATTTGTTTAAATTGAAATACACACACAAAAAATCCCATCTGCAATAGTAGGATGTATACACCACATTAAATTACCCTCCCCCATCCTCTGGAAGTATTTCCAAGAATGAAAGGTAAATGTTCAATATTGCTTTGCTGCTGGAATGCAGCCTCTTGGTGCAGCCTGGAAATAGGATTGCCCTCTAGTTATCTTGCAACCTTCTAGCTTTGGGCAGAACACCCAAAAAAGGTAAATTTGCCAAATAAGTATTTTATCCGAGAGCTTTATTCTGTTGTATTGCAAGAAACTAAGGCATCAGCATTAACTTAATTGTTTGTTGTTGCTCTTTTGTGGCAACACATTATGGTTCTGGCTCCTGGTTTTCACTGCAGGTCAGAAGTTTGGTATGGAAAGCATATTGGGAACTGTGATAATAGACCCTGGAATTTTCTTATCTGTTATTTGATTATATGGTTTCCAGTGAACCCTGGAGACTGGATTTGATAACCTGGGAAAGTTCTTCTACTTTCTGTGATCCTAAAGGAAAGGCACTGAACATGGCTAGAGTTAAAGTGTGTAAGAGACTGCATGAGTATACAGAATTATTTTAATTGTCTACCTATGGAATCTTTTAGTTGTTTAAAACGACTCATAACAATAACTTTAAAAAAAAAAAGATAATTAAGACTTAACAAAATTGTAATCATAATTTTAATACAAAAATGGACATAATCAGCTCCAGATTTACTCCCTCAAAAAGAAAAAAGAAAAGAAGTTCTGGGCATACTATCTATATATAAGTATGTGTTGCTATTCACGGTATATTTAGAGTCCCAGATTTTAGAAAAATACTTTTGTGTTGATCGAGCCATAGAAATAAAACTGACCAAATATGGAAGGTGCACAGCATGCCCAGAATCAGGCGGTCAAAGGGAAGGGACTGGAGAAGTAGCACATCATATTCCTGCATCAGAATTCTTGTGTTCTAGTGAGCAAGACAGGTTAAGAAACTCTTTGCCTAAAACATGACTTTTACTTTGATGTGATTCGTTATAGGTCACAGAAAGCTTGGCCCATTTTCCACTGATTTGAGATCCAACCAATAATGAATCAGAAGCAGAACCAAGAATAGATCTAAGGAGTTCTGAATCACAAGCCACCTCTTTCTCAAAACACCCACTCCCTCCCAATCAGACAGACGTCCCTTGTTTCTAAATAAATGCATTTAGTTACAAAATGGATTTATTTATTTTTAGCAAAAATTGCTCATAGTGACAAAATTTTCCATCCAGTTAATGACAAAATACATTCTGTTGCATAAGATTTGCACTCGTGCATAAAATTGCCTCTCTTGCCATAATTAATGTATAGATTGAAATTATAAGACATCTAGAGTTGCTGATGTGTCACTGAACATCCCCATTTCTCTTCTCCACTTTTCTTTCATCCTTTTAGAACATGACAGAATATCTAAATACTACGAAAAGTCACATGCACACAGAGAAGTGCATTTTTATTACTTCAAAATGCAAAAACCAGTTGCCCCACATGAACCCAGTACAACTTTGCCACCCTCCCATGGCAGAATCAGCTGTGATAGGGTCAACTACACCCCTGAGCTAACAGAGCTTTAACTTTTGGTTCAGACCATTGGGGAACTTGCATAGCTAGAGCACAGTGCTCCTGGGTATCAGCTTTGCTACTGCCAACCTTCAGCAAAGCATCTGCCTTATGCAAGCAAATAAAGAAATAATCCTGAAATGGTTCCTATTCCTTACACAACTTCAGATATCTTGAGTCAGAAATCTTTCATCTGAATGTGTTGTTAAATTAAGATCTGTGAGTGATGCACAGAATTAAAATGAAGATAAAATTATCTCACTGTGATTTAATTATCTCAATTATCTGAGTGGAAGAGTGCACTGGTTTCTACAATGCAGAACCACCTCTGATGAACAAACTACACTCAATAAAATAAACAGCAAGTCAAATCACTGCATAAAATTTGAAAATAAACTAATTCCAGGGATAAAAGACACTTTAATTTCCTATCCTCCACTCCTCCCTTTTCACTTGCATCCCAAGAGTAAGAAAAAAAATATCTTATCTTGGCAAAAACCTAAAGTTCTGTCCTAAATAATACATGAATATTTAAAGAGTAACCTTATTGTAAAAGAGATCCCTTGGAAAAAGCATCCCTTTCTAACTACCAGTTGCAAGAATTTGGAGTGTCTGGGAAAATTTTGAATGAACCTCCAGACATACAGAAAGCCTCCTCACTGCCTCTGCTCTTTTCTGAAGTGTTTCCAAAAGAAAATAATCTCTATACTTCACAGACAATCTCAAAATATGTTTGCCACTGACAAAAGACTCCCACACACCTTTTTTTTTTTCTTTTTTTCTTTTTCTTTTGTTGCAAGCATTGAGTCATGGAGAGAGCAAGTTATTTGCCTCAAATTTGTGCCAGAGCCCAGCTAGTACCAGATCTCTGTCTGTTCATTCTCCAGTCCTGTGTTTTAACCACGAGACCATCCCTTTCCTGGCACTCATTAGAAGACTGGAATGTGCTTATGGTCAAGATTTTCCCAATCAAGGGCAAACACATGAGAAAAAAAAAAAAGAAAAAGCAAGGTACATAAACGATGTTTTCTTTTTAACATCGTTATATTAGGTATGTTGGAGAAACCAAGGATAGATTTGAAAATGAAGGTAGGAAGCAATTGATGTTAGCAGCAAAAGCTGAATTGATCCAATAGGCCTGTGGACATTTTCTGATTTAACATATTTTCAAGTAAGCAATAGGTTTCCAGAGTCTGCTGTAATTCCTAGGGACTGCTCTGTCACTGTATGATGTGAATGAATGCTAAAAATAACACACATTTTATACTGTGGCTATCCAGTACAGATTTCATTCAGACTGGGTTTGTGTATAATTTCTGCTCCACTTTCACAGCACTGACACGCAGAGAAACTGCAACAATGGTCTATTTTTGTGTAGTGTGGATCTAGAATGCAGATTAAATCTATTTAATACACAGCCTAGTCTTGCTCTCCTTAGACAAAGAGTCACCCTAAGACAATGAAATTTCATCTGACACAACTCGGCCCAAAACATTTAATTACAAAGGGAAGACAAGCCATGGTACATTGCCAGAACATAGCCAGAGGAGATAAGCTTTCCCAGTGAAGGGATCTCACCACAGAAGCAAAACTTGCACTTTCAAGATAGACCATGAGCAAAAAAACTTGAGCCAACATATTTCTCAGGGGATATTTATCCTTTATGCCAAAGTCCATCTCACCAGATATTGTCCCCTCGAAAACTTTTGGTTAAAACCAATCTCTAAACTAAGGCTTTTTGTCTATTATTTAGTAAACAATTATATCTGGAAGAGATTAATAGGAAACAATGTATATTAGGATAAAACTGTTTCATCACTTACACAGAACAAAATTTGCTGTAATCTCTTACACAATATGTATGTGGTCCCAGGGAAGTTGACAACACATCAATAAGACAAAATCCCTAAATGAGCTGATGTTGCCACAGAAAGGAGAGTTCCTGCATCCTTTCTGTGTGACTGAGAGAACAAGTGTTTCTACAGGAGAACACAGAGGGGAAACAGGAGTACAGTGCTATGCAGGAGGGACGTGGCCCTAAGACACTGTGCAGCAGAGAGACCCACCCAGAGTGTAAAATGCAGGATTTGGTCAAGTCATGGCACAGGGCCAATGAGAGGCTACTTCATGGATCCTAAGTACATTCCATGGTAGGATCTCAGGAGCTACTTCAGCTTTAGAAGGACTTGCCCGGACTCAACTTCTACACCCTATCAATAATATATTGCCAGATGATCATGCAAGCATGGCCCCAACACAGATGCTGGGTGGGATGACTCAGGTCTCAGTAGAGGTTCCTTTGGGACTATATGTTAGCTATTAGCAGAAAGCAGCCTGGTGGCACGCGCCACTCATGCCCGAGGTCAGCATCACTTCCCAGTCTGTCATCAGCTTGATGCATATGGGAGACAGACGCTCAGAGCATCCTTGTCAGTGAAATGATGGCTTGCCTTCCTGTGGAAATTCTGAGGTTTGGGGGAGCAGGGTGTGGGTAGTTTTGAGTTGTTGTTGTTTTTTGTTTGTTTGGGGCTTTTTGGGTTTTTTTTGGGGGGGGCATCTTTTGGGGGTGGGAAAGGGATGAGAGTCAGCAAATAAATGAAATACAAACAGCAGCTTTGGAGAGCTTGCTACAGCTCATAAGGACAGTAATTAGACTTTGAAACTACATTCCCTCACCTCGTTCACAAAAGGCAGAGCACAGATGGGAGATCCACTCAAGGAAGCACTGAGATATAGACTTTTTAAGAATATGCGTAGTCCCATTCTAGGCTTACGTACTTTTTAGAAACAACACCACGTTAGGCCTCTTTAATGGATCAAACTTGAAATACAAAATGGGACATGAATGTAGTTGAGGGTACAACTGAAAATTGTAGAAAACCACTTTGTGCAGAACTTCGGGAGACAAGTTGGAAGCTGCTCTGCTCCAGTGGCTGAGACGAGAGATTACGTTTATAAAAAGGAATTATCTACCTTATTAAAACTTTGCAAGCTTCTGTTGTCTGTGGGTCATCTGACTGGTACTCAGCAAATAGTGCTGAGGTTTTCTTTTTCCTACTTTGTAAATAATGAATGAATAAGAACTTACTATGAAGTGCCAGCTTAATTTTAAGGGGCATTATCTGAGGCCTAGTAAAACCAAAGTCTGAGAGGGCTTTTTAGCTGAAGACTTTCACAGCCATTTCAGCACCAGGTTCATATTCTAGACTTTTTTGTCTAAGTCTAACATATATGAAATACAGATTTGCCTTGTGTGCTGTGGTAGAAATCAGTGGGAGTTCTGCCACTGATTTAAAGAGAAACAAAACTGGGTAGACAAGCATACCTTAGTTACTGTTAATAAGAGAAATTATAAAATAAAACCCCCAATATTTGACAGCTTAGTTATTGATATTTGTGTTTATAATTATTAGCCTTTAGAAAACTGATCCCAGAATGATCTCCAGAACAAACTCTCTATAAAGTAAGTTCAAAAAACAATTTAGCTTATCTTTTAAGCAATCAAAAATAACTACTCAAAATGCATTTTGCTTTTGTGCACTAGAATGTTGCATGTCACAGTCCCTCTCCCTTTTAAAGTAACCATGTAAGAACCAATTTCAAAATCACTATCTAAATGCCTTGGGGAAGCAGAGCAACAGTTTGCTGCAGTGGGACTACCCTGGCATCTGACAGAAGGCATGATCCACAGTTTTGTATCTAATCCATGCATGTATTCCTACAGCCTCCACCTCCATCAGCTTGGTTTTGTGTGCACCAAGCACCAATCCCCCAGTGTGTCTGGGATACTTCCAAATGCCCAGAGCGCAAACACGCCGAGCGCGCAGGCCCCGCGCTGTGACAATGCACTCTTGTCACAGGAGCTGCCACAGAGCCCTAACTTTGCCCTGGCAGGTCTGGCTGCAGTGTGGCTGTTCCCCGGCTGTCCCCAGGCAGCTCTACCTCGAGATGCCAATGGACTGATGTAAGCTTTTGAAATGAGCTTGCTGGGAGTGCCTAGATTAGCTGTGTTGCCAGGCTCTCGCCACTCTAACCCCCTTTTCCACTTCAGTGGGCTGAGCTTTTGACACTCTGAAAAGCACCATTTAAAATTAATTAAAGCTCCTTATTTTGTACCAAATCTCACTGCTACCAACTCTGTTTATTATGTTTTATGCAGGGTGGGGGGTACCAGTCTGCAAGGTGTTCTGGGCTGGGCTACCAAAACTCATGGATGAGGAGATATTTGCTGGGCAAACAGGATGTTAATCATGTTTCCACAAATCACAGCTTTTGCACAGATTACTGGACTCCGCTGGTGGAATCCACATGTCCCACTGCAAGGCAAGGCAAACTTCCTGGCAACAGCTTTTTATGGAGATTTATTCCATTATTTTTACTACTGCCTACAACACCGTAAAATTGTACTTGTGGCATACACCAAGCAATTTTTAAAAAATAATTTACTATAAACTGCCACAAAATAGGTTAACACACATATGATCGGGCCAACTATTTTTGAATCTATATGCTACAGCAGATTTATGAGTATTTTTTAACAGCTGGAGGCAAATATTGTCTTTCGGTTTTCCTTTCTGAAAGATCTTCTGCCCATCTGATAAAAAACAATAAAGGAATCTAAAGACTCTTTTACTGCATGTTTGAACAGTCACCTACAAGATAGGGTAATGCAACCATGTAAATCTGTGCATACAAAATTTTATTAGATGGCTGCTCATTGTGAAGGAGATCACAACAGAGAACTAATCCAGCACATGAAGTGTTCTTCAACACTTCATATTTGGCAAACATTGAATTTCTGAACTATCCACCAAAATGTAAATGGCATACTTGATATTCAAACTAACAGCAGGTTGTCCCATACAAAATAGTGTTCTTTAAGTGTTAGACATTGATTGTATAGCACTCAGCACTTCCACGGTATTTTTAAATATAATGTTGACAAACATTGAAGAGCAAAAATGTAACACAAAAGGTGCAAAGTAAAATGATATAAAAGCAACAGTTAGAAGCAACCACTGAATTCAGAGTGCAGGGGCATGAAACCTAAAGTAGCTGCTGTATTCAAGATCCAGCGAGCTCAGAGGATGCCCAGCTAGTCAAAACAATTAGTCTGACACATTATTACTCATACTGGAACAGCTTCACTCTACATTGCTTTAGACGGGGCAGTAGCACAATAGGCTCTCCAGCGTTTTACAGCAAAAAAATCTCCTGGATTCAAAACCACTTACAATTCCGTGAAATCCTCCTTCCTGAACAAAACTAAAAAGAAGGGAATTTTTGATGGAATTTGAGTTATACACAGACATGATTAAAGAAGTGTAAACATTAGGAATTGCTGGGGATTTATGAAAGCTGTACTTTTTTTGTTGATCCTGCTTTTTCAGTTACTCACACAGCAAAAACCCCATTTATCTACTAGAGAAAATGTCAGAATCTGGCCCTAAATCTAATACATGTTAACTCTTCCGCTGCACAGTCTCAATTTTAATTCAACTATATGCTTATGCCAATTCCCTATTGGCAGTATAGATTAGGCAAGGTTAAAAAATCCCAACAATATAGACAGAATTATTTCCTTTTTATACTCGTGCAAATTAGAAAAGCTTTCCTTCAAGAGGAAGACTAAACATCTGTAAACATATTTATATCTATAAAGATCTATAGTACTTAAAATAAGTTAATATCCTTTCATTTAAGATTTATAGGATTCCTCTCGGCTTCTAAGAATCCCAACTTGTACAAATGTCCTTGCACTAAGATAACTTGCTTCCTTGCTCTGCCCCTTGTGCAGACTCTTGTACCTGTGCTATGAGAGTACAAAATGCTTCCAAATCAGAAAAGCACAATTCTGTGTACCAGCACCAGCATAAACTAATATCAACACAAGACATAAGGCAGAAGAGAATCAGGCACTGAACACTACAGTCCCATAACAAATGGTCTCCAGAACAGAAACGCTGCTACAAATTTCCTTTTTAACCAGGGAGCCTTTCCATACACCTCTCAGAGAGCTGAATGAGGTTAATGACAAATATTTCTAGATGACATGCACAAGGGCAAAGAGTCCAAGGAGGTCTCAGTGGAGATTACAGGACTTCAAAAGCAGTGGCACAGTATGGACTGAGACCTTGAGTCACTTTCATGGCAAATCCAAGTGATTAAGGTAAATAAATTGCAAAATGTCTCTGCATTGGTTACCAGTCTCCCACAGGCCCTGCACCAGCATCTCCTCCCAGCCCTGTGCTGCCCACTGTAGGGACATCACAACAAACTAACTTGGGAGTGGATCTCCAATTAAAACATCTCTCACTGTCTGTTATTGGGATTATTTTTAGTCTGGTAAATTCTGTGTCTGTGTGTGCTGCCTTCTCACTCACAACACACTCCCACAAACTGCTGTGCCAGTATGGAGGGGCAAGCCTGGATCAGGAATAGATGGCCAACAGTTTTGAGTTTTGTGAGCACACATCTCCTGCAAAAAAAACCCTATTTGCACAAATACCCTTGATTACACAGAAACTCCTACAGTGTATGAAACCCAAAGCCCAGCCAACCTTGTGTCTTGTCTTCTTTTAATATACATCTTATGCAATGCCAGGCATGTTGACTGTTACTTAGGTAAGCAGTCCACAACTACTTTCAGAAAAATGCAAATGTTGGAGCCTGGTGTTTACTCAGTGAACATTTGTGTTGATAGAGTTCATCAGCAAATGTGCAAATGGAGACTGAAAATAAAGTGGGAGCAAAACAAATTTTTAAAACTGACCTGGAAATGCTATCCTGGGTCTTCAAATCCAGTTTCCTGATCACTAAAATCTCTTACATAAACCATCCAAGATGCATTTAAAAACATGTGATAGCCCACTTTCCCCATGAGGAAAAGTAGTTCTGGTGGTGAGAAGATTATTGTGTTAAACCTGACCAATCATGGCCAACCTTTGCTCATTTCTTCTCATGGCATCATTACTTCTTCACTACAACTTCATTTTGCTTATCTTTCTCATAAGACAGAAAATGTCCCTTCTCAAGAGAGAAAATAATTTGTTAAAAAAGAAGTTATAAACCACTATAGATCAATTTTGGACTCCTACTAGAATATTTTTGAAGCTATGCTAATAGAAAGTATTTTGAAAATTAATATAGGCCCCTATGCCAGGGGTTTATTCCCATCTCATTCAAATTCCCATCAGTTTTTGGGTGTTTTTTAAATATAAAGAATCTGATTTGACTCTCCCATAAATTTTATCTGCTCTCCTCAGAGAAACAAGTGTTCATACGGTCCCTTTTTCTTTCTAGCTAAAAGGAACAAAACAAAGAGTTCTAAAATCAAAGCTACATGGATGAAATCCCTCTTAATGGTCAGATACATTCATTATTGCCAAGGATTTTTTTATATTAAGCAAAGAAAAATCTCACTTTATCAGTGATGACTTCTTTTTCCTCACTACACTCATCAGTAATTATCTGTCTCTGCATGTTTCTACCTTTTTGTATTTGAAAGCTGAAATATGTAAACCAAAGCTGTAAATGAGTCTCTACCTGTAATTGATCTGTTTATAAATTGTCCATTGGTTGTTGCGTCCTACTGACATGACAAATTTTCTTTCCCTCCATTCATCCAGAGTAGCACAAATATGTATTTAAACAAAAGCAAAACATCATCAATGTGCTTTCTCTTTTCTTGTCAGAATGGAATTGACAAAGAAATAATCCCTTGTTGAGAGTTTTCTCTCTTTCTCCTCTCTTTTTTCCCCTGCTTAAAAGACTATGAACATCTGCTTCCCTTGTTTTCCTAAACAAGTCTTTGAAAAACATCAATTCATCCTGCAGGCTTTAGGAAGTTTACTGATCCTATCGGCTTAATAGCACACAGCTACACTCAAAAGAAGGCAGTAGTGCTCTCGACTATTATGTCCCTTTTTAAAGCATGGCAAAGACATCAGGCACTCTAGCACATCTTTAGTACTCTATGGCAAATTAAATAACGAGATAGTCATGAATTACCAGGACCAGCAAGTATTTTTTTTCACCCCAGCATTACATTTTACTTATTTATTTACATCATCAGAAGGAAATGATTGCTCAGCATCCAGCTGGGCATTCAGTTGTGCTGTTCAAAGGGAAATCCTTTCAAATGCCAATACTAAGATCAAGGGTTAAGGTCCCAGTTCTGCTCCTCTTGCAGATGCTGGAAGTTGCTTATTTCAGGAGATTTTAGCCCATCAAAAATAAGAATATCATTACAAAATCTCTATTCTCCTAGGAACAGAAAGGCCAAATCACTGCATTTTGGATTTGCTAGGAATAATGGAATATTCCCGCAAATGGCAATGAATGGTTTGTTTGGGATTATTGGAGAAGGATGCAGAATAGCAAAAGCACAACATTTGTGTTTCTCTTTCTGTCCAGAATTTTAGGCTGGATACTACTGGCCTCTCTTTGTGTTTTTCTGCCTAAATCCTCCCATAAAGGTAAGATAGGGTCTCACTGTGGAAAGCTACATGAGAGCTGCAGGAAGACAGGTACCATATTTCAACCCTTCATATCTGCTGTTACATATAAGAAACTTGAAAAGATATTTTCAGTATGTGTGGTTGGACAGTTGTGTCTCCTCTTACACGGAGGCTAAAGTGTTCATTTGCCATGAGTTCACAGCAAGGTATTGTGGAGCAGCTTGTTTTCAAACAAGACAAAAGAGTCTTCACCTGCATTGGTGAGGGATGGTATTGCTAAGCCTGAAGGAGAATATCCTGATTTTTTTATCTCAGACACTGATGTGAAATAACATCATCCAGCTGATTGTTTAAACTGCCAACAGTAAAGGGAAGCTATACCCCCACCAAATATCAGTGTTCAGTCCAGATGGGCCAAATGATGATGTCATTTCTATTTGAAAACTCCACTAAATTCAGTATTTTCATTGAGTTTTACATAGCTACTGTTGTAAATGGCTCAGAGTCAGATCATACAGATGCAATAATTAAAGTAAATATCACTAAAGAAGAACATCTGTACCTTAGATATTTGAATACACAGATGTCCCTCAACTTCTCAGGCTGGTTTTGATTTCAACCCCTTTCTGTTTTGGAATAAGGAAAACTAAGGAATTTGGCTATTAATTTTATATAGAAAAGTACAGAATATTTTAGTGGAGGTAAATCTCTTTGGTAGATCCTGACCTTGTTCTTCTCATTTCTGTTACAATGCTGCTCTGGCCCCAGCATTTCCATACCAGTAGGTATGGAAAGAAGGACAAGACTGAATAACTTCCAGACTGCAGGGTTCTGTAGCTGACTAATAATTCTATATTCCTGTCCCTCAGAACACTTGAAAAGCCTTGTGTAGTTTCAAGCCCACAGTTTCGTAAAACTGACAGCATGTGAGGAGCCACTGATTCTGTGGGGTGCTGACGTTTGCTAGAGAAATATAATGTTGTCTAGCAAATACCTTTATTTGGTATCACTGGATATTTGTTGTACTCATTGGTGTTTGGTACACAGTACTATTTCAATAAATGATTGATGAACTGACAGACTGAAAGGGTAGGAAAGAGAATAATCACATCACTTCAAAATTAAGTTTTCCCATTTTCCCACAAAGCCACAGATATTTTACACCAAACTTAGGTCAATGTTAGACAAAATGTTTTATAACTTCAAATACAAAAACCAAAACTAAGCCAAACCCCCTTCAAACTGTAAATACTGTGAAAATAAATGTTGACAGCAATCCAAATTTATTAATTCTTTTCCATGTAAAAAGCTGTGAAAATTCACTATAAATTTGTAAGTAATTTCAATTAAATTGGCTGGGTTTAGCAAATAAAACACATATTTTGTTTCACTCTAGAGTTTGCAGTGCTTAAGCATATTTTGTGAGATTTTCCTAAAAGGAAGCAGTTAATGAGAGATCTTGAAAAGGGTTTGGAGTTTGGATTTTCTCTCCATCTCGGATGTTGGTTGTGAGAGGCTTTTGCTGCCAGTTTGTAGCTAAAAACACTTCCTGTACAATTATAGGTATGTGGATACACAAAAGGCATTAATATGGCAATCTGACAGCAAAGTCTAACAGCGTGTCTGCATATCTCACTGCAGAGTCACCCACACAATTATGACTGGCTGGCTTTAGCCAACTTACTTTGTTTTAAAGGGGTTCCTCACACTGCAGTCCATGGCATCCCTGGGTTAGGATGCACTGACTTTTAGGCAAATGGGGAAGTTCAACCTCACTTTTCTCTGGTGAGTGGTATTATGAATGAAAAATACACCAATTCTTGCAAGTAAGGTAAGTCTCAAAAGAGTTAATTACGTTAATTGAAATTGAAAGCCTTTATTAGTTTTCCTCATCACAGGTTGGATTTCTGAAGAACACTGTGGTATTGAAATAATATAAATAAACAGCTTTTGAAAGAGAAAGGAAAATAACATTTTAGAAACACATATATAGCATAACACTGTGTACACACCTCCTTTATGACCTCTTTCTACACAATTTCAGTGATTTGAAAATTAAGATTCTTGATGAGTCAAACTGAAGCGGATGCCAAAACTATTCAATATCAGTGAAATGCAGTTTAGAGTCAATAGGATTGGCCATCTAATGACGATTAAGTATGCTATAAATTTAAATCTTTGAACTACTTGTTGAGATTTATTCAGACAGACAAACAAAGATAACAAAAGTCTTTTGTGTGTTTGTCACTCATTTCCGTTGCTCTGTTGTTGCAGTGTCAAATAATGTCAGTTACTTAAGCACAATTAATGTAATTTTAAATTCTCAACAAATTAAATTATAAAGACTAACAGTCCAAGGAGGACCCAGCCCATTTTTCCTGTACATTTTCTTTTTTCTCCCAGTTTTGTGGCAAATTTTAAATCAATGGAAGGTTAGTTTCAACCTTGATTCTCAGAGAAGCAGTCCATTTTGATAAAAAATTAATTTTATTTTCATTAAGTCATTTCTCCCTGGTTTTGACCAGGTGAAATACATTTTGGAGTATAATTCAGGAATATGTAATAATTTTCAGAACATTTGGAAAAGCCAGAGAGGAAGAGGTGATAGATTCCAAATGACTCTCCCTTGTGCCGAGATTATTTGTTTTCTTTTGTGATTCTATGTGTTCATTCAGTGCAGGGGGAGCTACCTTTTTAAATCCAGGACTTGACTGGTTACTAACTTCATTTTAGCAGAATAGGAAGGCAGCATTTTAAAACAATGACACAATGTAAATGACCTCTGAAGGAAAACTGGAGGCTAGATAAGGAAATATACGGTTGTTTTTATCTCCTTAATAAAAAATTGTTAAGTCCTTTATTTAGAAATCTTGAAAATTAATTGAAGACAAAAAGTTCCCATATGTCAAGGCTTGTTTAATTAGACTGGGATCAGGAAAGTTATTCTGTAAAAGCAACTTAAAGCTGGTCTTCTCAAAGAAGTAAAATTACCACCCATTGTGCTAAAATTATGTTGAATTTCATATAATTTAGGAGGAAGGGGGTGAGATATTTTACATTTTGTGAGATCATACCTCAAGATTTAGTACAGCATCTAGAATTTCTTTGCAAGTAATAAAGACAATGATCCATTGTGTACTTCTATTACTAATTATTCTGTAAAGATTGTCTGTTCCAAAAGATAATTAGAAAAGGTGAAATTTGATTCCATTAAATAGAACTCATCTGGGACATAATGAAATTTTGTTGTGAAGTAGTAGACTCACTTTGAAGCCAAATAAAAAGCTTTTACATTGATGGAATGAATAAGGTTGTAAAAGCTCACACCTTTTTTTTTCCTCTTTATTCCTGCACAGGCAGCATTTAAGAATAATTAGGCTAAGGCTGAATTATATTTGCAAGAATTTTCAGTTCTTGGTTATTTCAGGAAAAATAGGTGACTTCTGCTTTTTACACAGATCAGTCCTTAGTATTTGTGTTGCAGAAGTCAACTGATCAGGCACAGAATACAAGAAACCAAAGTGACCTGAACTTACACAGGACCAGACTTCCCTGATTCTGCAACTCAGCCTTCCAGCTATTACTGGGAAAATAACCCCAGTGCTGCCCAAAGAAATCCCATACAAGGCTCACCCTAGGCCAGTTCTGGGTCTGAGGAGAAAATTAGGTTGGCTCCAGGTCTTGATGCTTTTCCCAAACTCTCTATAAACTATAACATGCTTGGCTGAGTCATGATTTAGCAGTGTGAACTCATCTACTCAAAAATTGCCTAAGGTCCAGTGCAGAGTTGGAAGACTTAACCACTTTGCCCAGACACCAGAGAAGCCAGAACTGCTGCATGAAAGGTGTGTTTGAAGTTATGTTGGCACTGGGTTCAGGTCTTTATTGTCTCATTTGTAGGTCATATGAACCTACTTAATGGCACAGGTCTTATTGTAAAGAAAAAAATGACCAGAATACATTGGTAACCCATTTCTTTGAGGCTAACCACTAAACACAATGCACCAGCAGATAATATGCTTGGGAAAACTCTTTGGGAAAATATGTGAAGCTGCTTGAAACCAACTTGCTTCAGCTCACTGGACCAAGTCCAAACATTACAGGCTTGATTTCGGCTGAGCGGAACATGAAGTTGCTCCTGTAGTGGGATGAAAACGTTTCACACCACAGTTGTCATATCCTGTGACAGTCCTTTACAAGAGCCTGAGGCCTGCACACACATCCTGGGAAGAAAGGCTGAGAAGGAAGAATACATTAAAAACTGCCTGGCCAAAAGGAGCATGAAGATGCAGGAAAGGAACAGAAGCAAATTTCTAAACCAGATCCTAGCCAGCATGTTCAGCTCCTGCATTACTTTTAGCTGCCTTTACATCCCCAAATTAGATGTCTGATTGCTATCAGTAAAACAGAGGGCTCAGGAAATACTGCACAAGAGGGCATTTTCATATCAGATTCTAGGAACTTCACACCTGCCTATCTATCTTGTATGGACACTGACAAATATCTGAGCACATTCCAACATCACTGTGGAGAAAGGACATGTTGTAATTACCAGATTATAGAAGGGAAACCAAAATGTAGAGAGACCAAGAGAGCTACCCAAAGTTCCATTGATAAGGCTGTGCCTTTCTTGATTCCAGATAAGCATCCTGAGGACAGGGTACGTTTCCTCTCAAGGACCACAATTTTGTATGAGGCAATTTTGCAAAAAAACCCCAAGCAGCTCTTTTCCTCACAGTATGCTGAATGGATGTGGGTTTACTTTTTAAGATCAATTCCTATTTTAACAGAAAGTGCCATTGCTAAATTCTGAAATAAAAAAGAATTTTATCAAACTGCAACCTAATGACAGTGGATGTTAAGAACACATGTGGCTTTTTGGAGCTTTGTGGAACATTCCCATGAAGAGATACTTAGCAAGTGCAGCTTTGTGTACATTTCACAGAACTCTGCCAGCGTTACTGACTTTTACCCAGGTCTGAGCCTTACTCTAGACTGAAGTCACAAAGAAGGGATTAGTAGGGCCACACTGAGGCTGTCTGTCACATAGAAGCTAATTAACTGCTGATTGGACACTGCTAAATCCCCATTTCCTTTGCATTTTACCCACCCTCCCCACAAAAAATAGTTCCCATCTAGTAGTAAAATAAAAATTTCAGTCCAGGGTAGTAATGAAATAAGCCTCTTCTGAACAAAAGTTGTTATATCAATAAGTGACAACAGCATGTTAATGTTGCATCCTCTTGAAACTGATTTAATTGCCATGCTCAATTCATGCCTTCTAAATATGAACCAAAAATATAAAATTACAACAACAAAAACCCAAGCTGATTGTCAATAAAGCATCTCTCACTACATTCTTCATAAAGTAGGTTTGAAATTTGTGTGCTATCTGTTGCCTCAATAGGTGTAAATCTAGAGCAAGCTGGGCACGAGGTACAGACACAGTGAAGGTATGACAGGGAAAATAAATAGATTTACATTTCAGTTTGCATGTTTTGCATAAATATATGGTTTATACCAGATTCAAGGCAATCAGAACTACCCTTCCCTTTCACAGAAGCAAGTTTACACCAAAAAGTGGGTGTTGGGAGATTCCTCCCCACAGTTAGAGTGACAGCTCAATAATCTTCCTCTGATACATTTCCAGTAGCTGCCTTGTCTCAAGGCATGTAAGCACTTACTACATGACCTGAATTTAGTTTTTTCCATTTCTTGAATGTCAGTTTATTATTTTTCATGCATTTTCTAGGTGCAGATTTGAATAGATAAAAGAAAACATTGTATCCTTCCACATTTTTGGAAATATCATTTTCCTGAAGTTCAAAATATAAAAGAAGAAAATTAAGGAAGTGTGGCGCTATAAAAAATGTTTACTTTAACTGTCTATGCCACTAAGCACTTCAATCAGAACTAGTAATTTTTTCTTTTAGAAATACCAAGCTATAAATTTATTTCCCAGCTGCAAGGAGAAATTGCTGATACATAATGTGTCTGATTTTCCAAAGTACTAGGCGGCTACCTTGAGCTGCTGCATGCTCTTCACCCCCTCTGTACATAAGACCAAGCCCTTTTCTATATAAGCACACATCAAAGGTTTACATCACCCAAGTGAAAGAGAATTTCAGAGGTGAGAAAGGAAAGTAACAATTTTAAGGACACATCACAAGTGACAGTGTTAATCACCAATAAAAGCAAATTGCTGTTGAATAAAGGAAAGTTTCTCCACTTGACAGAAGAGAATGTACCCCTTGGTCTGAATCACAGAGCAAATTAGTTTTGCCACAGAGTCACACTTCTACAGAGCCTTTGGTTCTTCAGCCCAAGATTGTAACAGAATTTAAATAGAAAATATAAGTTACAGGAGGAAATAGACAGACATTAAATGTGAGCATAAGGACCAAATGACAGGGAAAGTATTTCCAACTGAATGCAAAGGTTGGAAATCCACTAAGTCGGAAATTCATTCCCATTTTTTTCATTATTTGACTCATCTCCACACTACTGAATATCACAAATGGCTGCCAAGGTCCAAATTACAAAATGACTTCATTATTATATCAGGAATATTTCTACATTAGCTGTGAAATATATAGGAAAGGTGCTCACAAATCACAGTTCACATGGCCTAGCCAGTTATCCTAGAGCTGGCAATAATGCTAGGGATGCCAGAGATGTACCAAAACCTACACAGCATTTCAGCAAGACAATTTCTGAACTGTCCCCCTCAGATTAGATTTCAGTTAATGCCAAATGCAAGTATATGAATGCCTGACATGAAGGTGAAGGAGGAAGACAGAAGGGAGGGATCAGTGAGAAAATATCAGCTGCCTTCAGAAATTAGGCATTACATGAAGTGAAGAGCTCAAGACAGAGGGTCAGGTATCCTCTGTTATTAAGAACAAGCAGATTTAGTCATGGTTACCAGGCACTCATTAAAGTGAAATTCAATAGTCTTTATTTTATTACCAACTCTAACCATCCAATGCATACTCTAGTCCTACCACTGCCAGTTTGCTGGGAACATTGAGAAGATGCCTACTGCAATCTGCAGAGACATGAAGGGTGTGATAGAGGGGAACACAGGAGCAGCCTGCATTTCCTTTGTGTTTCCCTTATTTAATAGCTTGATCCTCAAAGAGCAAAGTAAAGCAAAACATAAGAATTTGAATAAGGAATATTATCCAGTTGATGAGATACCCAAAATCTGTATGGCACCTTTAATAGTACAGTTCTGTGTGTCTCAGGAGTGCGCACAGAGCTCATTTCTAAGGCTCTTAGAATTTTTTTTTTACATAACCTCTTTGTTGTTAATTCTTACTTGTTTCTTTCTTGTTACCCACTTTCACTCCACCAGCACTGCCTGTGTAAAAAGGAGGTCTGAGAAATGAAGAAGCCAAGCTCCCTGCTATTACTCTTTCTCTTTCAGAAACAGCAAAGGTGAAATTCTGGCTTTGTTGCAACAAATAGAGCACATGCCAAAATCTTTAAGGGCAGAATTTCACTACCAGGCTGTTATATGTAACATTAATGCAGCCTCCCTCTATACACACCCTTCACAGGACAGGGGTTTGCAGGTGGATTAACAAGAACCAATACCAAATGCAGGGAGGGGGAAGGCTTTCCAAAACATTTGTCCCCAGGGAACGTGGTTCCCCTCTACAGACATCCTCTTCACCTCCAGTCTGTTACATTTTGTCCTTGAACCCCATTCCTTACCTAAGCATACAATCATACGCCATAAGAATCTCATAATCTTAGTATTTTTTTTTGCTTCTAAGATTTTTACCAGTCTCTCAAGGCTGATGTTTCCAAAGCCAAGGACAATTTGACCCTTAAGAACAAAGTCTGCAATGAGAATTACATTTCTTTTAAGCTTTGAGCATGTGCTGTGGGTTTCTAGTATGCAACAAGGAAAAGCAAGCCCACATCTTGTAATCAGTGGGGTAAATCACTGCTAAAGAGGAAATTGTCCCTGTTAGACAACAGGAACAAAATCCCTTTTTTGGTGGTTACTTGGTTTGGGTTTTTTTAGATTCTCCATTATTTTTAAAGAGCCTTTCCTTATGCAAACAATAGCATTCACTGATCAGCACCAGTATCTCTTTGCTTTTGGTGTACATTAAGAAAATTAAATGGAATATTCTTAGAAAGACATCTGTGCCTGGGGTGACTCACATTTGATCAATCCCTGTGAACAGTTCTTTTCAGAGGATGTGCAATTATTTGCTCAGTTAGGCTTAAACTTTTTATTTATTTAATCACCCTCCTGTAAAGCTTTGATCTGAGCTTCCAAAACCCATTTTTCTAACCACTTCAGCTACATATTTTAAGTCTTATTTTCTAATCAACTTCAGCCTGTAAAACATGCAATGTTCTACTTGATGCATCCTATTAGGAAATCAAGCTGCTGCATGGATTTTGAGATCTCTCATTTTGCAACCCCATGAGCCATTTGGAAGCATCATTAATGTCATTATTCCAGGGGAGAAGGAGAGAACTGGCAGCAGAGTGAGCCCTCTACACGGCTGTCAGCTTTGCCCTGCTAACATTTGCAGAGTGACTCAGAGGTGAATCACAGGTTTCTGCAGGTGTACACCAGGGAGAGCTGGATGATTTCCATGTCACAGTGGTTGCAAATGTTTACTTCATTAGTTCATGGGGTTACTCAGCAGTCCTAGCCAACTCAATTTCTCAATCTTACTGTATGGCAGTTAAAAAAAAAAAAAAAAAGAGAGTAGATAGCAGCTTTGAAATTAAAAACACAAGATCAACTGTCAATTTGTTATTAGAATATCTGAGCAATGATGGAATGTGAATGGATTTATGTGTAGCTGCCATTAAACACACATTATGAAATATTTCAAAGCATATCAGACCTATCATGGTCTTTACCATAACAGTGAAGGATATTTACTATATCCTTCTCCACAGCAGTAGACCCTGCACAAGGGATGGGGATCTCTATCCACTGAAAATGCATCTGCCATGAGAAACTCATGGTGATGTCTCTACTTAGCAACCAATTCAATAGCTTCTTCCAAGTGTCCAGATGTTTCTCAACAAGTCTTTGCATGCATGAGAGTAGTCACTTGGGATTTATGACAGCATTTCCCACTCACTGCTCCTGGTGTGGCTGGAGATTAAACTTGTGTAGCCGCGTCTGCTCCTTATGCTTCAAGTTTACAAAGGACCCAGCTGCCATGGATAGGAGAAAATTCCTGTGTGCAGGACACCAGGTATCTATGTGAACCTCTCTGCCTTCAATTTCTCTAAATTAGATTCCAAAAATCACTTATCTACCTATTTTATTATTCTACTTCAGTTATTTTGAATTTTATCATCTTTTGACCTCATGCTAACCTGCTCCCCACAAGATTGTGTCACTGGCAAATGTTATCACTTGACTCCATGTTCCTACTTTAAGGTTCTTACTGTCTAGATTCTCTCAGGACTGTCCTTGACCTCTGCCCTACTGTAAGTGACCTCTTCTGAGCAGGAACTCCCAAATGTTTCCACTGACATGAACTATTTGTTCATTACTTAAATATAGAAACTTTTTTCCCATGGTCAAGGAAAAGACTTTCCTCACCTTTTCATTATTTTACCTTGTAGACTACGTTTTGCATAGTTACCATACCCCAAAGATTCTGGAAATCTTGGTGGGATTTTCTTTCTGGTACAAACCCAGTAACAGGTTACAACCAAGTCTGTTCATTCCTGTAATTAAAATTGATCAAACTGTCTGAGGCTCACTAGAAATACAGACAGTAAAACTTAATTTTCCCTTAAACAAGCTTGACCAGTTCTAGGGGAGAAAAAAATCTGGCTAAAGATCGAAGACTATGAAGAGAAAATGGAGCTAAGAGACACAAAAAAGCTGAATGTTCTGTTTATCCCAGATTTCCTTCACATTTTATGCAAACAGCTGACATCTTCAAAAGATCTCATTAGAAGCTACCCAGCCAGAGAGCAGAGTGCTATGTCAGCTATGCACTCAGTGCATGACTATACCAATGACACACTTCCTTAAGGATGCACTTCTAACCTCTGAAACACTTCTCTACCTAAACTATGATCTTTTGAAAATAATGGGGAATAACAATGCAAGCTTGTGAGAAGAGAGACACTTAAAACACATGTTCTAAGCACACCCCTGTAACCCAATATGCTGTTCTGCATGCTCACTTTGAAACTGCAAATGAAATCCAGGGAATCTCTGTGGAGTCAGAGTATGGCAACACAAAATTGGCCGTGTAGTGTTTACTAATAAATCTAGCTAGATTATTCTGGCGAAGTTGTCATCTACACAGGAAAAACCTCCACAAACACTGCAGGTACAACACAGTGGTATTAGTAACCCTGACAGTCCTTTCCAATGCCCCACTCCCAAAAGAACAGACTGTGGCCTAAAGCCCCGGGTGGGCCACAAAGAGCAAAGCTGACAGTTGGCACAGACAGATGGAGGCTGGAGGAGGCAGGATCGCGCAGCAGGAGGCTCAGCACCCCTCACCAGGCACCACCAGGCCCTGCAGCACCAGCCAGATTGTGCTCTGGGCAGCACAAAGTTTCCTGGACTCAAATGCAAGAGCAGTGTTCAGGTTACTAAGGGGAAACCCAGGGAAGGAAAGGTTCCTGCTCTCCTCAAACAGCACTGTCACAGCTAATCCAGGTGTCTGGGAGCAGCTTTGCCCGAGACACAAGAAAAGGGCAAGGAGAGAGTGGCTCCAGTGATCCTGCATTACAGGGTGGAACAGTGGGGTGAGGACTATTCTAGTTGTTTGTGCTCCAGACCCCATGGAAAAAAATTACAGTCAGGTGAAGCAGTTACTGAATATGATGCAGGCTCACAGTCATATTTATTAACATCTTCCCTTAAACCCACGTTGTTTCTCACTTAGCAGATAAACCCTGACTTAGCGTCCCACCAAGGCAATGATACCCATAAATAGCAATTTTCACTCGGCAGCAGCCATCTAAACAGAGTTAAAGACGTATTTTTAAAGCCCATTAGAAAGAGATAGTCTCTTAATTGAGTTACCATCCTAAAATTGGCACCAAATTCTTTCCAGATTTTAAATGCAGAGGACAATGGCAAGAGAGGAAAGAAATGCATTTCAAAACAAAGTATGAAGCTGAAATTATGAGAATACTGTGCTGATGTAAATCACATGGCACTGCATACCAACTGTTTAGATGTGCTTTATTTAAAAGCTATTAGCATGTTGTGCTTACTTAAGTAAACTATAAAAATGTTCTCAAAACTAGGATTAGCTATTATGAATCCATTTCTGCCATGAACACACTGCCCCCAGGGTAAAGGAGCACTAAAACTTACTACAGGTATAAATATCCTGGTTTTCACATGGCCTGATTGAAAACGATGTAGGCGTGCTCAGCATTTACCTTGGGGAAGTCATGTCAGCTCCCCTCCCTTCCTCCTCCCCATGCTAACAATGCTGTTTGGCAGCTTTTTCATTTTATCTCACCACAGATCTTTGCCAAAACTTGAATCTGCTCCTGACAGATTAACTGCCACCATAAAAGAAGCTGGCCTTTTTTTTTTTTTCCTGCGAATTCTGATTGTCAGGATAAGCTTGAATGACAATCTTCTCAAATGGCCCGGTCTTCTCTCAGGCCTGGAGTTGGGAAATGAGGACCAATACAGTTGGAGACGCTTTAGTTAGTCAGTAACCACACTTTGAATTAAATTATTTGAACAGTACAACAGAGCATGGGACCAGATTCCCAGCTGTTTTTTAACTTATGTTTTCACTTGCACCTGTGCAAAGTGGGCACAAAATACCTCTAATTTGGCAGTTGGGAATTAGGCCCCATATTTACATTTGCTTCCTGATTCCTGACTTTATTCATCAGCCAGCATGTGGTACACAAGCTGATGAATTATTGTTTAGCTTGTTTTGAAAACACATCACTTGCAAACATACTTTAAAAAGATCTGCAATAATTAGCTGCATTTTATTTTCTATGCTAACTGCACCTTTTTGTGCCTTTTTATGTATACATGCATATACAAGTACATTTATGTTCAGTTAAATTTAGTCCCTCGTGATTAATTTAGGGTCAAAATCAGGTCTGAGTGAACACAACTCTAAAGGTGGAATTCAATATACTTATACCAGGTCTTAATTCTGCCTTTTGCCTTAAGAGAAATTTCAGATTTCCAGTGTTCAAGGACATTTTAATTATTAAATATTTGGCATTCACTAAATATAAGCAAGATTGTAGGTAATTCTACCCTTATGTCTTCACCAAACTACATTCAATCATCTCGCATTTTCTGTGGATCAAGGGGCATGCATGCTGTTATGTTGATGTCCAGAGACCTGACTGGATACCTGAACCATTCACTGTGTCTGATACTGAAGATCCAGCACAACAAAGAAGGTCAAATCCTCCCTGCACTAGGCATTTTGCCTCTGCCATAGAATAGGAGGAAAATTACTCTCTACTTATGATATTTGGATATTCACAGCAAAAATCTATTTTTCCCTCAGTTTCTGCATAGAAAATATTGTCTTTCAAGTAGTTACATAACTGGCTTCTTCCAGTCTCTGTGCTTTACAGTTCATAAGTCTAATTCAGTATATTTTTCCCCTCATTAAAAGAGTTTCTACTCTTTGCCTTCAGGGGATGCTGGAATGCCACTATCTATCTCTGGGATAGAGCAACTTCTTCTGGGGGTTTCCTGTTGTCCCATTAGACTTGCTTCAGGAGAAGACTGAGGAAAGCTGAGGTATTCCCAAACTTTGTGAGAGGTTGGTAGAGCCAGCCAGCAGCTCAATCACCTTTGTGTGCCACTCTGAGGCTTTCACCGTCCCAGGAGACCATCGCAGCAGCAGCACTGCTGTGTGCCCGCCAAAGGAGGGATCATCTGGGCTCACACTGCTTCCCATCAGGAGAAGTTTTCTCTGTGCAGAGGAAACCTCACTGAGCACTCAGGCCAACACTCAGCTTAATGTACAAGGCTGAGAATCTGGCCTATCAAAATGAGCTTTATATAACCAAATGTACCTCGGTGCTTTACCCACATTCACACCCATCCTTCCCACAAACATCACCCTCCCCTCACTTCAGGCTCTCGTTTGACACCTCTCCTGCACTCCCTCATCAGCAACATCGAGGCCCCTCAAGATCAGGGATCTGTATTTTCTTCAAAGCCTCACAAACAACGACAGTGCAATATAAATAATAAATAGCAGCAACAGTGATTCCATAACAAGTGGCATCAGCTTTAACAACTCATACCATAAGTGGTGTTGAGAGACCACTGAAGGATCTTAACATCAGCTCTGTTGATGCAGACAATAAAAATAACTTCAGGCTGGGGAAAGATTGATCAGAATCATTCATCTGTGTTAATATCTATAGGCTTAGGGGTCAGAACATCATTGAAATATCAGTCACAACACTTGGGATATTGCTGCCAAAAAATACAGAACTGTTAATAATACACAGGAGGTAAGAAATGTATGAGGCCATTTACACCCAGACCTCTTCTCTTGAAGTATTCCATGCCAAAAATTTTTTAAGTGTCATACTAATATAGGGATAGCCTTTGTCCACCTTAACTTACAAATAATTAGCACTGGTTATTAGATCTTAATCCGGGAGTGAAGTCTGTAAATCTGAAATATTATGAAGGTGACAATAATCCATTAAAAGTCCACCTTGTGTTCCTGTGATGACTTTTGGTACCCAGGTTACTGAATACTGTCCCACAGATGTGCCAGCTGCACTGCTGGCTGGGCTCTCCAAGGTTGTCCCCGTGTGACCTGGGAAAAAAACCACTGCCATCTGCTACTTTTCTAACTTGACTGGATGGGTTTGGGGGAGCCCATGCCAGCAGCTGAGGAGAGGAGAGAGGGCAGATACCCATCCAGCTGTGGAGAGATGGCTGCAACATCAGAATTACAGGTAGAGAAAAAGATTTGCACTCAACTGTATAAATTCTTGCTAGATCCTGGTCCAAATGGTGTGTATGTATCTGTATACATTTATTTACATAAGTGTGTACAGATATATACACACATGAAGTTCAATAAAAGTGTGTGCTGTCTCAGTCATGCATTACCGTAATCTGAAAGGGGAGTGAAAGCTTTTATCATCTTCCAAGACTTTACCCATTCTCCGAGGCAAAAATCACTCCTAACCTTGTCTAAAGGGTGACATTATTACAAAGCTAAGGACATGCTTAAAAATCCTTGAAGGAGTTTGCCTGAAATACTTTGAAATGCACTCTGGTTTTTTGTTTTGTTTAAGTCGGGATGGACAATTGACTATTGTGCAAAGGTAGATTGCATCCACAAGTCGATATCTGTAAAGCAATTTAAAGGTCACTTTAACAAGTCCAGTAATAGTGAACATTAGCGATTCTGCAAAGAAAACAGGCATTGCAAGATAAACCAGAGTGTTCTAAAAGTAACTGCTGTTCTTTCTTCTCTGGGTTCCTGAAAAACTCCATCCTCGTCATATCCGATCACCTTCTAGCAGCATAGTGAGGGATGTGGCTACATATATTGCATCCACTGTACTTGTTTCTTTATTTTCTTCAAAATTGCTATTATGTGATGATCTTGCCCTGTCTAAAATCAATAAAACCATGGCAATTTAATACTTGTACACAGAGGGCTACCAATACACTAAACCCCAAAACTACCTCATATATTTATTCGACATTTAAAAAATGTGTCTGAACGAACCTAGCATTTTTCAAGAGTAGAGTTTTTTGGGGTTTACGGTGTGGGGTTTGTTCCTTTGAACTGAGCAGCCCCTCACTACAGTTCTATGAAAAGACACTGGAATGATAATATAGCCTGTGCTTTAATCCTTTCTAAAATAAAAAGTCTTACTTATAGTCATCCTCTTAAATGCAGTTGGTACTTCTGACAGTGATACCTAGACTGAAGGTTTCTGCAAGCATCGTTGCATAAATATATCTGTAATTACTCAGCTTTTATATAGCCTCTGGTTTCCAGAAAGAATAAGAAATGTGACACATGATCAGGACTGCAAGTATTTTTTCAAAGTTGGATTAATTAACATCATCTCAAAACCAGAAAGAACAAAGCTACCAGGTATGTGGAACATTAATCACATCACTAGTAATTAGCACTAGAATACAGAAATAAAAAGACAAAATGAGGCCATAAGAAATTAGTCTAATCCAACTACAATTTACCAGAAATACTGTAAGAAGTAAGATTTTAAATTGTGAAACTACACAATTTTTTTTTTTAAATGGATAGAAGGATGGGTAGGCGTTCTTAACCTCAGCAAGTCCAGTTATACTCAAGCACATGAACTGGGAACAGATTTTTTGAAGCACAAGAGAACCAGCCTTTCAGGTTCCCAAATAGTTCACAACCTGATCTCTGCAACTATATTCCTATGAACGAATGTTATCTCAATGCATATGAATAGATTCTAACTTAGAGAGAGATTGCAAAGCTGACTGTTTGCTCTGCATTGTTTGTTCTACTTCATTAGTCACCTAAACCCCATGCATCTGAACATAGTTTACAGCTGCTACTGCCTCATGCCATTCCTTGGAAAGTGGTGAGTGTTCCCAGCCATACACAGCAAGCAGACAGGGCTTAGCATGAGCAACTAGCCAAACTCTCTCTCTCTAGGCCAGCAATATGGAAACAGGAATAAAGCCAATATCTTTTGCTAGTATGAGACCATCTTTTTCCTCCTGGGATGTAAAGGTTTAATTTCCAACAAAAGTCTGGCTTTTCATCATTTAGACTCTGAGTGAAGAAAGCCCCAAAGTTTACTGAGCAACAGTGGAGTGGTATCGTTAAACATCTGGCTGAATCAGGGCTTCTGTGTCTATATTGTAACACAGCTTTTATCAAAGAACCTAAAAATAAAATCCCCACAAGTAAAAGAGATCTTTTCTTCACTCGTGGCTTATTGGTTTTCAGCAGATGACCTCTTGGTTCCAATACTAATTTAAAAGAAAAAAGGCTAAGATACAATCAGCGTAAAAGCTATTAGCCAAATAATTTCATGGATTAATATAAATTACATTGCTTAATTACAAGATCAAACAAAATAATGCTGGTTTCAATTAAAGCAATTCAAACCAGTGGTGAAGTAAGGAAAGCAACTGAGTTTTGAATGCTGCCATCCAATTCTCTCCAAAAAGGTTAGATTAACTACATGAAGACATAAAAATTAACAGTAATGACAAGCCACTATACAAATACTCACAAATGCAGTTTTTTAGCTATTCAGCAATTTAGATTTTACTACCAAAACTTGCAATAATCATAATAAGGTGCATAGAGAGGTGGGGGGAAAATGAGAGAGGTAAGGAAAGAGGTAATCCCAGATTAGAACCAGATACTACCTGGTTCCTGCACAAGGACAGTCCTCTTCGTGTATAAGATTTTACGCCACTTAGCTTTAAAACCCTACATTACTGTTGGACTTATAACCAACCCACCTCACTGACCTTTTGTCTTGCACTTCTTTCCCCACACTGCACTGTCCTCCTCATGGTCCTATTGCACAGCAAAACCTGCTCATTTTTGGGTGTTGTCCACCAAGTCTGATCTCTCCATCTGTAGCTCCCTGTCTTATCCATCCTCATGTTTGTTCTTCTCCAGTTTCTGTATCAATTAATCTCCCCTCCCGATGATCTGCTCTTACTGGCACTTACCTCTATAATTGTGTTATTTAGGGTGCCTCTTTGCATAAAAAATGCTACAAAGTGTGGTCTTTTATCAAGGTTACTCTTCATGAGGGAAATATCAAGTAGCCTAAGCTAGAACAGTCCAGCAAGAAGATGCATGTCCCCAGCTGATGTGCCCCACTGGCATTCCAGAGCACCATTTCCATGAGGGGTCCAGACAACAGTTTTGTTGCCAAATACCACCCCAGCTGAGTAGGCTGCTGCTTCTTGCCTATATCCATATGCCCCTCCCTGCTGTGGGTCTGCACACCACTTCTCCTGCCTGAATGGAACCATCACTGGCCAGAGAGAACCTGCCTGTCAGTCCTGCTTCTCTCCCAGGACACCAGGTGTAGCTGCAGCAATGAGAAGGAGCAAGGCAGCAGCTGGGCTTCAGGGCTCTTCCCTGCTCCCCCTCTCACCAAGGACTGTCTCTGCCCTCTAAGCAAAAGTACTGCCACAGCCATCTAAACCTGAGCCATAGAAACCTCATGAGGAGTGTGACTCTGCCTGCACCCTGAACAAGGGATTCTGCCTTTAGGCTGTGCAGAAAGAAGCACCTGACTGTTTGATTAGTATTTTGTGTGCTGCTTTGAAGCTCTCTGCAGAGCCCGGGTCCTTGGCCCAGCACAGCTTGCTTCCTACCCTTTTAACATTACAGCACTGGTTGTTCCATCACAACCTGTCCTCCCACCCATTAACTAGGGATGCAAAAGAAACCCAGGCTAAAAATGAACGTGCCCATCATAAGAAGAAGCTTAAATCATTACCTGCCTAATGCATTTGTGGAAAAGAACAATTGTAGGACATGAAGTATCACATATACATAACGAAGAGCATGACCTTCACTATGGTCCTGCTTGCTGAAATTAAGGATACCATCTCAGAAATCTCACATCTTCTGCCCCAACAAAATTCCGAAACAAAAGACAAAATAAGGAGAGGAAGAAGGACAGCAAAGAGCTGCTGTGGCCAAGCTGATGGAGGCCACCAGAGCCGGGTCCAGGGCTCTGACAGCCAGCACCCAACTGCTTAGCACCGACATTGCAAAGCACACAGGCTTAACAAGTTGGATTTCCCTCTACAGATAAGAGCAACCCAGATAAAGAACAGAACTAGCTCTCTATCTAGGATTTTCATTCACCAAGATGTAACAAAATGCCAAACACCACATGTTTTCAACACTGCTTTCCAATACATTCTAAGAAATATCTTCCCTTAAAGCCACCGTCTGTATGAGCACAGCAGATTGATGGCAGTGTTGCTTTGGCAAGGGCTGGCACTGCAGTTCAGGTGAGCACTGAATTCACCTCTCATTTTAAAGGCATTTATGATTTTTAATGGGTCTTAATGTCTATCAGGGATGGTTCATCAGAACTCTTTCATACAGGAGGTTTTAGGCTTCTTCATGGGCTGCATGTAAAATGAATACAAAAGGTGATTAAAATGCAAATGAATCATTTGGCTCTAGGAGTCAGTGGAGGTATTTCTCCAGCCAGCATGTGACCTGAAAACTTCATAATAAGCTTGTTAAGCTTGTGCAAAATACAATCAATTAAATATATCTAAAACAAACAACTCTCAAATCTAAATAATATTTTCCCTTTTATTCAGTGTTTATTATTTGGGCTTCTGTTTGGGGGGAGCAGAGGTGATGGATGGAAGGGGGATGGTATGTGTGTGCAAGAGGGAAATCAGGAATAGAGCAAGTAAAACATCTCCAGCCAGACTAAGCCAACAGGAATTATGTTAACTTGCTCCTGTGAGTCTGTATGTTGTGTTGGTTTTGCTCTTTGTATCCACAACAATGTGAGGATGTTGCTCTACAGAAATCTCTGCACAGCCAGGACCAGGGGAGTGCTGCTGGTTTCAGCTCCTGAGCTCTGCAGGCAAAAAAAAATCCAAGCTTGAGCTCACTGCAGGTCTAATTAAAAATAAAGTACGGATGACTCATTTCACTGCTTATTGTTAATGGTTAAGCTACTGGAAGAAGCCTTACCGGAGCTCCTCCGGACCCAACAGACTCATGTGCTGCTCTAGCAGGGAGCACATTTTGTTGAGAGCTGGAGTTCTGGCTGGTCACAGATTAACAAGGACCATTTAGGGCCCTATAGCCAGAAAAATTATTTGCAATATACCAAAACAGAGATCTACACTGGGGGAGGCAAGAGGGAAATAAACACACACATATAGTGCAATTACAGTAATTTCTTCTTGCATGGGACAATATTTTCACCCACTGCTTCCAGCCCAGAGGTGAAGGACCATTTCCACTGCAGTGAAAATTGAAAGCAACAGAAGTGGCGCTGCGTAGATGTCTATTTTTGTGCCATGCTCAACTCAAAACGAGGAGAGCTTACTAGACCTGATACTCATGTTCACAGTAACCCTTTTATCTTTGCTGCTAAACTCAGAGAAAATGATATATAATGCAGCTATGCCCCAAATATTTCACCAGTATCTATCACTGTGGATCCTGTTTTTGCTGGTATTCCTTATTTCACCTTCCTCTAAAAGCTGAAAAAGTTATGCCATTATCAAAGGTATAAAAGCATGGTTTTCTATTACATCTGCAGTGCAGTTACCTGAGCCAACAACAAGTGAGTTTGTTCCACATATCAGAACCACAACGGCATTAGTACAGACCTCCACACATGCTACTCTAAATTCACCCTCACCATAAACTCAGGAATAGCTCTCAGGAAAAGCAACTCTACAGTGGACAGTCAAGCCAGCTCATTTGCTCTTAGCTTCATCCTCTCTAGGCTGCACTACACCATTGTCAGTGCAGACCTTCTTCATCACACACAGATACAACCTCATCTTTTCTAGAATGCACATAACTGCACTGGGGAACGCTTGGAGCACACAGTTTAAGGTTTCTTTCTGTCATAATGACATTGATAAATGAATTTACTGTAAATAAAGTTTCCTTCATGTATCTGGTTTCCTTAGGTATTCATTCATCTGGAGTGATTTGTGTTTTATACATCAAGAATTCTTTATTTCTAAAAATGCCAAGAACAATAAATCAGTATCTGACATTTCATCACTGTCATACTTCAATGTTATGATCTGCTATTAGCAAATGCATTAGTCCATTTATATTTTATATTCTACTTCTCCTAAAGGTTTTAAAGATATTTTGGTAACACTCTCCCTTCATAGATGGTATTGCTTGAGAGAGAAAACATTTCCAACATGATCAAGAGTTACAGAGTGGGCTATCTATAGCAGAACCTATTGTATTAACAAGACAAGATTTGTTTTAAGTTCAATGGAGAAAAGACACCTTTGAATTTGAGAAGTTAAAGGGTGTTGCATTACCTAGGCACAATAGGGTAAGTTAATGATGAAGTTTCAGTTTTAACTTGGAAACTGCTGGGTTTTGTAGGCTTCAGCCTGTCGCTAATAGGTATATTTTAACGAGATACATGGGGATTTAGGGGAACAACTCCCATTATTGTTAATGGGATTCACACAGCTAAATCCCTGTGCTGGAAATGTTTCTTGTAATATGTCTTTAATATAGCCTCTGTGTGTGTGCACACACATGTATGTGCATGTCTAGTTAATGGTTAAATGTATAAATAGGAACATTAGACTTCCAAGTGTTACTGTTTCATTACATGGTGTATAACTAAAGTGGAAGCAAAATACAAGTCCTGAAAGTGTGATTTTTTTCACAGCAGTTGGTAAACCTGCTCTGAACAGGGACATCACATCAGTTGCACACCTGTGGGCTCGCAGGAGTGAGGTCTGCATCCCTTCTGCACTTTGCTGTGTATTAAGGCAGGGTGACTTTTGTACAGTCACTCTTCTACTTCCAACTAGATCCCAGGCAGACGAAGGCTACTGAGAATCTGGTCAGTGATACCTGGGATCAGTGTGCATTGAAGTGGAGACAAAATCTGTGAAATGGCTGTGTCCTGCTGATCTGTCGCTGAGCAGCTGTGGGCTCCTTGAGTAGCGACCTATGTGGAACCTGGACTGCTCCTGGAAAAAAGCTGGGTCTGTACTCTGGAGAGCTGGTTTACCTGCACGTGGCTACTACGGCTGCAGCAAATGAATTGCAACACTTTTGTGAAGAGTTTTCTGAATAAAAGAGAGTTTAATTTTAGAAACATGAAGTACTCTCATATTATCACCCACCAGGTGGTGGGCAATACATGGAGGAAGCAGTCAACCTAAAAGAGACGCCACAAGAAAAGAAGCATGATTATCTAAGGGGCCAAGCAGCACCTTGAAACAGAGCAAGCACACTGCATCAAAAGGAGTGGCCACCAGGATGCTGGATTTTCAGAAGCACACCTGAGGGCACAGCAGAACTGAGACTTGAATTGGTACAGAGAGCTGAACACTGAGGGATGAAAAGAAAAACAGAAAGTTAAAACTTTTTTTTCCTTTACCATTTAATCAGTAAAAAAGAATTAGGAGCAAGTCAAACTCAGGCATCAAAAATAACATCCAAAACACTGGAACACCAGATAAAGATATCTGATGAGAAGCATCAACCAAAACAGAATGAAACTATGCAGAGTGGATAGGGCTAATGGGTGGGGAAAAAAAAGAGAGCAGAAATTTTGTATTCATAGCTGAAAACAGTGGCATGCACATGTAAAGGCTCACAGGAAAAAGAAATGCTATCCAGTGGAAACATGCATCCAGACAAAAAGGACAGCTGAACAAGCCCCCAGATTTGGAAAGCAATGACAAGTACTAGAGCATGAGGAGGATGTACTTTCTAGAAGAGATAAGAACCAATAAATAAAGGTTTCACGACATAGAATATGGAAAGCAAAAGAAAGACAATGGATGCCCTTAGTGAAGGTGGAAAACAGAACTCTGTGTCCCAGTGACAGAGACATCCAAGAAAGAATATGCAAATGAACATTCACTGATTATGGTTACAGAGATTTCCAGTGATAATTAAGACATCTACTGAGTCTGTAGCCCATTAAAAAAAAAAAAACAACAGGATATGTGACCTGAAGAAAAGGCTACTGCCCATGCTGCTGGCCTATTTGTGACTATAACATGATCAGTGACCAACTTGCTTTCATCCGTATGAGACAAGTGGTAATTTAACTCCTGAAGCACTGATAGGCATCTGTCTTACAACTAAACAATGGGGTCACAGAAGAATATTCACCTACATACAGAGGAGTCAAAGAAAATAAACAGTATTTCTGGTTTAGAGTGACTTCTGTCCCACTTGTGAACATGGGACTATCAAACAACGACCAGGCTGAAAGACATGAAAGACATTTGGTCATTTTTAGAGAGATCCATCTCTCAGGAGCTCTTAATGCCTGTCTCAGATATCAGAATACCTGAAACAGGTATCCTCTTGTTACCTGCAGAGAATTTAAAATGTAAATTGAATCTAGACTAAGAGAAGGTTTTTATCACTATTTGTGCAGCAACTAGCACTGGCATCAGTCCTGAGAAACGCTTCTGATGGTTGGTGTGATACAAACAAGTAAAAAAGAAAATGTTTTAAAATAAACCAGGTACCTACAGGCGTAAAAGTTTGCCATTATCCCTCCAATTTGTCAGTCTTTTAATGCTGAAAGTGAGGAAAGGTCCTTCACTGTGGTTGTAAATGCAGCAAAGCAGGACTCAAGCCTAGACCTGCCGTAACACCCACATAAGTGACCCACCTTCTGGGATAAAATATTCCCACTGCACCACTGGTGCTCTCCTATTCTGGATAAGGAAAGAAGTTACTCTACAGCCTGATGGTTAGGGCAGTGACACAAAAAGAGACACATTCAATTCCTGACTCAAAATGCAGCCATTTAACCTGCAGCTCCTGGGCTGGCTGGGTGTGCTGGCCAGATCCCGTCCTGGATCCCACAGGCAGCAGCAACTGCTACAGGGCCTTGTTAGTGCCACCTGCAAATGATTCCAGCAGTTACTGGAATGGCAAGTGTTCTCCAGCAGCCCGAATTTATTTTAACAATGCATGCACTTAGTATAAAGATTTACAAAATGGATTCGGATTTGCAAGTTGAAAAGCGAAGGAGAAGACCCCTGTCATTACAGCAATCACCAAAGTGAAGGTATTTTGACCCTTCAAAGTAAAAAAGATTCCGTCTTATTTTACTTTGCTGGTTCCTTCTGCAAACTTCAATTTTGATTTGAATGCCATATTCATTTTGATAACAGATCACTCTTCTACTTCCATATCTCACTGCCAAATGGGACTCACCTGTTATCTCTGATTGCAGGCAATTCGAACTTAAAACAAGCCTGTCTATCACCTACTGTTTTAACAGCTGATTAATTAGGGCTACAGGGATCCTGTGGAGAGCTTTATCTGAAGAGCGGCTCAGCCATTAGTAGAAGAAACTTCCTTGTACACTCCTAGCTCAGATAACAAAGTAAGATAATAGTTCATAATCCTCCTCCAGCTAATACAAATAGAGGCACTCCCTCTTATCCTAACACATGAGTCAAACAAATCCCCATGATATAGTACTATAGTGCTGAATTCTCCAATGTTTCTGAAAATGAATATCAGACAACATGATATATTGTTAACCAAAGTGTTACTAACAAGGATAAATTGCCTCTCTTCCTTTCCCCTTCTGCCACTTTATTCTCTCTCTCTTTTTTTTTTTTTTTTTTTTTAATTAACATTGAAAGTAGCCAGTTCCTAAAGAAATATGAGGATGCACAGTGGCCGTTCCCATTTTGGGCTACCACTGCCAACGAATGAATCCTGTCTTTGCCTTGAACATACTTTAACTCACTCCTTAGTATTCTTTGGATCATTGGTGATCTAGACCAAGAAATTCACCATTTTTTCAGTGTTTATTCCTCTAAATTCATTTCATCTACATTTCTGCATCCCGCCCATGAACGGTCCTTATCTTTTCCTATGAATTTGGAACCTATACAGATCTCTATAAGGCAGGTCCATACATCCAATGCACCAATATGCAGAGCTCAGTTGTGCAAGGCAGTGTAATGCTCCTGAAGCCAAAACACAGGTTGGTTCCAACAGTGATTAAACAAATTAACATGAAGAAAGGCCTGTCAAGTATGAATGACACACTGGATCAGTGGCAACATGCATCTCAGGAATTCTTTAAATCCTTGGCTTCCAGAATGTGGCTTCCATAAAAATCCACTACCAGCCAGCCTCACTGAAGGCAATTATCTGGGAAAGTGGGCATTTTGTCAAAACAGACCCATAGACTCATACAGACTCACAGCCTTGCTGCTGCCTATAGGGGCTTTAATTACAGTTAAAAAAACCATAAGTGAAACAACAAAAAACCCAGCCCCTGATTTCTTGCCCCGCTCCAAAAAAACTCAACCAAAATCCAAAAATCAAGAAATGAAAGGGCTGTAACCCTGCAAAAGCTTTTATTTTCTTTTGCTCTTAATGGAAAACCTGCATGAAGAACACAGCATTTGCCCATTTCTGAAATTGCAGCCCATCAGCAATAAAAGCAGTATTTCTAGCAAGCTCAATATAAAATCTCATTGGCCATGGCTACAAAATCATCTCTCATTATCTCATTATCATTTAAGATTTCAATGCAGGTTTTTTATGGTACATTTCCAAATTCTATCTGGATTGGCTGGGTTTCAAATGGCTGAAACAACATGATGTCGCAATGTGTGTACCCACTGCTTTTCCCTCTCCCACATTGTTCCCCCCTCTGTTCCTCACCTTAGCCCTGGCCACTCCCTTGGGCTCCCCCTATTGGTTCCTGTACCCCAACCCCGCCCAGGGACCACCCCTGAGCCCCTGACAAAACCTCCCTGCGCCGGGACCATGAGGTCTCTCTGCCTCTGCAGATCGTGGGGACAAGATGTGGATAAAGTCATCTCAAACCCTCCTGGGAGACCCTTCTTGCCTCCTTTGCCATCACTGGTTGTAACGCTGATGGCTGACCAGAGCAAGAACCGTGGGGACGTCCGAAATGGACTACGGGAGGGCAACCATGGTTGCACCGCCCTAAGCAGCCCCGCTGAGCTCTGCTGAGCTCTCAGGAAAGCTGCAGCCTGCTAAGCTAAATCTAGCAATTACAACAACATGAGATTACTTCAGGATGCATTCTCACCTAACTGAATCAACCCAAAGCACTTACAGATGTTACTCATTCTCTAGGTAGGTAGGTTGGTATTTTGCAGGCTTTTGAAGGTACCAAAAGACTTGAAGGAACTGCCACCTTAACTGAAAAAGTTAAACAAGGATTAATATATCATTAAATCTTTACCATGAGGAAGATATTGGTACGTCATAAGGAAAAGATAGTCAAGGAGTGTACTTCCTGCAGAAGTCCATTTTACAGCACAGAACTGAACAGAAAATGAATAAATGCACCCATATCCTTGATAAGGTATCTATGTTTTTGAAAGCGCTTCATACTGACTGTCAGTACTTTTAGTCTATTCCATACATATTTTACCAATTAAATGAATGCCATATTAATCTTTTCTAAACAACCTTGCAATATCCATCTGTTTGAATGATTTCTCAAGAAGAAGATTAGAGATTTTAGTGCCTGATTCACATATGTTACTGAAGGCATTACCCTGGCAAGTTGAAGCAAGTGTAGAATTGCCAGCCAGGCTGAAGGAAGGAGGCTGGTTTAGGCCTCACTCTCAGAGGCCAAATAACACCACCACTGTGATTCATTTTTTACTTTCACAAGCACTGATTAATTTTTTTCCCCACATACAAAAACAAGGAATAAAGCATCAGCAAAGCTCAAATTCCAGAGAATCTAATTTCTGCCTAAGATCCCAACCAGGTGTTTCTCACAGTTAGGCACCCCTGGCCCAGAGGTGTTCAGCAGGGAGCACCACACTCACAGGGTGCTGGGCAGCAGTGGGACCAAAACCTGTCCTCATGGATCAACACAACTTTAACCCGGATCATTCTCCAAACTGTGCACTGTGATTGAAATCATATTTTATCTGATCTGCAACCATTATATACCTCAGTGAAACACAGAGATTCAGCAGAACAAAAATGCAATCACTTTATCTTTTTCAAGGGAAAAGGCCTTGCATATATTTTAGTGCTTTGGAGAACTCCTTTTGCCAGAATCTGTGCCAGGACTAATGACACATGGTATCTTTCCTAGATTTGCAAGTTGAAAAGCGAAGGAGAAGACCCCTGTCATTACAGCATAATAGCATGGCTGCAATAGTTCAATAGCTGTAATGAAATATGACAACCCAGGTCTGCTTCCAGGGATGTTTCCAGCCAGTGTCTGAATTGTACACTTTGGAACATGTGTTAAGTCACAACTAAATGCAAAATTCCTATGCATTTGGGGGGAGGGGGATCATCTTAATTTTTGTGTTTTCTAATGATCATCCATTTTCAAATCACCAGTTTCCACAAAACATTGTAAATGGTTACTTGTTCTAAAATAAGCATATGTTTTTCCCTTATTGTCTTGGGATACTTAAAAACATTTCCCTGAGACCTGGCCCTGTAATCTGTGGCAGTGATCATTATATTTAAATAAAGAGAAGGACATGCAGTCACAGCTGAAGGGCAAAAGGCAAGAAAGAATAAAAAAATTTTTAAAAAGCAGTATGCATGTGTCTCCTGTCCAACTGGAGAGTCTGTGTTCAGATCTGGCTGCTGAAACCTGTCTTTAGGTGTGCTTCTTATGCACATAAAATGCAAATATATATCGTGTACTGCAGTTTAAAAGTATACACATGTATCAAATACCAAAATGCAAATCGGGATCCTCTTCTCTGTATCCTGAATTTAGATCCTGTTCTTCTGACTGGCACAGCTTACATGGATTTACAATACTTTCTTTATACCAGCCAAAGCTTCTGACTATGAGTGACCAGTTTGTTTTATATTGAACCTCTTGCCTTGGTATTTAAATATCATGACCCAGGTCAACCAAAAGGCACAAAATTTTCTTACTACTCCTAAGACCTACAATGACAGATTCTCTTTGGTTAATGTCTGCTTGGAAACTACAATGGTGAAAAATTCACCATTTTCATTAAATGAAAGAGCTCAGGCTGTCATGTTAACACATGACTCCAGAAGTTATGACTTGAAGAGAAACATTAAGTATTTCTATAAACTCGGAGAGAAGAACACCCGCAGCTGATGACACTGACTGTGCACCCACTGGTGCACTTATGCAGGCAAAAATCCATCTCAAGCCTCATGCAGACATATGAGATAAATCCTGCAGAAACAGAACAGGGTTGTATGTGATGACAGACAAAGCCAACTCCTTCAGCTTGGCTCCCAAAGCACTGGGTTGGAGCCCAGACTTTGATGCTTCCTGGTTAAGAAGTGAAAATGTTAAACAAACAAACAAACAAACAAACGCCCTATAGATTAGCAGGGCTGCTGTAAGTTAACACATTTCAAATTGCTTGTAAGCAACAGGGTTCTTCCATGTTCCAAGCAGACTGTACACACAGAGTGGACAGAGTCCAAGTTCAACCATTTGCCAGCCTTCATCTTCACTGTTAACTTTAATTAACAAAACAAAGGCTTCATCTAGTATTTCTCAAAAGTGGATTTTCTTAAAAAAAAAATCTCTTCGCCCTCATTTTTTCCTTTCTCCACTCAAACCTTCTTAATAGTCCTGTGGTGGCACTAATAGGAGTCCATTATCTGACACATAGTGAGTCATCACAAAGAAACAGAAAACCTTGCTTCCCCATGCAGAAGTCAAGTACCTGCTCCTTTGTAAGGTCTCAGCAAAAAGGTCTCTGTTCAACTTAATTCCTCTCTTTACTGCCATGTTATAAAAATAGGGGTGCTTCAAAATGAATATATAAATACAGGATGCACAAACAGTCAACAAAAGTCACATAAACAGAAAACATATAGCTGGTTGCATTTTTCATTACAAGTCCACACCAGCTGGCCAAAGGTTCAAGGACTGTAGTAATTTTTCCAAACTTACTAGCATATACTTTGATATTTCCTATGCCTGGATCTGTGATTTGACAAAAAAAGAAGAGGGCCTTGGACAATTTGGCTCTGCACTTACACTGTAAAATGTACTTCAAGCTGAACACGGAAAGTGAAATTATACAAGAAGTATTCAATTTAGAAATAACTTGTACAAACCCATTGAAATGCAAGCTCTGGAAAATGCAAACAAACTGCATATCATTTTAACCATTATCGTACTAATAGGGTCAAATTCTAATCTCAGTGACCTGGGTCCATCTGCTTTGATCTCTTAAAGGATTGTACACATCTGCCTAAGAATGGAATCAGTAATTATATGTTAGCTGTGAGCAAAATCAGTCACAGTGAAAACAAACACCTGTGCTGTTCTCAACTGATGGCTCACAAATTCAAAAGTATTTTACATCTTTTAGTTTGGATTCAAAACTTCCTGCAAATTTGGAGTGAAAGTGCTGAAGACAATGGGGATTTCTATTGTTGTAATGAAGGACAGAGTCTGTCCACAGAGATATATTTTTAATAAAATCTTCAAACAGTCATTTTAAGTGAATTTCACAATGTCTTTACTCAAAAATGAGCTGTTCACTAACTGAAAGTAACAACCTAAAAGGAAAGTTAAGGGATAAAAAAAAAAAGGTTGAAACTGTAGGGACTGGGATATTTAATCATTGATAGCACTGACTGAATTGTAAAGAGGCTCAAAAGAAGGTGTATGTGAATGGAGATGTCAGATTAGCTTTCCTACTGGTTGGGATTTCAATAACCGACAGTAGATAAGATACAATTAGTATTCATATATTGAGGCCAGAGATTTGGAACCAGTTTTCAAAGTATTGTCTAGCCTTGAAAAAGTATGAGCTGCTTTATTGAATTTTTACCAAATATGTATTTTAATAAAATGCACTTCACAAGAGAAGGAAAAGTGCTGGATGATTGTCTTAATGTTTCAAACACCAGAAAACCAGCTGAGAAGCAAATGATTTTTGAGAGTCCTGGAAACTGCACGACTGATCTATCAAGACTTCCACTGTACTTGAAAGGTCTATGGGTCACAACCGCAGGAAGTCACATTTTGAGACCCAGCTATGAAGTTATTCGAATGGCCCGAAGATACATCCCACATCAAATGGCTGACCTCCTGCACTTGCATACTGCAGGTCAGCTTACATTTTTTAGCCAGAGGCCCTTGCTGATTCCCTTTCATAATACCCTGGAACAAAGAAACACACTCTCAACTTTCTGGGAAGTCTCCCTGGGTTACCTAGAACTCAGCTTGGCAGAACCAAGCACAGCAGCTCTTACAAAACAAGTTCATCCCTTTCAAAGGGAGGCAATAACAGGGTACATGCAAATGCTGCTTCCCAGCTTTTATGGAGACCACTCAAAACAATTTCTCCAAGTGGAGTTTCTGATTGCCTTTAACTGCCTCTGTCCCAAACTCTGCATTGCAAAAGCATTTCAGATTATTTGGCTTTGAAGAACTAAAATGATGACTTGCATAAATACTTTCCTAAAAAGCTCTCAGGTCACCCTTAAGTCCTTTGCAGGAGGTCTAAGATAGCCTTACCAGCAGAGCTTGCAGTAACACAGTGAGCTTTCTACAGACAAACAATCCAATATGTAAAATTTCTGATAAAATAGAAAACTCTCCACTAAATGTCATATGCACCACAGAGTAAATTAATTAGAAGTAATTATTCAAATGTCAGAGCTTCATTTACTTTTCAAATTTATTTGGTCTATTCAGAAATGTTCACTACAGTGAAAAATGATACTGAAAGTTTATGCAGCATACATTTGATGAAAAATTATAGAATTAAAAAAAAAAAAATCTATGGAACCACTAAAGTTGCCTTCCACTTGTGCACTGTATCACTGCTGTATCTGTGGTTTAGCTACATTAACATATGCGACAACATTCTCCAGTCTAACATCCACATAACTGGATACTTGCAGAGCACCGGATCCTACAACATACAAAAATATCACAAGCAGTTTAAAACAGTCATTGATATTATTATTCATTTATACTATTCATTAGTGTTCTCCTGTATTAATTTCAGTCTACATTAAACAATTTTTTGCCTCTAAAATTAAAACATAATAAACGATGTGGTTCCTTAACTGCTGAGAACAGGACTGTAAAGTGTATAGTCAAATACAGAAAATGTGAGTATGTAAAGCTCATGTCCCCAAAGCTTTCAGAAGTCCACAGCCTGATTGATTTTTTTTTTTATTTAGTAGAAAGAATAAACTTCGCTATTTTTTTTTCTATTTTTTGTTTGTTTGGTATGAGATTATGTAGTCTGTATCTAATATATTAAAGCTTCACAGTTTAGTATTCACATTTTAGGACCATCTACTCTCCTGCCTGAGTCAGATTTAAAGAAAAAAAGTAAATAATAAAAGGCAGGAATTCAACAAGTAAAACAAAAAGGAAAATAAAAGCAACCAAGAAAGACACAAACCCAAAACACCAGAGAATCTGTAAATACTAAACTAGCATTCAAAAAAACCCCTGCTTTATAGGGCATTAAAACATTGCCTCCTAAAGAGAAACAAAACCAATACACAAGAAAATTATTTGGATTTAATTTTAACTTCCTCTATTCTGCATGAAAATTAGGTAAATTGCTACAGAATTACAAAGATATTACAGCATGAAAGAGCTTGGCTTTCCTCAATTTCATATAAATGAGCTGATATGAAAATAAGTTGCATTTTCTGTAAGTTTATTACATTTATTTTTCTCCTACATAGGGCAGTTATGAACAAACTGAATTTGTCTGCTCTGGCTCTTAGCAAGGACATGTACAGTGAAACTACCACTCCTGAAGCACAGGTATTTGTAACTGGGCTCTCATTTAGCCCACTGGAAAACTTTTAGGTTCACTTTTCAAATGTAAATTTTTCAGTTTGGGGTTGATGTTTTGTTTTGGCTTTATTTTTTTTCTCTCCGAACATAAGTCAAAAAGGTTGTGGAAGTGCAGTTTAGAAGACCCTGGTTTATCCAGCTCCCTGGGCTGCTTCCAACCTCAGGGACCCCAGAGCACTTTCACAAAGGATATGGTAGCTGACTTCAAAGATGACTTTGTCCCCATCTGAAGCTCATCATCTCAACAGTGAAAAAGCACCAACATCCATGACAGCAAAATAAAGCACAACACAGAACCCTCAGTAAGGGAAGACACTTGCCAAATACAGAGAAGTTAGAGAAACCCTGCAAGCTGAGTCCAAGCATTGGGAGGAGTTGACAATTCAAGTTATTGACTCATCAACATCATTTGCTTGGAAAGTGTTCGTTTTCCAAATGCTGCTTGAAAACATCAGGTTTTTATTATCAAAGGCTGAAATCCTGTGAAAACAATTACTTGGAAAAAAAAGTCACAAGTCTGCAGGTTTAGTGAAGATAATGTTGGTGGCACTGTGGTGCTGCTTGTAAACACCTTGTCCCTGAGGAGAGACTGCACCAGGCAGCTCCCAGCAAAAGCAGTGCACTTCCTGCCACAAGGACATCCTCCAGTGAGCATCCAGGGAGCCACACTACTGGGAACTGTTTGCATATATCAAACAAGAAAATTTTTTTTCTGGTTATTTCAAGCCGTAAAAAAAAAAAAAAAGGAACGAAAATCGGCCTGCGCTCACACCTCCACTCACACCCAGGAAAAAGAAGGATTGAAAAGAACTCTCTGTATGTGTGTACACACATACATGTTAGCTATTAAAAATATGGGTGTGCTTAGCAGCTGAATAGACCTCTTCTATTTTGGAGTATTTTTTAAATACAATTCCCAAAGCTTAGTCCACATCATTAATGCCGTGAAAAGTGAGGCTACTGTGTGGCTTCAAAGCATAATCTTTTTTCAGAAGAGTAGACATCTGCCGCATTCATTTTACTGCAGAGGTTTTTATAGAAAGAAATTAAATAGAAGAGAGGCACGTAGGGGGAAGGGGTTTTTTTTAATGTACAGGAAAGAGTTCTGCCCTCACGTTAATATAATAGCCATCAGTAAAAGAGCACTGGGACAGGCAAGCTGGGCTTTGCTCTCTACTTTGGTGGCTCAGATGGGCTCATTCAGGAGAGTCCTTTAGGTGCTGTGGCCAGGCTGCAGCCCTGGGAACCACCACTCTGCTCCTCTCCTGCAGTGCCTCTGTGCTTGAGAAGTCTGGCTTAGAGAAAGCCATTAACCAGAACCATTTTTATTAACTAGTTTAATACGGGGATAAGTGGACCTGGGAGCAACCACATGCACAGGGAGGCTGGTGATCTGAGAAGAATAATACACAGGTAGCCAAGAGGTTGCACAGAGCTACAACTTCTTTTGCCTACTTTCTCAACAACCAGGACAAGGCACAGTGCTTCAGCTTCACTCTTCTAATGGCCCCCTAGTTAGACCCTGAGTCCTTCAGGGCAGCCTGTTCACCATTCACCGTCTCGGAGCCTAAGGAGGGCTCAGCCAGGTGCCCCATTGCAGCCACAACAGCTCCATAACAGTAACAGCAGCATTAGGGCCTCATCCCTCTACCCTGCTGCCATAAGGCACCTCCTGTGGATGTCACCAGGATTTTAATGCTTAGCATGTAGCTGTTACTTAGCCAAGGCAGATATGTGCTTATCAAAGTATCTGAGCTACTGTGCTTAGAGCCACTGACAGACTTCTATTGTTCTGCTGATTTCAAACTGACAAGCAGGAGGGAAGACACTGCAGCTGCCCATGAATAAAAGGGGATTTTCTCAGAGATACACCAACGGGACATTCTTCCATCACTTTTACCCCCACATCATTTGTCACTCAGCTCTATTACACAAGTCTGCTGTAGCTGTGGTTTCCAAAAACAACATTCCAGAAGACTGCATCATCCTGGACTAGAAAGCAAAAATGAATGCCCTAAAATTCAATGTATGTATACAAGAAGGTGATGATTATTGAATTTCAGAGTGATATAATATTATCAGCTGAAAAACATGTGGAAAGGGGGAACTCAGGTTGCTTTTCAGGAGAGGAAACAGATACAGAAGATCACCTTAAAATGCTTTTGAAGTTGCTGCAGACCAGGAAAGGATGGGTTGTTGTCCATAACTGGGCAGTCCGACCGGACATCAATAGCAGCTGCAGTAAGGAAAGGGACACCTTAAACCTTTGGAAACAAAACCTGATGGTAAGACCAGAAAAGTACTAAACCTTATTGGTTTTGAGCCTCCACTACCACAGGGCTTCCAGAGGAGTATGGAAGTGGGGAATGACATGAACACAGTTATCTACTTTGAGGCTGATGGACAAACCAGATGTCTTCAATGTAATAACACTGCTCCTCCACATCATCACACCTTAGATTCACACCATTGCTTTCTGTCAGGTACCATATCTGAGACTCCCCCACCCCCACAAAGGCACACTGCTAACCTGGAGAAATTTAACCTGTTGCAGCCTTTTGGGTCTCAGGGAAAGCAAGATCCAAAACCTTTAATTGCTTTAAATGTTTTGATGTTAACAAGATATGTTTTATGTTTCCAGGACAAAGATATTTGCCAGTATGCTGTGACTCTGATTTCCGTAGCAAAAAAAAAAAAAAAAAAAAAAAAAAAAAAAATCAATCCTTTGGATTATTTTGCCTCCTTGAGAACAAGTTGCAGCTCAAGCATTTGCCTGACAATAGATGATGTAATTTCTCTTAAAGCAACAATAAAATGTTGAGATTCAAAGTCAGCTTCAACCTGATTGATAATGTTTGAAAGGCACAATACTGACAGTGCAAATACTCTGAGTTCATAAAGTCAAGGTAGAGAACAATGAACAGGAAAAAAAATAGAAAAAAAATTGAGCTGCATAAGAAGTTACAACACAACCACTGCTCCAGCTATAATACAGCAAAATAATGAGCTGAAGTATATCACTACCATGAAAATATGAAAGTTAAGAATTAACTTAACTTCTTGAATTAACTAATTTTGCCCTCAAAAGAAAAAAAAAATTGTAGTATATACTGTTATACCAGGTAAATACTGAATTTCTTTACCATCCTGCCTCCACAGTAAGGCTCATACTTCCAGATCTTTTACTACGGCTCTTACAGACAGATTTCCAAAACAGCTGTTAGTTAAGTAGGATGAGAAATATTGAAAAGTTGGTGCTCATTATGTGATATTGAAATGACAAACTTTTGAAATAGGAAAAAAAAGGGATGTGTTTTTCTATTAGAACTCTCTCGAAGTGAGCATTAACATCTATTGATCTGGTTCACTATCACTTTCTCTGTTAAAATCTAGTGCCTGCTCTGGAATAACATGCACCCCACTTTTTTAGTCAAGTTACATCCCTTTAATTTTAATTTTAATCTTTTCCATCAAAACAAAAACTGCATCTTATTGTAACTAATATAATTAATTTATACTTGATATCATTTGAAAAAGTGATGACACACCAACAGCTCAAGCATGAATCATTTTTAATTCTTCAGATGAAGTGACAGATGATTATCAAATAACATTTACTTAATATTTAAATAATAACTAAAAAAAATCTGTTGTTTTTAAAAAGCATATGAAACATAAAATAGAATTATTTATTCTGTCTTCTGGGGTTTGGAAGATACCTGGGGTGACAGGTCACACAGTCATAGAAACTTGAGCAGTCAGTCCATCCCTCTGTGTGAAGCATTTTCTGTGATGTATTGCTCATTTCTTGCCAACACTCTTACCAGCCACTGTTTTCATCACTTGCCTTGTGTTTATCCATCTCCTAATTCATTACTCTCCCTGACAAGCCCTGTCTTGCTCAATAATTTTCTTCCCCCGCTTGCTACCCTCTACCAGTGACAAAAATTTTCTAAACATAGAGTAAGTTGGGTTTTAATTACTCAATCTCCTTTTTCAACATGTGCAGTTTACTCAGGTGTTCTAACATTAAACTCAAAAAAAAAGTAATATTCAAACATTTAGTAAAGTAATTCAGAAATTAAGCATCATGAGCCAAATGGGGCCACCTACAGGATGAAAATGCAATGGAAAGAGAAAGAGGAAAAAATTGGGCAAAAATCTACAATGCCATCAAAAGTAGAAAAACCTGCAAACTGCCTATGTACCACTATGTCCATGTTCAAACGTAACCCACATGGCCAAAACAACCATATCCTCATTTTCAAGGTGTCTGTTGGCTTCTTTTTCGATCCTATTGTTTAACATTGGCCTGATAAAGTGAAACATTTTCACCAGGAAAATCCTAATGTCATGACAGTTGGATCTAAAAAGCTTTTCTGAGGCCTATTCAAACTTTTGGCACATACTCCAGTTCTGTCAGGTCTCTCATGTATCTGGAGAGATTTTTTTTCAAGTTTGCTTATTGGTTACAGAATTTAGCAATGATGCTGCTGCTTCAGTGGCATCACAGTAAGAACAGACTGTGGGGTTTTGTTTTTGCAGAGAGGGACTGGGTGGGGAACTGATTTTGGTTAATAGAAGGGTTTGGCTGGGAGCCTTTTGCTTTGGCTTTTTTCCAGCTGAAAGAATGCCATTTGAGATCTGACAACAGGGTTTCTCTTGACCAATTTGGCTCCTCCCATGAGCAACAATAAACCATGACTGCTTTATTTCCAACTAAGTTCCAAGGAGTTTTTCTCCTCCACCAATGAGCAGGAGATGACAGCACATGTGAATGCAGGGAATTCAATCTACTGGAGAGGTGGTCTGGATTATCCAATTTGTAGATGAAAATTGAATTAATATATGGGTAATAAAATTTTAGGCAAATATTCATCCTCTAAAAAAAAAGAAGATACTTAAAAACCTTTTTATGTGGCAGAACTGATGAGATTTTGGCTACAGAACAACCAGTTTCTGAAGGTTCACAGATTCCAGAATTGTCTGTCTTGGTAATGTCAAAGACACAAAACAGCACTATCTTTCCTTTACTTCAGTCCTCGTAGCTAGAGTAAGTCACAGGTCAACAGAATTCTGATAAATGAAATATTTATTTTAATATACATCTATTATTATCCCACTCACCTTCTAGAATAAAAATGCAAATGAATTTCCAATTTAAGTAAACACTTCCTTTGATCTCCATGCAGACAGTGCCTGTTGTCTGGAAAGAGAATTCATATTATCTAAGTGTAGAAGTAATACTTTTACCACAAAAATCCATTGAATAAGTGCCATCACTTGACTATACCAGTTTGAAGCACCAGTTTGACAAGTTAAAGAAAGAGGAAAAGACCAGCTTAAGCCAATGGAAATTAGTATTTCTGTTGTTCTTAATGTTGGTGATTGGTTCTGAAATACCAGTTTGCACTAATTTCTATATCATTTGTCCACCCAGTTTACAGATGTAGTGATGCATAAAACTCCCGGGAATGTAAGGAACAAGAAAGCAAAAATAATCCCCACCTCCCCTGAAATCCCTGAAAAAATAGGACAAGAAAAGAAATTAAACACATTACTAAAACATTTTCTCTCAGAATGAATAGGAAAATAATGTTTAGAGAAATATTCAAAATCATGTTACTTCTGCTACACTTCATTTTTAAAATGCTCTCAGTGACTGCCTAAGTTCCTTTGACAGAAATGCTTATTTCGACACTTACTGTATCAGACAAGAGAAATCCCTACATATGGTGAACCTTCCTCCTTTACAACAAATTTTGTACTGGACCTTAATATCGTGCCACTATTAAAAACATTGTGATTGTGCATTAAAAGGTCATGCTCATTTTCTAAGCTTTCCCTGTAGAAAACATGCATTTCTACTATATCTGCACTGTAACTTGAGGGCTGCATTCACTACAATTTTCTGAGCTGTGGGGCTGTAATCTTCCTTTTTGTTTACTTGTCAACAATATTAATGCTTTCTATTTTCAGCACTTTACTCTTTTCCTGCTCTGAAGATATGTCAAGAGGCAAAAAAGTACACTTAGTACTTGAATATGTAATGCAGCTTCATCTTTAGGCATATTTGTCATTATTCAGAGGTTAAGAATTTCTACTTATTTCGTAAACATACCATCAGTATATGCTAACTAAATTATACATGGTACATTCCTTACACTTAAATGGAAAATAAAATTTACTATCAAGAAGTGAATGGGCATTTAAAATATTTTCCAACCATTAGACTCTTTCCACATGCTTTTTCCAAGCCTTAGAGGATCCCAAAATTTGGTACTACTAAACCAGATAATCACAAAAATGCTGAAAGATAACTCTGATGAAGAATTCTATTGTAGGGTGCAAAGAATACTGAAGCCCATTAGTGTGATAGGTGGTTGTATCGTGCTCTCTATAAGCCTGAGTTAAAAGTTTCCATTAATCACTGTCAGCAACAGAAGCCAATTCCCATAACAGACTATTAATTTATGCTGTACTCCACTTTGTTCATGAATGTGGCATTTCATGACATTAGTCAGAAGAAAATTACTAATTTAAGATCCAAGATTTTTTGCTGTACTCCTTTACAACGTCACTGTTTCACTATTGGCAATATAACTCATAACTCAGAAATGCCAGCAGTCCTTCCTTTGGCAAGGTCCTCATCTTTCCTAGATCTTTATCAAAGAGTACTAAAACAAGTTGAACTCTTGGCAACATCTTTTGGAACTCTTGGGAATTTTAGCACTTCCCAATCAAAGGGTCCAGATATCTGACACACCATAATGCTTCAGGGCTACTTCTTGAACTGTGATACCTCACAGAACATGATACTAGCATTTGGTCACAATGTCTTTTTTTGATATTTAAGATTGACACTTGCTGCAATTACCCTTTCTGCAAGATTCTGCTCCAGAGATGCGCAGCCTCTCAAATTACTGACAGCCCTGCCACAAACCTGACTTTGTTCTCTTAACCAACTACTCCCCATGGCATTTCATTAAAGGGACATTTTGACTGAAAGCAGTCTTGCCAAATACCTTTCTACTCATAAATTGGTTTGTCATTCCACCTCTCGCTGTCTTTGTTAAATGACATGCAGATTTGGAGGTAATCTAATTAACAAGTGGAGCAATTAATATCACAAACTATCGTCATGCTAACTTTGAGATAAAGGGTTAAGTATTTTCCAGTGACATAGGATCTAAACAGCATATTAACAATTCTTACATTTATGCAGCCTCTTCCACCACAGCTCTCTCAGCATCTTAAAAACTGTGAGTTGTTGCCAGTCATTGTTTCTCATGGAATCTCCCTGAGAACTCAACATGATTTTTGCATCTACACTCAGCTCAAAACTTATTTGTATGGAAGTCAGAGATGCTACCCTCATCTACCTTAAAATGAAGCATTGGTTTAACAAGTTATAGAAACAAGGAAGGACCAGCTTAAGACAATGGACCTTAATTTTTCTCTCATTCTTTCTATTGGTGATCAGTTCTGAAATACCAGTTGCACAATCTTCTACCACTTTTTGAAATATTACACTCCATCTCTCGAGAAGAGTAGAGGATATTATGCGGACATCTTGCCTGAGTTCATTATCAGTCCAGTGTGTTTAATATGAGAATTCCTCTATATTCTGAAAGAATGGTCCAAACAACAAAGCAAGCTTCCTCCCACTGACTTTTCTGGAAGCCAAAGTCAAGTAAAATATGACTTGTGATAATTTTACAAAAGAAAGATTTTTGATTATTGAAATGTCTTCCCAGGGCAATTTTGTGCTTTCCTTGCTGCTATGATAAGCATCAGGGGAGAAAAAAAAATTCAGCTCCTTACAGAGGAGAAACTGTGTCATACCCACCTTTTAAAAGTGAGTCTTCCAGGATCAAAGCAGAGCACAGTAAAAGCTTTAGAAAAACTGTGCTGTTTTACATCAGGGCTGAATTTAGCTCCACATCTTTGGCTAAGACTTTAAAAGGTAGCAAAAGAGAATGAAAAACAAGGACAACACAAGGTCACTATGCTGGAATGAAAATAACTGATGAAAACTTGATTTTTATTTTTCCTTCCAATGTTCAAAAACTGTTGTTTAGTTAGTCAAAATGCTAATTTTACCTATATGGTGAGAAACAAGGAGTATAAGAAGGCAGTGGCTCAACAGAACTGTGTGTTTGAGCAGAGATTGAAGGACAAACGCTCAAGAAAATCGGCTAAACAAACAAAAAGGAATCATTAAACCAGTTGACTGCCCTAACTGTGGCTCCACTCACTTCTGCCCTAGATAATCTCTTGTAGATGTGTTATTTTCCATTTGTCCCAGCTGGCATTCAGTATGTTTGGATGGTTAATTTACTGGCAAATATATTAAAGATACTTTGGTGGACTGCTTATTTCTATCACAAATTCCAACCCCTATAGTATCAGCAGCACACAAAACAAATTACTGCATCCCAGGATATGGACTTACGATTGACCACTTGATGCCAGTTGACACACTTGTTAAAGTACTCAGTAGGTCTCCAACGACCTATTGTATGTCCTGAAAGGCATTCCTGCTGACAATCAGTCTGCATTTCATCCCATTGCCAAAAGGGATGGGCAAAGTAAGGTTTATTTACCAGAGACATGTTCTCTCACTTTCACATGTTCCTAGAACAAATAGCATATCTGTACTTCTTAACATTAAATATTTGGACTTTACTATTTCCTTTCATTCCAAATGAATTTCCATTCAGGCCTGGAAATGCCAAACCCCAGCTTGGTCTCATGAACAGCTGTGAGTAGGATCAGAAGTGACACTGCTTGAAACCTCACAAAGGCAGAAAAACACTTTTCTGATATTTGCAGTTGAATAGTTTCATACTAAAGAAACTTGATAAAGCATCCCTGAGCATAAGTGCCAACCCAGCTGAGAAAAATACCACAACTCCCCACCAAAACCCAAATGAAACAAGTCTCTTACTGAATGTCCAGTTTGTAGAGCGTAAGGGAAGCCTCAGACTGGTTGTCAAAATTTCCTTTCGCCTGTCTCCCCTAAACTTCAAGCTTCATTTTAAGCTTTTCAACACTTACAAGAATATTATGAAAAACAAAGACAGAGGAGAATTGTTCTTGGATTACTGGGACATAAATACTAGCCAAGATTATGTTGATTTATCCAGACTCTTCTTACAGATCCCTGCTAATGCAATATCCCTCATTTTGAAATCTAGTTGCAGTCCAAGAGTAATACTCATCTTAAACCATCCAGAGGCCCTCAATCTTTTTCTAGTAGTCCTGTTTCTTCTACTGGAAAATGAAGTCTAAAAGGCACAGTACTACTCTTCGGCTCTAGATTATATAAACTGCAAAAGTGCTTGAAAGCTGTTTCCAAGACTCTTGTGGGGTCTTCATAGCTGTAGTGCCTTCACCACTGTAAAGCACTGTCAGGCTCCTGTAAAATGGCAAGTGGGGGTGGAACTTGTAGAGGCATTTATATGTCCTTGCCTGCATCACAACTTTCCTCTCTATTTCTTTTTCTTTGTGTAATTTTGTCTACTATGCACGTTCTAGGTTTAACTGCATACAGCTGCTTGCCCGCTGGATTGGTCTTGTGGCCGTGCATTTCAATGGGTCATGCCTCCAGAAAAAGTAAAAATCCAAACATAGAGGAGTCCTACCCTGAAGAAACAGTAAAGAAATCAGACAAATAACACCCTGAGTTGCAGAACACTTGGCACCAATATACGTAAAAGAAGAATGAACTCCAGTTCACTTGCAGACAAATCCTACTGCCTTGGCGCAGTTAGTCTGACAGCTAGAGCAGTACTACGACAGAGCATAAATCAGATCTTAATCATTTCATCCCTTTTTTCGGAGGAGCACAGCTGGTAGGATCAGAGCACACCAACTGGGACGTGCCATTTGATCACTTCTATTTCCTGAAGCTTGAGCTTTAAAGGGAACCTTAGACCATTGGCTGTGTCTGAGTTAGTAAATTCTTTAACACTGAGGCCAACCAAGGAAGAGCAGCCCCCATCCACACTATTGACTGCCCTGCCCTCTGAAACAGCAGCACCAAAATGCTTGTTGGTAATGGCTCCCATGCCACCTCCAGACCTCATGGATGAGTCCTGAGCCAGAGGCATTTTAACATAGTAGAGAAGGTCATGTGCCAGTACTCGAATAATAGCAGAGGAATAGCCTCCCAGAATCTCTTCCCAAATACCACGTGCCGTTATATTTCATAGTTACCACAGAACTGGACATATCCTCCAGAAACAAAATATAAATACCATTTTCAAAATCTAATAATTTCCCCTTTCATTTTGCTGATTTTGATCTTTAAGGTAGTTACAGCATAGCATTTTATTCAGCCTTAAATACCATGAATACATTACGCAGTTTTCAATATCTTTCGGATGCAGAACCCTGAGCTATAAGCACCAGCTTATCATCAACCCAACCAATATTCAGTACCTGGAGCAAAAAAATCAACTTCTATTCATAATATGCCTTTTTATAACATATATTCCCCTTTCTGCCACATTGCATTGGAACATATATTTAATTGTTCACACTGTCTGACCACTGTGTAGGATTCACAGCTAGGAGGGAATAGAAGAAGAGTTTAATGATGAAGAAACATCAGAAATGATACCTAATAATTTTTGCTCTGCCTTCAGAAAGAAATAAACCAACGCCCATCTTCCATTATTTTGCCCAGGAGGGATGACTGATGTATCAGCTTGTTTTTACCACTGTAGTCCTGAGCACTGACAGAACATTAATGATCTTCCTGACTTCCAGAACTCTGTCAATATTCCCGTATACAAGCACATCCTATTTTGGGGGTCTCCTTTATGCTGAACAAAGACAAAAATACCACTGCTTTTGTGTGTACCACACAACAGATGTTTTTCCTCATCTCTGTCCAGTAACAGAGCTATGCCACAGTGTTGCTCTTCATAAAAAAAAAAAAAATACATTTTTAACTTCCTTATTGTCCTTTCACATGGCTTTATCCTGGATGCTTTAGTGGCTGTTATCAACTTTCTACACTTCATAACTTCTGAACTATATCAATTGTTGTTAGTGTCCCTTCTCCTATTCATTATAAATTGCTTTTTTATTTCTAATCTCTGCTTTCACTTCAACGCTGAGCTAGAAAAGGCTTTTAGGCTTTTTTCTTGGCTGTAGAGTCATGGATTTTTGGACTATCTAATGTACCTGTACTTTATAAGAACCTTCAATTTTCAGCCACACTTCTCATGCTCTTATGTCTTTGTAGAAATTATATCACATTCTTCCCCTTTTTGCTGTATATAAAGTTTGCTACAGGTTTTAGCAGTTTTCCTCACAGAATCATTTCTTATGGATAAATAGCTTCAGGCTTGGAGTGGTTGCTCTGGAGATGTTATTTTTATACTCTCAGAATAACCTAACTGGTACTGCTAGTTCCTGTTACCCATCTCCAGTGGTAGCAGGGTCACCAGCTCAGTGTCTCATCACCCTCTACCATCAGAACTGATTTACTGCCAAGCTGTCACAAAATCCTGCTGAAAAAAGCCCTACCTAAGGTCCGGATAACATAGGACTGACTGTAATCACATTTATATGCGCCAATATTCTGTCAATGTCCCACCTTTAAAATAAAACAAGTCATGCTAATGTCAGACTTGAATCACTGATAAAGAGCAGACTCTTTCCACACCTTTTGTATCTGTGAGACGCTGTAGAATCATAGAATGGTCTGTGTTGGAAGGGACATGGAATCATCACAGTGTCATAGAAAGGCTGGGGAGGTAGGGGCCTTAAGGACCATCTATCTGGTTCCAACCTCATGTCATGGGCAGGGAATATCCAGCAATATAATCTCTACATTCAAGTTAGAGAAAAGTCCAAAGGTAAATTGTGTCCTCTGGAGCTCGGGATGGGTTATGTTTCCAAACATCTGCTCTCTCTGCAAGAAGACAGATTCTGTTTGTGAGCACCTGTGAGCAGCACTGTTGATGGAGAGCACTCTGAAATCCAGATCTGAATTTAGAATCCTGAGACCTTCAATTTTAAAGTCACTTAGAGGAAAATGGACAATTATTGATTTTATGAGGCCCTTGGGAAAAGTTCAGAAAGTGTGAGGTTATATTTGAAAATTGTTTGCAAACAAAAAAAGGTGCCTTAAATTGCTTCTTCAGTTCACAGAAATAATAGGCTTCAGCAAAGTTAAGATGCTAGGAGTTTTCAAAGTGTCACTGAAAAAAAATAATGGAAAATGCTCAAAATGTTGGTACATCCTTGTAGCTCAGAGTGTAGTATATGACTATTGTCACTTCTATGCACTAATTACAGAGAATGGAAAAGGGCAACAATAAATAAAAACCAGATGGGGAAATGTCATCCAGTTAATTCAACTCTGTATCCTTCTAATTCACAGGAAACATTTTATTTCTGGGTCACAATGGTTAGTGCTACAGCACATTTTATATGCTGGGAGTTTTTACAGCAGAGGGAGTTCTTACATTACATCTTTTCCTGACATTTTCTGACACAGATTTTCTTTCCCCTATAGAAGATGTGTAGCATACACACACAAGCCTAGAAAAGCAGGATAACTTTACTGACTTTTCAACTCAGAAAGTGCCAGGTTTACAGGTGCATGTTCATGACTTGTGTTGCTCTTACATCCATCATGAGCACCCAATGAGGGAAAGGAGCAATATATTCAGCATGGAATCACATCACTAAAGTCTGCTTAAGATTCACAAGGGGAACAATTGAAAAGTGCTCAGCAGTCAAGCATCCTGTACACCCCTCACCTTCCAACCGTTGGACTTAACCTAAATAACTTCATCTTATTTTCTTGCTTTGGATGACATCAGCTCACAGCTTTGTAAATGAAAGACATATAAAATTACCAAACATCCCATATTTTGTGTATAGTATATCCAAACCTTGCAACATTGCTCAAATCTCACAGCTGATAACCAGGACTAAAAGCTGTTGTGACACTGGGTGGGACAATCCATGCACAACCATCCCTTCCCCACATTAACACAGAGCATCAAGCTCTGCTGCTCCACCAATAAATCTGCCTTGGTTTACTCCCAATTTACTGGACTGTTGACCAAAAAGGAACAGGAGAGATGAGCATTCCAACCCACGCTTCATCCCCACAGTGCTACTGTTCTGATGGACAATGTGCCAATCTCAGATATGATGCGAAAGGTGTGTCAGGTTCCAGCCTTCCCCCTGCAGCTTGCACAGACTCCTGTACACCTTGCCCTGCTCTAGGGCTGATGGTCGTGGCTTGTTTTGACCATTTGCATTTATGTGTTGCTCTGTCAGGCTGCTGAGGGTTTCCCAAGAGAGAGACAGAAAAGGTAAATGGGGATTTACAACAGTCAGGAACTCAACCTAAGTTAAATAAAATCTCGCAGGTCAAATAAAAGACTCTAGTTAGGCTTGGCAACTTTATCCCTGCTGAATCTGAAACATCTGTTGCAAAAAAAAAAGCACAGATTTTAGCGGAGGATTTTTTTTTTTCCTGCCCAATAAAGTTATTTATATCATACATACATGTTTTAACATGGTAAAAGATATGTTGAAATGCAGACATTGAGTTCCATTCAGTTCAGAAGATGCATCCAGTTGCCTACAGATAATTAACACAATATTAGCCTTTTCAATTTAGCAAAAGTAGAAGAGTGATAAAGTGTCTCTTCAGTGTTAGAAACTCTGGTTTACATGTGTGCCCAAGGGAAAGAGTGTAAAAATGCAGCTAAAACAACATCATTATTATCACTGTAATATTTGACAATAGACATTTTAGAGCATTGTTCCATAACCTGAGAATTCACAGGCCATTTACAATCATTAAGGAGTGGAGGGTAATAAGACACCTCCTGGAGTTAAATACTGGGAAATGATATGCACCTGACCAGGACAGACAACAGTAGCTCTATGGGAGCAGCAAAAGGAGATGACTTTTCATTTAAATTCTCATACTCTTGTATTCTAACCACATGACCCACCTTCCTTTCAAAAATGAACTGATGGGATGTCCTGGAGAGAAGGGGCTTTACTAGGCTGTATGCACCAAATACTATATTTTCTCAGCCTATGTCTGGAGAAATGGAAAACAAAACTTATTTGGGGAGTTGTGTAGGGTGTTTTTAATTTCATACCTTCCTTAGGGAAAAAATAAAGACTTATGTGATAGGAATTGGGATGCTGAGTTTAAAATACTCCAGGCCAGAAGTCCTGTTAAGAACTACCAACAAGAGAAAATATTTGAAACTATTTTGAGCCTACTAGCTTCCCTATTTTATTTCTCCAAAACATCTCATGCCTTCTGTCCTCAAGCCTTATAAATTCTGGCCTTGGATGAAGCACAGCAGAATTGCAGATCTACTACCTTATGATCCCTTAAAAAAATCAACCCCCAAGACCCCTCCAAAATGACTTGCTCACTCTCCAAATTCCCTTTTCGATGGCAAAAGTAGATTATATTTAGCCTAGGTTCCATTAAAAATTGCCTGTCTTTAAACAAGGTGCTGGTTTTTATTCTTTCTGTCTTCAGTTATATAAGACTTCACTGCTGTCTTCACTATGATAACACTCCAACAGTCTAAAAAATACATTTCAGGTGTTCAACATGAAGGAGGTTGTGTGAGTTTAACCTTCCTTGGGATCCTTGTGAGCTTTTTGTATTTAATACTTGTTTTATCTGAAGCCTGTGGAGGTTCTAAAATATTAGAAGACACACTTTCTGAGAACTACCTTTCTAGTAGCCTGAAGATATAGCCTTGATGTTGGGCAACAAAGTTATTCTCTGTAATCCCCTTGATGTTGTAAATGAAAAAGAGGATGGAGCTAACATCATCTGAACTTTGGGCAAACCATTTGCTCAAAAGCACCATCAAAGAACCAAGCCCTGCCAAAAAGAGAGGGGAAAAAAAACCTTAAAAAAAAATTCCCAAAGCATACACAAAATGAAATTGGTGCAAATTAACTTCATTGTATTTGGAGACCCATACAAAACAAAACCCACCACAGTCTATAAAGGAAAGTCAGAGAAGACAAGGATTGAAGTTGTAGCTTCACAGTAGCTATCTTTTAACAGCTTTCCTTTTTCCAACACTTTAACCTAAAAAAAAAAACTTCCCATTGTTATGCCCCTATTCAACCTCCATTCGAAGTCATTCACTATGCATTAATTACCACTTTCTTCAATGCACCGGGAAGCTCCCAAACATGCTCCTGTTTTCAAAGAGGCACACTTCCATGGCTCAGCTTTTTATATGCAGAGCCTGCTGAATTTTTTTCCTCTGCAGACTTTGAGATTCCCCTAAATTTTGCAAACTGTAACTGTTCAGAAAGGGAGGGGTGAAAAGACAAAAGGCAGATTTCATGCCTCCAGAACAGTTGTTTGCATCTCTTTCATTTTTCTTTCCAGCTGTGAGAGGCAGCAGAAGGTTCTTTAGCAGGTGTCCTGCCTGCCCTATGGTAATTTTTAACTTTCCTTTACTTTCTTTTATGTCTGTTGCATTCGTAGAGGTATTTTCTCTCCTCCTGCTTTATTGCTGTTTTCCCTTTCTTTTTTTTTTTTTTTCTTAAAAAAAATCTGAATTTCCCCTATTATGTCATTCTGTTCAGCTCTGAACTCAGATTATAAAAGTGAGCAAGGGATAAATGTTAAGAAGTCCCAATATATAAATTAAATCTCAGCTGCTTCCTATTCATTCCACAGACTTTCATCACTGCTAAACTACACAAGTGCCACGCAGACACAACTGACAACATGACAGACAAAACCATCTCTGATATCAAACCCCAGCATGCATACCCTAACCTTAAATCATATAACCTCTCTCCTGTTAGCCTATCCCAGCCTCTGCATAGCAGTTGTTGTAAGGACTCCCCTGGGCTGAACGTGTGAATGAAATCAAGCATTCACGTAAGTCTTTGCAAGGTGACACAAAAATAAGCAGTTATTACTTAAATGACCAAAAGTATATTTTTCTTTAAAGCAAAACAAGTATTTTCCAGGGACAGGCTGGTTTGGATTTTCTGTACTGATTTCAGTTTTATTTGCAAAGCCTCTACCCTTATGACAACAAAAGTAAGATAAAGGAAATGGGAGACAATTAAATGAATCACACAGAACTATGAACCTTTTGCAGAAATTCAAACACATCCATGGGAGGCACTTGTTTTTAGATTTGAAAGAAGAAATTCATTGCAGAACACAGGCCTACATATTTCCAGTACATATATCCTCTGTTCTTAGTGTGCAAACATACAATGTTCATCAACACTCAGAATGCATTTTGATAAAAAACCCCACAGAATTTTGTGTAGACTGATTCTGCACATTTTATTATATAAACCAAACAACAACAGAAGATTTGAAGCTAAGAAGGAAAGACTGCTACTGATGTTATCAAGGCTGAAAGGTCACTGTTATCTCCACAGTGTTATGGTCATGGTAGTTTGAATAATCACATCACAGTGCAAAAGCTCCTGTCCTCATCCTTTACAAAATACCTCGTTCACTGAAAGTCACACAGGTGATTTTTAACAGATACCGATGCATTTTAATAATTTTCATCAGTGCTTTTACAGCCAGTACATATTGTAAGAACAAAACCTCTATTTAAATGATTGCAAGGAAATACCAAGAATTACTTTATTTTACTGTGTTTCTTTTATTCAAAATAAAAATAAGTATCTTGTACACTGTCTTTGCAACAAAAATATTTTCTTTTAAAGTGTAAGACTTTAAAGAGTACCTTCCTGACATTTAAAGGCTAAAAATAAATAAAAATTTGAAAATGGAGGAAGTAAAAAGGTCAACCTTTTGAACTGCATAGTTCTGGGATTATTAATTTAAAAATCACATCAAGTTTCTAGTTTATTTTTGTGACATCTTACAATGGCAACCTGCTGCTTAAAAAAATGTTTCCTACCTTCTTCCTGCAGTGAAAGTAGCATCCAAGAAAGAATAAATCAGGGAGCAAGTGGCAAGAGAGGTCTCATAAGAGAAAAGTTGTCTTTCTCCTGAAGGGGAGGTAAAAAAAAAAAAAAAAAAAAAAAAGGAAAAAAGGAAAGCTCTAGTTCCATCAACACAGTTCAAGTGCAAAGAACTATCCACAGAAGAAAATATTTCTGTTATGGAAATACAACCATTTTTAATTACTGATTTTTAATATCATCCTGATAGAAATATGGGAAAAAATTATTTCTTTGTTGTCTCACTGATTATTTTTATAATAGTTGAATAGGCACATTTCAAAAAAAATTTTTTTTTCATTTTCATAAATAATTTAAGTGCATTTTGAACTTTAAGCCCCAACCCTTTTACAGAAAAATATTGGAGAATGCCTTATCTTTTTCTGCTTTTTAAAGTATTCCCAAAAGTTTTCATGTTAATCTGCTTCCCCTGCTACAAATGTATGCTCACATCAGCTGTGGGGTACAGATTTAGAATTAGTGAAGCTGAGATGACACAGTGCCCGTGGTCCTCATGCCCCTCCTGCAGGATCAGAGCACCGGATGGACCCACACCTGTTCTGCACATGAATCCAGGGACACCCCTTCTGACTGCAGCCGCCCACAAGCACCTGTGAAAGCTGCAGGGCTAATCCCTTAAACACAGTTAAATGTACAGGTCGTGGCTTGCAAAATCACAATCTAGTTCTGTATCTGCTTCTATCAGACTCTACAAATTATATTTTATGGTGAGCCCAAAAGATTCAAAATTGCAACAAGGACAGGCTCTCTGTTTCACAATTACACAGTACTGAACACATCAGCTTTCTGATTCACAACCCAGGATTTCTGGGCGCTACAGGAACATAATTTATATTTCATAATTCTAAGATGTCTTCTACATCTGAGGAAATCCCACAAATGCTGATTGACACACAATGAGACATCCTACCAGGACAGGATCCACTCTAACTTCTAATATCTGGTCTCTCAGCATGATGAATTGACAGATAATTTGTACTGACTTAGAGGGATCTTTAGTTTTAAATAGTGTGGTTATTCTGACACACCCATGACCTGACTTTGCTGTTCACTGAGTGTATCTTACAATATTTAATTGCCTGGGAACACCACTGTTATTGGGTGAACAAGAACTACTGAGCATGAGAGAGAGAAGAAACCCTTGGAGTTACACCATGGGACTTTTTATGTAATTTGTTGTTGCATATTCCCGTAACAGCTGAACTCCAAATGAAAATTTGTTTACAAGAAATCCTGTCTAAGCTTCTGAGTATCAGTAAGCCATTCAATTTTACCACAGTTTCTGAATGGTTGAGATTCTTCTACAGCCATGACTAGTGAAAACAACAATTTCAACCTCCACTTTAAAGGCAGGTCCAGTTTTCCAGGAAAAGCTTGAAAACCCAGTTGAGCCCACAGACTATAATCAGAGTAGAGAGAAGAAGGCTATAAACTAAAAGTATATACTATTTCAATCCATCACAGAGATACAGAGTCCCACTGAAGGGTATTTTAGCCCTTGGACTAGGCAGCTATGACCCACAGCCAGGAGGGGGAACTGAGGTGATTTCTGGTTGTGGGGTACACACATACAGCAGACCATAACTGTCCCTAAGGCACAGAAAGAAATCTTCTGATTTCCTACAGTCCCAGAGCTCCTGCACAGGGCCAGGAGTTGGACTAGATGGGTCCCTTCCACTCAGCATATTCTGTGATTCCAAGGGCAAAGCTGGGTGCACATACTGAAGGGATAACAAAGAACACGTAAACTCAAAAATCAATCATGCAAGTTACACGAAGCCCAAACTCCCTCTTTTCCACTCTCATTTTAACTGGAGTGTTTTTCTGACAGTTTTTAGTAGGTCCTGAAGTGCTTTTCAAGTCAAGAAAATGTGTAAGCAGAAACAATTTATTCTATTTAATTTCTTAAACCAAAAAACATGAATGCACTCCTATTATAAAGACAAAATGTGCATTCAAAAAATACATGTGGGGAAACCCTCCTTATGAGAAACAAGACAATATGTACAGACAAAAGGTCTTCTGGCAGCCTTTTTGCTATTATTTTCCACTAATGTACACTTCCACAAATTATAGAGGGCCACGGAGTACACTCAAGGCTGCATGGAGAGATTGCCTTTCATGAAGAGGTATCAAAGGGCCTATTAAAATTGAACATTTAACTAACTTGAAAAATAGATCCATATTTGATTTATGTTTTGGTAGGGAAGGTAAAACAGCTTCTGCTGTTTTCATTACACTGTTGAATTTAGAGAGAGGGGTAATTAGGGAATGCCATGATCTGCATGTGCATTTCATTATAAATAAATTTAAAATAATAAAACAAGTAAATGGGAAAATCTGGCACCTTATTTAGAGCCAGAACAACAGCTATGTACTACAGATGTTCTGGAGGACTGGGTCTATCAATCCCCACCCAAAAGCAATGCTGGATATTTTGGCTGTTTGCTACCACCCAACAAGAAACATTGTTGAGTAGTAGTGAAGAGCCAAAACATCCAATAACCCAACTAGGATAGTGGCAGTTTCTGAGGAATGAAAGATGGATTATTTAGGTTGCAGGTCTTCAGTGTGCAGAGAAGAAAAACTAATTTTAAAAACTGCCATGTAATCATCACCATTTTTAAAGATCCTTTCTTCTTTCAGGTACACTGTGACCGTTCCCTTTCTCTCCAATCCTTTTAAACCAGCTGTTTCTGGAGGACACAAGGTCTGATTTTCTGCTGAAGTGAACTTCCAGGCTCTTGCCTGTGTTTTATGGACACAGGCCATCTTTGCAGAATTGATAAAAGGTCCCTTTATAAATTAACAAGCAGAATTTTTGCACTGGAAGATCAAGAAAATCTTGAAGCTTCTTCTTCAGATGACAACATTTTCAATTTCCACCTGAACTGTGGCAGTTGCTGATCACCTCTGTGAGCACTATGCACAAAAAGGAGTTGGCTTCTGACCCCCTGGGCCTCCCATGCAGCACTTAAACTAACAGCATTATACTTGGCAATTCTTAGGGGTAGTGTTTGTTTGCTACTTCCCCTCTGAATTGCTGTTTGCTTTGCTGAGACCTCCTTTTTAATGCTGTTGTGCATGCAGATGGTGATGTAGGCATTTACACACACAGTGACAAGATTCAGATATCCATTACTTGCTAATGATCATGCCAAATATTAACAGCATTGCTGCACACCATTTTTATGCATTTATTTACAGGTATAAAATAAAAAGCCAAGGACTAAAAAAGCAAGTATAGATCATAAAGAGAGAAACACAAGTAAATTTGTTCACTGTAGTGTTGTAGGTAGTTCACAAGACTAGAAGCTAAGAGACTTGAAGGTAGAGCTCTGCTGCTGAACTTTTATTCAGGTTTCATTTAAACCCACGAGCACTGACCTGAACTAGAAGTACCAAAGCTGCAGGCAAGGTAAGTTTCAAGGCTAGGAATTGTAAATCCTTACATCGTTCCACTGAATCAGCCCCTCCGGCCTCTCAAACCAGAAAGCGTTTGGGGCAGGCACTCTCGCGCTACCACTTTAGTACCCAGCACAAAGTGGTCTCATATTTCTTTGTCTTTCTTGGTCCTTCAGTATATCTAAATATACTGCTCTCAGTGTTTATATTAAAAAAAAACCAAACAAACAAAAAAAACCAACCAAACAAAAAACAAACAAACAAAAAAAACCCTTGAGAGGAGAACCTTAATTGTGAGTGTATTATCACTTCTTTCCAGCCTAACTAGTTATGTGGCAGTATCTACATTAGCATTTCAGGTCAATAGCGTGTTTATGAAGAAAAACTCCTGAGGTCTTCATTTGCTGTGCTTTAGTTCCCAACACATTGACCTTAGTGCACATGAACTTTCTTTCATATGAGACCGAACTGGAAGAGGTGGTCCATGATTACATCCAATTCCATTTTTAATTTCTTATGCTAATTTATCACACTGGTCATGGGTATTTAGATAAATATGGCCAGGCTGGAGGGAATTCTGAACAAAGTCTACCCCAAAACACACAGTGTGGATGCCAGGTCCCCAGCAGCACACACCCTCATATTGCTGTGGTAGATACGACCTACAGCACCTGGATTTCACTGTCCCAGAAGTGCCACCGAAGCAATTGTGAATCCCCTTAGAACAAGTGAGCTATGATTGTCCCTTAGCATAGAGACAGGAAAGAAGGCAAATTTGCTGAAAGCTTGCTTATTGTTATGAAGGAAGCCATGAACTTCTACCTTCTTTTTAATCTTCTTTACAAAAACTTTACCTTTTATAAGCAATTAACTCAAATAAGAACACTGCAAGTAAACCACTACATTTAAACTGGGGTAGAGGGGAGTTTGAATGCCATGTCTGTATCTTTAATCCACCTTTTCATCTTGTACTACCCACCTTCAGTACTACTGTGTCCCCATCACCACAGGGTCTCAACTTTCTTCAGTATTTAGAATGTATCTCTTTTCATGTGAAATGGGATAGTGCACTCTTCCCCCCACTTTTTTTTTTCTTTTTTACAGAAAAGAAACAGACACAAAGATGAATTCACACAACCAAAGTTCATAAGATATTTGGTGGCAAAGCAGGAATTCAGTCCAAATATCTGCAATTAACAACCATGCTATGTAACTTGTAGTTTTCAGGCTTAATTTCTGCCACAGACCTTAGATATTTAACTGTCAAGCTGTTTACACACCAAATGCATTGATTTTTAAGTACTTGTTTTCTCTCTGTACCGAAGCTTTTGCATTTTATTTCATGCTTTATTATTTGAAATATCTGCACAACGCACAAAACGTTCCATAAATCTCAATGCACTTTTGGATAGCAAAAAAACCCCTCAGCACCCACGTAGATGTAAATTTGTTATTGTGGTCAATTACACGAGTATTAAGAGAATTGAGAGTAAACACTCATCTAGTGTTAATTGCAACTGATTAAGGAATAGTCAGCACCAACAAACCCTGAGTCTGACTGTGCTAATTGTGTGCTTATTTTCACCTGTAACCCATTACTACTCTTTCCATCATTAAAGAGGAAAATTCCCTGAATAAATGAGAACAATTTCCATGCCCTGAGTTAGAAGAGACAATGAGGTGAATACTATATGCCACAAGCTTTGCCAAATACCAAAAGGGCTTTTAGAGCATTATGGGAAAAGGCACCATGAAGTATTGATCACAGAGAATGGCAATACAGATTGATCCATGTGGTTTGTAGCCACTGTCCTCTGTCAAAAATCAGGACCACTTAACTCAGGGCTAATTAATAGTGCTTCTGTTCTAGCTCAAAAAGGCAAGTGAAGCCTCTTGCTTTTGGAGCCAGAGGATTTAAAAATTGCTCTAAAATGCTATGTCAAAAATAAACCAAAACCCTACGTCCTATATGATCTGGATGTACTTTTTTAGAGTTGAAACTATCACTTCCAGTTATTTATGCCATCTGAAAGACAAAATGATACCTAAACCATCAGATAAACTAACCTGTTGAGAGAAGGGCTTGACAGACCAGTTCTTCCTACAGCCAGTTTAATAACCAGATTTTGTTGTTACAGCTGGGGTAATCAATAGCAATATAGACTGTGAATCATGCTACCTGAGTTTTTAAGTACAGTTTTGAGAAGAATCAAATCTCTTGAAAGCCAAAAGATACCCTGTTGTGGGATAAAGTCTGTAGAGCACAGATTATGGAATTGTATCCAGTTAATCCTGTACTGAGCCAACAAATATCTGGATTGCACATCTTCCCCAGATGGAAAATCCAAGCTTCCTCTTGGGAGTTTATGCCAAAAATTAACTGTTCATGTTACTAAAAAACACAAACCTTGTTCCTGACATATGTATCTGTCCCACTACAACTTTTTTCTGCTGACTCTTGTAATGTTCCTTGCTAAATAGTCCAAATCCAAAACCTTCCCAGAACGTTAACCATTACCTGAACTACAAAAAAAGGCTGCTTTTACCTGCCTGACACACTTTTTGTATGATCTGCACATTATAAAGTCTCAGAAATTGTTGTACACCAACTGGGGTTTGGCAGAGAAATTCTTTCAGCCAAGGTCTAACATGCAGTTCTCCCTCTAAAAAGGTGACTACACATCCAATTGCATCTCAGTCTTCTTCCTAAGAAGCTAAATCGATGGTATCCTGAGGCCAGGGAATTTTTGGTGGCATTTTTTCTCCTGTCTCTGCAAACAGTTTTATCACTTTATTCATAACTGTTTGATTAGGGAGAAACTGCATGCCCTCTTTTAGTTCCACTTTTTTTTTTTTCCCTTGTGCTTTATATCTGTTCTGTTTGTATCTATTTGTTGAAACCTCTATATTGAAAAGATTAATATACTCAGCATTCCAGCATCAGTAAAAGTTCTTTTCTTTGTAGATAAAGAGACACCTTCTGTACCCCCTGCCATCAACCTCAGCTTCTTAGAAGACTTTTTTTGTCCAAATGTGACTGCAATCCATGAACATGCATTCAAATAAAACATGTTTAAATATTTTTGCTTTGCACATTTTTGTTAACTCTCATTTCAAGTAAAAGAAAACTCTTGAGTATTTTCTAGTTGCCTTTGGAACATTATTTTTCTTTGTAAGTTATTTGACATGAAGGTTTCTTCACAATCTAATCTGCTTTGTATTGCTTTCAAGACATGATGGCTGGGATTGTCTGTTCAGAAAACCAATTGGTTTACTGAAACAAAAGACTGTAATTTCCACATTTTCCAGTACAGCAGTTTAACTCCTCCTTTGTCTGTTAAACTATATGTGTCCAATTGAATTAAATGAAACAACTAGTCAGACCTGCAGCAACATAAAATATAGAACAAGTCATTTATGTCACTAGTGCTTAACTCCAAAGAGACTTTGCAAAAGAGACACCATGTTGACCAGTATTTAAAACAAAAAATCCCCTTCATTAAGTCTTTGAATCAACATTAGGTCATCACTTACCCACCAGTGCAGCCCTTCCCCAGAATTTAATGTTCAGAGGATACACAGTGCTGTTTTCCTGTTTGTACCTATCACAATTATTCACGTGCTGTTTTCAGTCTCTAATTGAGAGCTGAGGGTGTGCCAGATTTGCCAGAACTTGAATAGTTCAGAAGTACCTATGGGACATGTCTGAAAACCACAGCAAAAAAAAAATTGTGTCCTTGGAGACCCAAAGACTCCTCTCACTAGCATCTCAACAATTCTCCAAGTACTCAAACCAGTGCCATGGTATTTTTCCTGGAGGGCTATATTTTAATTCATGACAAAACCCAGAACTGCAAAAAACCCCATGAAATATACAGGATGAACTAATCCTGACGTCATCAGGTCTAACGAGCACGGAATGCTGCTCATACCATTGCTGGCCAAGGCCATGCCCCCTTTGCAACAGCCCACATAAAGCCATCGAAGTATGCACCAGGTGCTTTTTGTTCATTTTAGAGTTAGATGTAAAGGTCAGAAATAGAAAAAAAAAATTCAAACTTTTTTTTTTACAGTCTCATTAAAACTGCTTCTGTTCTTTTTTGTTTTACCCAGTCAGTTCCCCAGCTCTCCTACAAACAGTGCTTCTCAGCCAAGACAATCATTTTATCAGGTCTGTAATGTAACCCACCAGCAGCACTTCTTGTATCCTTGCAGCAGCCAACAAGGAGCTTGGAGAACCACCAGGAGCTACAGCGACCTAAAATCCCTTCATCTTTGCCATCTCAGAGTACCCACTCAGCTTAGCCCAGCAGAACCCTGCTGCCTGTTTTGTTTGAGGAAGAAGCCTGGTAAAGCTGTCCCTTTTCCATCATAAACTAAACTTTGCCATGGAATGGAATATTTTAAATACACTGTTTCTAAATATGCAAAACAGCTCATTACACAATTTATAGAAAGGTCTAATAGATAAATTTCCTGAGTGCTCATGAGATATCATGTATCAAATTCTAGTTCTGCAGAAAATGAGAGAAAGGACTTGGAATGTACAGGTCCAAAACTGTATGTCCTCATGCTGAACCTTGCCTCTCTGCCTCAGTCTTCTCCCAAGTCAGCTTCCAGGGGAGTTCTCTAAGAGCCTGTTAGGTAAAGTCTATTCCAGGGATGTGGAGCCAAGGATGCCAGGCACAGAGGGCTGTTCTCTTTGCTGCTTATTGCCTACCCAGGAGTTCCTGAGGCTTTTACAAAAAAAGTCATCCCTCTTGGGAAATAGCATCAACAAATTATACCTACAAAAGGCCGGTGTAACACTATCGATGTTAAAATGGGGTGAGGGGTACTCAGAATATGAATTGGATTCAGAGGCTTAAGGGCTATTTCCCCCACAGCAATGAAAATTTTTATTTAAATCTCCTCAGAGGTAGAGGCTGAAAGCCACTGGCTACAAGCAAATATTCCTGTGTAAGTGCACACACATACAGACATTTATTTTCACATGGGCCATGAGTATGAAAGAAATACCCTCAGCTTTGCATAATTCCATCTGAGACACTCTCATAAATGCATTTTATCACAGTTCTTTTATGAAATATGACAATTAACATTCCCTCACAGGAGGGTGATTTGTTTTTCACAGATTTAGTTGTTCTGGGTTGATATTATATATAAACAGATCTAAAAGAATGCATACGTACTTAAAAGTCTAAATTTGTGCAAGACTGAAGTGCTTCCATGAAATGGGGCCAAACTTCCAAATTCATAGCTTGGAACTAGGCTGGGATTTGTCATGAACAAAGCAGTTGTGTTTTCTAGTGAATTCTGGGTGGGTCAGTTCCCTGCCAAGGTTGCTACACTGAATTCCTCTTGACACAGAGGAATTCAGGTCTGTGAGCTCTTCTCTTGCCAGCTGCTGTGACCCTGGACTGCAAGAAAAGGATGCTGAACTGGGCCAGCATCAGCAGGGTTTAGTGGCCAAAGAAAATCTGAACTCATTCCTCTCCTGGTAGGGATTTCTGCATCTATCATTTCAGTCACTTAACTCTTCTAGGCGTGAGTCTCTGCTGTGAACAGTAATACCTACTTAAGTTGATTTGTTCATTAGTGTTTCACACTTCTATTTAGCTGAGAGGAAAAGAGGGACAAGTGGGTGGAAAAGAGTAAAATTAACTCTTCCCCCTCCTCCAACTCTACTACTTATCTCCACCTGAGCAATGCCTGAGAGAGGCACAAATATACCACACAGACATACACAATGCCTGGGAACCTTGAACAATGTCCCTTTCTGAGCGGTGACATCTCTGCACAAGCAGTCAAGCTCCACTTCTCTTGTTGGAAAAAAGCTGATATTCCCCTCACTCAGTACTCAAATGAAACAAGTCAATTATTTGTGTGAGCCCCACAGAATCATCTCCATAACCCTCTCCAGGACCCTCAGGCCAACCCTTGACACAGAAGTGTAATTGTACAGCACCGGAATCAATTACACTTTTGGAGAGAGGGGTGGAAAAAATGGCTTTGCAGGCCCACCGCAAATTGCTAAGGCTGTCCTCTGGCTCTCGCACAGCTCGAATCCAGGAAGTGCCTCTCAGCTCAATTTTCAATTATGTTCTCATCACAATTTACAACAGACAGTGTGTAATTTATGGCAATTACCTCTTCTGACATCCCCCTTTAAAAATTTCAGATAAAGAGACAGACAAAACCTGAAAGTGAGCCAAGCTCACCTGGCCTGCCTGCTGTACTAAGTTGACATTATGGGGAGAAAAAGGTATGTCTGACAAGGCTGTGAAGGAGATACTTTACAGAGTCGTGAATGCGTGCTGACAACTAAATCAAGCAGAAGAGGAACATAATTGTTGTGGATGCATTCCTTTATTTGTTAATGCACATATACAATATCATAACAACTGAATACTGTGTAAAGGGGTAATAGGGAACACAGTCTGTCATTCTGGGTAAAAGACCTGTGAAAAAATTACTTTATAGTAAAGTCATCCAAGCTTATTTGGTTTATACTTCCTCCCCCAGCAAGATAAGCAATTCATAATAGAAAGAGCAAAAACCCTAAAATAGTGTAAAAATTTCTGGAAGGCAAGCTAAGTATTTTAAAGAACAGCAAGCAATCATTTTGCTTTCTATGACCAAAAATATTTGAATATTTTTCAGGTATTACGTAGGTATCTTTGCATTAACAAAGACTTATTGTAGTATTTTTCATTTTCCAAGATCTGAAAATAAAACTGAAAAACCCTGTGAAGCAAAAGTAATGTAATTTCTGGAATGAAATCTATAGAGCTAGTAACAAATATTTTGACAGTCCTACATCTTCATTCTACAAGAATACCTAAAAAAATTGGATCAATTTCACAGCAATTTCATTATTGTTAGAGATTTTTCCTTTTTTTCGACAGCATGAAAACTTCCTATGTTTGTATTTTCAAAATAAAGTATTTTATCTATTTTGTTTACTTTAAAACATTAAAGAAAAAAGTTTTAATTGAAAAATGTTTTTCCTACCAAGTTCCTTCACCAGGAGTTTTAAACTGGGCAGTTCATCCTCAAAAGCTAAACTGAAATCTCAAAATCCCGTGTGAAGGAGGGACAGCAGGAAAGGCAAAGTTTATACATATACATGTCACAGAATCACGTAATAAGCTCAGTTGGAAGGGACTCATCAGGATCATTGAGTCCAACTCCTGGCCTTGCACAGGACAACCACAAGAGTCACACCATGTGCCTGAGAGTGTTATCCAAATGCTTGTTGAACTATAAGCTTCTATACATATAAAGATTAAAGATAATTTGAAATGTTCAAGATAACATCTATTTAAACTGAAACTTGCTTTATGCTGTAATACGCATCTGAATTTGCAGGCAAAACCTTGAGCTACAGAGGGTGCTACAGAATTTCTCCTCGATTTCCTGGTAGGAAAAAAAAATGCTTCTCAGATATTCATCAAGAACCACAAGGACTACTATCTTTCCTAGTGAAAGCTGTCTCCTAGTATTTTCAGAGCTCATACTACTGTGAAAACCTCATTAAAGCACCTTCAGTAATCTATGGCTTGATTTTAACCACTACTTATTTCAGAACAAAATGTTTATTAAATGACAAAGCCTGAATCACATTTCTGAAGTAAACTATGAGAGGAGGTGAGTGAGTAAGCACTTAGAGAAAATGTGTCTTGTACTGTAGAGCTGATGTTTCATAAAAGGCAGTTCCCCATGTAGGTAAGCACAGGTTGCAGAGGGTATGGGGGAAAACAAACCAATGATGCACAAAGTTGTGAGCAGTTGTTTAGCATTCAATGTCAGGCCAGCAGTCCAGCTGAGAACAACATCTGGATCTCCTAGCTGAGTATCCCCTTCATTGGTGGAGATTACAGAGAAATAGTTACAGAATGTGTCATGTTAATTATGACAATGCAGGTAGTTACTAGCAGAAAAGAAGGAAACTGGTGGGATTTTCCAAACTGGGGGAACTCCAGAAAACAGATCACAAATGAAAAAAACCAGCTTTAGCTCCAAGGTAACGCATTCCTTGTGGTATCATTTGAAATGCCTAATAAGGGCCAGCATGTTCCCATCTGTTCGTGGGCTCAGGAGAAAGTCTATGTGATTTAGAACACAGAATGCTGTTTAGGCACAGAAAACCTGCAGAATCCAGAACTATTTTACTACAGGCATTATGAGGACTTTGAGGGAGGTGAAGTTTAACCTGGGTGGTGATGACTGCTGGGTTAACGGGGACTTTTCCAAGGTTCTGCTGAAACCAAACAACTACTATCTTCCTTGTGAGTCAACACTGAAGGAAATAATCCACTTAATCCTTTCCATTAGGCTTCAATATCAGCAAAGAATCTCATAAGACGTGGATAAAAACATAAATTTGGCAACAATGAATGAGAGGCACAGGTCAGGTTGCAAATAGGTGGACTTCATCACTTCTGAGTAACAACACACCCTCACAGCTCCTCTCTACCAAACAATGCCATCACAGAGTTAATGTCCTGCTGTAGTGGAGACCTATTTCTGTTTCATGCCTCCTGGTAGCCAGACATACGGCTGCCCCAGAACATACATTCAGGAAACACCACAAATAGAGCAAAGGTGAGGAACACTGCATACAAAACTTTAGTAGTTTTCCTCCTACCTAAGGAGTTCATACTGAGTGATGGGTATATTCTCTTCATGCAAGATCTTGCAACTGAACTTCTTGCTCTGCCCAAGTCACTGTAAGCTCTGAGTTCTGCATGACCAAATATGACTAAAGCCATGGTCCTCAGTCCATAATCAAACCAAACTATTAGAATCTCTTTTCTCCCTCTATCTACAAGGTTAGCAGTGAAAACCTGAATCTTAAAAACTCAGGAGTCTGACTTATCAATCAGTGAGCTGAAGAAATAAGCCCACCTCTGTTAAAAGATGCAAAAAAGAGAACAGACCACAGGTACATTTTAATATTTCTGCTTGGATAATGGTAAAGTAAAAATATTTTATAAACCCTCATGGATAAGAGCAAACGCAACAGCAATTTCACATGAATTGCATTCCCCTTGGAAAAGCCAGGAAAGCCTGAGTCCACTACAAGAGAAAGTAAGGGGGTACGTGACTGTAAACATGAAGTACTTCCTTAAGCTTCAGGAATGAAAAAACCCAACTGTATCTAGTTTGGGCTTACTGACAACAGCAGCAGGAATTGTAACACAGACTCAGGGTAGCTAAAAATACAGGCAGGCCACTCTCATGTGTCATTATGCGAATCAAAGGACTCTTTCTAGAAAAGGACTGTTCCATGGAACAGCCATTCTGTTTAGGTTGAAAGAGCTTTAGGGGCAGCGTTAGCTGTGTGCTCCCATAATGATCCAGCACAACAGGATCCAGAGATCTGGACTGGAGCCTTGGGGTATGACAACAACATAAATAATCAATGACAGTAACATATTTTGGATGTCGACATGTGGAACCTCATCCACAGCTCACCAAAGTCAAAGGAAAGATCCCCATTGCCTTGGGCAATTTATGGGAGCCAGAGGTAAGTATCAGCCCTTGGTTGAGCTCTATCTCACCACTTATTATTTACTACATAATGCATTTTCCATGTATTCTCACCATAAAATATTAAGAGTGTATACTCTATGCACCTCAGGCTTCCAAAATCAGCAACTATAATACTTCTGTTTCCTTTTTAAAATATCAATAAAGATAATATTCTATAAAATTATTATTATTTTAGCACTAAAATAAGACCATAGCACATGTGAACAACAAAAGTTATAAGTGTAATTAATATGAAACAGAAGTCTCTTTTCCAAGATGGCCAGTAAGAACTTCCTAATGATTAATTGAGATAATTGGGGAACAGAAGTATAAGGCACATCTCCAATACCTTGAAGCATCAACAACTCCCAAAGACACATCACATCTTCAAATGGAGTTATCAGACCAATAGCAATTATCTCCCTTTTTAATAATATGATCTAGGTTTCTTTTGTTAGTTTGCAGTCAATTATCAGTCTCTAAGCGGGATGACAATTTTAAAAAGTTTACCAATTGCTGACGTAGCTATATTTTAATCTAATACACTTCAGGTATATGAGATTTCACGGTAATAGAAATGAACATTCTTCACAGAGATAATTTAGTCTAGATTCAGCTCTGGTTCTGTTGCATGTAGGTTAAATTATGATGTCAACAGGGAAGAGCTCATTAAAGCCAGGACACAGCACAGCAAATCACAGTCTTCAGGTCTGAGAGTCCAGCTGCAGTAATGCATGGTTTAGAGGTTTTACTGTTCCTTACATCTATTCATTATTGACTAGTTGGCATTGCGCTCAAAACAGGAAAGGAAGCAGATTCAAAATGAGAATTTTGAAACCTACCATCCCACAAAATCATTGGAAATTTGGTAGGTATTTGTGGTCCAATTACTAGTAAGAAGGAGAAAAAAAAAAAAAGTTGGAATTCCAAAATTTTAATTTTCCTGAGTTGGGGGAGGAGGAAGAGAAAAGAAAAAACAGAGTCACCAGGCCTTTACCTCGGAAGCTCTCAGGCCTTGCTACAGCCTAACTCAATAATTACATTGTACTGCCAGCAACAATTCAATTTTTTTTTTTTTCGCCTGAGGGTTCCAACACATTTGCACCATAGGGAAGCCTTTTCTCTTTACATCTCAAAACTCTACCACAAACTCTTCCTTTATTCATAACAGCCAGATCCCCAGCTGAGATAGGCACTTTCGTATTGCTCTAGATGACAGTTTTCTGTGTTCTTTCCAAGCTCAGGGGGTTTAATAAACATATCTGGCAATCTTTCGATAGCTGGAGGGCCTGGGATGACACTGTGTGCAAACAATATGCTCTCACTGCTAGGGAAACAAGTTTATTCAATTCAATTAATAGACTACAGTCAAGATACTTGTTATCCTGCAATGAAAAATAGGAAAAGAACTATGAAACTTAAGGTAGGTTGCAGGATTAGCACCTGGCAACACAGCAAGCCAGGCAAAATAAGACAAAAAACCCACTTGTTGTACATTGCTGGCTTTTGAGGGAGTTAGGGTTTTTGGGTTTTTTTTGCCATATAAACAGTGGCACAGGCTGCTGCTCTCAGTACAGACCTGTCTTTTAACTCATTTTAAGATGAGCTTGGCCCTCTGAACATGCAGAGTCTTGGGTGCAGAACTGTAAAAATATATCTCTGTTTCCTCCTACAAAATGGGGATATTCCTTTTCATTTACCTAACTACAAGGAGTGTTTTTCATTAGACATGAGCAATAATTCTTGCTTGCTGAAACTGCACTGTTTACAAGCCAACTACAGCAGCCAGGATTTGGTTCCACATATAAAAAAAACTGAAGTAAAATTCTATTTTGAAATTAAAAGCTATTCAAACCAAAGCATTTTCTTAACATAAACAATTTGTGGAATTCAGAATTTGCTTCTATAAGAAGTATTTTGAATGCAAGCACACTGGTCTAAATAAGAGAAACACTCATGCTTTCTTGAAGTAAAATACTCCAGGAGCTGGTGGTCCTGTGTACCCCCTCCTTTAAATATGGATCTGCAACAACTTGTCCTTTCTGAAATGTTCTCAGAACAAGTTTAAACTTGTAGAAGTTACCACAGGAGAAAATCTAATTTAACTACCAAAGTGACAGGTAAGTTTGCCTGAAGGATAATTTGTGGTTAAGGCACATACAGGAACACAGGAGGTTATTTCATGCCATAGACCTGAATAAGTAACCCAATATCCAAGTGCCTCAATTCTTATACGTAAAAAAGGGTTAAATCCCATTCTTTTGTCTGGTTTATCTATTCTCTGGCAACAGGCTGTATCTGGCCACGCCTCCTCTGGGCAATGGCTGCCCAAGTGGTACTGGGGTCCTCAGCTACCAGTCAAACTCCAGCTCAGCTCAAGAGCATAAATAATAACCATTACTTAAGTAATTCTGTTCCTATTTCAGTAGACAGAGGCATCACTTGTCCTTCAGAGTACTGGTACTATTAAAAAAAAAAAAAAAAAAAGTCAAAATAAATTAATTTAAAATAACATAACATAATAAATAAAATAACAAAACTAGCCTTGGGGCTGGCAATCCAACAATCTGCATAATATGGTTCTAGGGACAAGAAGATGGAAAAACTATGAGAAAAGGAGTCCTGTTTGGAGATTAGAAGAATAGCCCAGAAGACCCTCTCCTAGAGATATTCTTGTGAATGTGATATTTGAGACAAAAGTCACCTTTTTGTAGATGGGTAAGGTCACCCATTAACCTCTCCAGCATCTGAATCCTAGAAGGGGCTCACTCTGAGTCAGATGGGCCTTATTGCTGCTATGCAAGCCAGGCAAGGAGGGAGGAGCTTGCAGGTCCTGGCAGGAGTAAAGAACTTTCTCATTAAATCACTTCTGCTCTGCAGCAGTTCTCAGTGTCTCCTTGAAGTCACAGAGCCAGGGGCTACACACTTGATGCTACTCCAGCCCATCTTTGCTCTGACTAGTTCTGTTCTTACAGCCTCGAAACAGAAAGGCCAGTGACTCAAGAACTCAGTCAAGAGGTTGTTTCTCTTACTCTAACCCACATGTTTCCTATGATCTAAATGTTGAGTTTTCATTTGAACAAATGCTTGAAAACCACAAAGTCTTTCACTGGGATCCCTGACTGTTTAAGAACTAGGTCACTGTAATTAGTACAGTTGAGTGAAGGATCAAAAATTAATTATTTATTTACCTAACATAAGTGGTTCCTTTGTTCTTAGATTAGCCAGGAGCTCATGATGAATTTCCTTGGACTTCAAGCAGTTCAGCAAATGTCTCAATATGTCTATTCTGTGGCCTGCTCAGGAATTTTCAAAATTTCAGCTGAGTTTCAGTGTGCAGCTTAATTTCATTATATCATTGCTCATCTACAACGGAAAAATACTAGAGTGCTACTCTGAGTTCATGTAAATTTGAAATTCAATTGCTAAAAAATTCCAAGCCAAAGGTATTTTAACCCATACAGTCCAATTTCTTGAGTACTTTAAAAACTGAAAACCACGTATTTTTGGAAAATTTTTAAGTTCTGAACAAAATACAGTGCTCTTATATCACTGATTTACGTGTTACAGCTATTGCATTGAACACACTGGGAACTGGCTTGTATCCAGAGCAGTAACATTCCTCCACAGTTTTAAGTTCATTTTACTAATGGAAAAAAGGCCTATGGAATTAACAGAGATGTGAAATCAGTCAGAATGAAACTTTTACGTTTTCCTTCAAACTCCAGCAGAGATTACTCTGAAGATCCATAGAATCTAATACGCAGTTTCATGCTTCCAGCTAAATTTTACTCATTGGGTTACTATTTTTACAAAGGATACAAAAAGCAGGGGAAAAGAAAAAGAGGTGGGGAATAATCAAAACTACCCTGGCTATCAATGGTTTTGTTCCAATTGTCTTGGTAGGAATCTGATCCTGAAGTAAAATACAAAATTAAAAAGGCTTTCAGCTGGTTTTCTTGTCTAGTTATTTAAGCACATGCTTACATTTTATACAGTAGATCCTGCTGATTTTGCAGGGAAAGTTTGAACATTTTTCCAAGATTATAATTAATTTCTTACTAGGGTAAGGAAATGGCATTTATTCTTTTGCTATATGAAATACAGCAAATAAGTGAACCTCTATTCTTTAATTCCTGCATAAAACTCAAATTCTGCTTCCACTTCAGTCAGTAATAAACAGTAATTAACTTTTAGCAGTCAGGATCAGCACTGAAATATTAAAGCATGTGTTACAACAGAGGAAAGCTGAAAAATATTATACACCATAGAGCAGAAAACTAGGCAGAGAAATATATGCACAAATACAATTCATATTCTGATTTCCGCTTCACTTTCAAGTGCACATTTGTTTGCTTTATGAGAATTTGCTAGCTACAACAAAAGTTCTATTGAAAATCTTGATGTTCTGATGTGCTAAGGAAAAGAAAGCCTTGTTTCGTTAAAGACAAAAATCTGCGTATAGCAATTAATCTTAACGTTCTTAAGAAAGCAAATGTCACACTTAAATTTTAGGTCTTTTAAGAAATACTAAACAGTATTTTGCTTGAATGAATGAGTCTAATCTATACTACTTACCTACTTGGGGTGGGTGTCTGTTCTCAGAACAAACACTCCCTGAACTCAGTGTACACTGTGCTTGAGGAATCACTCGGCAACTTGGAACTGTGTATTTGAAAATAGTTTGTATCTGTAACTGCTATTAAATGAAAATCAGTACATCGCTGGTTGGGCAGCTGCTAAGATTTTATAATCACACAATAGAGAGGATTAAATACTTGTAAAGAGTGCATTAGACTAAATTCTGTGCTCAGTTGCAATTGTACGACCTTAGGAAATCAATGGGGTTCCACATTTGCAAATGATGAGGGGTTGGTCAATTTCTTTAAAAAAAAAGAACACCTCAAGAAAGTTCAATTTGAGAGAAAATGTTTTGTGCTTCTCCCTCTACTGTTCCATGTCTCATAGCTAACATCTGGTGAAAATTAAGAAGCAGTTTTCCCCCTTCCCCCTCACCCCCCAGTCAAACAAAAAACCCCACAATACAAAACCCGCATATATATCTGATGTATTTTATACATATTCATCCTCATAACTTGACAGATGGGAGGAATCTTGCAGTCATTTCTGAAAGCAGACAAAAGGCCGTTGGTTCTGCTCCACATGATGATTTGTGAAGACAGAATATCACCCGCTTCCGTTGATGATTATATAGTTCTATCCATCTGTCTGCCACTGGAGGTTGTGAGAGTGAGATACAGCTCACACCGTCTTCATAAACAAAAGTAGACTGTGCTGTCAGTAGTCAGACACGCCAACTAATTGGAGCTGTCGACAGACACAATATTCTGTGTCAACAGCTCTGGTAACAGTTTGAAACAGCAATGATATGTTGGGTGATGGTGAGGATGACACATATGTCTCTAATAGCATGCTAGAAATCTGACATAACTAGAAAAGAATTACTAAAATGTAATTCCCAGCGTCTAGTTCTGCTGTTCAGACTTCCCAGTCAGCACAGAAAGAGATGCTTGTGTGTGTTCATGTTCTTGTGCTTGTACTTGTACACATCTTCTTCTGTATCACTTCATATGCTGACAGCTTAATTTGATGCTCATAATGACTAACTTAAAAACTAAGCTTTCTGCTGAATTTCAAGGAATTCATCAAAATTCCTACACAAATTTAAAATTAAATGGGGGACCATTTTCAGCACTTTCTTATGAACTGGAAGCAAACTGAAACAGGTCAAAAACCAACCATGCTAAATAGAGAGCTCTTACTGCATCTGTGCAGGAAAGAAAAGTGCTATCTTACTGAAAAGTGGTTTGGTGGACTCATCCAAATGATAAATTGTCCTCTGATCTTGCAAAGATTGATGAACATTCTTCATTTTTAATTGAAGCCCAAGGAACAAATATTTGCAGGATTAGGGCCTCAGTTTCTTTTTAGAAGAAAATCCTTCACCATCATCGCTCCTTGAGGATTTGAAAGCAGAAAGAAATCAGTGTAAAAGGTTGATAAATAAAGTACTAGAAAAAGAGAGAAAGTAGAGGTTTGCTGTACTCACATATGTATATGCTCAGCTTGCACATTTATCTGGCTCCTCCCTTGCCAAATGCAATGCAACATTGGGCAGACTAGGTTATATAACTACTTAATATGTTAGTTTACAAATATACAACTTTTTTCTCCAAAGAATATAAACAAATATACAAACATCACAGCAACTGTGGTAGTAAATGAATAGTAAAAAGCCCTTGCATGGGCACCTGCAACAGCAGGTCTGAAGTCTCACCTCAAGGCCCAGAGCTGTACCCAGAACCCTGAGAGCTGACAGACACCATAAAACAAATAATAAAATAGAGTGACAGTCCTCTTACTGATGCACACGACCGCACTGTAGCTGTTGAACATCAAGGTCTTAAAGACCTTTCATCCCAGAGAAGCAAGAGGAGGGAACAAGCTGGAAAAGGCACATAAGGACACAGATGACATTATGCAAAGCCACTGGGAATGAGCCACTGGGAATGTGAACAAGTCCACAATGTATCCAACTACAGTGATCCCAATTTGGGAGGGACCAGAACAGCTCAGAACCTCCTTTCCCAGGAGGGAGGATGTCAGCACCCACAAGGCAGCAGGATCTCATTAACCAAAGCCCGGCGCTGAGGAGACCTCGTACACCCCCATCAGCTGCCTTAGCAGCTTCTTGCTAAACTTAGAAGGACAGAGCTGAAGGAAGCAGGTTGGAAAAGACGTGCCCGGAGGGCAGGAAGTCTCGAGTATTACTGAGGAACATGCAGTGACAATAGCTGGGGTTACAGAGGAAGAGCCTAGTCTTGTTTGCGGCATAAATCCCTATATTATCTCTTGCTACTTGATCTGCTGGAGCAGCCAGCGGCACCAGGAACATGGCGTGCCGGCCTGAGCCGGCTGCTTTCAGCCAGGAGAGGGCACACAAGGCAGTTCCCTGCGACACTGTTTGCTTGGCAGCCACTTTTCCTATCTTCATGGCTGTTTCTGTGCGCTGATGTCTCTTGTGAACCATCCAGACTGTGTTCAAAATCATAATGGAAAAAGAAAAGACTAAAAGATAAGCCAATATCAGCTGCTGCCAAAGCCATGAAACTGGGAAAACCTGTCAAAATATTTTAAGAGGGAGAATTTTAAAAAACAGGAGTGTGAAAAATAAAGTCGAGCAATATTATATTCTCCACCTAACCACAGAGCAAGTTGCTACCCAAGAAGAAGTGTGTATAAATAGTGTGTCAGCCATTTACTGTGAGTGCGACTCTAACAGCTGGGCTGTTTGCAGGAGATGCAAATTTGGAGCCATTCAGGGAAGGAAGAATGAAAGCTTTGGCACTCACTGGGCAAACACTAACGGGTTTGGGAAAAGGGCCAGCAAAAGACAAACTACACAAAATAGTGGGTGGCCAGACTTAGGACAAGGAATACTTGGGCAAAATACCACAAACAATCCAGCTCAAGACAAACACTGGACACTTCAAAAGTTTTATTTTTCAATTCCAAAGCATAAGCAAAAGATCTCACTGCAATCACTGCACTCCCGCAGCCCCAGCAGCCCTCACAGCCCGCAGACACTTGCTTATATTCATCTTGCATTACACTCACCCATCCCTACAGTGTCTGGCTCTGAGTCATCCCTAGTCACATGGACAACTCTATTAGTTGCCATGTCCAAAAGTTAGTTAAAAAATACCAATAAAGCTCCTGTCCCAGAGATCAGTTGAAGGAGTTTGGAGAAGGTCAGGCTGTTTACAGCTTTAATCTAAACAAATAGGTGGGCTGTGATACCGAAATGGTGCTTACAGGAGACCCTGTATCTCATGAGTAAAGTATGAGGGTATTTCAGGACTCTATCCTCCTGCCAGTTCTGTGAGACACCAAGATTTTACCGAGTCTGGTTTCTGTTACAGATACTTGTGGCAGAATTACACCAGGTTTCTTTCAGGTTTTGTTTTGTTGTTCTGTTTTTTTCTTAATGAAGTGAATCTAAGCACAAAATCAACACCCTCTGTGTTAAATCACACACATTTATTTCACCAAAACAACCCAGGGCCTAATACGTTTGAAGGTAAGTTCATTATTCAACCTTCTGATGCCTTTTCACGCTGCTTAGTCTCACTGCCTTGTACCACGTTGGTATTTAATAATTATTCCAGCTGTCTCCAAAGCCCTTTCACCACACCTTGTGTGGCACATTACAGACAGCTTGGATTTTTCAGGTACAAATTGCTAAACAATTACTGATGAGAGAAAGGTCATAATAATAGGTTACAGAAGCCTTTGCAGCCTGCCTTTACTTCATGGCCATTTATAAAGAACCATTTCATCCCATTGTTATAATGATGAGAAGGAAGTAGTTTAAGGTAGTTATAGACAAGCAAACAAAAGGCAGGAGAGCAGTGCTGTATAACTTCTACTTTCACTTCCTGCCTACTCCATTACTTCTGGCATTATGGGAGAAATAACATGATTGGAATGACCTAAAGGTTATAACGGGTGGGCAAGGTTTGCCTTGTCGAAAGCAGTGCGAGCACTGTTGGCTAAACCTTTTTGAAAGCTGAAAGTGGTGCCGTTTAACAAAAATACTAAGCTGTCATTGAAAAAAGTACATTACTTAGAAATAGTATTTCTTCATGGGCTTTCTTATCTCTATTTTCCCCCCTCAAATGGGGTTGGGTTTTTTTTCCCCCAGAGGAAAAAAAAGGCACAAAGATGAAATCTCTCTGAAAAGTTGAAAAGCAGAGGACAGATTTTGCACTGGTAGAAATTCCATTAGCTGCATATGAATGCTACTGGCTTTAAAATGGCCAAATCAAAGTCTCAATGGTCCAATCTACAGCATTAGAGATCAGGCAGCCAAACTTCTTTGGATTCCTAGGAATAGCATAGATACAGTAATTTTTATTACCCCTAATTTTTTGCAAGAAGTGTCTCTGCTAGCTGCTTCCTCAGTACTTGAGGTACAGGATTTGATCCAAATGTACCACAGAACTTCAAGTCCAGTCACAATTCACAAAAAAATCTGGGTTATTTAATAAGAACCTCCCTTTTGAAAGAGAAAATTCAGGACAGTTTGATTGACCAGGAAAAAACAACCTCAAACGCAGACAGCAGAATAATGATAGAAGAAATAAGTAATTTGGCACTTTCAACTAAAGGATAAGACTCCCTCAGCCTTGCTTAAAAATTTTTAAATGTATGCCAGTGACAAATTACCCATTAGTAAGGGCAAAGGGCCACTAATACTTTCCAACATTTCCACCCAGATTCAAATATTAAAAGACCTTTGTTCAAGAGCAGCCCAGTAAGCAGGAAGCAAGTCCACTCAAAGCTAAGCAATACCATAAGTAAAGAACAAAGTAAGATCTGGATCTCCATCAAGAGGTGTCATAGGCTTCCTTCTTTCAGGGAAACTTCATTTTTTAGCCTGAGCAAACTGCTGGGTGCAGATCCCCCCAAATACCATCTTCCATTTATTCCCCATTAATTTTCATTACATTAGACCTTCGTTTCTCTAAGCTTCACTTTCCCTTACTGCAAAATGGAGATTAAGACACACGTTTACCAATTGGAAGAGAACTGACCCTTGGACCACCCTCTTGTCCATCTTATATTCACATGTCCAAACTCACCCTACGTGCAAAGCAGACAAGGTGGATGCCAAGCAAACTTCTGAATTGCTTATCTCAAAATATCTTGAGGCTGCATCAAATATTCAGCACAAATTAGGTAAGACCGGCCAAGCATTTTTTTGTGATGGATAAAGCCTCACTTACTGCAAGGGACTGCAAGACACACACAAACTGCAGAACATGTGCCTGCAATGTGCTTACTTCACACTTCACCTTGCTCTCAGCTGCAGACCACAAAGACAGAGCCAGAGTTGTGCCTCCCAAAAAAGTCCATGAGAGAAAACTTTGCTACTTCTACAGTTCTAGCTTTAGAATGGGAAGAATTGTACTCATTGCTTCATCAGGCTAAGTACAGGGCAAAAGGATTTCATCACTGATTGCTTTTATATTGGCAATATAGAAGACAATCAAATCCTGACTTTTAGCAGGTTTCCATTTATCTCTGCCCAAGATTTAATCAGCTAGATTGATAGTCAACTATTACGTTATTTTTGGTCAACACTTATTTAAAAAGTAAAAGCAAACAAGTCTGTAAAACAGTTTATATCTCACATTACATAGTAAATCCCTCTCTCCCTTCAGGAATCCAGCCAGCCAAACTTTTGTTCCCTTGGCCAGTTGCTGGAATAATAGCCTCTCCTTTGTTTCATCGTGACTTGATTACTATAATTATTTGCCCGCTAGACTTCCAGCTACTGCTCTGATTGTGAGGAGTACAGAATACAACTGCTAGACTACATGCTGCATCTAAGTCTTTCCATCACATTACCCCTATATCCCCATATTAAGAGAGCTCCATTGCTTCCCAATGCAGCGGCGGCCTGATTTTTTAGATCTTCCTACTAATTTACAAGGCTTTACATTGGAAGCCTCAGATAAATCTTTTGCTGCTCCATGTCTGAAGAGTCTTAGGGCTGTACTTGTATATGCTTTTGTCTCCCCCACAGTGTTTTAGACCCTGAACTTGTTTAGCGTTACTCACATGAGCAGGTTTACAGACTTCAATGGGACTACTTACATGAGTAAGAAGTACTCATATGAGTAGATATTTGCAGGCTCAGACCCTAAGTGACTTGGAGAGCTTTACTATTATTCAATTCTTGAAAAGCACTTGCAAAGAAACAAGAGAGGACTTACCGTATTTATTCAGAGTTATTATATATTCACCATGTCTTCTTCTTAAGCCCTCTTTGTTCTTGAGTACATGTACTCTATCTACAGTAGCGATACACAATATTTCTCTCAGGGGATTTTCACATGCGAAAATAGCGGAGGGTTGGACATGTTGGACTGTTGGGGGTTTTGTGTTGTGTTGTTTTGTTTCTCCCTGTGAGAATTTGTAGATACCAACTTGAGACAAAGAGGATTTTGTTATTTCTTCTATTGCAGCAGCGCTAACAAGCTTGTGCCAGGGAGTAAGGCTCCACTGCGTAAAAGCATGGTTCACACACCTCACAACAAGCCATCTCCTGCCCCTGAAGTGTTAAAGCTGCAATTTCTCTACAGTTTAAATTGAACACTGCCATTTTCACCTTAAAACACTTGTTTCCTTTATGCATTTTCATCTATGAGGACAATCAATTTTGTCATCAGACTTACAGCACCCAGGTCTAGCATGGCTCATTTTTACAAAAGTTCATATTTCCCACCTATATGATACACACAACCTGGCACACATATTTTTTTATATAATGAGAGATGTTCTCTTCTCTGGAAGACTTGTATTCCTTGGGAGAAAGAGGGGCAAAGTGAAAAAGCTGCATTGTTCTGTAGCCTAACATGCTAAGAAGTTGCCCTTGCTGGGAATGCTGGATATGTCACAAAAAATGTGCAAACTGGGCTCACTGAACCCCCCAGATCTTTTAAAATAAATTAAATGTCTTTTCTAGCAGAACACAATGGAAAGGTACAGATAGATCATTAAAAACTAGGGGCTTTCAGAGGCTCTCAATGGTGATTTTTTTCTCTCTGAAAACACCAGAAGAGATGACAGACTTGATCCTTTGCAGTGCAGAGTGCTCCTGAGCACCCTCTATTACTGCGGATGGGATGGAAAAGTGGAGGCATTCAGCACTGAGCACTGCTCATCACCTTGCACTGCTGTAAGCTGCTAGAAAATTCTTGCATTCCACACATAGCAAAACCAGTCCCTCAGTTCAGAGTGCCTGCTACCTCCAGAGACCTGTGAATTGTTTCCACTGGGAGATTTCTGTACTTGGCTAGCAATACCAGTCTAGCAAAAGTTTCAGATGGATTTGCACAGGAATAAACTGACAGAAGTGATTCCGTGTTGTTTTCCATCCGGAATGAGCTACACGCTAGGCAGCATTAAGTCTCAAGAACATGTCTCATTTGAGGGTCTGCCCTAATGTCTTTTCAGTAACAGATACAAGAAACAACCTGGACAGACAAGGTGAGGGCCCAGAAAAGGGTGGGGTGCTATGAGAAAGTGGTAGAAAACTGTTACTATTTTCTTCTATCTATCCCTGCTTCCCACTAGCCAGAAAGTTAGTGGCTTTCCTTTCAAAAAAGAAAAAAAAAAGACTCAAGTGAAATAAAGTCTGACATGGGGCAGGCACAGTACAAGACAGTGACCCAGAGCTTGCATGGAAGGGAGGAGGGTGAGGCTCTTTGCTTTGAAACAGCTCCAGTGCTGGACACTTTGCATGTTGTCACTTGTGCATTTAGACACCAAAGTACAGCCCAGCTCCACTGTACTGTCTGCCTATCATATATTGCTTGTTTCACTCTAAGTAAATCTAAGGAAGGGAAGACAGCAAGCAGGGAAAAAGCACAGCCAATAAAAATGCAACGTATTTCTACTGGTATTGAGCGTGGCCAGAGCATGAACTATCCCAAAACAGTGAATGCCTTGGGTCCAGCCATCTCTCAGTGCACTCTGCACTGCACAGATCTTTCTCCACTTTAAACTAGGTTACAAACCTTGGAAACTTTCAGCTGGCTGAGAGACAGAAATAAAACTTGCTCCCGTGGCTTTTCTCAGAGATCTCAAAGCTCTAGTAATAAACTGATTTTCCTTTAAGAAATGCTGGCATACCACTGTCTTGCGTCAATTTTCATGGGTCACCATGAAAACAAGATGGGTGGCACGAAATTAAAAGGATTTCTGTTAAGCTTGCAGCCTTTGAAATCCTTTAGGTCTGAGAGATGGCAACCTTCTTCCCTTCCCCAACTTTCACTTCTGAGACGCAATATATTGCTGTATGGATAACACTCTCCCTGCCATTTTCAAGGGAGAGAAAAACCTCCTAAATCAACTCACGTGTCAACTGGATGTTTGGCAAGCACAATGTACCATGAAGCAAAATGAAAACATAGTAACAAACTTAATAGCTTTAGTCGAAGTAGTCACTGTTTAATATTCTAACAGCTAAATTCTAATGAAGCTTAAACAGAAAAGGTAGATGGAGGTAAAAGTACAGTAGTAACACATTAACTATTTTCTTTAAAAAGTCTCATTCTGCTAATTAAATCTTTTATCTTTAAACATCTTCTAATATAAATTTTTACAGTTTATATTCCCTGCTCATATTTAATACTCCAGTAACATAATTCATACTACTAACAAGAAAATACTAATGTTAAAATTAATATTCTGAGGTAAGGCAATATAAGCCGCTGTGAAAATACCTAATATTTTAGATGCAATAAATAGGCCTGATAATAATAGTAATATCAAACAGCATTATGTGAATTCTGAAATTACTTCCTCAAAGTCTCATAGAGGTCTGAATTTATTCCCCATGTCTAACACAGGAGCAATGAAATGTCTCTGTGCACTTTAAGTTGTAAACCAGCACTAGTACTTTTGAGAGTGTATATTTTTATCCTATAGAATTTTTAAATTCTATTTTTAAATCAGAAACTTTACTCTTTTTTGGGGGAGTGCCTCAAATCTGTGGTACTTTATTTCAGATCCTTTCATTTGAATCACTGCGCACTGCAGATGCAGCATGTCATTAAAGATGAGACCTGGAATGTCACAGACTGACCATATAATAATGAAGCTCATGAAACAAGAAATGGGGAGGCTTTTGAGAACCTGGGGGATGTGTTTTGGAACACTAATTGTAGAAAACCAGGCTTTCTAGTGGAAAGGAAGGCATATTTGGTACAGTAACTATAGGCACCTGAGCACATACATTTTTACTGCTCAAAGCCCTCACATTTCAAACAAAATGCCTCAAGAAAAAGACTTAATCTCATTAAAAGTGACCAGAGTGGCTACATGTGTCAGTGTGAACTACACTGAATTCACTGGTAGATAGTCAAAACAGAACTAAGAAATTTTTTTCTGTGATAATTTTCTAATCAGAAGTTCTATGCTTGCACAAATGAAAAATTCTGTAGGAAACATATTTAATAGAAAAAAAAAATTATTTCCCTAGATACAATGCTTCTGTTAATCTCTCTCCATATTAAAACAACAGAAGTCTTGAAGAAGAGAGGAGAAACAGAAAGAAGCAAGGGGAACAGCAGTGTGCCAGAATCAAGTTCCCTGGGTTTCCAGTGCCCCTTATCTTTCTGCTTCCTTGCCTGTCTCCCCTCTCCAGCTGTGCAAAATTCAAAATAGGACAGGGGTTTCCAGACAGCCAGCTAAGATCCCATAAACAAGCTCTATTGTTTGCTCTCCTGAAACCTGGAGTCTCCAAGAAACTCCTGGCCACCCACTCACATACACAAGTACACATGTTAGAGGCTTTTTTCCCCCTAATGTTTCATTCTGATTCATCGTTTAAGCTATTTTAAAACCTTGACTATTTTTCCATAGGAAAAGATGTCTAATTCCCGGGCAGTTTAAGGTAGAAAGCTGCCAGCTCTTCTGCAGTTGAGTGCCAGATTTAGGAAATGCAGACAGTATGTGAAATTCAGCAGCGCCAGAGGCATTTCAGAGGGCTGTGCAGCACCTCCTGCTCTGTAAAACAGTGGGGGCCCTGGAGCACCAGAGCTCCCTGAATCCCTCTGCTCCCCAGTTCATTAGCAGCTGGCAACAGACTGCACAGCACAGAGCCAGCAAGTGGGATGGGAGACAGGAGCAAGCCAAGGAAGAAGTGGTAGGATCTGGTAGCCATGACATGAAAAAATTAACTTTCCCTGACTGAAGTCAGCTTGCGCATCAGCGCATCCCACAGACCCAGGTGCACAAGGCAGACCCACCAAATTCCACACACATCTTTCACAAGAGGCACTTAAGTTATCTCAAGGAGCTCTGTGTCTCACACACAACTTGGCCTATCTGCAATTGCACTTCTAATACTTTATTCAACACTGACACACAAATAAAAGGTAGGAATGATGCAGTACATTCTTCTTTATAATTACCTGGAAATCAAAACATTGGGGTAGGACTAAGCTGTCCTCCAAACACATCCAAGTGCTGGATTAGTTGGTAAAATGAGAATCACACTTTCAATAACTATGGAGCATGTGTGAACAAGCGGATACATTCCCATGGCTTTGAAGGATGGAGGTTTTACCACTTCCTTTTACTCTGTAATTTCATATTTTAAACATGAGAAAAATAAGCCTTAAATACAAAGCATTTGCTTTTAAGCAAATCCTGCCTTATTTTAATGGCTTATGGTCAACATTATCACATAACACACTGCAATTTACAGGGGGAGGCTGAGGAGAAGAACTCCCCCCACAACTCAGGTTATCAGTTGTTATTCTGCTATTTAACATAATTTATTTTACTGATCAACTGTTCCAGTGGGAGAAAATCAGACACAGTTTGCTGCCATTAAGATATTTGTAAATCTCTATGGGATTATATAGAATGAAAGAGAGCATATAAATGTAATAAATATCACAAATTTGGCATCTTACATGCATTATGGTTCACTCCTGAAGACAAGTGTATTCAGGAATACACTGGTCCTCCTAAGATCTAAAGGACCAATCCTTTACTTGGTTATTCCAATTACACACCCATGTACCTTCACTGAAAGCAACTGAATCACAGCAAAGTACCAATGAAGTTTAAAAAAGAAAACATATTGAGAATGGGAATTTGAGTGCCTCAAGCAAACTGAAAACCCACTCCCTCATGGTATATATTGGCCTAACTCCACTGTGATTAGTGTAGACAATTTACACCAGCTGCCAATCTGCTCCTTGAAAATTAAGGACAGAAACCTAAACATATTCCGAAAATCTTGGCATTGTCAGGCTAAATATGTACACATGCCTGATTCTTTTCTCTTGTCCAGTAGAGGATGCAGCTTGTTAAGACTTTTCCCAGCAAAATATATATGTTTAATTTATGTGATTAATTTCTGTGTTAATGAAGGTTGAAGGACCAAGAAGACTGAATGCATCTATTTATCTGGGGGCCAGATAAAAATTGCTGCTCAACTAGCCAGCCCGACCCTAATATGGAAAGCCTCAGCCTTATTCAGGGTGAGAGGACAATTAAATTTTTATGCTCATTTAATCCTGTGCCCTTTCAGAGCAAAGGCTGACAATAGTGCCCAATTTTTCCAAATGTTTGCTGTTACATAACCTTGACGAACCCACCAAACTCAATTTGTGCAGGGCCTGTTGACAAGAATCCAATTGCAACAATATTCTGACACTCTCTGGGGTTAAACCCTGGATTTAGAGGTTATAGGGAAAGAAAAAAAATCAGCACTCTAAACCAGCACTTTATTAGTTCCTACCTGCAGCCAGCAAATTCATATTACTATGTATATCTAGTCAACAAAATGCTTCTATATGAAAGGAAGTGCTTTAAAGAGCCTTTCTGCCTCTGAAGAGCTATCTGTAAAGCTGGCAACATTTTGCTCTGATACTCAGAAAAATTGATTCTTTCAACAACTTAAATAATTTTAATATTTTTTTCCTTTTCTTGTTCCAGTCTTGTCACCTGGTCACTTCTTTTAAGAGAGATTCATTTAGGAGAGCTGTATTGTATTATTATTATCTGTGCTTTTGTGGTTTAGTGCAGTCAGTTTATCTTATTACTGTTATGTTCTTCAAGAGAGATTCATTTAAGTGTGACCTAGTCTATTATTTTAGGTGCCTCTTGCATCTCTATTGGGCATTTAAGAGTTGTAGAACTCTCTAATTTATTTAAGCAGGGTACTTTAAAGCAATATCTCAGTAATTTTCTTTGAGTTAAGGAGCCCTTCTATGTTTTCAAAATGCTTGAAGTTCCTCTGCTCTTCTAAGGACTGCAAATATTTGAACAACAAATAAAAATGTTAGAAAAGCAAGTTCAAGACAGATATGGAGCCAGAGAGACAAGACAAATGACTGCAGGTGGATTTTTTTTCTACATGGAAAACTCTGCCAATAATAGCCACACCGATATTTTGATTGGCAAAGTAAAAACTGGTCATTCGCTCAAAATACTCATTTGTGATGTATTTTTCTTAAACACAGGATTTTCAAACTGCCTTCACACAACTCTTTGTAGTAAGCCACAACAAGTAAATTAGCACAAGGAAATACTTCCGAGTAACTTTTACAAACACCACAGTAAATGTTTTCTCTGCAAAGCACTACTAGAGATGACAGGGATTTTATCAGCTAGAAAGTGTACTCAAAGGAAGCAGAATTCACAGTTCTGTAGAGGGGATATTGGAAAAATAAGACACACAAGTCTGATCACATGTATGTCCAACAATGTCAGGGAAATATTTATACTGACTGGGGTTAGTGCAGCACTGTGGTTCCACAGCCATTTCCTATGCAAACCTCTCCCCTTATAGCTGTCTACACAGGAAAACACAGGGCCATGAGAAACAAACCTAGCAAGATATTTTATCAAGACTCAAAAACGGAATGAGAACATACAGAGCAAATTCCTAAAGCAAATAAATAGATAAAAGAAGAGCATTCAGAGAAAAGCCATGGGGAACAAGTGACACAGCCTGAGGGAGGGAATCAGGAAAGCCAGCAAAGGAACAGTGCCCTCCCACTGGCAGAGAGGGAAGGTAAATCCATGTTACACAAAGAAACACATGTTAGTGTGGCTTAGTCCAGGATCCTTACACTCTTTTCCTCCTCAGGACCAGTTAGCACAGCTGGAGTATCAGACCAGCTTCCACTGCCTGTAGCTTGAATACTCATTTTTGATACTGCTGCCTGCCATCAGCTTGCCCTGAGGCTGATGTAGTGCTCCTGACTGGCTATTTTGCACCTCTCAGTGAGGGCAGTAAGAACAGCCTATGCAAACTAAGAACAAGGACCTAAGTAATTTTGGGTTATAAACTTAATGAAGATTGCCCTACCACTTTCTTTCCTTTCCCATATTGCCAGGAATGTATTTAGCCAGTGGGCATTTGTCAAATTTAAACTGATTTTTTGCAGGATATGGCTTGGTTTTTTTCTCAGCTTCTTGTAATTTATTATACATGATGAAAGATGAACAAATACATAGTCTGATTTTACTTTTGGAGAGGGAATCCTAAGAGTGACAGCTCCCAGGACACCAAACACACCAGCTGTTCTTTTATTTTCCCATTCTTCACAGTAATGACAGTCTCAGCTCTTGTTGCCAAGCCTCTTTGGAAAACATTTTAAAATAAATGTAGCACACATGAAAACATGCCAGAACAGCCTCCTTCACAACAAAGATTCTTCAAGAACAGAAGATGCAAGGACTAGTAGGTAGTTGGGCTTCATTCTGACAAACCAGAAAATTCACTGAAAATTACAGTGTTTGGTAAGCCAAGAAAAATTATTCTCCCCTCCCCAACCCCAACTAATAGATCTTGATTAATTCCCTGGATGTAAAACCAAACAAATCTGAACTATTCTAAAGGCATCAGTTCTAGCCAGGGAAGAAGATTAACCATGGTCAGAGTAGCCACCCACAAGAGCTATTCAAGAAGATTAAATGCTGGAACATGTCAGCAAGGGAAGCAATAGACTCATCTCTGATTTTACAGGTCAAAACATCACACACAATGTTTTGACTAAAAGAGCAGTTATTGGTCCCAAATCAGATCCTTTGCAAGCATTTATAGAGGACATTAAATTAGGTGAACTCTGATCTCTTCTTTGAAAGCCATTTCTCTGCACATGTGTGAATGAAAGACTTTGGAACATAAATTTTAGTGTCTTCCTTTTCAGCTAGTTCCTGGGAATTCATCCATAATAGACAATCTATTATACTCACAGTTTAAATGTTCAAATGCATGAAAGTCCTTTTTGGCCAAACTTCACCTGCTCAGGGGTTTTGAGTTCATTCCTCATAAACAAAGCCCTTCAGATCTTTGACATCTTTTGAGGCACCGCTTCAAATTTGTTTAAATATTTTGCAGTCCTCCTGAATAGTTTTCTGTTTCCTCAGAACAGAATAAACCAGCCAAACTCTCTGTAGGTCTCTTCAAGATAGCAGTATTTCTACCCACTGATAGTTCAACACAGATGCATCCATCCAACATATAACCAGTTTAATTTTTTCTTGCTTATTCACACAGCATTATTTCTACATAGGTATTGCAAATCACCTGTACAACTATCTAGCAAATGTTCTTCCCCTAAGTCTGTATTTTCAAGGGTTTCCTCTCATTGTACTGCTTTGATTACAGTTGATAGAATCACAAACATCTGTAAAAAGTAAAATAAAAGAGCTTGTTGTCTCCTTTGCTAGCTTTTAACACTGAAATGTTGTGAGAATGCAGAGCCTCAAAGCTGTCTTGGCAGGTAAGTGAATGAGAATGAGATCTTAGGAATTTTCAATTGCACTGGAAAAGCCTTGGCTTGGCCTAGGTATAACACTGTGGTTGGTCTCAGAAGACATGAATGGGTTAAGTTTATAAAGCACTTCATTTTCCAGCCACAGCTATGGTACCTTGGGTAATTACTGCAGCTTAAGCTAGACCACACCTTAGATAAACCTGTAATGCTGGCATTTTCTGCAAACATTTTCTTTACTGCAAGCTGTGGCTTGCCTCTCACATATATTTGCTCTCCATTCCCATCTTGGTTTTTCCTTAGCCAGTTTGTACTCAGTTGAACCAACAAATCAGAATTTGTTGATTTAGTTCCATACCTCTTCGGCCTTTGCGTGACACAACCACACCAGCTATGCGGTAACAGCTGCTGTGGGGGCCTGATGACTGCTTTTTGTGCCACATGGAAAAGGCTGGGGATGAAAGAGAAGGAGGAAATACTTCCAAAGAGAAACATTTTGTTTTCTTGAAGGTGAAAGAGGCCACCTTGATTATAGTGAGTGCTAAGAGTGTGAATTCCGTTTTGGGGATAGATGAACATATTTCCAGCTCTCCAGTGACCATTTTCAGCAAACTTCAGAAATGCTAAGTGTTAACTTTTCACTAGACTTAATGGAAAGAAAACATCTCTGGTTATAGACAGCTAAGGGCTCTGCAAAAAGCAGTAACTGTGGAGACTTTCAGTGGCTCGTTTGCCTCCAGGTCCTCTGCCATCACTCCTGGTAGAGCTACCATCCCTGCAGCCCAAGCAGTGCTGCAGCACTCAGAGGACTCAAGGAGCACTCCCCATTCAGGGCAATCTTCAGACAAGCAGAGATCTGCTGGACCTGTCCCCACCAACCCAGCTCAGTCTAGAGGAAATACCTTAAGGATGATGTACAGAATCAGCCCACAACTCCTGCCAGAGGGAGGAGCAGTCGCAGGTGAAAAGCTCTTTCCCTCCCAGATGTGGAAAAGGATCTCTGTCCGCAGCACCAGGCTTTTTACAGGCTGATGATAGATGCACTACACAATATTAATTGCAACAGCAATCACTAATCTGATAACTTGAGCTTTCTGAGTACATTCCAGCAAAGCAAAACAAGGTAATCCTCATGCTACCTGACATTTGCCCTCAGAAACAAGCCTTTATGAGAAACAAAAGCACATATTAAAAGCTAAGGAAAAAAAGAAGATTAAAGGATAACATTTTTAAAAACACCTAGTATTTCACCTAATATTTCACCCGAAGAATGCAATCAATCACTGACTTCAGTCAGAGCAGAATCTGGCTAATACTGACCATACTAGGACATCACTGCTTGGGTACAAATGACTAAAAGACCAAATAATCCAAATTAAATCATTTTTTATAACAATCATATCACTTTATTTTATTGAAGTTCACATTTGAAAATAAAATGGATAGCTTAAACTTATCTAGGTGTTTGAAAAAAAATCACACTCAGTAAGTCTTCACCTAGTACAGAAATAGATTTATAAATAAAGAAATCAAGATCACCATAGTTATGATCTCAATATTCCCATAAGTCAAAAGATTCATGACGCCTACATTCTAGAACTTGACATCTGAAGCTCAAAAGTCAAATCTAATTTTCAAAAATTCTGAACTTTCAAAACAAAAAATTGACACAGAAGAAGTGTCTCAATGTGCTAAAGGGAGAACAAGGATCATGTGTGTTTTTTGGATAACAGTCTGAGCTTGGAGAGAATTTGTGTTTCTGTTGCCCAAAAGGCAGACACCTTCCTGGGTGATTTGTATGCAGGGACTTGCCATTTGATTTTAAGATGCGTACAGCTTGACATGTGGCATTAAGTGCAATAAGCATGACAAGAAGAATAAATAACTTTAACAGCAGGAACTAACTATATACCAGCACAGAATTAGTACATTGATACTGTAAATACCTGGTGCAAATAAGACAATACATCTCAGTTAAGCTGCAGATTTACATGACACTTTGTGGAACTGTGATGATACATCTCTGCTATTGGGTCTTGTGTTCACTGATTTATGTCCCTTAAGACTACCATTAGCATGTCAATGTCCTGAACATCTTCTCCAACAGAGTGCTGCTAAAAAAGCAAAAAAAAATTGCTTCAGAAATGGTGGCGGTGGTGAGAGAGAGGGGTTCCTCCCAAACATCACATTTTCTACGAGAATTAAACCCGCCTTCAGCAGCTTTCCTAGCAAATCTTCGTTCCCATTTCAGAAACAATTTCTTCATTTAGAAGGAACATCACTAAAGGGCAAGAAATTGGAACAATATGCTACCAGAAATGGGAGATGCACTCTTTCAGTGGTACCACAGACTTGGCTCCTAGTCCTGGCAGGTTGTGGGAAGCTGCGATTTAAAGCAGCGATATTTTCACCTCTACAATAGCTATTCTAAGCTGCTTACAGACAGCTTAAACAAACGAATCCTGAGACTTCCTCACTTAGACTACAGCAAGCAAGGCACATGATTCTGCAGGTGGAGGAATTTGAAAAGCACACTAACACTTTTCCAAAGCTCTCAAACATTCTAAACCCACGTTCTCTTTCAACACGCGGGGAGCAATACAAGTTTTTCAGCGCAGATTAAAGATGATCACACAGACAGTTAGTGAATTCTAAATAATCCAAGACCTCATAAGGTATTCACTCTGCCCTTAATTTCTAGGCACACAAGTCTCCAAATTCTCAAATGCAGACTCACAAACAGGAAAAATACTGCTTCACTGCATTGTTTGAATTCTTTCCAGTTTCACTGATCTTGTACAATGCTTGGAAGTAAGGCTAGTTATTTTATATGTGAGCTACTTATTAAATTATCATCATTTCAGAAGAAGATTATCCATATGAAGCATAATTCTGGACTCCAGCACATTCATGTATAATACATACGCACCATGTTCTTGATTGAGAGAATTAACATTTACATCACCTAAAATTCAATGGAAATAAAACCAGATAACCCAGAAGCTTTGTGCTGATTATATGTCTAAGTAATATCACCTGAGTCCTAGTAAAGATTGTCCTATTATTAATTGCTAAGAAAAGTAGTTATTTCAATTTAAGTTACAAATAACTTGAACTCATCAAGAAGCTCAAGATCTGCTTTTACAGTGACAGCACAAAACCTCTGGAGAGTCTTCTGGAAATGTTTTATTTTCTTCTCTTGCAGATGATATTAACCAGCCAATAGAAGATGACTGCAAGAACATCCTTGGAAATATTGCAACATGCTCCATTTCCAGTTTAAACTTCAGGTATCAAAGATGACCTTTAAATAGGCATGAGTTAATATATTCTTGAGAAGAAATCTTCATCTATCTGTATGCAGACACACAGCAACATGCATTTCTTTCCCTCTGCAGCTAGATAGGTATAAGGGAGGAATGCAAGTAACAAATCTGTTCTTTAGGTTAAAATAACTTGGCATAGGTTCAGATCCCCTGTCCAACAAGTAAACAACACAGTTGAAAGAGATTTCATAAGCATTAAGAAGCACAATAAAGGGCTCTTTCTGGGGCTAAACTCAAATAGTTGTAATTTACTGAGAGCAAGAGAAAGTAATTTTGTAGCAGAAAGGATGCAGCAACATGAGGTGCTAAATTGCATTTTGAGTTTCATCAGTGGCAACTGTAATGAAGATGGATCTTATTGATAAAATAATTCCTTCTACCAGCAACCTGAATTCCACCACACCATTAACTCATGCTCACCCAGCTGTAAGTGTTTTCTGGGTACAAGCTATTCTAATACACAAACATCCACAAATTCTTAAGACTCTACTCAAACCAGTGATCAGAACAGGGATAACTTCGTTTATTCTCAAGTACACCAAAAATAAAGCACTAATTTTAACAGGCCCCCATATATTTTCCTTTGTCAGTTTTGGAAGTAAATTAACACTTTCAAATGTCCGCTGGCTCTAAGTCCTATCTACTTGCTCCCTCAGTAATGTCTGAGATTGTTCCTACAGGACCAACAATGAGCTCCACCCAGCCAGTAGCACAAAAGTAATGGGGAGAAAAAATGGAAGCTTTCAATCTTTTATATTCACAGTACAACAGCCTTACAACAGAAAACTTGGGTGTCAATCTGGCCGTATATTTATTCCTAAGTACAAACTGCAGCATTTAGTGTTCTCAGTGACCAAAACTTTTCACAATACAGTACAACACCTCTTCAGCTTGGGATGCCTGTTTCACAGTAAACATGCAGCACAAAGTTTACATGCTCCTACAGAGCCAACAGTTCAGTTTGTAGCAGGTGTACCACAAAGAAACCTTTCTCATCACAAAAATGGCATGGTGGAAGTTTGTCAAGAGGAAGCACGTGCAGGAACATAACTTTTTCCTCCTTTGATGGTGCTCGCACATCTCCAGTTTGAAGCAGAAATTACACCTCTAAGAAATGAGGGGTGTGCTCAGTTGTTTCTCCAAACCTTGAAGAAAACCAGGAACTGTCAAGTCTTGCTGAAATTTTAGCTAGACAGCCCTTTCTCCTGATCAGCAAGGCTTAATTTGAAGGCCAGGCAGAAGGAATTGGCCAGCTCAGTGTCAAAGATGCATGTAAGGAATATTCAAGGATTCAAAGGACCCAAAGGCCCTCATCCAGTGCACCCAAAGGCCTGCATCCAGTGCAATTTCCCAGGATTTCCTGTTGAAGAACTCGAGCTCTCCAAAAGACTTTCTGTTCATATACTCAATCTGCCCTTTACTGACAATCAAACTTACACTGGATAATTGTTGACCTCCAACATGTCCCAGAACTTCAGATCAATAGACCAGCCCTTTTCAGGGAAGGGTAACAGGGAAAAATCATCATCTTTAAAACCTCCATAGATAATATAAATTTGCATTTTGGCCTTTAGCTGGATGCATTCCTTAGAAGTCTCCAAAAGACACACCACATACGCAGAGGTCGTAATTGCCCTAACAAGAAACTGTGGACACACTGTTATGTCTAAAACTGCTGGAGCTTCCCATTTCTTTAATCCTCAGATAAAAATTCTCTGTTTAAAACTGTGACCAGTCACTGCAAGGAATAACATCAGGATTTCTCTGTAGCATACAACGTAGTGGACTCCGGTCACATTCACAATGCAGTGTGAGGGTATTAACTTCATCAGTTTGCTCCTACTGATGCCTTTGCATTCTCTAAGGCTGGAGATGCAGTCATTGTTGGTGAATCGAGGAGCTTCCTTTGAATTTCCACATGCTAAAAGGAGGAAAATCAATCTCAAATTCAATGCTCTCTCCCCCGCCTCCTTCCAAATGGAAAAAACTGCTCCCGAAGGTCACGACGGCACTACCCTCCGAATCTTACAAGAAAGACATTAGAGCAGAACACGATCCTGTGCTCCATCATTACTGGGGGATATTGGAAAGAGGACAAAGGAATGAGCACGCATAAGTGGGGAGTGGGCTCTTTTCTTGTACTGGTCACATTCAACTTGTTTGTTCAAGAAAAAAAAAGGAGTGGAACAAGACATGCATGCCTGATGCTGTTAGTGCTTAATACACTGGAAAAATTGTTTAGGAACAGTTCATCCTTAAAATTACTCTGTAAAACCATCAGTCATTGAGATCTTATTTTTATCTGTTGCATGTATGTTTCTTGTAGTTGATCATATTTAAATATACTTCTTTTTCCTGTGTTTTTAGCTTGATTTTCACGTGTTTTGATGTGGATGACTCCCTGAACTTTCCCTTCCTTTCCCAGCCCTGCTGGTCAGTGATAGTGCATATATCTAGTGTTGGTGTTATCTTGGGGCTATCAGCTGTGTGAAAGATCTTTCCATGAGGAGCAGAAGCCTTCTGCCAGTATGGATTCTGAGCTTATGGCCCAATCCTGTTCACCACTATGTGTCCTGTCCACTTAACAGGCTCAATTCTCTAACAGCCCCAAACTGAGGGGAGCAGCAGTAGTAGAAAGCAGTTTTCCCAATGACAGCATATCACAGGTACTTCACTGATCAGCTGTGGGCACTACATGAATTAATACATTATATATTCTTTCAGTTGAGAGGGCAGAGGAAATGTGCAGTCTAATTAGTAAATGCATATTTCATCTTTCAGCTGTAGGACTGCACTGGGGAATATCCCTATTCCTCTATTCTTTCTCTTTCGCTCCCTTTTTTTTTTTTTCTTATTGAGAAAGGTGTGTCTGGGGTTTTAAATATACTTGACTCATAGAAGAGATATTCAAGTCAAGGATTCTATCACAAGTACTCATATTTTCTTAGACCACAAATCAAATTTTAAAAATTAGTTTTTAAATATCTCAAAATTTCTAATTTTTATGCACTCTGATGAGTGCAGAATAAAAGTGGTACCTGTGGAAGCTAAAAACATTTGGTGCTGACATATGTTTTTAAAGAACTCAGCCTTGTGTACCAAGGATCATCAGCCTGGAGTGGAACTGGATCACGAGCTCCAGTATAGTATGGGCAGCTGCAATGCAGTGCCATCACAGCAACATCATACACTTCTCACTTTGATAGTAACAAATCTTCCAATTTCCAGTCTAAATTTATTCATGGACAGTGTTTCAAAAAGAAATGCAATAAAGTATTGTGCTGTGACTTACACCTTTTGTATTACTTAGATTATAGAAACAATGAAATATGTCATAAATGTCATCTGGATTTATTTTGGTGTGCTGCTGAATGACATTCAGTGGTTGACTCGTCTAATTTAAGTCTGAAGCAACTGTTAATTCATGTCTAGATTGCAGCTGAACAGGAGCCAAAGTTCATTCCACTTTGGTTTTCTGCAAAATTTAAATCAAGGAAAATGCTTAGCATTTTTCTATTATTCTCATTCTGTGAGCAGCTTAGGACCAGAGATGAGAAATCTGTGTCAGCACATGTGAGCTCCTGTATAAAAGAAAGCTCTGAGAAGATCTAGGCTGACAATGGCCAACCTTTGTCTGTGCATAAGGTCAATTTGGCTCCAAGATGCTTATTCCTACTTTGCATATCTGACCCCTCTCCAACAGGAGAGGGCTACAATGCTACAGAAACTGTGCAGGGGCTTCTTTTGCAAGGAGAAAACTGGAAATTATCTGCTTTTTAGTGAGGCCAATGTCCAGCTTCTGCATGGCTTCAAACACAGAGGAAACCCTCACTGCAAGGTATAGGAGGCAACTACCCTAACACAGAAAAGTCTGCTACCTGAGTCACAGCCAGTGAAGGTTGTGCAGCTGCTCTGAATCAGTCTGTGGTCAAATTGACATAATGTACATCTTGTGAGCTCCCTTCAGCAACTGAGGTCTGGTGCAGCTTGGAGGTTGTATGCTCTGGAGCTGGCCAGGTTTTCATGAAGTAAGAGAGAAACCACCTCTACCGAAGTTCTCAATATAAGTGCTGCCCTGAAGTCCCTTGGCAGAGGTTGCACCAGCTCTAGCAGACAAAAACTCCAGAAAAAGTACAAATTTTCATGGGTATGTCATAATACCTTGCAACACACCCACTGGGGATTATGAGTTAAAAGGCAATTGCTTTAAAGCAATATTGGCCTTGTGATATCCCACTTCAAGAACAGTGATGTGGGATTAAGCACATACCCTGTATACATACAGTACATATACCTAGGGAAAAAAAAGAAGAGGTGGGAAAGGGAGGCTACAAACAGCAGAGCAGGTTAAGTTTCCCTAGTTGAAAAAAAGGCAGAATGTCCAATGCAGGCAAAATTCTGGAGAGCCTGAAGGAAAAGTCAAGAGCATGTGTTAAAAGCATTAGGGAACATCAACGAATACAGAAGAACATATTGCAGAGTGTCAAATCACTCTTTTTCATTGATTACACAGTTTACCATTTCACTACTCCCAAGTTTTATCATTGAGACCTGTACCTAAGAAATTTAAGTCAAAACATGCCTCCAAATGCCAGGTAAACATCAATTTTGTTGAGTATGCTAAATTTAACAAGATAAACTATATTATTTTCCCTGTATTGGGCAAATTTATCTTTGTTTAAACACAGAAATGCACACTTCCAAATCTCCTATCTGAAGTGCATCTTGACAATGATTGCTGAAACAGTCCTCCTAGCCCTTACCTGTCTTTTAAAGCCTTAAGAGAACATGTGAGGTTACACATCTCTTTCACTCTTTATATTATAATTTATTATAATGTTTATGAAAGGGAATTTGTTCAGAGGACTCAAGCACCTGCCTGCTCTCACCAACATCAGCCGTAAAATCTCCAGCAGCGCTATACAATCATGGAGCTTGTCCAGATATCATTTGTGCAAAATACAGCATGAGACCTCAGCTTGGCCAGGCAGAGTAGTGACACCATAGAATGAACAATAAATTCCCAGTTATGGGGGCTCTGGTCATAAATCCAAGTGAATTCAAACAGTCTAGGGATCAGTGCCTCTTCTGAGTAACAATTCTGCATTGCCACACACTGAGCTTGTACCAGGCCATCTACCTGACAGCTTCAAGGACAGCCCTTATGCCCAGACAAGAGTGTTCTGTGTTATACACCAGTTAAATGACATCAGAATGTGCAACCATGACTCCAAATGTGTCCTTTCAGTAAAGCTACATGGAGTAGATGTATGTGAGGATGGTAGAAAGGACATAATGCCATGCTCCCTCAAAATTCCACCATCTGCATTATTTAATGTGGGAATGTAAAATTGAACTATTTCACACAAAAGGGAAAATCCCCTGAAAATTCAGGAGGGAAGCTGTCAGCTGTGTCTAATACCCTACTTCTTGTCACCCATATTCTTCAATGGTAAGAAACTTCACTATGTGGGAAAAGCAATTTCTTCCACCAGCTCTCCTACAATTCCTTAGTAGCTAATTATTTTGTCTTACTCTACCTGTGCAGGTGAGCTCCAAATTGTACCCTAAGCCAGCACAAAGAAACTACAAACAGAACTTTTTTTCACTCTCCCAGGTACAGGACTCTTGTCATTTCTTACCCTCTAAATTATCTACAATTATTTTGTTTAGCAGGCTAATATGGGAACTCTGTTTAATACAACAGAAAGAACAATTTAACTGAGTTGTGCTTTGTATCACACATTAGCAATCAGCACGTTAATAAGTCTGGAAGATTGATATCAGTTTGAAAGGCAAAACCTACACAAAACAATTAATTAAGAAAGTTAAAACAAATGAACTGCTCAGGATGGAATCGGATCCATGAGACAAGCTGGTAAAAGCCCAGAAGGAAATACTCTAATTGAAAACGGCAGTAGAAGGCACACAGTACAGTTAAGCATTATCTTATCAGAAAATTAGCAAAATGTAATTTTTTTTATTGCATTTTTACAGATGTTATTCTTAACCACATCAAAAAAACCCACCTCATGGCTATTGGCACAAATTGTCATAATTACTATAATTTGAAGTCTGAGCTGTGCAGTCACTGCTCAGATAACTATCTCGTCCTCCTTATGCTGTATTAGGAAAGCAGCCGGGAGACATATCCTCTTCATGTGTTTTTGTACTAGGTTTGGACTTCATTTGTGTCTATTATCCAATCTCATTCTTGAGAATACTAAAGAATAAATTCTTTTCCCCTAGCTGAAACACTGGAGAAAATCAGGAGGTTAACATTAAGAGAGGTAAAGTTGACTTTAATTAACATACCAATTACCTCCTGTTTGCAAGCAAATTGTTTTATTTCCTTCCATATGCTCCCTAAGGAAGTCTGTCTTTTTTAATAGTTGGTGGTGTAGCCCATGTCCCAGGAACCCCATGCTGTGGGGTTACCAGCATTTTCTAGCCTTGAAAATTGGTGTGAAAGTGCTTTACAGATTGTGAATTGCACAACATGGGAAATTAGCTATCTATTTTGATTGGTTTTCTTATATCCCAGATCTCTAAAACATACACACATTTCCTTCCTTGAAATGAATGTTTGGGGAAACTAAAATGAAGCGGGGGGAGAGTGTGGTGGATGGAAATACGCCCCAAATGGGATATTTATTCCTTATGCAACATAACTTTACAGCATTTTGATAATATGCAGCCAAAACATGCTTTGAACTGTGGTTCCACTAGCTCCCATGAAAGCTAAGTAAGGTTAGAAGTTATCGGAATTTCAATGAAGGACTTTCCAAGGAAAGTCTTAAACACTTAAGGAACTGGTGCTGGTAAATCAGTAAGTGACACTCTTCCTGTAAGTCAGGAACAGGACAACCTCTTCCCCAAAGTGGTGTAGTGCCCTTCTGCAGAGCTGATATTCTTAAAAACAAGTAACACAGGTCCTGGGTCCTACGCACTGGGTAACCTCTAAAGATCCTACAGCACCCTTTTCTCTGGACTGGAGCTCTTCCTCTGAGAATCAGAAACAGGAGCCAAGGTGAGCAACAGTGTTACAGCTACAAATGTGCAGGTATAAGACACATGCTACAGCACACAGCCTGAGATGCCTTGTGCTGTCTCTCCTGCCTGGCCTCCACCTGCCCCAACACGAGGGAATTCTCTGCAATGTCCTGCAAGAGACCTGCTTGCCCTGTCCTAGGGCCTCTCAACAGTACTTGATCTTCACAGGAAAATCAGCAAGTAGATAGTTATTGTCCCTACTTTATTCATGGGTACACTTACACACAGAGATAATAAGTAAAATCCTAGAACTCTCTGTAGAAATAAGTGAACCCCAGCAACTGGAATGCGCTGATTACTCCTGAATCTTGCAGTATGAATAAATAAAAATACAAAATTTCAAATCAGAAGGGACACACTAGTCCTGATTCCCATCTCACTGCCTTGTTACAGGCAAAAGAATACAGAAGGTGAAAGCAGGACGCAGTACATAGCCCAGCAAGGCTACCCAGGTGTAATTCTGTAACTTTACCATACTGTGAAAACTATATGGGTCATAGGTTCAGTAGATCTAATATCCAGGAGGTCTTGCCAACATCCCACAGGTGTGCACAGGAGTGCAGTATGTGAAAGGAAAGCAATTATGTGGGTGGGTACACACACAAAACGTGTTTCTAAATCCCGGATGAATTCATTCCACACATCTGCATCCATTTCACATTGAGGAATTAGATAAAGGGGAAGAGGAAGGGGGGGAAAAAATATCTCTTTTAAAGATACCTGAACATTAATGCTGCTCTTTGGCTGGCTCTGTCCTCAAGCATTTCACCCTTCCCCAAGACCTACTTCAGCAGACCCTCTGTAAATGGGCAGTGACAAGCCCAACCCAGGCATCCTGGGGTCAATACACAAGTTTTTGTTGACTTCAACCCCACCTCCTATGCAGACTGTGCTTCTAGACTGGAGGGAGGGAGCTGCAAGTAGGAAGAAAGTGAGAGAGAGGCATCCCCCCCGCCTTCCAGTGTAATTGACAGGAGGGATTTTCTTGGGGATTTTAACTTGAAAACCAAACAATAAGCTACAATCCAGTCATTGTTCTGGTCACTTTACTCACATGTTACAGACCTTTATTTTATTCTGTGTCTGTTTTTGTCCTCTCAGTTTACACTTGTAGAGGTAGGGACCTGGCTATGCATCTGTGTTTTTGGAGTGTTTCCACAATGCAAAGGAGAGGTTATACTACAAGCAGACTAAGTGTGACAAAGTGACATTATACCAGGCCAGCAAGGAGCGTAACAAAAGTTGAAGTGAGGTCTCTTGGGTCTCAAAGAACACAAACTATGGAGTCAGCTGGACTTTGTGTGTAGAGAAGGAGGGGAAGAACACAACTCGTATCCTTGTATTACACTACTCTCTGCAAAATATATGCTTAGAAATAGATAAATATCAGGCAACAGGTGATGGCTGCATTAAATTAACTTACACATGATAGATCAGGAATGCAGAATACAATCTCTTTTTAAGTGCAGAAAAATTGGTGCTGAGAAATTGGATTAGCCTCCTTTGCTGAGGAATACTTTAATCTTCTCTGTACCTCTCCAATTTCTTGTTGGTTTTTGAAGGCATGCTTTACTTAGTGCAATTGCCCTTCCCTATTTGCAAATAAAGGGCTGTATCCTGCAGTCCTTTCCCTGAATGATACAATTTGGACCTTAAACTGCAGTATATTATTTCTACATGAAATTTTCCCTATTATAAGAAAGCTTAACCTTCAGTGATTGTTAAATTTACTAACTGTTAATATTAAAGAACAGCAAATGAATGTTATTAATATAACAGATGCTGTTGTGATAGTAGAATCTAGATGTATATTTATTTATCTTTACTGAACAGATCAAAGGCATCCAGTCTGCAAGGGATACATCACCTCCACATTTTTACAGCCCTCTCTTCTCCCTGCTCCAGTAACCCCATTTTTATTTCTTCAGCAACACCTCCATTTCCACCCTATTACATTTTGTTATATGGGTCTCATGTCCCCTTCCTGCTGTACCCCAGCTGTCTGTAGCATTTCCCCTGCGTTTGGCCTGCACAACACTTCAGATCCCCAAAGCAGACAATCTCTCAGTGGATCCATTCCTCTTTGTTCCCAGGACTGTCAAATGCATCTCACACCCAGCAGAGCTCTTGTGCACCATGTATGACAAAGCCCAAAACTCAATCATGCTTTTAGCTACCTGATCTCCACAGGTGCCAAGGAAAACAAGGCATAAATGAGCTTCATTTTTGGTCAAACCCAAAATTCTTAAAGTGGGTAGGAATTTCCATATACTTATAAAGTCCTTAGAAAATTACTTCCCAATAAAGCTATATATATATATATATATATATATATATATACACACGCATACACAAACAAACCCTCAGCCATACTTCCAAAACTCCATCCTTACGGGCTGCCAAAAAAGAACAACTCATTTTACGAGCACTAAATAACTCAAACCATCTGGGAGAAGGAAACCACAGCATTTAACTTTTTCTGGTTTTCCCTTTTGCACTTCATTTAGCCCTTTCTGCCCATGCCTGCTGCAGCCCAGGGTGCTCCCCTATCCCAGGATTAGCAGAGATCTCTTCCGATTGCTCACACCTGCACCTCAGACCAGCTCCGTTCCGCTCTGTGCAATCAGCCGTGCCTCCATAAGGCCATCAGCTCCCGGGCTGACAGGCAAACAGAGACCCACCTGATGGGTTAGACCAGACACCTGCAAAGGGGCTGGAGAAGGAAGGAGAGGGGAGAGGGAGGAAGGGAAGAGGTGGAATTACACAATTAAAAGACTGGGTTGATGTTTTGAAGAGGATGAGTATTACCTGCTACCCACAGGCACATAACAAACACCTGACTGTGAAAGCAGCCCTCCTATGCAACTCCCAGTGAAGTTGTTTGCTTGTTTAATACCCAGTGGAGTAGGTCCCATTGATAGAAATCAATCTACTGGTTTCAAAACAAGAGGTCAGGTCTCCTAACTGCTATTGTTTTGGAAATCTAAATTTAATTTGCCACCAAATCTCCATTACCAAAATGCAAAGAAAGACCGGTGAAACACTAAACTATTGCTTTGTCATAGATGCACGCTGAATAAATGAAGCCAACTGATTTTCTTTTGTTTCAATTATATCTGTGAAATGAGAACATTAAACTCTGACATTCTCCTACAGCTGGATTATGCCTGTGCCAGACAATTGCCTATTACTGATCAGAGAGAGCACCCTGAAACATCCATAACTAAATATGATCAGTAGGGTGTCTTTATGCTTCAGTGATTAGTTTTAACAAAAGGGCACACAGACCCCAAACCATATGTGATTACTGCTGTCTCAAAGTATAAACATGCATAAGAGTGTTCCTGAGACAGTATCACAACTCTTACACAAGTGTGACCATCCAGGGCCCAGCACAGATTCATCATTTGAGAAGAATAAAATTGTATATAAAACAAAAAACCAAACAAACATGTAGAAGAGAATGTCAGAATCAGGTGTTTGCTCCTGCCTATTCCCTGTCTTAAAATTCATTTCAGATTAATTCACTGTACAAAGGGGTCTCATCTCATTATTAATATCACTTTAAATCTTGTTCTGGAAACTGACAAAACTCAGGCCTCAGCTGATGTTATTTACTTCTGGGCCATCCATTCATCAAAGGTAAGGATGTGACCTGGAACCCGTTTTAGCTCCAGCTTATGAACTGAGGTGTAAAGGCAGCACTTAGAAAAGGGATGGCAGTAACATGTGCCTCTTCAGGCAGCACTGAGCCCCAAGATCAATTCTTCTCTAATGTTACTCCTTGTTTCTAACTACTGCAGAAAGTGCAGAAACCTAATGTTGATACAGGAAAGAGAAGACATGATCTCCTTGCTTTGTAAAGTGACAGACCACAAAGCACTGTGACCTTGAGCTACTGTGGGACAGATCATGGGCACTCTCCTTTCCAGGGCACTCTGTACTTCAGCACTAAACAGACTTATTTTGCTCCAGCCATGGCGTTTACCCTTGTAGCAACATCAGCACAGCCCACAGCACCCAAAACATTTGCAAGAACCACCTCAACCTTTATCTACCAGAGAGAGAGAGACAGGATGCATCAGGGTGAAGATGAGTACAGTGGAAACACAGAGGCAACTGGCAAGGTCTGTGTGTACCCAGTGTCCACACCCAAGACTTCCCACAGGTAGGGTACCCATGGAAGGAAGGCACTGAGGAAGTCAAAGATAATTGAACACTGTGGTTCCTTTGGACAGACTGTATCACACAGCCCTCACTAACATGCCAAGGGCTCTTTTCTCTCTTATCAGGAGCATTACATTACCAGTGATGCCAGATTGGAATGGCTCCAGTCCAAGTACAGATTTGTTGACACTTCCCTACCTCTCAGCAAGGACAAAGTTTATCCCAGCTTTACCTGTGCTTAGAACTCTTCTTTCTGTGACCAGTAAAGAGCAGAAATTGTCAAACCCTTTGGATGTATTTGTTTCACAACTACATGTAAAATCTCTGAATATCCAGCAGCATATTGACAGTCATTGCTCAGTCTTGGATATTATTTTGCAGCTAAAATCAAAGTAAGAAACAATTAGCATCATCCCACTTTGTAACAGAGTATTTTATCAGCTGAGTAGAATGCAGAGCATAATTATATGGCTACATCCAGAGATTACACACTGTGTCAAATGTCAAATCACGTCATGTTAACCACCAAGTTATCCTGAAATTGTTCAGCGATAAGTGAGAAAGAATTTGGTCTCTCTCTGTGTGGTCTCTCTGCTGGGTGCATATTTTCCAGCTGTTATCCCCCTGACCTGCATACCTGCTGTGGACTCCTTCAAGCTTATCAATCAAGCTAGAGAACAGAAAGCCTAGCCTGACATCTGACCAGCTAAGAGGAAGCGAGCAGTAACCCTCTGCTATCTAGTCCTTTTCTACTTATCCCCATGATGTAGGAAATGAACCAACACCTTGCAGAAGAATAATGAATGCAGCTGATGGATCAAGGTCAAACAGGCCTGACAGGTCCTTAAAAAAAAAAACCACCAACCAAAAAACCCCACCAAGAACTCCCTATTTACTCTTAAAGTTAAACCGATACAGTCAACATTTACTTACAAATGATTAATGTAGAATGGAAACTTCCTGTTATTTCTCTGGTTTGAGGTCCGTGAATAAGTAGTGAACTTCAATTAAGGCTTTTTTTCATTACAGGCCCAGAAAAGAGTAGATCACCTACTTGTGCCTTTGAAAGATCATTTCTACAGGGCACATAGCCTCTGTTGGTAAGCATTGACTTCTATTTGGGGAATATAACATTTTAAAGGAAAAAAGGACCAAAAGCAGTAGTTTCCATGTTCTTCTCCTTTACAAGTATTAAACCCATTCACATAAGGGGAAAATGAACATATAATATTATTAGATGACTGGAAGGACAGAAAATGGTATCGAGGCCAGGCCTGTAGAAATTACAATAGCCACATATAAGACATTTCATCCCAACCTTCTGCAGAAGCACCAGTCCGTGCATCTTCAGATTATCTCCCACTGGACACCTGGGAATTTTGCTTGTTTTTCAACTTACTAGTGGCATTTTTTAAATTCTCCTTTTTGACTGATCAAATAGTAAAACAGCCCCAGCCAGAATTTAGTTTATTGAGTGCTGCTAAATTTTGAAAGTGTTCTTTTCTAATCTATTGGCACTTGAAGTTTTCCAAATCAGTGGAATACAAATCATCATAGATGAGTCCTCTTTCATGATCCCTGGTCTTAGAAGCAACATGGGTATAAAGAACAAGATCAACATCACCTTCAATCAAGGATGTCCTGAGTTTTATTAACAAAAATCAAAGCCTTTTAAGCCAATAAGGAAATTGGGAAGGAAATTCAGGACTGGGTATGTTGGGTTTTAAACCACTATATACAACTGGATCTGTATCCCTTGAGGGAGTCAAAAAAAAACACCAAAAAGGAAAGACTGCACCATGCATGGAGCTTAGCTTTTTCTTTAACCTATATCCTCCCTTTTAGTGCAGCTGTTTACCACCACCTCTCTAAATCTGAGAATATGTTTTCTATGGATGCTCTGTCCAATTTTAATAGAAATTTACTATAACCACCAAATATGTAAAAAAAGAAAAAAAAAAAAACCAACAGAGCCCAAAAGAGATTAAGAGGCTTAATTACACCACACCTATGCAACATGAGGTGCTTAAGCAGTGACAGCAAAGAGATTCCTTTTCTCAGAAAAAGATCAGATATGGGAAAGTACTGACACATTAGCAGGGCCCACTTGTGTGTTAGTCTTAGACCACACTAATGTAAGTTTGGTTTTTTTGTTATTTATTTATTTTGCACAGAATACAGAGTGGGGAGAATATAAAGAATAACTCCAGGCACCCTTTCATAACTTTCTAGTATAAAAATTCATTAGCATTCCACTAACAATGAACCTTTTAAACCCAACTGGAGACATTGGTTGAGAGTTGGCTTTCTGAGATTTCTGTCTCCTCCTCTCCTCATCCAACACTTCAAAGGAATGCCTCTTTTCTATTAAAAGTCTGTGTCTTGTAAAAATTTACCACACCCTAGAATTTCCCCTCTTGGAATACACTATTCAAAACTTGTAATCCGGGCATCTTATTTTTAGAAATTTCCAGAACAAGCCCAACTGGAATGTGATTGATCAGAGAAGGAAGAGGAGGATGTGTTTTGGTAATTATACTTTCTTCTTCTCCATAAATCATAGAAATTCAATATAAAATAGTTCTTCCACAATCCAGTGAGAGAACCACATACAAGTCTGGTAACTCCTTTCTAGCCCAGCAAGATACAGCTCTGGGATGAAGAAATGTGGACACAAACACACCAGGACTGGCATCTGACTAGGCCTGTGTAACACCAGGCAAGCAAAGAGGGCAGCTGGGCTCTCACAGATCCAAGTTGGAGTCGTTTTGGTGCCATCTTCTAACAGGAACAGCAGAGGGCAAAACTCAAATTGAATGAAAGGTGGAATCAGGTAGACTTCAAGATGGGAACAGACTTCGAAATGGGATTTATATCCAAATACTGCTTGAAACAGCAACAACACACTTGATGATGCAGTGCAATGCTAAAATAAACAGTGCTGTATTTACTTGAGCCTCTTCACACTGAGGGCAAAAGGAAGCCATTGGCACATTTTTTCCATGCAAATGAAGCTCGAATAAGGGTCTGGGGCAAATCTGGAAAATCAAACAGGCAAGGCCAAAAAGAAAAAACAGCAGGAAGCCTACCAGGTGTTTCTGAATTTACTTTTTCTTATTTTATTTCTAAACAGATTAATTCTCTTGAATCACTGCTAAGGAAACACAAAAGGAAAATAAATTCATAAATTCTGCTTCCTTTCCTATTTTTAGGCAGGAAAAACTTGAGAGTTTTTTTAATTAAGTTTCAAAATCTGCATTCAGTTACATCTAAAAAAATAGGTAGAAATGCATAGTGCTGGCTTTTACTTCTGTTAGTTTTACAAAAAAAAATAGACTGGAGAGATAAAGGAATATGAAGTCATCACAAGAAGGTTCTTTCTCTTGCCACTGTTCTACACAGCTGTTGTACAGTCCAGAGTTATAATATCAGTGTTCTACAGTCATTTCAACTGGCATAATTACCAAAGTATGGATTACTCCAGGCAAGCCATGTCCTCAAGGCTCCCAGACACTGCAATTGTCAACAAGGCACGGAATTAAAAGTCACCAAAAGCAAGGATATTTCAACATATTGGAATTCAGAGATTTTGAAGTAGGGATAGATCAAACATGGATTTCTGTTCCCTGCAGAAACAAGAGCAGTACTCTTGTGCAAAGTACTACCTTATGGAAACTTAGTCCTCAACTGGGCAACACTCACTAAGTGGTACAAATATTTCCTACCCAGGGTCAGAGGTGACAGCATAGCAGAACTTTTACATCAAGGCCATCTTTCCAGACCATACTCAGACAGTCACTGCCAATTTTTAGAGACATATTAAACAACCTTAACAAAATGAAGGCTTTAATTTAGGAATTTCCACTTAATGATCTCAGAGCTTTTGCAGAAACAGGAGAGTAAATTTAAATTAAATATTCCTTATTTGGGGGGATACTTAAGCATAAAAAAAAGAAGATTGAAAGTGATATGCAATATATCAAAGTGAATGTGAGTCAGACGTGGTTAGAACATACTGAACAGGAGATTAAATATTAGTGAAAAAATAGGTTCCTCACATAATTTACAAGCATTATTCAATAGATGATGGTATTAACTGAACAGTGAGGATATTTGATGCTGTATCTGTAAGGATTTGGTGGTCTCACTCCTAATTCCTACTCTGTTGCTATAACCAGAAAGGCCATACAATGAAATCTAAATATTCCCACTAGCATTTCCTCTTAGCCATTTTAGGAGAGAATTGATGGTCTCTGGTCTGCTGATAAAAATAACTCAATAAAAGAAGAGGAATTTGCAGTACCATTAGGTAGGAAATTTGCAAGCAGGTAATCAATGCTCTGCAGGGACAGAGTGAAATCTGCTGCATTCCAAATGCTGCATCTTCATATTCCAAGTAAAACGAGCCCCATACAGCTCAATTCTGAGGCTATTCAGATGTGGATTTCTTTTCCTGGATTCCCTGGATTCATAAAAGGGAAAGAGTGAAGCATTTTCCCTCTCCAGCCCATTCCTGGCTACAAGTACGAAGAGAACAAAAAGCTGACTAGCACAACCATGTTCCTCACTTGCAATTTTGGTTAAGGCCTTAGATTCCAGCTCCACCCCACCAAACTGCCATAAATCTGTGCAAGGATCCGGCCAAGGCGCACACACAACAAACAAGAATGTCTGCCATGCAACACTCAGCTCTATGTGCCATACCATGTTCATCATCGTAATGAACTTCAGGAATTGCTGAAAGGCTGCCTATTTGCCAATCCAGGGTGCATTCATCACCAGGGCTGCATAACCACAGCACACATCAAGCCTTTGTACACAGAACACACCCCTTTTGGGTGTTCACTTGGCTCCTTTTGCACAAAAAACTCTACAAAAATAAGGACCAAGATGCACCTGTTCTTACAGTCATCTGTGTCACAGAAAGGACCTCTGTATCAGGCTCTGTTGCCCTGATTCAGAGAATAAAGGTATGTGCAGTGCCACCTCATGCTATTTCCTCAGATAAAAGGAAAAGGCTTCCATCTACAGTCCATTAAACACAATTTTATCTTTACAATATGTTCCACATTAGAAATAAACAGCAACTTGGATTATCTTTATTTTCAAATGATCACATTTTTTGCCATCAAGGACAGATAAAACCTCCAAATGAAGAGCACACCAGACAATTATTTTAAAATACACATGTTTCTGAGTAACACTATGTAAAAGAGAGATACCACCTCCCACATACACACACACACCAGAAAGGAAACTAAAAAGGAAAAATAAGGAAAGAAAAGACACCTTTTCGTTCGTAGTGCAACCTGCACACAACACTAGGGGTATTCGGTAAGAAACACTGATTGCATTGCTGTTATTTGAGTTTAGATTCACTCTTTCAATCACATCACCTGTACTCTTCCAAAACAGATTCAAAGATCTAAAAGAGCAGCTTGATAAAAGAGAGGGACATTTATTTATTTATTTATTAAAAGGACATTTTTCCCAGACTTTAACTAAACCTCATCTACTCTTGTCACTCTGGGCAGACAGTTGAAAGCAATATTAGAGGAGGTAATTGCATAGATCAGTCAACAGCCTTTGTCCCCTTGCCACTGAGACTTACAGTAAAATGGGCACAAGAAAACATTGTACTGGATTAAAGGCAGGTCTTTTTCTCCAGTTGCTTGCTGCTTACCAGCTGTTGTGTTCAATGGCAGGGACAGAAGCTCTGGTGGTATCTATAGGGGAAATCTAGCCTGACACTGGCTCTTCCCCCCACCCCCCTTTCTCTCTAGGCTTGAAACAGATTACTCTTTGTTTTTAAAGTGAAACTTTACCAAAAAGTATTCTATCTTGTCATCTACCATTAAGTCATTAATCATGTGTACAGAGCACTTTACTAGCTATGAATTTTTAGAATTCTGCATTTACAAGAACACCATCGCTGTAACTTCTCAGGTTGACAAACATTTTTCTGAAACCTTTGATCTTATTTGGAGCAACTCATGAAAAGACTCAAACTAGCTGCTTAAACAAACAGTACGGGGAACAGACAAATTTTATTAACAATTGATTGTAAATCACTGGCAGCAGCCCACATGCTGATAAAAACAGATACTGTACTGTCAAAGAAAGACTGTACCTGTTATGAGTATGTCAGAACAGTTGCAAGAAAGCTCCAAGTGTACCTTGTAAGTGACAGAATTACAGCTGCAAAGTACAGTGAGATTGAATACAAATCAAAGGGCATTGAACAGACATGCAACAATAGAATTAAAAAGTCAAAAATAGAAATTGTTTTGTGTCAGACATACATCATCAGCACCATCTTTAGGAGGGGAGTCATCACTCAGGTTTTGACAGCACAGACTGTAAATGGATTCTGTTTCCACAATAGTACATTTTATCTTCATGTTCTGACCTAATTCAAAAGCGTTGAAAAGCACAGTGTTGAGACTGGTGCTGGAATTCTTAAGCCAAGTCCTATCATTTTAACCATGCAGTAGTTTAATAGGACTATTACAAACAGCAAAACAACATCAGCTCCATTGCAGCATTTGCATCACATAAAAGCATTTTATGAGAAAACATTCAAAGCCAGCTCATTTGTAGGTGTATGTTTAAATACCTTTCCCACCTGAAAGTTGCATACAAGAGAGTTGAAAACAAGTCTTTTGTTATTGATTACAGAATTTTCTAAGTTACTGCTTGCCTCAGAAATTATGATCTGAACTTCTATGGGAAAAAAAAACCCCACCTCATTCTGAAATAATTACTCTACCATTGTTGGGGTTTTTTCTGAACTTTCTAAAAATAAAAATCAAAGGTATATATGACATTGAAAGTGTTTTTAAATACATAAATTTCTACCTCCACTCAAGGTAGACTTTAAACAAATTATATAAATGTATTACCTTTGTAGAAATTTTAGTCCAAGTTTCTGATACACACTTTGTGGTTAGGTACTTATCCTCATGGATTGAGCCAAAACCTCGGACCCAAAGAAGTGAAAAATTTTGAAACCATTTACAAAAATTTATGTATGAACTGCCATAGAGACAAAGATCTTTTTTTGTTTTCTTTGACTTCATTTTTATGAGAAACAAGTTTAGACTTGAACAGATACCTAAACTCCAAAGTTTTTCAAGAAAGGGGCTCCCAGTTAGCTTCCTGCTGGAAGGGGAAGTAGTGCATAATTGTGTGGGCACAGCCACAGAAAGTTTAATCACGGAAACCCCCTCCCTCCATCTCCCCACTCATTCTCACTCCTGCCCCCTTGCCACAGTTTGCCACTTTGTTTCCTGCAGCAGCCTAGCAGGTGGAAATTTAATCTGGATTCCCCTCCAAGACCTACACCATGTGCCTGGGAGCTGTTTCAGCCTTTCTCCCACTCTGCACACCAACCCTTCCCCAAGCAACAACACCCCACAGGGGCCTCTTTGGGAAAGGGCTGGAATTCCTGTGCATTTGCCTTTGTTTAGAGTGGAAACAAGTGATTAACTCTCTTTACTGTTAATGGAAGTTAAGGGCAGTGGTTAAACTTGCCACTTTCAGCGGGGTTTAACACACCTGAGAACACCACCTTTTACAGAAGGAAGCAAGAAAACATGCCAGCGCTAAAGAAGCAGTTGAATTTGATATAACAGCCCCTTTTTGTAAGGTTAACTGCATTCAAGTCTGTGGAGAATCTCAGGGTTGGAGTCACAAAACCACTTTCAAAGGAGCTTACTCACTTAGCCTTTGCATTAGGAGACTTCCCACAAAAGTCAAGTCCTAGAAGCCTATGGCACAGCCATGTAACAACACTCCTTTGTCCCAGGATACCATTGAGCAAATACCCTCAACATTACCTTTAAAAATAGCCCTTGGAAATGTGTAGTTGCATTAACTCCTTGTGAGACATTTTTGATATCTTTACATTCCCATCTAGATCCGCCTTAATACAGGGCAGACCAATATTAGGATTGCAGATGGACAAACACATCCCAAAGGATGAAGATTTAATAATCTAGGAGAGACTGCACATTGCCTTTAAGAGTCCCTTTTTTGGCTGTCAATTGTGGCCACATCAGCACACCCAAGCAGTTGCTTACATGCCTTACATGAACTTGCAATTAAGATCCAATATCTCAGATGAAGACATTGAATGCTGAGCCTGGATCTTGTTCTCCTGTTAACAGATAAACATATAGAGTGCAGGACAGTGTTCAACTGGTCTTACTTCAGACACCACATCACTGCTTACAAATTGGGTAAACTAGCTTCACTACACCAACCTGAGGTGCAAATCAAACAATAGGATTCCCAGGAGGTTGCAGACACAAAAAGGTGGGTTACAGTTCCATGGCCAATTCACATGTAAAGTTGCCACAACTGTACATGAGGAAGGGAAACAGCCTGTCATCTGTGGATTTGCATATGTAATTAGCAGGGTTAAATAAAAAACCACATGTAAGTTTTATTCACAAGTGTTTTTGCATGTGTGCACGTACACAGGGCAGCAAATTGGGTCTTGCAAGTGTGCTGGTAAAACATGTAAAGTAAGAGCTCCACGACACAGAGAGGCTGGGCAAAGGGCCAGGAGCTCCTGAGTTGTAATCTCATCTGTGCAACTGAATCACTGTGGGTTTAGGCAAGTAATTAAACTTTCCACTGTCTTGGTTTTCTACTTGTGTTAGATACAGCCCAGTATTTTTCCCTTCATGTATGAGAAGGGTAAATAAAGATAAGAGCTACTACTTTACTGCCTGATCTTTGCAGTTTAAAGCACCAAGAACAGTAAGTTTATTAGAGTATTTGATTCTAGATTTGTTCTCTTATCCAGCAGATATACAATGATAGTTCCAGAGGATATGACTGATTTATGAATCCTTCAGTGTAGGCACTACATAAAACCAACTACAATTAATGATTTCAGTGACTAAGATAATGAAATTTTAAGATCATTTTATACTACAAATTACTTTCTCAGGACGAAGTTCTCCTGTTACATTAGTTTGATATGATGGAGGTGTTGCCATCTCCTGTGGTGGTAGATATTTTATAAACATCTAATAACAACAAAAAAGGAGGTTGTAGTCTACTGCATACCCAACAAGCTCAGTTACTTCATCAGTTTACATGATGTTCTTAAAACAACAGCTCTAAATCCTTCTAGGACCTTACAAATAAACTGCAAAGTAACCCTATACAGAAGCCTGGGTTCAGAGAGTGGAAGTCTTCTCTGAGATATGATTTGCTTTCTTTGGTCCTTGCAAAGTCCCACAGTTAAATTTAACCCTGCTTGACCAGTGTCACTTAGATCAGTGTGAAAAGGAACAGACCTTCTACAGTAGTAAAACAGCTCAACTTATATCCTGTTCTACAGTGACTTATGTACAATCATTAGTATGTAATTTACAGCTCCTAACACAACTCTTAGCTGTTTTGGCCTGTAATGTGTAATGGGCTGCCAGCTGCACAGGAGGGACTGAACCAACATCTTCAAGGGAAGTCCTACCTGAAAGACTGGATGAGATGGACACAGCTGAAAGATCACAGCAGGTGATAACTCATGCAAGGTAATGTAGGTCCTTTCCTTGTTACTGAACTGTAAACCCTAATTACAATCTCTTCTTTTCACCTGTGAACTGACTTGGAACCTCTGTCCTTGAATCTGCCCCAAATAAATGTCTCCTCCATGGAGAAAGTGAGAAATACAATGTGATTTATCACCATAAACTAAAGTGAAATGTTCTTATTTAAAGTTTATTGCATCTATTATTTCCATAGAGCATGACTGTTTCCAGCAAATGCCTGTAAGAGTGCCAGCCCTTTTGTATTGCCTGCAGTTAGCTTATCTCCAATTATATAAACAGGTACATGATGACAGTCTTCAGTAATAGAGGTATTATGGGGAAAATAAGGGTTGCTTTACTTTGAGTGTAGGTCTTAGCAGAAAACAGATTAAAGCTTATGTGGATATACAAAATAATAGATAGGCTAATTCTGTTGTCTGCCTCTCCTAAATTATTTTATTAGATGGAACATATTAATTATAATGAAAGAGAACCCCTGACTCTGTTGGCTTCTAATGAAAATTCCTTGGTATCATCACGGCAGGATTTCCCACCATTTTCTCTTTCTGATGAAATTAACTCCCTATGGTTGGTCACCAGGATAAGCTCATTTTAGCCAATCAGCTTGGGAGCTGCCATTTACCTCACAAAGAGAGAAAAAGGTATCTGCTGTCATAGCAACCAGTGGCTTTGCTCTGATCATCTTTGGATCCTTTAGCATAATGAAAAACACCGGCTTGCTTTTTAGATGATTAATCTTTTCCCCTGTGAACCTACTTGAATACATTAGCAAAACAAGTATGAAAAATTTGTTTATCCCAAGATAATCATTAGAAAATTACCTGCGAGAGTAATTCTCATTAGGGCAGAGTTTGTGAATAGGAGACCATATGGTGAATGAAAACAGCAAGAAAATCTCAAAGCTGCAACAGGTTGCAAAGTTTACCAGATTTCAGACTGAATGTGGAAATTGGTTAAGCATCAAAAGTTGTGCAAATTTGTTTTCTTGCTAAAATTTCGAATAGGTTACAAGGAAGACTCAACAGATTCTACAACCAGGCCTGAAAATCCTTACCTACACAAACAGCCCTTTTGTGTGTGACCAGTTGTGCTAATTCCAGAGGGCCTGATCCCAACTGCATCTTGTAAACCTGGAGAACCTTAACTTCGGTGGTGCTAAGCTCAGAGCTGAAATATAGAACTAGATTCTTATCTTACACTAGTGTGAATTTAGATGTTGTTATTTTGATATTTAAATGGCATTATAAATTTAAAATTATAGAAGATTTTGTACAACTTTTGTGAAGCAACTCCAGGAGAAAATGTAAGAGAAAATTAAGATTTCATAATGCACTCTCTGACTTCTTTGGTATTCAAAATCTTATTTTAGCTATGTAAATGATGAGAAGTTAATATTATACTGGGACAAGGTGAAAGAAAAGTGAGATCATTTGCAGTATTGAAATAGTTTAATTATGTTATACCCACAAGAAGTCCCAGTAGAACAGATTTAGAATTCATACTATGTAAAGTTAAAATTACTCCTCCAGTTTCAACAAATCATTAGAAAAAGATAGAAAAAAAAGGAGGAGGAAGAGATAAAAATTCCTACGAGGTATCAGCTTGGTTCCGAGAGCAAAACCTGATGTGATTCTGTGGAGTCTCTCTCAGTACACTAGAGCAGGACTATTCATACCAAGGGCTGTTACTCTCAATTCTCTTGTCTAAACACACAGATTTCTCACCTTAGCAAGAATTACTTTTCAAAACTGGGTTGTTCAGATAAGTTTCTAGTCATAAGCCTAAGACAAATAAATCAGTAATGTCCTCTGTTATCAAACTGTTTACCACAGAAGAAAAAATATTTTGCTTCCAACTCTTTTGAAAGTAACTGCAGTGTTATAACATTCTAGAAGAGGAACACTGAGTCCCATCCTTTAACCTCACTGCCATCATGCATGGTCTTCCAGGCTCAATATTACATGACAATAACAGAACTGTAACAGGGCATTTCCCTGTGCAACAGTTTTCTTTGAACTCAGTGAATAAATACTTCCCATCAATGATACGAGCAGTTAATTTTAAAGCTCTGCTAGTGGTTTTGTAGCTGTGAGAGTTTTAGAAGAGCATGATATTGAGTTTCGTGTCTATTTTTTTTTTTCCTCTGACTGGTGAACACTTGCTCTACTCAGGCTGTATCTCCTTCCTCAAACAGACTTCTAAGAGCTATCACAGACACTAACTAGGTAGGAAAGCACATCCTGGATTACATATTTACTGTTGGGTGAACCCAAACCAAGTCCATATTTTTTTTCAAATTACTACCTCTGAACAGAAAGATGTCCCCTAAAAATTAAATGTATTGGATTTCCCAGACCCTGGTTTCCCTCCACTTATTTATTTGCAGCCTCAAAGAGAAGCTGGTTAAAGAGCACAGAAAGGACAGGGATAACTCTTCCCATTGTGGGTGAATCCAGGAAAACAGAAAACTCCCCAGCAATTTACAGCACGGCTCTTCACATACCTACATTTTTTGAGAGTCTTACGAAATCCACTCATTTTCACCTCTCTTTAGGCTGTTCCATGGAAATACCCACAGATAGATCAGAAAAATAAGTGTTCAAACATTGAGGAAAAACAGGCAAAGAGATGGCTGTATTTCCAATTTGTGAGGGTACTTGAAGTGCTGGAATTTGAACTTCAGTTTGCAACTACCTTTTTCTGCAGGTGACCTTAAATCCTGGATAAGTTTTGTATGAATTTCTAGTGGAAAATCTCAGGGGAATGGTCTCCAAACTGAACCTCCTTGATTTAAGGTCTGGGTGACAAGAGGTCCCAATCAGCTGCCGGGTACAGCAAGATCAAAATAAGCATGATTAGCATATTCAAAAACCCATTTTATTAAGCCAAGCCTCAAGTATTTAGCATGCAAATTTTTCCAGGGCCCTTGATGGAGCATTACCATCATCACCAACCACTGAAAGCAAAGTGATAACAGATGCAATAGCATCTCCAGGGTGACTTCAGATTTTCATCCATATGAAGTAATTAATCCTTACTTTGTGTATGTCTGGGTGTGTTTATGTGTTTGTTCTGTCTTATTAGCTTACCTATACAATCTACAGTTATCAGCTAAAACAATTGGAAACTTTAGTTTTCCAGTATTATTAACAGTACAGGAATGCACAGATTAAAAAGCATACATCCTCTAAAATGTTTATTCATGGTCATTTCTTACATTCATATTGTGTTAATTTAGCACTGACAAGAAAATCCTGTGCATTTGATGAAGAGCTTTTGCCATACCCTTAATCTACCTCATACCAATCAGGGGAGGTGAAAAATATTCTTTAACAATTAGAACTCCACAGATACATGTTGCGCATTAAATGGTAACTATGTAATTAAAAGGAACAAATTTAAAATCTGACAACAATTGGTGCATCTCCAGCATTTTAAATAATTCAATTATTAATAATTCATGCTCAAAACCCCATATGTGGGCAATGAAGCAGAAGGAGAGATGAAAACGAAGTCTGATCCATGACTAACCTTACATCTGTACAGAGCCTGACTAAACAGAGTTACAGCATTATGTTTTCTACAATATTTACCCAAATACAGTAGGAAATTGTCACACCATAATATGTATTTGCAGTGATGCTCAACAGTTAGTTAATAGCGTGGGGGTGGGGGAAAGCCAAGCTAATGCACAAGAATACAGCCACATGTACAGTTCCATACCAAGTCCAATGAATCAGAGCACTGAGTGGCTTAGATGCCTGAAAGATTTTAATTTCACATGAGTTAAAGCCAAAATTGCTTTTAAAATTTTGAGGATCCAGTCCAGTCATTATGATTTTGGTGCTGGTTTGAACAAAAATCAGAAAGTTTAATCTCTAGTACTGTATGGTCAGACTTTTAATGAGAAGCAGTTATCCTTCTGAGATGCTAGTCTACGTTTAAAATAGTAATTAGAAGATGATTCACATTTTCTTGTAGCTCATTTATTCCATCCAGCAACTTGTTCTGAAATGTTATTAGATCTTCTCCCATGAATTTTTTCTGAACTAGCTGAGTTGCACAAGCAACTCAGAATACCACAGATGTCTTTGTACCAATTCATCCCAAAATCAAACCTCATAAGTATATATTTCATCTGTTAACTTACAAGAAACTATTACTTAATTCTAGATCTAAGTTTTTACTTTTTCCTCCTTTTTTTTTTTAAATCAGCTTTCCTTTTATAGCTTTCTTAGCAAATTTGATGCTGCAATAATCTGCTTATGAAAATAATGGCAGTGATGTGCCTGAGTTAGCTGCATTTTTCAAGCAGCCCAAGTCAATGAAGCTACACATTATGTTAAAGTCCTCCTGATCCAAGAAGACTGAGGAGCACAGAAAGGGAAGAGGTGCTAAATCCTTGCATTAATATATTGAATTATTACTATAATTTGTGCCACTACTGTATTGCTGGACAAAACTAAGGAGAGGGTATGGTCTAGGAGATCACCCAGGATAGAAATGCATGCACAGTATCCTTAGAAATACAAACCCTAGCAGGCATACACAGTGTTATAACTTTCATTAAGTGCCACAGATATTTAAGAAGTAACCCACAATATATTCACGAAAAGTAGGGGTAGGACATATCCATATTTTTACCACTAAAATATATAGTTGATTTATGTGTATTGAAAGAGATTAAAGTTAGTATTTTAAACACACTCCAAAAAAAGTGTCATAAATAGATCTGCTTACTCCTGCGACCTTTTTGATGTCCTGGTTCTAATCATCGTTCCATATGTGGGGGGATGAGGGAAGAGACATGTTTATTCTGCAGCTGATTTATTACAAAATCAAGACCATTCAGATTCAAATTCCACCCCTCTTTAAATGTGTTGTTGCTGTTCTCTCTTTTGCACAATTTGCCACCACATGTAAAGGTCAAGTCCACTGGTAAAGTAATTCATATGGTCCTATCCAAGCCATAAATTAATGTGGCATACACTGCCTACAGCATTTCTTCTATTTCTAATGTTATATACAGGCAAGTCCAGCCCAGTTTACTGATAATTAAAGTAAAAATTGCATACACTTCCCCCAAGAACACATACTCCAAACAGGAACTCAATTGGTTCCAGTGTGGGACTTGCTGAGGGAGACAAGCAATCACCTGTAGCAAATGTTAACTTTCAGCTTTCAGTGGAAAAATTAAGTCTGCTTTACCTCACAATTGCCACCTGTAACATGATCACAGAGTGAAGAGCCAAAGGAGGAAAAAAAAGCTGCAAAATTTCATCAGAATCCTGATGTTCCTGATTTTACACAAAGCAACCAGAAGAGCTGCAGGCTGGTCTCCTAATGCTCTGAAAATTAAGACTTATGGAAATCCCATGTGAACATATTGTTTCTCAGAATGTGCTGTTTTCTTAAAAGTCTCAAGTCCATGGTGAAAGATGCTCTGCAAAGGGGCTTTATATTCTGTAGCTAAAATGAGCTTTTTGTTTTGAAACCACAGACTGATCATCAATGATGCCCTCAAGAATAGTCAGAGGAGATTAAAACAGGTACGTTGTTTTTTTTTTTTTTCCTTTTTGGTACATCTAACAGTTTTATTAGTAAACTTAATCCCACAAATAAACTGGAACAACTCACCCCGCAGACTTTGCTGGAAATGAGCTAATATGCACCTGCTGAAGAATCAATGCACAAGGAGGTAGTCTCCTTGGAAACTGCTCCTGATGGTCTGAAATACAGTAGAAAAAGTCACTGAAGGAACTTAGATTAGTGTAGGTGCTGGAAAAGGTGATCAAAGACCAGAATTTTGCCCCAAAAATTAACTGCCTGAAGAGGTAACACTTAAGTATGTTATGCAGCATAAGTAGTGTAGGGAGCCCGGGGTAGACCTGGGAAGAAGAATCTATATTAAAGAAGTCAAGGGAGTCTTTAGAGCCTATGATATGTCATCCATCCCTAAATTCCTATTTCCTTCACTGAGGCTCTGTGAGGCTCTGTTCTGTGGCTGAACAAACATTTTCAGGGCAGTTTAAACCACGAGAAAGTAGTTTATCCAGCATGGCTCAAACTCTGCTCTGAGTCTGGACATTTACAACACCTGCTAACATTTGCCTGTTCTCACATGTTTTTTAGAACATCTTTCATTCCTGATTAGCATTACAAACAGCTACTTTCTGCTGTCCTCTCTCTCCTCCCAAGTCTTTCATAAAACCTGCTGACTGATTTATTCAAGCACTTATCTTTTAACTTGCTGTCACCAGACAGGTGCACACTTGCAACAACCCTTGTAGCTGAGTCCCTTTAACAGCTCTGTTAGGGGCCCATCCTTGCAAGACACTGAGCTGCACAGAATTTAGATACACATCGAAAGCAATGATTTAGGGCTCTCTCCAACTTACAGGCAGTTCTCAGTGCCTTAGGCATCAGTTTCTTTCTTGTTAAGAAGACTGTAAAAGGACCATCCCATCTAACTATTTAATGTTATTTTAATAGGCTACATTACATGAACTTGATACAGTAGTGGTTATCTGAGTCAGAGGCTCCATTTGCTCCAGGGATTTCAATCACAAAAGTAAATCCCAAAAGTAAAACACAGACAGATAAGAGAGCTTGGACAGTGCTAGGGTCCAGGCCTGGGTGATCTTGTTTACAAGTTTCAAACCCATTTGACCACACCTGCACTCAAATATTTTTTGTTGACATTTTACTGTCAGAGACTAGAGATGAATAGGGATAAAAAAAATGAAGAGCAAATTCAGAGGGAGATTTACGCATTCTTTTAAAGTCACTAAGACAGTAAAGAAAATCCAAAAGTGGTAATTCACTTAAATTAAGCAGTTTCCAGAATCCCTCTCTTCCTGCCATTCTTCACTGTTCGTATCACAGGCAGACCTTTCATAGGAGCTGAATTTGGACACTCTGGGGGAGCACATAGAACAATAACCACAGATTACACAGCCACATAAAAAGTGCACTACTTAGGAGCTAAAGCAAAAACTAATAGAGACACGTTCTCCACAAAGATCACTCCATCTGCAGGTGAATCGCAGATGACCTCAGATACATCTACACACACTTCCTGTTCTGTGCAAAAGCCAAGCTCACTGCAAAGACAACACCGTCACAGAATGTGAAAGGAATGTTTAAGCAGTTTCAGTCTACCTCCCAGGTATCTTCCACTAGTTCTCCCACAGAAAATTATCCAGAACTCTGCATCTGAACTCTGGGCAAAGCTTTTTGGGCAGTGGCAGAAGTCGTGATAAGAAGGAGACCAAATGCAGTCTCAATAATGTCAAAGACAGAAGATTCTGTTGTGAGCACTATAATGTTTCCTTCCAATTTCAGCTCAGTGTCATACAGCTGAATGCATGTCCTGCAGCTACAGCCCAACAACTTGGCTAAAATATCCAGGCTCAATTCAAAAATCTTAATGTAGTGAAACATTTACTATAATTTCCAGGAGAAGTACAAGATCACACTCAAACACACATACACAGTGTTGCACACAGCATAAACCACATCATGTGTAAAAATAACTGTCAGCTTCTGTAATTTAAATTCTTTTAGATTCAAACAGTACAAGGGTTTCCATGAAACCTGAAATCCCAAAGCATTAAAAAACCTTGATAAAGCTCTTGAGGATAACTTTTTTATCCTAAACCATTAAATCCAATCACATGAAAACAAAATATAGAATTCAAGAAACTGCAGTGGGAAGAAATTCAAACCAGCAATAAGTTTATTTTCTTTCATTCCTGGGCCATCATGACTACCTTTTCATTTTCTTATTCTTAACTGATATATCAGGAAAAAGGTTCTTGGCAAACATCTTCTCATCTAGCCAGCCTCCTAATGCCCTTGTTAATGTATATTTAAATGTCTTGTTCTCAAGTAATTTTCTAACTTAGCTCTCAAATCAGTATTAGATAGTTCATTTTTGAACCTCGGTGGGCAGCATATCCTCATCCCTCAGATACCTTCCCCACCCCCACAATAAAATCACATGCAACCAACCCTCCTGTGTGGAATGAGCCACAAAGCCAACAGCAAATGGTTCTGAGTTAGGACCGACAGAGACTGTCCTTTCTGGGAGGACCAAGGCATAGTTTTGTGCTGGCAGTGTTTCACCCATGGTTATACCTTTTTGAGGTTGCTGGCAGGTCCGAGAAGGGGCAGGTTCAGAGGGTGCCATCAAGCTTTAGTCAGAAACAGATTGTCCTGACACACTCCCCATAATCAGCTTTGGGAAACGGCTGCATACCCAGGAGAAGGTAATTTTTGAGGCACCCTAAGGAGCAGCACTTTTGAATGAAGGGGACCATGGGGTTTGATATTTTTGTTACTTGCTTTAGGGCTGAAAGGAGGTTCACAACCCTGTCAATTTCATTTACGGATAATGATACCCAGAGCTTAGGACCAGATGTTTTTAAACATATCCTATGCTGAAAAGATGAAGACTATTAATTTAATGAGACTCATACCTCACATAAATCCTGTAAGGACAAGCATGATGAGAACAAACTTCTCCCAAATGACCAGACACATCAGTGCCACAGCAAGTTAGCTGTATCAGAGGCAGAAGTGTGGAAATAAGGACCATTTATACCCTAGGCAGAAAAATCCACAGCAAGCTGAGAGATGTAGGGATTTCATGTCATCATTCTGAGGGTGAGGTGAGGACTGAGGTCTCCAAACCTGACCCAAAGCCTTGTTGCCTCCTTCCTGCAAGGTGATGCAGCTGGCTGAGGACAAGCCTTTCCCACCCTCAGGGAGGATTTCTGCCCTGGTCCCAAGGAAGCTTTCTCACAGCAAACCCTCCTATAACTGCAAAACTACTCAGGACTGACCCAAAACCTGGAGGTTTCTTGTGAGAGGGAGGGGCCACAGCAGGGAGCTGAGGGCTCCTGAGGCATCATCCCAGCCCCTCACCTTCCTCCTCATGGCATTGTCACTAATTTGGAGTACCTCAATTTGCTGCTGAAGTGGGAGAGCCCCAGGAAGAGGGGCTCTTGTTCAGCCACTTCCTCAGAACACTGTTCCCCCTTCTTGGCCTTGATTGACATTGGATTTGTTTCAGACCATAAAGAGAATGAGTGAAATCTATAAGCCTCAAGCCTCAGGGCCAGATTTATAGGCAGAAAAAGAATTCTGTGATCTTTTTTCATGTATTTATTGTTACGGTCAAAATAGGCCTCTTACTTTCAATCTGGAGACACTTTTATTGCTCACCTTTTCTTGTATGTCCTCAGGCACATGGAGACACAGAAGCAGCAAGCCAGGCCTGGGACTCAATGCAAAGCATTTCTTGTGTGGAAAGCTTTCTGCTCCCTGGACTGCCTGGGTGAGGGCAGACAGCTGCCTCTGCACTGGTGTGGATCAGACTGGTACCAGCAGCTGAAGAGCTGAAGCAATTCTCAAGCTTTACAACCCATAGTTAACCATTTCATTAAAAACACAGTTTAAAAATTTTCCCTTGTCAAACAAGAAATGAAACTCAGGCAGATAATACACCTTTTAGAAATATATCACAAATTCAAAAGTCCCTACCCATTATACCCACTACAGTATTTTCCTTGGCTTTAAATGGATTTTAAATTGCACATGGCAAAGTCATTCTTGCTTCTTGATAAGATACTTCCTTTGGTTAAATACCTTTACAGCTCCTGAATTTAGGGAGATTTTGTTTTTCTCTGACTAATTCCAGAAATTGGATCTTGCTCTAGCCAGTTACTAAGGAAGACACTTTTTCATATATAATATGTAGATGAACACAGTAGTCAAACATTTACCAGACACACAACCTATTAACAGCAATTCAGCTGAAACAGTGACACAGACAACTCCTTTTTACTTTGCACTGAAAATATTGAGGATGCTCAAATACAGCCACATCTCTACTTAGGGGGACTAGCTGCTTAAACTGTGATGACAGACGACTGTTTCACAGCTGAATATTTACTATGTCCAAATTCTTCCTTTGAAGGTACTTGTGTTATTAATTTGCTTTTTATCCAGCTGTTAAACAAATTAAAGTTACTATGAGATATGGAAGAAGAGAATTCATTCCATTTTAAGCCTTCCAAAAACAAATATCATAACTGTAACGATGTGGGAGTGAGTTTCCTTGACTACTCAATGTTCTTTTAACCTTAATTTGATCATGCCATATCAAAAAAAGAATTAATTACTTTCACAACAAGAGTATTTATTATTCACAAGGCACAAACCTCTGCTTAGAGCTGTGGGAGATTCTGAAACTACAGTTCCATTGATGAGAAAAATCAAAATGAAAATCATCTTTAGCAAGGAGGCAGGAAGGAGTAAATAGAGAAAGTTTCATGAGAAACAGGCAGACAAAAGCAGCCCCTCTGTTGATCTTCCCCACCCTTAAGAGCTAAGTCCTGTTCTCAGTGAAACCTCTAGTGGTAACAAAATTGCCTCCACTGAAATAAATGGAAAAATTCCAATTGCCACCAACCAGGGTGGAACTTGATCCTGAGAAACTCCTTTAGCCTCAGCTAAATGAGAAGGACAGTCTAGATCCTGTGCAGACAACAGCACTTTTTGACTTCAATTCCTGCACACCTCAAAACAAGTTCCTGCTTTAAATTCTTTCATTGCCATTTTCTCTGCTGCAGCCTGAGAATATTTTGCTTTGAGACCATTAAGAGGATAAATGCATTCAAGGATTTTTAAATTTTTTTTAAAGGAGAAAAGTAGACTTTTTTAAACAGGGGGAAAAAAAAAAAACCCTTCTTGCTAAAGAACATAGCCCTTCTCTACCTGGAAAAGGAGAGAGCTGAGCTGACTTTACTAATTTGTCCCAAGCGGTTGGAGATCCTCTGACAGATTTTTACAAGATACAGAGCATTACTGTTGCATTATTTTACCTGCTTCACTAAGCAGATTTTATGACAAGATTCTCAGGGAGCTCCTGCAGAGTGCACAAAGGTAACCTTAACTGAGCTGTCTGAGAGTCTGACATTAACCTTTCCAAACAGGTTTGGCTTTATGCTCAGGGCAGGAGTTTATTAATTGGTTGAATGAATCAGCCAGCACACCGAGATATTACAAACACAATCACTTATCTCTTTACATTCAGTATGGACATCTTAGTGCCTGAACTTCCATGCTTTTACCTCCAGCAGCTTAAAAGGAGACTAGTGCCCACAGTGCTGGGCTTGTTTTTCTCCCTGAAGCCTGCAAGCTGCATCATGCCAGAACGTGGAGCTCCTCAAAACTTTCAGACAGCTACGTTCCTAAAGCAAACACCACCAAAGAATATGACAGCCCACACACCTTTAGGGCACTTACATTACAGACATCAGTACATGTCAGAAAGGTTTAAGATGGGATAAAATGAACAGGCATAGAATTATTGTCCTTAATTATCCTATGGATTTTCCCCTTTTCCATCCCCCATGGCCCTTTTTTTTTTTTTTTTTCAAACGCAAAACCAGAAAAACGTGAATGATCAGCAAGTCTGGGAACACAGTGAGAATCAGTGCAGTTGGACAAAATCTTTACAGACGCCTCAGAGCCAACAGGGACTTGCCAAGAGACCACCCGCAAAAGTGTCTGGAGACCTCACCAGTGCAAATTAGGCTGGCTCCCTGGAGAGTCCCTGAAAAGAAATAGCTTCAGAGCCTAACTTAGGCAGACTGCCTTGTACAGACACTACTATCATCTCCCTGATGTCAGTCACTTGGAGCTGTGGTCCAGCCATCCCTGAAGAGCGCACACAGTGTTCAGTACCATCCCCACAGCAGGCCCTGCCCATGATCATTGTGGCTGTGTCAGCCAGGTCTCACAACACAGACACCAAAATAATCAAGGGTATTGCCACTTCTAGATAATGGTAACATTTAATCCTGACAAACTTCACCATTCCGCACATCAAGTATTAGAACCCTTTTTCTGTTCCTGGACTTCTCAGGAAGACACCTGAGGATGCTGGGAGCAAGAACTGGCTTGTCATCTCCCCTTTCTTTTTTCTCCTCAGTTCCATTTCATTATTTCATTTCAATGCCTAATATACTGTATAGGATAAAAAAAATGTAACAACAGTTTAAAAACTCTGTGTATATTAATTGGTAAATAAACTTCACAAAGCAATCATCTCCTATCACTACCATTGCAAATGCTGGCTGCACAAAGAAGTTGGATAGATGCACCTGAAACTTTACTAAATCCATTCAAAACAATTCAACATAATATTTGGATCATTCATTCTGAGCAGAGCCTTTAATTGCCCTACAATTTTCTTTTTGTTATTGATTAATGTGTGCAAGATATGCAGTATGAACAAAATAAACATCCTGTAGGGTTTAGTATTATATATTGGATACAATTAAAAAAAAATTTTAAAACTGATGCGGTCAAGTAAATATTGTGAAGACTTTCTTTGGGAAAGGAAAATTTGAAAAGCAGAAGACATGAGGCACACCACTGCAGGCAGGAGGTTACACTATAGAGGATTCCTCTAGAATGAATCAAGCAGGAGACCACCAAGTTCAAGAACAAGGAATACTGCCTAACAAAAAATGGTTTTCCCCAATTTCATCATCACAAATTTCAGGCTGCTGGACAATTTTCTTCATGTGAAAATAAAGTTACATTTTAAGAAATGTTGACATCTGGTTCTGGAATTATTCATGCAGAGATTTCTTTGAAATTTAAGTGGAGTTACCTCACACATTTGCAGGTGCGAGGAGCCCAGTCGCTTCAGGATTAGCTGTTCTTCAGAAACCTTAGCAATGATATGAAATTTGAAGCTTCTCTTGAACTTTTCTACTAATTCAGTAATTACTGCTGTGCCTGAAATTGGCCTCCTTCCTGTAATTGCTCAGCATGTATTTTCAATCAAAGAGGTTAACACCTGAATTCAGATTCCAATTAATACCCAAGGTGGACTTTAAACAAAAAGTTGAATAAATCTGGGACTTTTTCCGGCATAATATTTCAGTAGCCCACATAGGCAAACACACAGCACATGCTCTGGAAATTTGAAGATCTGCCACATAGCATGGTCAAACCAAGGTCAACTCATCAGACTTGTGGAATATTAGGATTACAGATATCACCTGGAATTAAGCACTTTGTATGTGAGCACATGGACATGTCTTGCTTTGTCACCAACTACAATGCAGACTTTTCACTGATGCAATTTAGCAAGCACAGAGATGGCACTTCTTCAAGTTTCATTTCAGCACTGAGAAATGCATACAGAAAAATTTTACATACTTGCACATCTAGAAACCACACTTCTTTAAAGCTTGGCTTCAAACTCACCTGAAGGTGTGCAATCCTCCTTAAAGCAGCCAGGAAGCACATTGTCTTAACCACCTGTTTTAAAAGGGGTGTCCTGCTAGAGATGGGCAGGGGCAAGGACAAAGGGCAGGTGAAGTGAACAAGCTTATGTTAAACATGTGATATTAAAAGAATTCGACATGTTATTAGCTCTTGGGATAAAAGAGTGTAATGCTATAAAGGGGATTGCTGTCTTCCAGTCGTCATTCTGAGGGAAAGCTTATGACCCCAGTTCTTTCCCAAAAAAGAGATTTCCATGATGAATTCTAGACAGTTAGTTTGAAACATTTAAGGAAGCAAACCTAGCAGGCATTTTCTTTGAGGAATAACTGAATTAACAACTAAAGACTGTGAAAGTGCCCCTATGTTCTCCCTGGAATGATATTACTGCAAGAGCCTGATTGTAAAGACACGTCATTGTGCTCTACAAGGCTTTTCATAGTAACAAAAAAAAAAAAAAAAAAATCACGTTGCTTGTAAGACTGGCACCTTTGGCTCAGGAAATCTTTGAGTCCAAAACTGCTAAAGCTGAAAGAATTTCTGGAGCAGCACTGCCATATACTTGTATTGTTCTGATGCACCTCCCCAAACACCTTCTGTTGACCACTGTTGGATACAGGATACACATCTCAGCAGACCTTTGCTCCAACTTGCTATGGCTTTTTCTATGTTCTCATGTGTCATCCATTGGGTTTTTTATTATTTTCCTTTAAAAGGAAAATTGTTTCCATGGAAACAATTATGCCAGTGTCATGCATGAGTTTAGTAATGTCCTTTGGAAACATTTACAGTCAGTTCACAAAGATCAAGATGTCTTTATGAATATAGATCTTTAAGCAAAGGTACTGTTAAGACAACAAAAACAAGTTCAGAGGCCTTCCAAAGCGATAGGTAATGACCACATTTCATCACTGTCCCTTATTTCAAGTTCTCCATCAAAATGTTTTTGAAAGTTTGGCCTCAGCTGTGAATGCTGAGCTTTTGAAAACAGGGTGCAGAATGCTCTATAATGTATAACCTGTTATGGGAAATGCTGTCACATTCAATAAGTTCTTAGTCATGACTGAGTTTCTGTACACAGCCTGTCCCAGAGGTCTTGGTATAAACATAATTCTCTTATAATACAGTGCTAGAAGAACTACTACACAACAGGAGCTAAAGGGAGGAAAAAAATAAGATTAAGACATTCATATAATTATTCCTTCGACCACAGAACAAACCACAAGACAATATGACATTATACTCACTGTTTACCATCCCACACTAATAAGAAAAATCTTATGCTATAAAAATATTTCAACTTTTAACCTAGCAGTCAAGATAGTGCTTTTCAGATAAACAGAAGCTTTGAAAGCCAGCCTGTGAATGCTTCTTCCTTGCATGAAAAGAAAAGGATGCAAAGAGTTCTTCTTTTTCTGGTCCTCTCCATGGCTACAAGAGCATCTCTGTATGTTTGTTTGTGGATGTTCAGTCAACACAACTGCACCAGAGAGGGATGAAGGGATGGGGTCGCAGCTCTGCAGAGATGGAGAGGAGAAGCACAAGGCCATGCCGAGTTTCTTGCAGGGTATGTGTGAGGCTACACTGCTGCCTGCTCTGGGCTGCATCTTCGTGCAGCTGGAGCATGAGGTGAGAGGTGGTTTGAAAGGCTTATGGAGCTGCTAAGCTGATATCCTGATCTCTGCCCAGCGCTCAGCCACCCTCTCTTCTGTAGCCCTCTACGGCTCTACAAAGCGGATGTGCAGCCAAATCCACACGTGAAAAGAAACTGGTTCACAGTTTGCTGGCTGGTAGAGCCTTAAAGGAGGTCAGGATTTTTAGCAGCATTTTGAAAAGGTACAGAGAGAATTAGTGTGGGAGACCAAGGTAGGCAAACTGTTCCAGACAGCTGGTGCGGTGGCAGGAGGAGATCCAATTTAAATTCACTTTAGTATTAATTGTCAGAAAAGGATGAGATCAGTTTATGAACTAGGAGCACTGTGCAGTCAAAAGTTACAAGCCCGAGTTGTTGCCACAAAGTAGCTGAAAGGCTTTTCTTTTGAAAAGATTAAACTTCAAAGAATTGCAGAATAAGATACGCAAGACGTGGCATGTGCTTTTGCTCGATAATGTTTGATTTTCAGCCACCCCCTCCCCAGCTCTATCACTCTGTAAATTCTTAACACTGAAGTTGCAACTAAGTAGCTGTTTTATAAGATAAATGACTGGGAGTATGAAAGACTTTGACCAAAAAAATAGGGCTGCATAAAATGGATTGAAAGAAGCATGAATAGCAGAAAACATTAGCCAGCATAGGAGACCAAGGTTTTGCACATTTCTTGACCAAAGGAAATAATACAAACTAAGAGATCAATGTGTCCACGACAGGTTAACCCAGTGGGATGATGTTTGCCTTGTAAAAAATACACAATACAACATTCAGTCAGACTCTGGTGCTGTGTAGGACAGTTCCCTCTGTGGTAGTAAGGGGTTTAATTCTCACTGAAACCAAAAGGAGAGTGGGTCACCAAACCATATTTTCTAACTGGGACTTAAATGATTAAGGATAAGCAAAACCCTAAACATGTTGTTACCTAATGCAAAGAAAGGGAAACTGAGGTTGACCTATGGGTGACCAAACTGCAGGAGAGAAGGCAGTGGAAATACTTCCTCTTGAGGCATGAGAGGCCTTGCTGGCGCTTGCCTTTTTTTTTTTTAAGGCATTACTTTGACAATAAGAGCAATTTTCTGCCCAATTCAGTGGGCTGTGGGGCCAAAGAAAAACAAAGGAAAAAAACTACACAAGGACTTCAGTCTGTTTGGCAGCTGGGGCAGGCCTTTCCCAAGACATGGCTGGTTTAAGAACTGAAAGTATATTTCTTCTTTAGTTTGTCCATATCTAATGAACTAAAGGATTGCTGCAACTCTGTAGAAAGAGACAGATTCAAGGGAGCTAGAAATAGGACAGTTAGCTAGAAAAGGAATTATATTTCTCTCAGGATAACTGCCACTAATAATCTCTCATAATCAAGCCATACAATAATGTAATAGAAGTTGGAGCACATGTACCATACCAGGGAGTTTGAGACTGTTTGCTTCCATTAATGATGAATGATTCCAGAGTTTCTGTTTTAGAACAATTTTTTTCTCCTGTGGATCAAGAGGCAGTAATATTTCCAAATAGAGCAAATAAACCCAAAATCCTGAAGAAAATTAAGTAGTACAGCACAAAGTAGAGCAAAGAAACACTGATAAGAGAAAAGGAAATGAAAAAGCAACATCCTTGTACTCATCACTAAGATCAGCTACAGCATCCATATGGGAGTCAACAGTGCCTTGAGTCCAAAATCCCTCACAGACCGAGACTGAGCAGTCCTTTCTCCCTTAAAAGCTATGTTCCCAACACAACAACAGTCAGAGTAATCACACACCAGGTATTTTGGCAACCAACACATAGCATAGAACATCTCTCCTGAAGAGGCAAAGTCAGCCTTGAGTCTATTGCTAAATTCATCTGAACACTGAGCAACAAGTACACTAATTTAAAAATTAATAGCAACAATTTGCTCGCTAACTTTGGGACAGGGAGGGAGAGACCTACCTAAACAGCAAGAATGAGCTTCTCATTTTATTTTTTTGTTAAGGATTCATCTGCCACAATCCATGAGTGTATGGCATAAAGCCCTGAGTAAGCAAATGACTTCAAATTATCCAGTGGCAATTATGAATGAGAGAATGCATGCTGGAGGTGGAATGAAAGAAAATTAAGAGAGATTAATGTGAACTATAATGTTATAATTAGGCATAGGTATCTGTTTTCTACCTGCTTTTGCCCATGGGGAATTTGGAAAAATAAATACTCTTATTAAATAAAAATTCTCAAAGCCAACAGAGAAGCAGGGCAACTTTTTAAAAGCTATGACAACATATGCCAGACAGACTGTGTTGCAATGGGTTTACATTTCAACATGGAACGGGTTGTAAGAGAACACAGCCTGCTATAGCATGTTTTGACAATATATTAAAAAAAAAAAAAAAGATAACTAAAAGATTCATTCCAAGGGAAAACAAAATAAACAGTGCACTGATCCTGTACTAGGACTATCTGCAAAAGCTCCTATGCATGAAGGAACTGAGGTTTCTAAGAGATGATCGAGATATTTTAATGCCTGTGGGGAGAAAACACCCACACCACCAAAAAATTACCACCACACACACAAAAACCCACACCACAGTTACTCTGTGAAAGAGAAAACCGATTCAAACAGCTGAACTTGTTCTTTCCTCATCTTGGCAGTTATCTGGAGGATGAGAAGCAGTATTCTGGTATGATGCAGGGCTAAATATTGATTTTTCCAAACAGTTCTGTTATCTTCTCACTTTGCAGTGCCATCACATACATCAGCTAAGGCAACCTCTAAGCACCCATTGACAGGTGCAAAACAGTTTTAAGCCTGCTTCTCCCAAAAATTCCAATCCCTATTCTCTTTAACACATTTTTCTACTTCTAAATGTAGACTTTGGGCAGCTCTGAAGATAATGACATTTTTTTGCAAGTAAGAGCTGAACATTTTTTGTTTTGTTGTTGGTTTTAGTTTTTACTATTCAGATACACATGGAACTTTCTCTCCTCAGTTGCAATGCCCACAAAACATCACCCAGTCTGAGCTCTGCTTTCAGGTTCAACAGATCCCAGAATACTCTGAAGAAAATTCTCGTCATTAATTTCTAAAAATCTAAGAAAAGACACTACTAAGCCAACTCCCCATCATTTCACACCAGCCATGCCAAGACTTGATACTGCACCGCTAAATGCAGCAGAGGTTTGGGCATTTATGCCTGTAACTAAAGTATAAATTAACTAACCTTTTGGTCCTAGCTGGAATAACACAGCCCTGGACAATCAATGGTATTTGTATTTTTGTCCCATTCCATCTGGACCCATGTGTTTTAAATTTATTTTTATTTCTGTAGGTTGTAGCACTTGCTGTTCTTAGCAAGATATCTTGGGCAACATTGCTTGTTGCACCTTTTTGAAAGAATAGCACTTTATTACCCACCTGCAAAAGGTTTCTTTTTCTACCCCTAAACATCAGCAGCAACTTCTAAGGCTCAAGCATTCATTCTTAGGAAAAGAAAAAAAAAAAGAGAATACATTTGTTCATCTGTTGAAGAGTTCAACACAGTGAAATTACCCATAGACATCAGCTCTCTATAAAAGAGCATAAGACATCTATGGCATCCATGCAGTCTATTTTCCTGCACCTATTCCCTCTCTTCAAAGGCATTTGCTGTATCTAGTTGGGAAATTTCTGGAGTTTACCACCCTTCACATGTTTCCTACCAAACCAGCACCTCTTTGCTCCTCGTCCTCCTTTACCTTCCCTTTCCTACCTGAATAACTTTCTTCAACTTAGCTGGTCCAGCAGTTGGAAACAACATTACATCCTGTGACTGACCGAGCCTTTCCCAGCTCAGGAAGATATTCCTCCCACTCATACAGAAAACCCAACCTGAGACATTTCATCTCCCAGCTTCAGGTCCTTTCCACCAGCTACACCAACAGAAATATTTGTCAGGCTGCAGCATTTCCATCTGCAGTGCGGCCCCAAGGATTTATGATGTGCTGGTTTTTAGGTGTCTGTGAGCAGGCAGAAGTGGGGTTGGGACTCCCCAGGGGAGCACTGCCACCAAAGGCAGCACGACATGAAACTGTGGAAGAATTTCCCACCAGCAGGCCTTTCACTGGGTTTAGATGAGTCAGAATGTCAGGGTCTGGCCAGCTGTCAAGGCTCTAAGTGTAGAGAGGTTTCCTTAATGGCATTATTGCTGAGAAGTAAACGACTGTCTGTCACTCATTACCACATGCAGGTCCTCGCATCTCTGAAACACTGAAAAACAGCATCTTACAAACAAGGAAAATGCGTTATTAAGCAATTGGAAAAGGACTATACAATTACGTTCTGTTCGGGTACCATTAGTCACCAGGAAGATGGAATATATCCAAGCTTTAAAAGTGAATTACTCATACAAAATTATGTCTGCTGAGAGTCTCTTCTCCTTTAGGGTTCAATATCTACAGCGTAGGATTTTCAGAGAAGGAGATGAAGAAGGGTGTTGTGGTTAAAGCATAAATACAGAAGCCAGGTTTGAGCTCTATTCCAACCAGCAGTGGTGAGCAAGTTGCAACTGGCATTAAGTCTGAACTGGTACAGACAGTCACAAACTGATGGTAGCAAAGCTAAGCAGGTTTGCAGCAATGTGGAAAGCAGCTCCTGCTTCTCATTAGAGTAGGTGAGCAAGAGTGAAAGCTGATCATAGTTTATAGGCTGCAAATTGAGCAGTCCCACCACAGTAACAGTCTGTCCTACTTACGAGCAGGGTATTTTCACTTCAAACTAAAACAGAACCCTTTTTGGCCAAGATGACTCCTAATGGACCATTTTCATGCCAAGCTCTGTAACCTCCACATACTCCATGTCCTTAGAGAGATGAGAGTGGCCTCAACTACATTTTTGGGTCTCAGTGGGCTGCTTTTGGTCTCTCCATCCTATAGCAAATTTTACACAGTTAACAATTCCAGTTTAAGTTCTCTGATTTTCTTTGCTGCCTGTACGTTCCAAACATGCTTCAAGTTCATTCTTGTGTCAGCATTAAACGTTTCACACAGGTGTGGCCCCAGCAGAGCCGATAATAATTCCGCACTTTCCCTGACCTTTTGCCCAACCTTCCTGTAAACTGGCACATCATCTTCCCCCTTTCCCACCAAAAAAACAGTAATTTTGTAATACAATATGCAGCCTTCGACTGTGTTGGGGCTGCTGTGCCGCTCCATTGTGTCTCTTGGAATGCTTTTTACTGGTACTTCAATGTAGTAAATGAAAGGGTGTGATACAGGACAGGTAATAGACAAGATTACAGATTGCGTCTACTTGTCATTAGCTGAAACTAAGTGCTATATCAACAAATATCATCTGTCCTCTGCCAAAAAAAAAAACACCTCAGGATGTTTCAGTTTAGGTAGCACAGGAAAGCACAGGGTTAATAAAGTAAACCAAACCCCTGTAGTTGATCCAGTACAAGTTTAGTCATTGTACCCATCCAGAGCTCACTCTGATTTCATTCCTTCACTTCCTCATCAAGCAAGCATCAACTTATAGCAAGTATCTTCTTTCCTCAGCTACTGTCTTATTTTGTTTCACTAAACACTTCAGGACATGAATTCCACCTTCAGGACTATCTTGTGCTTGTCATACTATGCAACTAAATAATTTCTAGTTACAAAGGAACCTGAGTTTAAACCTTGAGTCTAAGTTTGCCTAGCTAGTGAAGAAAGATGTGATCTGAGTCTGTCAGGGTGTTTTGCAACCCTGCTCACGGAAAGCACACTGAGGAGAAGGGCTCCAGCACAGACTCTGAGTCACAGGCTGTACCAGGGGTGGAAATCCATCTCCTTGCCTGGACAAACTATTGTTTGAGCAAACTCAGCCAAAGCCCTAGCCACATCCCTTTAGCCTGCTAAGGCAGTCACTCCCTGCCTCTGGTGCCAATGCAGTTGCATGGATGGGTGCAGCCAGTGCACCTCCTCTACCCCTCCCACTGCTGCCTTCCAGCATGGGGGGTAGCGCTACAACAGCTTGTTCCAACTTGTTTTGAGAAGGACAGCAATGAAACCTAAAGTCAGTACCTTGATACCAGTAGTAAAGTTAAATGAATGGCTCCTTGCCTCTTGCCTAGCTTGCGGATATATCCTCACAGAAACACACTCGCGTTTAATAGATAATGTTCCCTGTATGAAGATTGTACAATAAAGTATTTGATTTAAGTTCAGGGCTCTTTCATGAACTGCAGGCTTTGGGCCAGTACAAATCCAGAGAGCTCCATCAGAGCTTCTGTCAGTCAACACCTGCCCAGCATATCAATCCTTGCCCAGTATCAATCCTCAAAATAGTGCCATGAACTCGCATGGCACTCTGCCAAATCCCATCAGCTGAGCAACTGTCCTGATGAGCACAATGTTCTCAGGGATGATTCACCCTCATCAACATTGCCATTAGTCAGAATATTTTCAGAAGCAACTTTAACAAGGTTTAGGGAGCTCTTTAATAAACATGCATTTAAATAAGCTGTCTTGGAGCAGGGAGATAAATGAAGGAGGCCCACTGCAAGTTAGAACTGAAGTGTGGCAAAACAATTCTGCAAAATGTTTTATACCTTATATAATCTCTCCTGACAGAACCTCAGGGGTTCACATTAAACACCATAAATCAGACCACCTGGGGCTCCCCTATGATTATTGCAGCTGCATGCTGCAAGCTCCAGTAGAAGAAACGTTCCCTTTTATTGTAAGAAAGTAATAGGGCATAGCCCAAGTCTGCCAGAAAAATGCACAAATCAAAAGCAGGCCCTGCACAAAATCATCTTCTGATGTGTTCGTTTGCTCTGGATGTACATGGCAAGCTGACAGTCAGAATCACTTTGTCCTCATTGATCACCGATGCTTTTGCCAGCAAGGTGAGTAACATGTGGAACAGCCAATTCTAAAGAAATGACAGTTCAATGGAAAATAAAACGGAGACATTTATTTTCTTTTTCTATCTCCTCCTTAGTGAATTTCAGCAATTGGGAAAGGCACCAGACTCTCAGCACTGAAGCCCAAGAGCACTTACAGCTCAGACAGTGATGCCACAGCCACCATAGCTGTGTCTGCCCCTGGAAGGAGACCCTCAGGGTCAGCAGTGCCCAGTCACCCACAGGCCTGGACACTTTGTGGCTTCTGCCATAAACCCCATTGTCAACTGCTGACTGCCAGAGATGAGAAACAGATATGAAAAACCTCAGAATATATGCACGTGAAAAGTGATGGGGGAAAAAAGTAGCAGTTTTTCCCAGTAATATAACAGTAATCTTCCTTCACTTCTGCCTTAGTCCTAAACCTGACTCTTAACACTGAGGAGGGGGAATCCTCTCTTGTAAGAACTTGTCTGAAGTGAGCCCATAGCATCTCTCCCAGGAGAAATTCCCACATCTCCTTAGAAACCTGCACTGCCCAAGAAGTCAGAGTATGGTAGAGCTTTGGTGTAGCCCTACAAAAACTTTCTACCAATCTGACAATGAACATATCCTTGCCATCAGTTAGCTTGAAGGAGGATCGTGATAACATGTTGAACATCCTCACTAGTGGCCCTCCAGATTTTTGGTACAACTAACTAATTTCTGTGGAAACACCCTGCCTTGCTATCAGACCACTGAGACAGTGTTAGAAACTCAGATAGGGCTTCATGCAGAACATTGCCTTATTGCAGCGATGGCATTTCTCTTCTCAGACATCATGTCCCAGCCACACAATAAAATAAGCAGTGGATCTTCTGGTTGGGCTTAATTCAGAGTTTTGGTTGTGGGCTTTAAGAGTATACACAAAATGTGACAAAACACATGTGCATATTCAAGGAGATTATTGAGGGAAGGAAAATGAGAGATGTTTGCTAGATAGTGGACTAGGGGAAAACTAAGTGCTGTTTCAGTCCAGTACAACAGAAAAAACTTGGTAAGTTAAACTACCACCAGAAAGAGTTTCCTAAGAGATCACCCTCTTCTGATGCTGATTTTGGTTTAGGGTTTTTTTAAATATACACTTTATTTATATGTGCACAAGCTACCTTCAGACGTGTTTTCCTATGCTCAGGCTGAGAACAGCACAGTCAGAGCAAAAAGTCTGATCTTGACCATGCTTCATTAGGAAGCCTATAGGAATTGCTGCTACCTTGAATGGGAGGTGAAAGACTTGAGAATCATCTCAGTATTCAAATCATCTTAAAAAAGAAAAATAATTTAAAAAAAAAAAATCACCAAAACAACCAACCCGATAAAAGAACCACATTTTCTTCCCAAGCAAAGTAGTTACCAGAAAAAGCTTTCTGTCTTCTAGCCCATCACCCTGTTTGACAGTATCTGTCAAAGATAAAATCTTTCAATGAGTTAAGGGAGGCGAAAGGCCAATCCCTCCTAGTTATGGTACAGCGATTTACATCAGTATAATTACATCTTCATTACTGTGGAGAGTGACTAGACCTCCAGGGTAACACTACTAGTACATAAGAACTTGGATTTTTAATTGCAATAGATGTGCTACTATATATCTAAATCGATTAAAACACATCGGAACAAGCAAAGATTAATAAAAAGATAGTGCTAGATAGTTCAGATTTGTGAAATGTTAAACTAATTGCAGTGCATTCTTTCCAGCCTTGAAGCGGTAGTACACCACAATTGGGTCATGACATTACATTGCAAGGGTAATACACAGATCTTTTTTTACTAGCAGTACTCTCTCCCAGATCAATCTTAATATAAATGCCTAATGCTTAGCAATTCTGATACTTGCCTATAATTCAAATGCTAATATCAGTTTAACCTGGAATTTACTGCAATCACTTTCCCTCTGAAAAGTGCCCTCTTTTAATCAATGAAAACTGCTATTCTGAGGGCCTTCTCTTCAAACAGTGAAATCAATCCCCCTCATCACTGGCAGGCTCTTCAGTTGGAAGAACACCCAGCACTTGAAGAAACTGGTGTAAAGATGCAGAACACACACACTGCCTGCTTCTCCAGAGACACGCTCAGGTCTGACACCCAGCAATAACACATCTCGCTTCAGTACCCCATCACACAAGCAAGCACCTGCAGGGAGCCTCACACTTTATCTGTGCCCTAACCAATTTGTCCCAGAGCTCTTAAAGATGAGTTTGCCCCCCAAAAGAAAGCCTAAATCATCAGATCCCCCTATGCAGCACTTTTATACCTCTATGCACATATTTAAAGTGGGGAGTGTTGTTACCTCCCTTATGCTTTGTAAGGGCTGGCATGCATGTGTGAGTGTCTGTGTGTTCAGAAGGGTTTAACTTTATTAAGGTTGACCTACAAAATACTTTTTTCGAGGTTTCCAGATTCTCCTTGCAGGTCCCCCTCTCCCAGCCTGCTGGACCTGCAAGAATGGTTCCTGCTAAGAACTGTTCTCACACTCAGTGCTTTATAAGGTTACACTCTACACAAATAATCGAGAATATATACAAAAATGGAGGAAAATAAATGAAAAATTAAATTGGTTTTTAAAAAGCCCCACGTTAATGTAGCTTGGGGCATGTCCCAGAATTTTGAGATAAATACTATATTTTCCCTGTCTTTTCAGTCTCTCGTTGATCCTGCTGATTTAAGTAGGGTGGATCCTTAAAGCAGATTTCAATTTGTTTCAATTAAATTGGCAATTGTAGCATTAGATCCTTAATAGGCATATTTTGGAGAAAAACAAATTAATATACATGTGTGAATTTATATTGAGTATTAGTAAACTTCCTGTAAGTTAATTCTTAAAAACATCTTATATTCTCCCAGTGCATTTTTTTCAGTCTCCATTCCACCAAAAGGGATGGGGTGGAGAGAGAGACACAGAGAGAGAAAACCAGGCTTAAAATGTAAAACAAGTGACAAAAATCAAATCTCTTCTGAACTAAAACTTGTTCACCACGAGCTTAACTGAGTAGATACAGACACTGCAACACAGGAATTGCATTTTGCCTGCGCCCAAGAGGCCCATTCCTTTCAGCAGGCCTTCTTTAAGGTGCAAAGCATCCCATCATTTCCTAGGACAGCACTTTGCACAGCAGGCAGAAAGCACTGCTCCTCACGTATGCAAATTCATCCATGTCTTTGGGGCTCCTATAGTGCCCACCCATTCACAACAAGTAAATCACAGAGAGAAGCAGGATTTAACTCTGAATAGCTTTGCTTTTGCTGATATAACTTCGACCCTTGACAATAGTTAATGTCAGGGTTTTTTTGCATTCAATTAATTTAACGGTCCAGATTTTTAATTTGCATTTCATTTAACATTTCAGATTTTTAATTTGCCAGATATTGTTTATCAAGTATTCATTTCAGCGCCTTTCACTGTATATACAGTGCATACTCCTCAGTAATTAGTGTGCAGTAAATTAATTCTCTCCTTGTTCCTTCATCAGATATTGGATTAAGAAACTTTCACTGTACCAACATATTGAGCTAGATTAGGAATTTCCCATCTATAATACCTTTGTTTAATATTTGTCTTGTATATGTTATGCTGCCTTAATGCTTTACACGATAAGAAATGTTATAGTTAGAAGCAGAAACCTCCAATTAATTTGAAGTCACATATTTGTTTGAATTATTAGACTCAAATTAAATGTGTTCACATGGTTCTACAGTGTCTACTACTTTAGACAGCCCTACAATTTATGAAAAAAATTGTTGTTGTATTTATATAAAGGATATTTAAATCACCTGATGATTTTCATCAGCCACCATGAGCCTTAAATCAGATCCAAAGTAAGCATCTCATTATAGATCAGTCTTCTGCCTTCTGTCAATATGGGCCAAAGACCTGCAAAAGTGTCCTCTTACAAATCCAGGGAAAATAATACACAGACTCAATAGCAGGGCATTATCACCACAGTCCACTGAAACTCTCCATGCTTCGCAAACATTTTTCACAGTTCATTTCACATTTTCCACGTCCACTAAGACACACAGCACACAGGTACAATTGTTCTCAGGTCAGTCCAAACTAGAAGATTACCTTTGCTCAGCGATTAGGACTCCTCTGTGCAAACTATATTCCTGTCTACCTGAAACAACTTTGCAGAGCTCACCCACCTGCATGGTTTTGATGTAGCAGGCCAATTGTCCAAAAGGTTAGCAAATATCTTATAAGGGATATTTATGCCTATGCAGTCAATAGACATTATTAGATTGTGTTTGTTTTTCATGCTTTAAAAGTCTACAAATTTATGAGTACAACCTATCCCTTCAGTGGCAGAAACAGGTATCGTGAATGATGTGTGACGGAAGGCGGAAACACTGGTCCTTCCTGAACCTATGCCCAAAATGTCTTACATCACGTCAAGCACCAGTGCAGACACACAGAGTACTGGAATCTGGTTTGGACAAGATCCAGCATTCGTTACAGGGAATGGCAAAGTGGTGGAGCAAGGATCTGGGGAAGAAGGGCTTTGGAGTTTGGGTTTTTTTTTTTTTTTTTTCAAAAAACTCACTGCTGAGCAGTATGAGCCATGGGGCAGCTGGTATTGAAATTACCCACAGCCATGTGGATAGCTCCCAGACTTCCCCATTGCTTTTCTACTTGAACCAACAAGATGTACAGGAACACCATTTACACCTGGGAAAAGGCAGCAGAGGGCAATTGCTGCTTCTGTTCTCCACCAACATCAAACACAGGTCATACAAATGTACTGAGAAGAATTAATTTGCAACAAGGCGCAGGAAAAGTAACATTGAAATTCTTTGGAAATTCAATAATGGAGATACCTGTGCCTTTCTTTTCATCCAAAGCAGTAACATCTTCCTTTCCCCGTTTACCACATTTTTATTCAAAGGTTACAAAAATCACTAATATGTGTGTGACTGTGGGCAACTCAAGTTAGAGTGAAGGAAAAAAACCCACACCAACAAACTAAGCAGTCCTGCTGTTTCTTTCTTAATGAGATAAGTAGATACTCCTAAAGATCAGGTTGCAGTTGTACCTCTCTTCCCTCGCTGCTCACAGTCACAAGCACAGCAAGAGCAGATACCCTGTGCCAGCTCCACACTCCCACTCACTGAGTGGGTTTAGGGTAGGAAAGGGGAACATACCTGAGCCACAGCCCCCAACAGTGATTTTGTACATACCCCTAAACACATGGCAAAATGCAGACTTGGGGACTGTCTACCCACTGACAACTGTTTGGCAGTGGACACAAAACCAGCAGAATTTGGTCCCAAGGTCACTATTACAATTTCAGCAAAAGAAAGCAAATCATTAGTATGAGAAGGATCTTCCTAAGCATGAGACATTGAATAAAAGAAGATTTTTAAAGCTGTGACAAGTTCATCGTAATATTTATTTTGCTATTTGGGCCCCATAAGTCCAAGCAACACACACGAAAACAAAACAAACAAACAAAAACAAAAAAAACCAAACAAACCAAAAAAAACCAACAAAAAAAAACAACCAAACACCCCAATACACCACAATGACCTTACAAAAATGCAAAGTGACATGAAGATCTTACGTGTTGTATTTCTTGTCTGGTTGGAATATATTTTGTCTTAGAATGAGAGAACATGTTTTATTTTATTTAGAAAGTCTTGGCTTAATTTTTTTTTTTAAATGAAAATATTCAATTTATTTAGTAAATAGCCTATCAGGATAAAGGGTCACTGAGTATGCCAAGGGAAAGCATATCTTTTGAATTAAAGGATCGAAAACTCAGTCAGGCAGAATACTGGTTGCTCTCAAGAACATTATGGGAACTAATGAAAGAACCCCATTTCCTGCCTTATACAATTAAGTAATCAGCTGCCTTTGGTTACCCCTAACAACTTACACAGACAAGGGGATTACTAAGCAAACAGACTGCAGCATTTCAGAATACACAGTCAACGGGAATGCTGAAATGACATGCATTCCCAGGGGAGTCACTACCTTTTCAATTTCAAGAGAAGGAAGTGGGATTATTGAAAATTTAGGACTTGGCAGACCTTTACAGAAATGCTCTGGCTGATGCAATGTGCACTATTCCAGTTAAGTACAAAAATAACCCTTGCCATCTAAAGAATGTTTCCCTTACTATCTCTTCTCCAAGATACAGTGAATTCCTGATCTGGTTCTAATGAAGGGATGCTTAGATACAAAATAAAACTATCTTGTTTGGCCCAGAAGATATTCTTATGATCATATTTAAGGTATGAAGCAGTATGCTGTGAAAAAGTATGACATTTAACTAACACTGTAGCTTCATCTGGGGGTAGATTTTATGTCTGAAAAGTAAGGAAATTATTTCTGAATCTCTTCAGAAAGACTTAGTTTGCACACGCATTAAATAAGCAGTGTACAGCCTTCCCCACTGCCTCCATAGGTGCCTGTTGGGGACAGGGTTTTCAGCATTTCAGTGCTCAGCAGTCACTAGAAGTTTATTAGATTTATGACTTTGGCGGAAGCTGTGCCAAGAAGTTTTGGGAATCCACCCCTAAACAAACACCTCGATGAGTGGTGGAACAAACACAGCTTAGTTTTCTCACATCAGGGAAGTAGTATTTGGGGTTCCTTTCTCTTCTTGTTAATAGACTTTACTGTCCTCTTTTCAACTAATTGGTACTGCTGGTGGCAGGACTGGGAGTGTCATAACAAAACCCAGAGGTACTTTTGTGACACTCAGCAGCCTTCTGGGGAGGGGGAGTGGAACTTTCCACTGGGTCACTCCAGCCTGTCAAATAAAAATCTGAAAGGAGTAATAAAGATATTTACAATTTGATGAGAAAGAAAAAATAACAGGAGAAAGAAAGTGGGCAATAGTCTTGTTCTAGAGTGACTGAATGTCCAAAGTAAAGAAAAATTAAAATGCCGGAGTGCTAGAAGTGCTGAATGGAATAGTGCTTCAGAAAGAAGGCGAATATTCGCTCTTACTGTTATCTGCTGAGCCACCAGAGACATATTAAATAAACAACTATGCAATGTTGAAAATACTTCCAAAAGAATAAAAGAAAACTGCCAGCATTGCCAAAAGATAACACAGAAAGAGAGGGGAAAAAAATCTTGTAGTTAAGAGACATGGAAAGTGAAATTTATTGTAAAAGTGCATTGCCTCTCAGTTTTTAACAATGTGAACTCTCTCCTGCACCATCTGGCTCCACTGTCCCCACCACTGGGTGATCTAATTATTGGGGAAACATGTGCTAGCAACAGCACCTGGCTGCTCTTTGGCATTTAACTTTCCTTTCCTGCTCCCACAGCCTCAGGTTCACAAGACCCAGGCATATCTGCAGAGTTGCTCATGGATACAATAATGATCTCACTTGGCCAGTGGTTGCAAATACAGTGACTTGGCTACCATTACTCATTTGCCAAGCTTTGAGCTGCTCTAAATACCATGGATTTTTCCCACTCATTTTCCATCTCACTCTGGACAGACCCAAAACTGGCTCTAAAATTTCTGATTATTTAACTTGTCCCCTTTCCCCAGTGTCCTCAGGTGTCCAAGGTGTGGGCAATGTACTGTGTGCTGCTGGGCAGGTGAAATTTATAAAGAGGATAAGGCAATCTGACTTCAGAGATAGGATTAACCACTGAAATACCAGGTCTTTCAGTTGTCCTGGTGGGTTGTATTTAATTGCAAATGGATCCTTTTCCAATCTCAGCCAAATGTACTGAAATGCCATTAAAATAAGGCTTCCTTGAAATCCATCATGTAAGATCAGCCACACTTTCTAAAGAAACCTTGGGGCCAAACTTCATGAGGCACTGCACCACTGCCTCCCACCTCAGACGCAAATCCCAAACCAGCCCAACCTCGTGAGCAGGTCAGAGCCTCACCTTCCCACTGGAGCAGCCAGAGCTGCCACCTGCCTGGCTTGGACTGCGACGAGCTTGTTGGCACAACAAACCTGCTCCGTGACTTCATGAAGTGCAGTTTGGGATATAACATCACATGACCCTCACACTGCTTTTGGTACACACTGATGGTATTTTCCTGCATGGCATTAGAGACCTAACACTTGGCAATGTGCAGCTCCTTCCCGCCCCAAACACATTTGTGTCTCTCAGTCTTCCTATTCCACACTGCCTCCTCTTGAACTAGGAGCTGTGGAGTTAACAGCTGGGAACCACGATCAGATTTAAACCCCTGGACAGAATTTTTAAAAATATGTATTTTCCTCCTTATTTCAATACAAACAGAATAAATTTTCATTTCATCTGAAAATAAAGATTTTTTTTTAATGCCCTCTGTTGCTTTCCTTGGAAATTTCCCAAGATTTGTTATCAAACCCAGCTTTATTCTTTGTGCTAAGCCTGCCTCTGGTTTTGGGAAAGCAAAGGGGCAGTAAGACCTGGCATAGCAGACTTAGATCACAATCCAGAGAGTGGCTAACTCAGCAGAGAGGCAGCTAAGCAAACCAAGATGCCTTAAAGGAGGCAAGTGGTTTATTTGTATGGCTCTGCTCTTCTCACAGGTGGAGCAACACAGCTCCAGACAAAGGACAGGGGACTTTTTTGCATCCCTTCTGTCACAGTGAGCCAGAGCTCTGCTAACTTACCATGTGTTTATTTAATCATTACTGTTCAGCAGACTGATACTGCACTCTCTGGAGATGCTGTGCCGGATCCCTAAGGACATACATCCCTAATGATCTTTAGACATACTTCACTGCCACAGTGCAGAGTTAGCAAGGTGACATTTCCCTATTCGAGCCAGGAGGGTTTAAAAAGGAAGTGCAAACCATCAGAGAAAGTGTCAACACAAACTAAGATTCAGCGAGTGATTAAATGTTGCAAACAGAAACGCAAGCAAAAACTAAGCTGTGTTTTCCAATCACACTTCACAGAAATACAGGAATTGCTGTAGGTTTAGATTGTTCTCTGAACAGTAATAGCAACACATCTAGGAACCTTGATATCTCATACCAGAATTCTGAACAGAAAACATACAGCAGGCATTTGTAGCTGCTATAGCATAGATCTAGAAACAAAGTAAACTATCAGCTTCCCCAGCAAGAAAAGGGCACTGAGTGCAAAGAGATGAAAGAGATTAAAGAAACAAATCAGACTACCAGCAATAATGGATGCCTTCAGCCCCTTCCCATGCACTACTTATGTATCACAGTGCTCACAATTGCTTTTCTTACTTTGCCATCTTGAGATGATTGCTCTTTAGATTAGAGAAAAAGCAAATAAAAACTAAAACATAATGAACTGCAAAGGATTAAACTGGGTACTTCACACAACTTCTTCTGCAATACAAGAGCAGGGAGATGATCAGTGAAGTTAAAAGGCTGCATAACTAAACAAAACATGTTTAAATGCATAGTTTGCTGCATCCTGTGGAAAACTCTGTCCTCACTCCCCCTTGGCTTTCATGGTGACACACCAGGAGATGGGTAGGTTTTATCCTGCCTTGCCTTCCTTTACAGAAATGTTCTTATTCACAAATTCAACATATCTTAATGGCCTGAGAAATCCACATCTTTACTCCAGCTCTCCCTGCTGTTCCAAATTGAATTCTTTTCTACTATTAGGGTACCTGTGAAGGATAGTTATTTTAAAAAATAGTCAGACCACATCCAAAACAGATGGATTAAATTATCTCCCTTCACAATTTTGTCCTTTCCTCATTGTTGACCATACCACCATCTTTTCTATTATTTCAAACATAAGCTTATCTTGCTTGGCAAGGTGTTTCACACCTTATCACTTACCCCATCTTCTGCTTCATCATCATTCCAATATACCAGTCTGAAAAACATTTATTACACTGACAAACAAAACAAAAAAATACACCACCTCTGCATTCAGTGGGGCTTCCTTGCAAGCACCTGCAAGCCTGTTAGAACATTCATGTCCTTTCCCAATCATCTCAGCAAAAATCACAGGCCATGCTTTGACAACCCACATTTTGTGACCATTCCTTTTCGTGTTGGTCAATAAAAATCTCATAACATTCTTCCACTTCTTCCAATCCATCTGCACTTCTCCTCCAAGGCTGTAAGCTCTTTGAGGCAGCAATTCACTTTTTGTTTTCTGTGTTTGCCTAACACAAAGAGGTCCAGCCTTTGGACAAAGCACCTACAGTACTAGTCATCACAAGATACCACTGGTATATAGAACTTCCGTAATTTCAGGAAATAAAATAAATCATGCATCATTGTTAACAGGACTTTTTTTTTTCCCCATTCTCTTTTGAGTCAGGGGAGCCCATATGTTCCCACTATGGGTTTTATTGTATTCCCTCTGAAGAATCTATTACTGGCCCTTGTCAGGCTACTACTATGGCAGCAAGGAAACCTGTTTTTCTGTGTAGGCTGATAAACGAGCCAATAAATTCTAAATCCACTGTCATGGATGCTTCAATTATTGCTAGTATTTATTGTCATCTGCTGTCTCCTTGGGGCTGGACCAGTTGGCAGTGCTGACCAGGGTGAAAAGTCTTCAGTTGTGCTAAAAAGAGAAAACTGGTCCTATAGAACTTAATAGAGAGAATGAGAGGAACATTAAAATAGAAACATTTCACTTATAAGCAAGAACTCCCTATGGAAAAGAGTCCTCACATTGTTTGCCTGTTTTCACCTGCTGCATTGTTGATTAGAAGCTTAAACGAAGAATATTTTACAAAAGGGAATTAAAAAATTTTAGAAGGCAGGTTGGCCAGAAAACCAAGGACAGACCATTGATCCAAAAAAAAATGACTGCAGGGGAAGAAAAAAGGACATGAGAGATCACAGAAAGGAAGAGCAAGTCTTACACAGAGAGCCAGATTCTGAGATATAAATACCAGTTAGATAACTCAAGTTAGGATTTTCCAAATAAATGTTAAATCCGTGATAAACTGTTAATGCTCAAAATAACTGAACTTGTTTGTCAAGTATGCGGGGGAAAAAAGCCAAAAACCACCCAGCTCCACATGAACAAAAATCCCAACACACCTATGTAGAATTCTGGAAAGGCAGATGATGAAAAGGGATGAGTGAATGGCATGAAGAGCATAGCACACACTGTATAGTGATAACTGGGGATTAGAAACTCTTTAACCCCTGCAATAAGAACATGATGGCAAAACCTGCATGCCTTCTAAACGGGAAATAATGTGATATCTGGGTATTTACAATACAGCATACCCTTTTTTTTAAAAATTAGAATAAACTAGTTTTGACAGAATTCAGATATAGAAATGTCATACACAAAATGCACTGAAATGGTGCTTTCCTACCCAGAATTGCCACACGCATCTAGGGTTGATTTGCTGTGAGAACTAAACTGGATTATTGCTCAGCTCAAAACACATCTCTGGTACAGACAAACAAAGCTGAAAATGATGGATTGGTTGTATGCAATTCATTTGACAAGCATCAGAAAGTGGAGAGCAGGGAGAGGAGAAAACCCTTTACTAAAGCCACGTAACCTGAGTTAATGAAATTATATTTAACTAAGGGTGTGTATTTAGACTTGATCTTACCTTGGTGACTTAGCCATTAGTAGGAATTCATTGTTTACCTCCACGATCCTTATCGGTACTTAGGCAGTGTTTGCACGTGATTTTCAACTGATTGCTCAACATGTTCTGTGTTAGACTGTTTTGAAATAAATGAAAACACAGCAAGATCAGAGGGCTAATCTCAATTATCTAATCTGCTTAAAACTGCATGGTTTCTTTTCTTGTTGAGGCCACATTATGGCTTCCTCTATGGGCAGAACTGTACCTACTGATGCCAAACCAGACATCTGTTTCTTCTTCTGCAAGACTAAAACTTCTGTCAGTGAAACGGAAGCAGTTATTGTTCCAAATTACTTTTCTTAGGTCATTTGAGGAACACTCCTCAAAGGTAATAACCACCTATAACGATTATGGGCCCCTATCGATATCTCTGATAATTGTGGGTGTTTGACCTACACAATAAGTGCTCAAAAAAAGAGCCATCCCCTCCCTCCTTCGGGAAAAAAGAAAAAAAAGAAACCACCAAAAAAAACCCCAAAAAAAAAACCACCTCAGAAACACCACAGACCTCTAAGAATCTCATCACAGGACAGTGAATTTTGAGCTTTGAACATCTCCAAGAAATCTGGATAGCTCCTCAAGTCTTTAATAGTACAGGGTAAGGGTGGAAATGAAATGTGAATATTTTGACTTAAAGTCCAGACTCTTGCTGCCTCTGGAGCACAGACCCTGTCCAACAATTCATGAAAAGAGAAAAAACCAAAGAGTTCCTGGAAAACCATTAAGCCAATGGGCAATTTACAAAAACAACACATGATCAAAAAGTTGCTTTTATAGTTTGTGTGTTTGCATTGGCTGGAGAACATAACAGCCAAAACTCTCTCACCCAGAAGGATTATGCTTTAGCTTTATGCAGTCAGTTCTAAGATTTCACCTTGTGCACCTGAGCTTCACAACCAAACTCCCTGAGTAACTGAAATTTCTATGTCGGCTTCTTCCAAAGATAGCATTAATAACAACTGAGAGGAAAAAATTAATCTTAGCATTTAAAGAGTTAATGCAGATACTAAGGAATTTGCACATTAGCCTGCCAAGGTCTGATGTCTGTGGTCTTCTTAGAGAATAAGTTTGCTCTTAGGACACATCTTTCAAGCAGCTGGAGCCCTTGAGACAATTCATGAGAAAGACTTCTAGGAACACTTGTACTTAAACTTCCATGCAGTTCTCTCTCATTCTACACCAGCCATTTTTAATGCATCCTGCACTGTGGAGTCCAGCAAAAGAGCAACACCCTTGTGCTCTATGGTCCTTGTAACAGGCTCCCAATAGCAACAGCCAGGTAAATAAATTAGAAGCATTAGAAAGTGCTGCTTTACAAGGGGGAAGCGTCCATATCAAAGCTGTCAAACATCTGGGTTTGAAGTATGTGGCCAAACTGAGCTGCTACATTTTCATCTTCCCCAACGTCATGTTTCCCATCCAACATCCAATTGCCTCTAGGATTAGGCGGAGCCACGTTTTCCTTCAGACTCCATGACCATTGCTTCTCCAGGACTCCACACAGCATAAGGCACCACTACTGAGGCAATAATCAGCATTCAGAGCAAGGGCCAGGGAGAGGCACATTAGAGCAGCAGGAGCTAGAACAGCACTGACATTTTCATTACAGCACACACCAGTAAGGAAGGGCCTGGCTCAGGATGGAGCAATTGAACAGCAAAAAGACTCCATAGGTTTGCTTAAGGCTTCTTGAAGTCTCAGCACTTGCCTGATGACATTCCTTTTGAGACAGATCTTTATTATAAGTTTTTTAGCTAGGGATTCAAAGGAGTAGCACTGACGAAATAAGAGAGATGATTCCCTCTACACCCGAGATCACAGCTTGCCAGAGTGGTAAGGAATTATCTTGCAACCTTTTCATCTACCATACAACAACATAAATGCTCAATCAAGAAGCAGCAATGAACATAAAGGTTCCAAGACAATTCCTGGTTAAGCACCAACATTTGCATGCTGTTGGAATTACTTGAACTTCTTGAGTCTGCAAAATGAGGTTGAGCTTTTCCCAGAGAACCACTGCTGTCTGATTGCGTTCCTCATGTGATACACACTCAGCAAAAAGAGAAAAAACCTGAAATATTGATTTTCCTCAAACATGACTAGATACTAGTAAGAAAATCACCTATAACTGAAGGAGAAAGCAAGATTGAAAAGCATAGACATTTTCTTATATTCTAACAACATATGACTACTTCCCCTTTTAGTAGAGTTCAGACTTAAATGACAGATGCCCAACTGCTCTAGAAAACAAATACACAGGTGGAAAGTCTAGACACCCTCCTGTCATAATGCTTCATAAAAACCACAGCTTCTTTACCTTAATTTTACACAAAAATGTGAGTCAGAGTCAAAGCTCCATGTCTGTATTGTGTTGTTTTGTCCAGAGCTGTCCAATGAGCACTGCTACCAACTTGACAATATACCATCAGAGCAAGAGTAATTCATAACTGTTTAAACCCCAATTGAGCCCACAGCTCACGGATTATTCTTTAGCACAATTGGCAACCATATGGCTTGTTTGCACATGGCAGAATTGAGCTTTGTTTTTGCTGTAACTGTAAAATGGTGATGTTCATACTGCAAAGCCTTAATTGGAACAGGTCAATAGCAGCACATTCTATCCAGGCTAGCAAGAAAAAAATCAGGAAATGAAAGTGTCCTTGTTATTCTAAAGCTACAGACAATTGAAAGGATACATTTCCAATAAAAATAGCCTGGAAATATTGTGAGGGGAAAAGCTAATTTTTTACATGCAAGAAAGCAGCACAGTTTGGTCTGTTGCAAAAGAACACACAGAAATAGAGTTCTGCTTTTGAAAAATGCCACTAATGTAAATGACTTGATTGGCCTGGAAGTTAGGGGTTTTTTAAGCAGTCACAAAACAATGTAATTGTTGCCAAAGCTTAGAATTTTATTATAATATTCGTGATAACCTGATAAAAACCCACAAAATTTTCATAAGCACTCCAGTTTCTAGAATCTTGGCATTATTTATGAACCTGTTTTACTTACAAGGGACTTATTTTCAATCTGATGTGATTATTTTCAATGCTGATGTGAACAAAGTAATATTTTTAATCTATTTCCATTGTTTTGAAAGATCTGGCTCATAAATCATAAATATTTGGGGTTGGCCATATGTATTTGACAATTTTTTTGCCTGAGCATAGACTCAGGCAACACTTCTCTTTTGCCAGAAATAGTTCCTGGCTAATGATTTCTGGGAATACTCTATCATTATTTTCACAGGGCAGTGGAACAGATTCTTTGCACGAGACCAACAAAGGAGTCTGTCAGAGTAACATGAACCTTGCCATGCTGCCACCCAGAAAGGAGGCCTTTTATAGAGAGCTTTAGAAGTACCTGGGAAGGAGGATGCTGCCTCTGCTCTACCCAAAAGCAATAGGTTCCTGCTGCCTTTGATGACTCAGGCAATATGCAACTTACCTCTGCAAAATCCAAATTTAGTTCTGACATGCTGCTCTTTCAATTTCACTCAGGCTATCGAGCCTGTGCCTGCTCACACCCTTTTATGGGCTGGATTTCACTCTTTGGCAACAAGCAAAGTGATTCCTGGGACTATCAAATCAACCAGATGAAGACTGACTTCTTCTCACTCAAAATATTATGCAGCACAATTCTCCAGTTATTTCCCTGCAAATGAGTCTGACAAGTGCTGTATAATGTGCAAACCAACTTATACAAACAAAAGCATGAGAGAGCATGAGCAGAAGTAAAATTATACAGAACAAACTTAGAACAGTTGTGAGGCTGCACAGACAGCAATTAGTTGACTGGCAATGCAAGAAAAGATGAATTTACCATTCAAAAAAACCCTGAGCAGCACATCCAATATGTACTCTACAGGAATCAAAGACAATGCTTCCTCAGATAGAAGAGCTCTATTGACACCAGCATGAATACCCTTTTCTTTCCCTCTCTTTGCCAAAAATGAATTTTCTAAGGAGCAGTCTCAGGTGGTAATGTAAAGATTCCTGAATTCTATCACCAAGTCATTATGTGACCTTGAGGAAAAGAGATTCACTCAAGTGCACAGGGTCTCCATTTACCTGTTGTAGAATAGGTGTATATAATCATAACATTTATTGATAATGCAGAAGGGTTGTGAGGCTTTAATGAATTGTTAAGCACTTCAAGGTCCTCAACTGCATAATGGCAATCTTTATTAATAAAGTGCTATTTATTGGCTATCACAACCTTTACTTGTGTAAATATAACACTATTTATATTTATAGCAGCTCTAGACATTTTTTAACCCTATATTTTTTACCATATTGTACTCCAAATATTTATTTTTATGAACATCCAGAACTGACTGATGGGGGAGAAAGAGAACACTGTATCAAAACTCCAAATCTGCTTACCCATCGTATTCCCTTGGCTCTGTCAGAGGTATGTAGGGGAGCTACTGCTTATCAAAGTTTGACCAATTAAATGCAGCAAGAATCCGTGAAGAGGGAACAAAGGGATATGGCTGTTATGAAGAATGAAGTTGGTTTTTTTCCTCTTCCAATTCACAACCTGCCTTAAAGGCAAATTTTACCATTTCCCCTCCACAAACAATAAATAGGATATCACCAGTCTGCTTAAACACAGCATTTCTTCCCAAAACAATAAGCGTCATTATCATAATGATTGGTGCCGCTTAACACCGTTTAAAAGCCAGGTTTTAAACACAGCCTTTCTAATGCAAAGCTCAAAACCAGCTGTTGTGCATGCCCTGACCTGGGCTGGGAGGCAAGGCAAGAACATACAGGGCTCCTACTCAACTCTTCCTGTGAGCTTCCCCATTACCCCACTGACCACATCTTGCCCACAGGAGCATTGCCATTGGCTCCAGATCTGTATTTTACCCACCAAATTTAAAAATTAAACAGCAAGTACAGCAGCCCCTTTACATTAAGGATCCTAGCTGCAAAGAACTGCAAGGAAATGTATAAAGTTTGGTTCCACCTTAATTTAAATGAAAAGGAAATGGCAGACTCTGGTATCTTACCTGGGCTGAGAGGCGGGGAAGAAAATCAATGAATGAAACACATTGGGGGAGAGAAAAATGAAAAAGATTATTTATGTTTCTATTTTTGGATATACACCAAGTTCTTTGTGGGAGCTGGAGGGAAAAAACCACAAATTACTTTCCATCTGACAGTTCTGAATGATTACAGAAGTAATATTTGGTATGCAGCAAAACTAAGAAACTCTGTTGTCTGTCAAAAGAAAGAGTGAGAATTATCTTAGGCAGCAACACCGGATCTATTATTAATCCATACTTCAGCATAGACTTAAAATGTATTGACATCTTCAAGCAGAAAATGACAATGTACAGACTCTTTTAAATTCCTAAGGGAAATCCAGAACCATAGGTGAGGCTACCATTAAGTGGAGATGGGAGGGAAATCCAAATTCTATTTCTTTATAAATAGCCTGAATTAGTTACCATTAGTTATCAATTACATGTGCCAGTATAAACATATTTTTGGGTCATTGATGAGCTCAGCTTCACAAGGCATCTGAGAACATGTGTTTGGAAAGGGATACCCCAGCTTGGGAGCATTTTGAAGTAACTTACAAATCATCTAACTCAGGCAAAAAATAACTCACTTGAGAATGATACAATTACTTTCAGTTTGCTTAAAGCCAAGGAAAAGTTGACACAGTGTTCAAATGGAGGGGGGCAGTGCAAGCAAAGGAGGAAAAAAAAAAAGAGTTACTTTATACTGCTTGAAATTGGGCTATTTGGAGGCCTAGGACCTGAGCTTATTTGAAGAAAGATTATCTTGACAAATTGGATAAACATTTTGTGCATGACAGGACGCTGATGGAGAGTCTGTTCTGCAAGCACACCTGGGGGATAGTTTGCTTAGTGTGTGACCAAGGTGTTCAGCTAACCCCGAGTCCTCCCAGGGCGCTTTGTTTACCCTGTGACAGGTATAGGCAGATCTGAAGTCGAGGCCTCCACAACAGTTCCTGCAGACTTTGCAGATGCATTTTCCCCTCCTCCGTGGGACAAAACACCTCTTGGCTAGACCAGTCTACAAAAAGCTACACCAGAATTCAACAAATAGCTTGCATTTAAGGAAGTCTGCAGGCTGGCATGCCCAAGACCAGTGAGTGACCAGTGCAAATAAGGCATCACATCTCCATCCCTTGTCCTCCTTACCCCTCAGCATCGACCAGGAGGGACCACTCCAACACCCTGCTAGAATCATCATCAGGTAGTGAAAGCAAAACATGCCTGTAAACAACTTACTGGTTAGTCAGAAGGGAAGTGAACATCACCTGTGGAGAATTTTGACTTCCCTGCCACAGAAAACAGTGGCCATTTTGTTCTGCCTTCACTTTGATGTCAGAGACTGAGCAACACAGGACACCAGACCAAGGTGGCTGATGGCCACTGTGCAGGCTGTTGGTGACACCTGTTAACGTCACCTGAAGGACTCCTTTGTCCAGGCAGGCAGGATGCAAACTTTTGCTTCTTGCAACAGAAGCAGTTGTACTGGCAACTAAATCCTTGCAGATCCCAACAATCCACCCCCAGGGCTTTTTTTCACGTGTGAATTCAGGAAGACAAGGATTCCATTCTCAAACCCAAATTCCCAAAGCTGCCACACAACCATCCCTCCACCTTCTTGGGGTGTGCTGGTTTTCAGCCAGTTGAACTCTGGGCCTGTGGCAAGTTGGTTCAAAGACAAACATTTAAGCCAGAACAAAGGGGCAGAAGTATGGAGAAAGGACAGTAAAAGAGAAATAATTTAGTGAAGCTGAAGCCATTATGGAGCCACACTTTAGGGCTACAAAATTTTACACTTGCAGATGATAAAACTCGGATCAGAAATTGTTTTTTTTAAATGGCAAAAATTTTATCCTAAGATCACTTTCACAAAATTAAACAACCAATTCCCTAGATGTGCTCTCTCCCCAGCTCAGCATGGCCTTTGTCTGCACTTAGGTCCATGAACATGGCTTCAGCCGCTTCCTATCTCCAAAGCAACAAGCAGAGCCCGGGGGCAGCAATGGAGTAGACAAACCCTTTGGAGAAAGGACCAGGGTGGGACTTGCCTCACCTTAGCTGCTGCAGGCTGGAACAAGGCAACCTCTAGAGGAGGTCAGCCCTGACCACCAGCTGCCACAGAAGAGCATCTAGCTCCCCAAAACTGGATGCCTAGTTTTTGGGTGGCTAAACTGAAGGGGCCTGTATGCCATGTCCTGTTCCTGAGACAAGCACACCAGTGCAAGGGATCAGGGAATTGAGAATGACACTGAACTGGCAAAATTCAAGCCAGTGTTCTGCAAAGCGGTTAACAAGGAGTGTGGGTAGAGAAGAATATCTGTTTTACACTCCAGCAGCACATCATCCCAAATCCACATTGTCTGTTCTGTTTGGGGACAGTTGGCTTCCTCTACCTCTTTGTATTCATAAGATATTTTAAGAGGGGGAGATTAGATGAAGAAGCCTAAAATTGATAGCTTGGATTGACCCTTTGGACATCAGTCATAGGTGACAATATGTTTAGATGGGAGAAGCCCATAATACTTCTGCCTCTGGTGTCCATCAGACTATGAAGAGAAGTAAGCACTGGTCACTTGCCATATAGCACAAGGCTGTTAATATTGCTTACTGGGCCAAGGCAGGACTAGGGAGATGTTCACAGCATTTATACTGAGGGGTAAGAATGGACCAGTTCCCTAAAGCAGCAACCTCTTCTGTACCACATCAATAAATTATTATTCTTCCTCTCTGACTAGCAGTGACAAGCAAACAAAAAGCCAGGGCTGCTCTGCAGCAAGGCTATGTCACCTAACACAGATTTGATTTAAAGCCTACAGAAGAAACAGGGAAGCATTACCAAATACCTCAGAAATAGTTGAGAAACTGTTTTTAACATGAGAAGGGCCTTCGTTGATTTTTGCCTTTCAAAATTAATTTTCCAGAATAGCTGCCGTCACTGTATCCAAAAAGCAGCAATCAAAGCAGTTAAAGGTACTATAAAATTGCTCTGCTGCAGAAAGCATTTTCACCCAGGCCATTTACAATCCCACTTGTGCTCAGGCAGAACACCCCAAAGCTAATACACATTTCTCTTGTGAATTATGACAACAACTCAGAATACCTTCAGATAGTGCTCCCCATGCAAGATATAAAGAGGGGACAGAAATAATTTATCTATCTCCATCCTGTGGAAGTAATATGAACCTTCATAGGCAGACCCAGAATCAGCAAACAAGTAGCCATCAGAAAGTGATCTGAAAATAAAGACATTGATTGATAGGAAACAAACCTTTTTCCAGGATATAACAGCCTAAAAAACACCAGCAGAAAGCTGAGGAGCTCCTAAAAGCAACTATGTACCCCTAGCTTGCCCTGGGGGTTATTTAGACGATGAGGAACATTTTCATGATGCAACCCTTGCATCTTGTATTTCATTAGCCGAGTGTGTTGTCACTATCCTGACAGGAGGGTTTGTCTTTTCAGGGTGACTGAAATACAATTAGGACAATATTTCATTCCAATTCATACAGTTATTATTAAAAAGCAATTTTTCCTTATTTGCCTGTGACACTACACTGCACATGCAAAAAGAACAAAGGTTTTCAAAGCCAGAGTCGGCCAAGCAGGAATGTTCTGGCTCTGAACATACGTGATGATGTGAACTATTGTGCCCCAGCTGACACGGCCGTGGCTCCATGAGCACTCACCAGTCAGCGCATCTCTGTTTGCGGGAAGGAATCCAAGCTACAGAGGAAGCAATGACTTTGCAGTTTAATAGAAATCCTCAGGTACAGATGAGACAAAAAAAGGCAACAAAAGCTTAGCACAAAAGAGGATATTTAGTGCTCTAATACCAGACCTCGATGCAAATCTGCCTGAATCCAGGCATGAGTCCCAGCTGTGAGCATCCCTTTTTGATGGAACATGCACATTATTTAAAGTCCTTTCTCAAACAGCAAAAGATATACTGTCCCTCCCAGTTTTATTCTCTTACATTCTTGCCTCAGGCTTATTTTTATTCAGACAAATTATTTTCATTTTAAGCTGGAAAACATGCAAAATAATATTAATTTGCTCTGTAAAACTGATCTTTTCTCACAAAATACCCCACAAGCCCATTATTTGCAGAGCTCCAAGTATCCTGACAAAACTTCCAAAAGTAATAAAAAAAAAAGACATATTTGTTATCAGATTAATTTTGCATTTCCCATTCAAGTGATCCCCACACTTCTGAAGATCACATTTGTGTTCAAGTGGTTGAAGTCAGACATCAGCAAGATGTGATACTGAGCAGTGATCAGAGGGGTATGCTTACAACAGAACTTTCCATCAGCACAATCTATCAGGCTCTAGCAATACAAAATTAGGTTTTCAAAAGTAGGTTTCCTTTTCAAAAATAGGACTTACATGACTTCTAAAAATGGAGCAGAGAACAGTGCCAGCAGAATGTCTGCAAACAAGCTCCCTCTATATATTCCAAGTGTAAAGAGCAGTGAAGCTGCAGCATTCCTGCTCATTCTCAGTTTCAAAACTAAGAGTTTCAAGACCACCTGGGGCCACTGACTCAGTTTAGGTGGTCAACCCACTTTTGAGAGAAATCTGTTCTTCAATGCTTTTGCTACCTGTTCTGCCAAAATTGGCTCAGCAAATGATGCACACTCACACTTGTACATCACCATTGGGTGCTTTAGAAAACACTGTAACCAATGCTGTCACAATACAGCTCATTCCTATTTCTTCTTCAATACTGTGTGTGATTTTAATCTCAAACAAAACATTCACAGCTGCCATGAGCACTGCCTTGCTTTACCCTGTATGTCAGGGTGTGCCCTCCCAGAATATCTATCCCAGCCCATTATGCAAAAAACAACCAGTCCTTTATGGCAGAAACCCCCGAGCCCATTAGCCAGGCAGACAGACGCATTTGGAGCACAGATCCCAGAATATAGGCAAGCCATTGTTTCATTTCTGAACAGGCCATGGAGCCTCCATCACATGGGGGAAACCTTTCATGTCTCTTGGATTTAGAGGACAAGTCCAAACGAAAGCAGGGGCAGAGCGGCTTCTGCTAAGCAGGTCAAAGTTTTCCTCTCTCTGCTGAGGGGAGATTTTCTGTAGGAAAAAACCAGGCTCCCACAGCTGTGACAAGTGAGGAGACAGAGCTGACTGGCAGGACAGAAAACGAGGCTATACAGGGACAGCCTAGCAAAGCAACCAACTCTAAATACAAAAATTAACCTGGTCTGGTGACAAAGGGGAAGAAACAGAATGCTAGAAGGTATATTTAGGTATATGTATATAAATATGCTGATGTTTTGAAGCTCTAAAAGTACTTTTATATCAATTAACTTCCCATTAAAACTCTGACTGGTGATCTTTCTCACCACAATAATTCAGTATAAAGTGAAAAGACATGGCAATATGAGCATCTTAAGGACCAACAAGGTAAATCTTTAACTCTCTTGTTCTTCTGGCTTTAGTTTAGTTCTGTATAAAAGTCAGGACTCAAGTCACACCATATGACATGGCAGCCAGAAGCAAAGCTAGTAAGGTCATAGGCACAAAAGGATCTGAAGTCTCTCCTACTTTTCAACTTGTTTCCAAATTTCCAGGGTTGGTTGCAATGGTGCAGTTACTTATGATCTATCTTTAAGCCAAGAACGGAATGTGTATTTCTTACATTGCAGATAGACAATTACAAAGACTGTCTACATTGAACAGTGACAAAAACCAAGTCTCCTGGACAGTACATTTCCCAGCCACGTGTCTGGCTGCCAGTCAGACTCAGGATCCACAGAACACTAGGGAAGGAATCAGGTCCAAAGTGTCTGTCAGAGACCAGGGTCACCTGGTCTTACAAGGGTACACCTTGTCCAGCCCCACAGTGGGGGTAGAGGGGAAAGAGTGAGGAGCAGGAGGGAAGAAGAAAAAAACCCCCACAGTTTAACAATTCACTACTTGAGACAAAACATGCAAAGACTTCTCTGCTCCAGGCTCAAGTCTAAGTTCCTACCCAAATATGTGACTTCATGTAAACAACATGAGCAAGCCTGGATTTATGAACTGGATCCTCATAATGCAGATTAATTTTCAGCAAAAACAATTATGCATTACTGTGGAACACAGTTGTCAAATTCTGAGAAGCAACTAAGAAATAAATACAGTAATCCCTACATAAACAGTCTGTAAACCACTTAGTAATATTGAAGACAAGAACCTGGTATTAAAGATAAGTGATAAACTCTGAGGGAAGCGTTTAAAATGAAGTGCAAGCAGAACATACATGACAGGTTTTTGGGATTTTTGTGCCTTCAGAAGTCAAACTCCCCATTCTAACTGGGTGAAAGAGGTTACATGCATCCCTAAGCAACCAACTCCTTTTAACTTTTTTCTCAAGGGCAGTCATGGAAGATGTTTTGTACAATGTTTGTGCAAGGTGAATATTTCTTTATGTTGAATCATATTCTTGTTGGGGTGCTGGATTAATGCACAAGTAGGACAGGCATCTAGATGGCTTGGGCAGATCCCCTATTTCCAGATTAATAGAACCATTCAGAGAACTATGAAATTCATATTTTAGTGACACAAGAATTTTTTCTGGATAATCTGCAGACAACACAGATATTAAGTAGACAGCACTTCTTTTACAACAAGAAGCACAAACCTTGCAACCTTAACTCCTGTCCAAGTCAGAAAATCTTAAACCAGAAGTGAGAATCTTTTTCTCAAATCAAGTTTTACCATAGAGAAGTTTCTTTAATACCTCCAAATACATCAATCCAACAAGCAGAGACATCTTTTGAGACACCTAATTTAGAGTTATGAAAGCAAACAAGACTTCCTCTCTAACTTTTAAAGCTTTTATAGAAAAACAAGCTATCAGAATGTTTGGGGTTGGTTCCTTCTAGTTACAGATCCAAATTCTATCCCTAATACCACTTGCCTTTGCACTGGCACATCATGCACTCAGTTGCTTTTTTACTTGACAGGCTTGTTCTGTTCTGACACTGCCCTTGCAGGAGCACAAGAATGGTTTCTTGGGAGGCCAAACTCAGTGGTCCCAGCCCTCCACTGCAGATCCCATTATTCTGGCATTACTATTCACCCCCCAATAGAAGTGTGCTAATAATAAGGGGCTCGATGAAAACCAAACAAAACTACCCTGCTACAACTCCATGTGAAATGTTGACCCAAGAAAAATAAAGTGTGCCTCTTGGATATACATCTGCCCACTTTGCACAGCAGATAGCAGGGGGCCTGCTGCAGGTGCTAAGGAGAGGGATTTAAGCCAGCTTCCAAAGTTCATATTGATAAATCGTAGGCATATCACACCAGCCATCTGCACACACCTCGTCACATCTGCAGGCCTTGCAAGGAGCTCAGGGAGGTTTTACATACAGCTGAGCAAACCCTTCCCTCCTCCATTCATGCTGGAATTTCAGATCCCTCACACAACGTTCAGCTCCTACCCTTGCCAAGAGCCTCATTTGTCTCCACCAGCTCGCATCTCAAAGTCCTTCTCTCAACTTTGAAATCCACAAGAAATTCTGTTGCTTCTTATCACCATTTTCAGCTTATTTCACCTCATCCTCTTATGTATTTATACACACACAGATTCTACCGCGACTTCCCTCTTGAGACTGCAAATGCAAATCCACCTGAACAACTTTGGGGACCAGTATAAAGACATCTCACAGCTCACATTTTTTGTAGCCCAATCTCACAGTTCCTTCTTTCTGCAAAGACAGTGCCCAATTCCACTGACATAAAAAACATCCAGATATGTATGTGCTATTCTCATTAACAAATAAAGGAGACAGTAAATGTAATAACCTTGCATGATGATTTGGTGCCTGTACAAGCACTTTAGCACATATTTAACACTATTCTTATTCATCAAAACACATAAAACCAACACAGCTTTAAGCACATTTACGTTTTGCACAGCTTTAAGCACAGAATACATTTTGCTGAATACAGCCATGTAATTTAAGTCTCATCCATGAGGGTGCTGGTAAATAAACACCACAAGGTTGAAATCTCAAAGACTGACAGAAGTTTTGGGTTTTTCCTGCACACCCTTAGATTAAACTCCCCCTTACATAAAAAACACCTAAATGAAGCTTAACTTCTGCCAAGAGAATCCACTTTCAGATTATTTTGTTTTTCTTTTGCATAAGCCTGCGACTTTCACATAATCCACAAGCAAATAGCTCTATTCTGTAGATTAGAAATTATAAAAGACCATGTAATCAGCTGACAAAAGAACTGAAAACAACCCCAGAGGAAACACAGAGCTGCTCTGCAGGCTCACAATGTGCTGCTCTGTCAGCCTCCCACTCCTTCAGCAGATACTTCTGACATTTCTTGTGTCATTACTGGACTTTATGAATGGGGCTGTAGGATGTTTGCTGGAGAATAATCAGAAAGGGAAGGGACATGGTATCACAGACAAGGGAGCTGCTTCACTCTCAGCTAACCAGACCCAAGCAATTAGTTCACTGCTTTCTCCTACCACCAACTATGAATCACAGCTCCACATTGTATTAAAGGCTGAATTGTTCCTCATTTTTTAATAAGGATGCTTAGGAAATTAAGCTATTGTAACCTCAAATAAACTGCACGTGGTTTGATGGCTTTATTTATTTCACATGTACCCAAATGTTTAGGTACTTACACAAAGTCTGATCAACTTTTTTGGGCCAGAAAAGTCAGCTGTAATTCTCACTAGTTACCCCACTGAGCTACAGCTCTTTCCACTTCTGGTGCAGACAAAACTATCACAAACACAATTCCTGACACTGCAGTTCCCTGCTCCCACTTGGCTTGCCCATCCACACACATGAGAGAGGCAAATTACACATGAGGGAAGGGAAAGCCCTGGTGGAGAGAATCGGTTTGCAAGTCTGAGATGAAACAACACTGCCAGTTGTGCAAGAGATCACAAACAGGAGGAACCCAGTCTGGGCACTTCTGTTGTCATCTGCTCTTTACAAGCCTGAGCACTACTTTCAACTAATTTTCAGAAAAGTCTTTGGAAACAGCAGCCTTACTGTTTCTGGGGAACGGACAGTTCCAATAAAAGGAATGCCCCAGCAGATAGAAAGGATGCAAAAGGAAGATGAACCACAGCTCCAACGCTGTGGTGCAACCACAGTTTGCATTCAGCAAAGAACTCAAACTGCCTGATTCAAGAGGATTCCTTCTGCTTGTGGGGCTGCTCTTTTTGCTCCATTGATTTCCCAGGGCTGAGTCTGCCAAGTCATGATGTATCTGGGGCAACATCTGGCTAATCAATAAATATACTCAGTTATTTATTAGAATCTCAGCACCACCATGACTTGGCCCTATGGGATCATAGCCAGGCCAATTCCCCTGTTCTGTTGATAAATAACGCAGCTGTCAGGGATCACCTGGCCAATCAGCAGTATGTAGGGGAAGGATGTTTTCTGAGAACTTGGAAACAAAAGGGCTTTCCAAGGTGATTAAGCATTGGGCATTTTGAGCAAGGAGCATCAAACCACTGATTCAGGTTACTGTGAAGTGTGCTCTGTTTTCATCCCACCTGCCAGCCTGGCACACCCCACAACAGCCACTGATGGTGCCAAAAGCAGAGTCCTGGCCACCAGCAGCCATTAAAAATCCCAGAGCACTTTGCCATGGGAAGGGCTCCTGCTGAACCAAAGACCTGCTCTGTGTGGGATTTCTCGGTGAGGTGTGCGCAAGTTGCTTACCTCAGAGACAAGCAAATAGGGAAAAAAACATTCACAAGTACTTGCTAGAATACAAAGAAAACCAAGTTTTAATCTCTTTATAACCCTTTTGCATTAATTTTTGCTAAGCTTTAGAGTACTATGATTAGTAGAGAACATTTTTATAAAAGAATTTAAAGTACCAGAATGTTCAATTAAAGTATGAGTAGAATATTATAAAACTCATAATTCATGATGTCTGGGGGAGTTACATAAGCTAGAAAGGAAACTAATACCATCTGCCATGTAATTGCTCAGCATCAGCAGATGACGGATTTTCCCAGACCAGGAATAGTTTTCGTATGGACACACATAATCATTACAGAATGCTTTAAAAAGTAAGAGTTTCTCAAATTCAGTATTATCTCCCTGCTAAGTCGATGTAATTGTTATATGGTAAAGGCATATATACCCTGGATGCATTCTTAGTCATGGAATGTAGCATCTCAGTTCACAAAAGCATGGTTACATTAACAAATTCATGGAAACTAATATCAGGTGATCAAGCTTCATGAAAAAAAAACAGCAAAGAAAAACAGATATAGGACAAAAGAAGTAATATCAAAGAAGATTTAGACAATCGATGAATAAATAAATTTTAGCCTTTTTGTATAGAGTTTGGCCTGTTTATTGTTCAATCTTTACAATTCAAGCTTTTTTCCAATGTGTTTTTATATCTATTTAATCAGAAAATATTTTTAATTTTGCCTATCTGTTTCAAGATGCTCCCTTAAACACGGAGGTTTGTACAGCAAGTGGAGCTGAAAACTGAACTGATCCCATCACAAGCAAATTATCAGCTCTCCAACTGTGGAAGCAAAACTTCACTTAATCTGATGGCAAATAACATGCATTTCTCCAGCAATTCCTACTTTGGCTAATCAGTCAGGCTGATGGATGTTTAGCACTTACCTTAATGCAGATTTTTGCTTTAGCTAACATTTGTAGAAACAGAATCAATTACAAGCTGGAGATTACTAGGCTGATGGGCTTTCATGCTATTGCAGTTGACCGTGCAATTGGGTTTCTAAGTGACAGACACCACAGGACAGTCTCAGCTTGGCAAAATCCTCCTTTACTTTTCCACTTATCTAACATATTCTTCATTCAGCGCTTTAATTTCCCACACTTTGCCTTTTTTCCCGGAGCCATCTGAGCAGAGCCTATGCACACACGTGTGCTTTGCCATTTCCTGATGAGGAAATGCCTACATCAGGGTGCCCCCAGCACAGTGGGACAGCCCCCACTGGCACAGCCCTGGGACAATTACAACGTTATCTTCTTGACCAGTCAATGTTCAGATGTGGAAGCGCTGCGTGAGGGAAGGCTTTAAATGTGGGAGCTGCACAGAAGTCTCTTGGTCAACACAAAATAAAGCTCAGCAGCCCTCTAGAATAAATGAGAAACCTTCACAATTAATGCTTTTTGCCAGCATGATCCCAAGCAAAACAGCATTCTTGCAGTTAAATATTTTTTAAAGAGGGAAATGGTTCCTGTTTAAATGAGGTTGATTGCTCCTTTCACCATACCCAATCTTTACTGAAGATTATATATTTATATATATAGTTATCATAGTCCTTTTTCACTTTCCTAGAAAAAGTTGTAGAATTAGGAGTCTTCAGCATCTCCATTAGAAACACTGGTGCTCAAAATCAAACCTACAACCCCTGCTCCCCAGCAGAGGTGGGGAGGGCCCAGCATTTCACAGAATCGAGTCCATCAATAAAGGTAATAAGAATGCAACTGTTTCCAAAAGGTCTCATCCATAGATCAGATGAGCATATTTAGGGGATTTACCCAATTAAAATTTTAGCAGGTAGGTAGCATATGTAAGAGGGAGGGGATTTTTTTTTTTTTTTCCAATTAACTAACTGTCTCTAGCCCAGAGCTAGAGTCTCAAATGTTTTTACAACACAGCAATACCCCAGTTCACATCTGTCAGCTGGAATATTTACATCTTTGTAATTATTAAAATTGTCTGAACTGCAGAGCTACAAGCTGGCTGGCTTGGATGAGGCAGTCTGCCATAAGGTACAGAAACAAGGCACTTGCATCTAATCAGGATCTGTCAGCCACAGTTTCTCCCTGCACCACCACCCCACAAGTTATTTCACCATAAAAGCGAAGTGACATTACATGGCTTTTACCATCTCTGATTAGGAAACTTCCAGAGTCTCCCTGCCCTGCTCGTATTTTGCTGTCATAAATCTCATAGAAACTTGCAGCTCTTTACTAGGTGGTCAGTTTTGGCTGAAGTCGACCAAAAGCATCAGAATTTGTTGAATGGGGAGATAGCCTGGCAGCATCCTCACCTGGGCCATAAGTGCACAAAGTACTCAAAAACCAACTCGTGGATCAACACAGCACTGACAAAGCCAATCCAGCATCAACAAAAAGTGACTCCCCCTTACAGATAAGCACCTAAAAGGAGAGGGATGGCTTGAGCACCACTGACTCCAGAAGGAGCTCAGAGCAGGTCCCAAGGGCATGGACAGGTGAATTTAAAGGATATGGTAAGGCCCAGATCTCACCCACTATGCTGATTAGCTTTACTTAATACTTGCATAAAAACATAGTTTTACGCATAAAAGACTTTGGGACCTTTTTCTCCCCCCTCCCAGAGAGTTATCTAAACTCACTGGCACCTTCTGTTTTTTTAACATCAGCAGCTCCTCTTGGAACAGACCTTCTACTGAAATTATGTGTGCAGCAGAGCTGAGAAAAAAAAAAAACAACACAACCATTTGCCACCACTTTCTTTCATTGCAGGTTTTCCCAGTACATCACCAGTTCTTTGGTGCACACACCTATGGCCAGGTCTGGCCACAACCTGTCCCAGTGGTGGGAAGGATTCATACATAGGAGCCATCCCATGTTGGGAGACACCATTCTTCATGCAGAAGATTCTCTAAATGATATTTGCATTGAAAAATGTTTACCCTCCGTGTGTTCCTCCCCAGGAACAACACAGATGTGGGTTCAGGTTTTTTAAGAGACACTTGGATAAGTGCAAACACATCTCTTTTGTAATCAGCCTGGGCTGACCCTGTTTAGCCTGAGGTCAATGACCAGTGGCATCTGACCTGCCAAAGTTAATGCGGCAGAACAATAGGAGAGGGTTGGCAAGGCCTTATCCTATTACCTTTTTGATACCAAATTAATTGTTTTTCTCCCTCTCAATGATTCTCTGACCTTTCAGCTATATGTGTTGCTGGCACAAAGTGATGGATTAAATTTAAGCAAGTACATTTCTTGACATTGTCTTGCAGATTTAAAAGTTATTTAGGTCTTCCTTTCAGCACTAAGAGGTTTAAGAATGTGCTTATGATTGCAACCACATTTGATAGTTAAAGAACACCGCAAATATTAATTAGCTTGGCAGTATCAGAGACAAGAAAACCAAAGAAAACGTCACAGCACTTATCACCAAAAAAAAATTCCACAAGTAATAAAGGAATTGAGATGCCCTACAAACCATAGGTAGGCAACTCTAGTGTCTGGTGTTCCCTTAATTGGTAGTTCTTTATTAATTGGCTAACCCAAAAACATTACTTGTAGAATAAATATAATTAGTTAGGCAGATATTTTTCAAATGGAGAAACAATCCATGATCCTTTGTTGGATGAGGATAGCATGCATGGAATAGTTCTTGGTTCCTATCACAGCTTGAAGTTTTTACTTCCTTGTTTTTGGGCCACTTCACCACATGGAATAAACTGAGGTGACATGGTGGGTACTAACAGCATATTGAAGGAGTTGAAAGAAGTCTCTCCAGGATTTCCTCTATTGTGCATCATTAAAGCAAGGAATCCCAAAAACCTGATTTATGAATCTAAAGTTCAAAACATTCAAATTTGCCTGTAGGTGATTGTAAAACATAAGGCACTGAGCCCAGATGCACGTTCTTTGCTTGGCTCAGCTCTCTGTAGGCAGAGCCGCCTCCCCTGCTCCTCACAACCACAGAGCACAAGTGTCACGTTCTGTCAGGTTGTAACACCCACAGGAGGCAAAAATAGTTTTCCTTCAGACAGTATTTCACCTGTGCTAGCTGGCAAGGGCCAAATCATCAGCCAGATACAACCTGGATTGGTTCCTCTGAATCCATCTGAACTGTAGAAATGAGCATGAATTTGGGGCTAACTCATCTATGGGTTTCAGGTGTTTTGGAAAACAAGGAAACCAGTTCCCACACTCCTTTAGCCTCCCCCCACCAAAAAAAAAAAAAAACCAACCACACAACCATGCCATTGGAAAGTTTGGTTCCCAGCTCCCTTGATCCTCTGCACAGACCAGCTATTATCTAGCTCAAGTAGCATGATAGCTTTAAGCATGTGCTTAATTATTTCCAGGAACACTACCAAAACTTATTTACTGACGATATTTTTTCAAATAAACATGCTAGACTATTTTCTTAAACTGATAAGAGTGTAAAACCTCATAGGTGTTTTCTCAAGATAAAGAAAACACTTTTTCCTGGTTAGGTCACCAGGAACCTGAAGAATTACATATTTAGTCACTGAAAAATATTAATTAAGGTATTAGACAAATAAACTTATTCTGATTTAAGCAGTATTGGATCACAAAAAAAGAAAAGGATCAACAGAAAGAAAATGTTACATCAGTGGTACCACCAGGTAACTTCACTTATTCAACAGAGTTAAATATCCCCTTAATTCATACTCCAAACTTCAAATACGGATGATTAAGCATATACATTAGTGAGATGAAGAGCAGAGGATTTTACATGACAGCTCTGCCCAAAAGTGACAATAAAACCTGCCTTAGGGAGAAATTGGGAGAGAGGTAGTAAAAGGCTAATCTTGTTATAATGATTTATGGTTTATGAAAAAAAAAACAACCCACAGTCTAAAGCCATCTTCAATTTTTCCAAAACACTCATACCTGCATTTAAATACTTCAGTAAGAACAGAAAATTTTGCCTCTGTTTCCAGGATAATAATATACTACATTAATCAGAAGCTCACAGGAATATGTTCAGAAAGTACAGGATTGGACTAATTTGATTTTCATGACTGATAACAGCATGAAGAATTTCACAAAGATGAGCATGGTTATCTTCACATTTGGGTGCATTTCTGGCTGTGGTATAACTCTATAGACACACTTTTGGCTTCCAGTGACTGTAATGCAACAGGGACAGGAACCATGACATTATCCTGAGATATTATAACTGTAAATAATTCAGAGGGTGTGGAAAACAGATAAAGCCAAATCACTGATAGAAGAAAACCGTATAGAAACACACACCATGACCTTCCCAGGGCAAAGTTATTAGAGCAGCTGGATCAATAACAAGCAAGTTAGAATACCTGTTTCAACTGCATTTTTCATTTTGGAGTGATAATACCAAAACCTGCCAGTCTTAAATACCTATATAATGCAATTTTCTATATTGCTGAATTAGAATATTAAGTTTTTGTTTTACATATATAATGGGAAAGTAACACAGAAAAGAAAAAAAAGGAAACAAACCCACCCTGAACTAAGAATGTTAATGGAGGAACTGCAGTTAAACTCCAAAAGGAAAAAATATACAAGCAAAAGATTTTTAAGAAGATGCCAACGAAAGGTTGCAGGAATTACAACCTGAGAGATCACACTCCTATCCCTTTTTATCAATGTTTAGGAACATCCAGCACAAAATCTTTAAGCTCAGTGCAATTTCATTTCTGCTATAAAAACCTATGCATTAATAGCCTGATGCATTTCAGCTAATTCCCCATGATTTGGCTCTAGACATGGTGCAAATGGTCAACACACGGCTAACAGCTCATGAAAATCTTCTCTTAAACAGACTGAGGAATTAATATGTAATGCAGGTGAAAGGACTAATTATATTCCACAAATAATGAGATTCATAAAAACATATTGAACTTGGGAACCAGCTTTCAGAAAGTTTAAACTAGAGGAGGCAACTGCACTCTGCTTTTGGGATGAGTGGTTGTTGCCGTTCAGAGCATTTCTGAAATAAAAAAGCAAAGACTGCACTCAAATGGAGAGTAACTGCATGTCTGTGATGCACAGATTAAAAATATTTACCTTTTGACTTAGAAAGCATCCCTTATGAATTCGATAGTTATTCCTCATTTTTAAATGACAGAACAGGAAACTTGCTGATAGAACTACAGTAAAAAAACCCCTGATATCACTACACTCCCAAGTGCATTGTTTCCTAGACCCTTAAGCAACTTAATAAATGCAACAGCTGACAGTTGTAAAAGAAAGAGCTTAAAGTGTACTATAAGGCATATTTCTCTTCAAGTTTTAGGTTCTTATCCATCAGATTTCTAAGCAACTTCTGTTTCATATTCCAGTAGAGCAAGGTGTTGTATTGTGGTCACCTGGTCAGCCATGGATGAGCCCAGAGAGGCAGCTGAAGCAACCACAAATTCATGCAGAAAAGACCATAACATTCATCTTTTTCTACAGCAAGATGATGCAAGTTTTTATCAGCCAGTAAAGCCAATAAAGTAACATTACTTCCCTCATTCAAAGAGTAAGACCAGGGGTGAAAAGACAATTCCAGAGAAGAGGAAAAAATCATGCTGGTTACACCTCCACCTTGGGCACAGCATGGACAGAAGCAGAGGAGCTCCAGGCTCTGGGAGATCAGTCTGGATGCACCTGGCTGGAAGGAACACAAGCACTGCCTAAGCAGTTCCTTTGGCAGACAGGGGTAAACCTTGCAGAGAGAGAATTATTCCGGTATAAAACAACAACAGAAGGAATTCTTGCTGATAACACCAAGAGCCATTATTCTCCTAGTGGATGCTCTTCTGTCAGATCAGTATCAGCTATTTTTGTTTAAAAAATCCTAAGCAGGGGGACTTTTCCAGGCTGCCCCTCGCCTGTGGATGATGTGAGACAAAGCACTGCACTCCCCTACTCCTCAGCGTCATCATCCATAACAAGGGTGAAGCCTTGTCACCTCCTTGTAGCCAGTGTATCTCTTGAGCACCTCAGAAATGCATGGCAAAAGAGAAGTTTTATTACTCAAGCTGCACAAAAATTCAGTGAAATTGTTGCCTTTTCCAGTTCCATTTTCAAACAGCCACTTCTGGTTGGTTCTGTTCATTCATCACTTTGCCAGCACAATAAATCCCCCGCAAAACTCTTTTGGGGGTTTTGGCCAACCGCACAACTCCATCACCATCATGCACGTGGTCAAGTGCTGCCATCAGCTTGAGAGAACACCAGACTCCAGGGAGAGCCTGCACAGATGGACATCACCATGCACCACCCCAAAACTCCTCCTTCAGCTCACCCCGTCCCTTTCCCTGCCTTGCCCAGTGCCATTTTATTAAGATTGCAGCTCATCAAGCATTCAACAGCGCAGTTCGTCACACACTTCAAAATAAGTCAGCACATCAGTGCTACCCTTCCTCTCTTACCCTCAGCTTTCAATTAAATATAGAATTGATTTTGAAAGAACAGCCTGAATGTATGTGGTTCAAAATGACCTTGTAACACCTTTCCTTGCCTTCCTGAGCAGGGCTCTTGTACTCCAGCTCAGGAGTACAAGAAAAAAAACCCTAGAAACAGGAATTTGCTCTAAGCTCCTGTGGCAAACTACAAGTCTCAAGCTGTTTAAAGTCTTTAAATGTACATTCGAAGCTAAAGTGTGTTCTGCAGGGAGAGATCTGGGAGCTCAGGTCCAGCAGCTTTCAGCAAGATATTTAAAACCTTCCTGTGAGTTAAATGTTTCTTTTTTTATTTCCTGAAGTCTTAGCACAGTTATAACTGCATTTTGTTATAGCATTACATTAGTCATAATTAAAGCTCTTGCTGGGAAAGGACATGGCCCAGGAAGATGCCAGTGCTGTGTACCCATGGTGTGTCCAGCTGAGCCCTGTGCCCCTGGTTTCCTTCTGCTGCTCCCAGCAGGAACCCCAGGTGCCATGCAAAAATCTTACAGGTGTTTGGGGTGGGCTTTCAAGACCCTATTCCTGCAGTTACAAAAGAACAAAGGGCACATCTCCAACCTCAGGCAGAAGGACAAAGCTAGAAAACATTCCAGAACTCCACAAACCAGTACACAAAAGACCCCAAGGGTAATTAACCTATCAGCATTTCCTGTGTATAACCCAGACCCAGGATTTTTGATGGGCAGCACAACCTTCTCTTACCATACACCCTTACACCTCTTACCCTTAAAAGGCTTCTTCACCTTCTGCAGGAAGACCAGACCAAAGCTCCTTATGTGATTCTCGTTTTAACAAAATTAACTCACTCCTTACATGATTTGTCAGACTATTCCTAGGACTCCTAAAACTATTCCCCCTTTCAGTACTAACACAGACCACCATTACACTTCTCTGTACTCAGCAAGATGCAGTGTGGGAGTCAAGAAGATATTTACTATCAAAGCAATAAATTCTGTTTTACTCCACTTACAATTTTGACAGAGCATTGCTACCCCAGATGAAATATATGTGTTTTCTGAAGTACAGAATTAACTTTTCAGCCATGTGAAACTAAATGTACTATTTTCAACTTCAGCATGAACTTTTACATAAAACTCAATTGTTTCAAGAAAAAGAGCATGAGATTTAAGCACATTTGCAGGTTATCCCCACAGTACACATATAACAACATTAAACAAACAAACCCTCTTTCAATAAAGAGAAATTACCCATCCTTTACCTAGAGCAGAGATGTTTTTTCCTGTTCTCTAGAAAAGCAACACCATAGTTATGAGAAAAACCAAAGAAATGGCAATAAAAATAAAAACCCTTACCTAGAGAGAACCTAGCAAGTGTTGAGTTCTAACCAGACCCATACAGAGTGACTGCAAGCAAACAGGTGTTATGAATATGCTAAATAACAACCACAGCTGGGATCTGTTTCATTAGATTAGGGTCTTCACTACAGAAATGGTTCCTATTTGCAGCCTAAGCTGATGCACTCAACAGTCAGGCCCAACATTTAACACCATAAGAGTAAAATCCTACTCCTTGTGCTCAAGATGTAATCACCCAAAATTAGAGGTTCTAACGGGGCCATGCCCATCACTGGCCAGTGAATTGCACTACTCCTAATTTGTTTTGTGTATGGGCAAACCCATTGCTCCCAGCAGGAGTGGCTCCAGCTGGGATAATGCCAGAGGTTTTGTCCACAGCCAGCTGATGTTGCACCTTCCTTGAGAGCTGCCACCACCTGAGAAAAAGGGCAGCCCCAAACACTGCAGTTCAGAGCCCCATATTTGTAAAAAACAAATGAACAAATGATCAAAGCACGGGCACATGTTCCAGCACCCACCTCACCCCACCTGGTGACCTCCTTAAATGCAGTGGGCTGAAAAAGTGGTCAGGACTGGAGATGTGATTCATGTAAACAATGGCATGAAACAGATATCAGGGAGCTGAGACTCCCCATCAAATTCTTCTGCTACAGGACATCTCTCTATAAAGTCAAAAAAGAAAGGCTGGGAGACAAGGCTTGATAAAAATGGAGGAGTGAGGCACAAAGCTCCAGTGAGGCAAATGGCTCTGCCTGACATCCTCCACCCTTGTGCTTCACCTGAAGTAGCTAGATCGCTCAAATGTCAGGACAACTGCACTGAATTGATAGAATTTAAACCAACACCGAGGATATGGAAAAGGTTTATACTAATAGCACCGTGGCAAATTTCCTCAGCTGGGGGCTGGTAACACAGGGTTTGTTGGCTTTCTGCACCTGCAGAGAAGGACATGCAGGTGATGTAGTTGCTGGTCATGGCCAGAAATTATCTCCTGATGGTTACAGATGTGTTCATTTCTAAGACTTTGCTTCTAGCAGAAAAGTGGTGGGGTTTATTTTTTTCAATGGCATCAAGTGCTTGAGTAAACTGATAAAAAATTCAAGATTCATTTGGGCCACATGAAATGCACCTTGCCCATTCTGTGAGGATTTCAGGCTGTATTGTTATTCCCTCAATACCATCAGTCTAAAATGTTAAAACTTGTAGAGCACGGCATAATGAAGCAGCTTGAACCTGAGAGCTCTGCCAAGCATAACATCAAAACTTTCAAAGAGTGAGGTTAGATAAAGCACCAGATATGTGGCAAATTCTTGATTGAAATAAAACACCAAACATTTCTCCTTGGCTGGCAACAGGTGAATTCACAGAACGGGTTCCCTTATCCACAGAAGTTTCTTTTATAGCAAATTCAAGGGTTTCCCTGCTTCCCAGGAAAACTCCGTTTTGTAATATGTTTAAAATGTTATCAGCTTGGAAAAAAATAACACTGCTTTAAACTGATGGGAAAGGAGCCCACTGGCTCTAAAGTTACCATCCCTGAGCCGGGCACTCGGTGCTGTTTGGGGCCTTTGTTCAGGCTCAATCAGCCGTCGAAAATCAGAGCTCCCGTCACTGCCCGTGCTGGGCGGGATGACCAGGAGGGTTTCCCGCAGCCTGGATTGGGCGCTAATTACCTGTTCAACCCCCTTGTAAATACCTGTCAGGGGAGGGAGAGCTCAGCTCCCGGCTGAGAGAGGGCTGGGGCAGCAGGACCTGGCTGGGGCTCCCCCTGTGCCCTCCACGGCAAAGACATCACCGCAAATAACATGTCTGCAGCTTCCTTCCTCCCTCCCCCCTCCCCACACTGGCAATGATTTCATGCACACAGCAGCTAACATGCAAAAATTGTTTTACAGACCCTAAAGCTGAAGGTGGGGGAACCACCAGCAAATCCCTGTCCGTATTAGTACCCTTAAAAAGTATAAAAGTCTACAGGTTGTTTTTAGCAAGGACTCAGGTTCGCCGTGGTTGTTAAAATACCCAAGTCCTAAACTTCACCTGCCTGAATAGGATGGGGAAGGTGAGTGGGACTCCCTTGGCCTGCAGAGTCACTGAAAGGGAAATTTATCTCCCAAACAAACAGCCAAAAAATAAATGTGATGCTCCAGAGACCTTTGTTCCTCTGTCTTGCACCCTCAGAAAAATAATGTGGAGATGCTTTGAAAAAGAGATAAATGAGAAAAGTTTTCCGATACCCACTGGAACTTTTTACTGTCGCAGCAGAGAACGCCATGGGCGAGTAAGAGCCTTTGCCCGTCAGCAACAAACACACAGGGTGGCTTGGCTGGATTGTGCTCCTCACCCCGACATCAAAATAAGCCGCCCATGGGCTGTTCCTGGGAGAAGCGTTTATTTTTCCATCCAAACAGGGATGGTGGGAGGCTCAGCCGCAGCCCCCCGGCCGGCAGCGCAAGTGGGTTCGGTCTGTACGCGGCACTGTGGGACCAGGGACCGCTGCTGGCAGCAGCGAGGGGAAAAGGAAGGAAAAGGGGGGGCGGGGGGGGAGCTTAAAATTTTGCAAGAGCAAACAATCCTCCCGCGGGCAGCGGTAAATAAAATAACAGCAGCGGGGTGATTTGCAACCATGTAACGGGCTTTTGTCTGGGCCCATTTCTCGCCGCCGGGAGGGTTTCTGTGTTCCCTCTCCGCAGGGTCCCGATGTTCCCCCTCCGGCTACAAAGGCCGGGGGCTGCAGCCCCTCCCCGGCGCTCCCCCCGCTCTGCCCACGCTGCGCTCCCCCTCCTCCCGCAGCCTGGGGGGCTCTGGGCTGTGGGGCTCTGCAATTTTGGGGTCTGAATTGCTGGTGTAGGATTTGCCAGCTTTAAAAACAGCTTTTACTCATCTTTTTAACTTTTTTTTTTTTTTTTTTTCTCCCCAGCTTACATTAAGCCCGTTGGGCATTTTGTTCCCTGTTGGAAAGTTAGAAGTATTTATAAGTCTAATTAGAGGCATTTATAAGAGTGATTAGTGTGAAGCATCAGCTGCTGGCGGCATTCTGTGTGTCTCTGTGTGTGTGTGTGTGTGTGTTCACACATGGATGCAACACTACAGTTTACAATTTGTTCCTGTGCCTCAAAGCTGTGAAATGCCCTTAATTCCCCCGGCACTGATGGCAACAGTGGGCACTGGCTGGCTCTGTCCAGTGGGTCAGCACCGCACAGGATCACATCTCTGGGGATGGATGGTGTCTCCATATCTTTGTGCACTGATGTAGGAGCAAGAGATTAAGAAAAAAAAATTAAATGTAAAGAAAAAAAGAAGAAAAATTATGTATGTGCTGAAAGCTGCTGTTAGACTCATTGGGACAGAGACCAACGTGGCCCCACTCCTGCCTGCCCATGGGCTGCCTTGCAATCCCTCACCTCACAGGTGCAACGTTGTCTTCCCCTCTTTTCCTTTGCTGCTGGACATTAACTCTACATCCTCACCCTCCATGAGCCTGGGTGTGCAGCGCAGATGAAGATGTCTCTTGGGGGAGAGGCTCACACCCAATCTGCTTTGGGGAACAAAACCACCTGAAAGTGAGCTCAAACACCGTGGGGGTTGTGGGGCTGGATGAGTGGCTGCCCCAGCATGAGGGGAGCTGGAGTTCAGCCAGGCCCCTGAACATCCCAGTGCTGAGCGTGTCCCTGCCAGGGGGCACACAGGGATTCTCCTCCGGGTCCTGGCCACCGGGCACGGCACAGCCGGGGATGGCTGCTGGAGGGAGGGTGGCTGGTGCAGCACAGGGTGCTTCCGAAGCATCCAGCCTGCAAACCTCTGTGCTTCCAGCCTAGAACCATTGCCCTGAGCCTGGGGCAGCCCCACAGGTTGCTCTGGATCCAGTGAGCACCCCCCAAAGACCTCAGCCCACTGAGAGCACCCCAGGAACCACAGCCCAGCCACCAGCTCCGGTGCTGGGCTCCAGTGCTGCCACAAGCCAAACTGTCTGACAAGATTTTGAGCCATGTATAAGCTCTGAGGTCCTGCTCACAGGCACAGGACCTGATCACTGTCCATCTCCTAAGACTCCTGGGACAAGTGTCAGTGTCCCTGTGTCTCCCCTGGCCCAGAGAGAAGCCAGCAGGTCCCACACCAGAGCTGCTGCCTGCAGAAATGCCTCGAGTTAAAGTTGCTTAAAACGACTTGAGGCAACTCCTATGAGTTCAGGCCCTCGCTGACCAGGGATTTCTTTTTTCTAGTCATCATATAAACAGAATTAAAAGGTCAGTGCTGCCCCCACATGCTTACAAAAGCTTTTGGTTGGAATGGCTTGAGAAAGATAGGGAGATATGTAGGGAGCCCTGTAACAATATATTTGTTTTGCATACCTGTGGTCTGTTTCCCTGTCACCATACAAACAAATAAAAAACTTTCCTTGATTTTTGCTTTCAAAAACTTATGTGAAAAATATCTTCAGATTTATTCACATCAATTTCACAGCTATGTTTAAAAGATTTTCTGCAAAAACAGTCTGTAGTACATTTACACTGACACATAGGGATGGTTTAGCTTGACTTTTTAATATTTCTTTTTAGGGAGACATTAATAAACTGATGGTCCCCAAAATCACCTACAAAGCAATATTTTTTTCACTTAGTCTCCCTGTATCTAGTCCATGCAGCCCTTATAATCCACATAGCAATTTTTTTGAGGGCAGGCAGGAATTGCTTTTTCATTTTTCCTATATCCATGTCTGTACAGCTACAGAAAGTCCCACACAAACTGAAGGTGAAACACAAAGGAGAGGAGTTACAATGAACTCACTTTACTCCAAGTAGTACCAAGTGACCATGTGAAGGGATGTACAAAAAAACCCCAAGCTATTTTTCTGTCTCTGGTCTTTTCAGTAACAGGGAGGTTAAGGTATCCCTCCTGGCAGGGGGTGAGACTCAAATGTCATGCTGAAGAATGACGTTGTGTGTGTCCCTTTAAAAACATTGAATAGAAACTAGTTTAAATTTGAATCTAAATAGATAAAGTGAGCTGGGTTCAACCTGGAACTGACTAAAATGTTTCATGCTACATGTTCATCAGGAAAAAAACAAAGTCCCCTTTTTTTTTTAAATCTAAACGTTGCTTTTGAAAATTTTCAGTGGCAAAACATTAAAACACTGCTTTATTTTATAACAACAGACTGTTTCTTTCACTTCAGAGTTACAGCAGGAGCCAGACCCTGCAACAGGGCGGAGATTCAGCTTGGAAATCCCCTGGATTTCTGGCTCAGTTTGTCCTTGTGCACAAAACCCAGGCACCACAGCAAATAAACTTGTTTCAAAAAAGTGATGTGTGCCCAAGCCCACCCCAGGCGTGTGGGCAGGAAGGATCAGGCAGGATGGGGGCTGCTGCAGCGCAGCACTGCCCACCCAATCTCCATGGCAATGAGGGGTCCCACCAGCTGGGTCAGCCCAAGCAGCCCTGGAGGGTGTCCTGGGGTCTCCATGGGCCTGCAGCAGGTGGCAGGCCCAGCCAGGTCCCTGCTGAGCTGGCAGAAAGCCATTCCCTTGTTCTGTGGGACAGAGGGAAGGATGGGAAGGTGCTGGGAGGGATGAGCAGGATGAGTTGCAGGTCCAGTTCTGTGTAGACATCTTTTTGCAGTCCACACAGGAAATTTTGCCACAATAAATTTCATTCAGTCTTCATTTTAGTCTTTTTTGGAGACTCATTTGAATGCATCTACTAAACAAATCTCTCTTCTTTCCCAGGCTTCTTTCAGCTTTAACTGTCCTGAATATGAAATTTCCCAACTGGAATACAGGTACTTCAGGGCTTCAGCAGAAAAAAAAGTCCAAGTCTTTGAATTCAGAGAGTAACAAGACCAGAGGTGGGGTTATAGAACAGATTGACTTGGATGGAGGAACAATAAAATTTATCATCCTGCTTTCCTAATTAGCCTGGCTCCATGGGTGCCAAAATCAGTGCTGGAAATACACAAATGTCATGAAACTACACAAAAAATAATACAAAAGTACTTTAATATTGTCTGATTAGAAATTGCATTTTCAGAAATATAACAAATGCAAATGGCATCATCATTCTGTAAACATCTTCCCTCAGACCCTTCGAAACCTCAATGCAGATTTTAAATACATTTTCACAAAGAAAATGGTGTAGAAAAAGAACAAATAATTACAATGCATTTGAGAAAAGTCCTGAAATTAATTTCAAAAGGACATGATTTTAGTATAAGAATACATTTGGAGGAACAGCATTTTTTGTTTGTTTAGCAATCCTCAATTTTTCCAGCAGGAGAGCTGGATGGGCACTCTCTGTACCATCCTTCATTATTTTCAATTAGGTAATAGATGTGAAGTTACTTTGCCTTTGTTATAAACAGCCAGTGGTACTTCTGAGAAAGGTATATTAAATGCCAGAAGGAAAATGAGCAAGAAGATGTAAGATGGAGGCTGATCCTGCTAACACCCCTGCTCTTCCAAGCAATCCTCTTTCTTTTCTACTTACTGTGCAGTCTAAGAACTTCAGGATTAAGTCAGATCTTAGAACTATAATTCCATTTATTTTTAGAGGCAAACATGCCTTTTGCTCAACATAAATGTTTTTATTTGAAAGGAGGCTGTCAAGCCTGAAAGCGTTTTAAATTCACGTTTAGGAGAAACTTTGTGCGGTTTCCCACAGGCCAGGCGAAGCGCGGGGCCGAAGGGATGGGCTGGATCTCGGCAATTCCAGCACCCAGAGCTGCACTCCCCAGCCCCAGTCACCCCACGCCCAGCAGCTGGGTGAGCAAGCACCCCCTGTTTGGATGCCCAGCACAGACATGGATTAACTCCTGCAGAGACCCTTGGGGTGCTCAGCTCCTGCAGGAGCTCCAGGAGCAGCGGTGCCTCCTGCTGCCATTCCACGCCCCGAGAACCCTGCTCCACCAAAATTGCTGCTGCTCCAGGTTAGCAGTGGGGAAAGAGCTCCCGGAATTCCAGCATTGCATCCCTGTCACGAGGCTGGTGAGGTGCTGACAGTGCAGCAGCGCGTTGCGCTTGCTTGGGATGGGGATGAGCAGCTCAGGGAATAAACAGGAGGCCCCACACAGAAGCAGAGGGACAGGCACTGAGAGTTACATTGTCATCTGTCACTGAAACTCCTCCTGAGAGCCAGCGTGCCAGCAGTGCTACAAGGACAAACACGGGTGTGCACACAGATGCTCACAATTTGCTGTTTCATTTTACACAGGGTTTTTTGTCCTCCTGAATTATCTCCTGTAAATAAAGAAGACAGAACAGAAAGTGGTTTAATGTTCACAGCATTTTTCAAACAGTATTACACAAGTTATCAGCAAAAAAACCCCAAAACCATTGTAGCAACCTGCAACCCCTTTCTTACACATATTAGCAAGCAGCTGATTCTGGGACTGTTGCCTGCAAGCCTCAGGTCTGAGTTTTGTTACATTTTTAAAGCCTGCATCAGAAGCTTAATCAGAAACAGTCAAATCAACCTTTTCAAGGCATTCTTAATTAAATAGCAACATGTGTAGTCCCTGCAAAGGACTAAAAATATTCAGCTGTGGTTATGGTTTTTTGTTCATATATTTCAACCAGCTCAGGAGTGCTGCAAAATAAGTCAGCAGTTGTCATCCTTTTTTTCAAATAATATACTTTCTATAAGCAGAGTTTTATAATAGTTTGGATTCAGCTAATGGATGAATATCATTGATTCATACATTATTTTTAAAAGAAAACTGGGCTGAGCCATTAAATAACTAAAAATATGTCCTTTTTACCGCCAAACTATTAGACTTTTTCTCTTAAAAGAGCAGTAGGGCATATTTTTTCTCAGTTAAATATGAATCCATTCATTTCCCCCAGTTTCAATTCGTTAAGTATGAAAATCTCAGGACTTACTCAGGTTTTTTCAGCGTCTCAAGTGTAAGAAGAGAGTCATGTTACTCATGTTTACCTCTGCCAAACAGCAGTTGGAATATAGCGCCTTTGGGCAGAGCACAGTGAACATTATAAAGCACTAAGTGATTCCCAGGAAATTCATAAAATGTCCTTTTCTAATGATTCAAGGTATTTCTGTGGAGGCAGATTATTTACTATTTTTAGCCTTTCCCAGTGTCTAGCTCCTCTAATTGCTCCTTGTGCAAGTGCCCTGGCCCGGGGCTATTTTTCAGTTCTAATTGCAAAAGAAAGGATTACATGGCTTTGCTTGTGCTGGAGATGGGGCTCAAACCCTCCAAAAAAACCCCTCCACCCCCTGATTTCATAGCTACCCAGAACATTCACTCAATTTGCTGGTCTCATCTATAACTTCAAACCTGCTGACACCAGGACCACAGGTAGGTACCTGCTGCGTGCTGCCAGTGATCCGGGAGCAGGCCAGTCTGACCAGTGCTGGAGTTTTCCAATTGATGGTTCTCTCATCTACTTACACAGTGGAGCAATTACCAGAGGTGTTACCTTTGCAATTTTCTTTGAAAAGTCATGGAGAGACTCCCATAAAATGCTCCTTGTTGCAATTCTAATTGAAAATCCTGGAAACAGCATAGTGAAGTCAGGCTCTGTGCTGGGAATGGGCAGTGAGCAGCCAATTTTGGTTATAAAGCTATCAACTTTCCTACCTACCTACCTCAGCCTGGGGAAGGAAAATCAAAATGTCCAATTACTTTGACTTTGTTAAAAATGCCCAAATGCCACAATCAGAACTACCTAAATGGTACTAGCTGAACTTTCAGAAGATGAAAAAAAAAACGTTTTGTGCCCAGGTTTAATTAACACTGTTTTGTGGATGCTCTGCAGGGACTTTTCATCTCAGCCCACTGGGTAACTTTACCAAGCAGCAGTCTGGCAGAAGCCCCCCTCACTTCAGAGCCTAAAACTCACAGCACAGCTCTTCCCAGAGAGGAGGGAGATGGATCTCCTCCAGGAAAGTGGAAGACCTCAAATCTGTGATTTTGCCTTGTCTACATAAAGAGTGCTTGCATTTTGGCCCAAGCCTGAATTTGTCATTAAAATAGCCCTTGTCTATACAAATGTTAGGAGAGAGTCCAAGCACTGTCACAGCCTGGTACATCGTTGTGAAAAAGCAGTCACTGTCATCTCCTGTGAGGGTACAGCACTCCTCCGGAGCAGCAGCTATCTGAAAATAATTTCATTTTCCTGTGATAATACAAACATCAGCACAAAGGCCTGGTCTATGAGAGCAGTTGTGCAACACTCAATAATTTCACATCCTGGTCTGAAATGTTCCACAGGCAGTTGGAAGGTCCAAGGCTGAGATCCAAAAGCACCAATGTGTTCACAGCTATGCAAATATTAGGAACTGCCGATGTCTCAACACATGCAACATCTTACATTATATTTACCAGACTCCATTTAAATTCACATGCCTACAAGCTATAAAGACTTACCAGAACTTATGAAAAAAACTAGAATGGATTAAGCCAAATAATTTTTCAGCTATTACTCATTTGAGGTTTGTTTGAGGTTTTTACCTCTTGGGAGATAAAGGTTCCTAAATATTCCAGCAGGCTCTAAATCAGTAACGCATCTGAGACACTCTGTCCCCCTGCATGCCCAGAGAGCCCTGGGTTTGCTCCCTGTCTGCTGCTTGCTCTGCAGCCCATGTGATGCTTTGTTTACTCACTGCACAAGCAGATCCATGCACCAGCCATTCCCAGCAGAATGATTGGGAGTCCACGGCTTTCTTATGCCGGAGTCTGCAAACACTGGGCACTGATGTGTTCCCCTCCTCCCCGCTCAGCTCCCCTCTGTGTTTTGGGTTCAAAGTGAAACTATCCCAGACTCAGGGACCTCAAGAGAGCAGGACTTGGGAAATGCCGGGAGAGACACTGAGGGCACGAGCGTATTATCAGAAAGAATTTGAGTGCTCCCAGCAGCCCAGCAGCAAATTAGAAAGTTTTGGCTCCCAAGAATGAGTTGTGTTGTTTGTTCCTGCACACTGCAGCTGCTCGTCCCTCTCCCTCCCCACCCCCCTCCTTTGGGTGGTTTATTACACACAAGCTACTAATGAATGGGAGCCGCTGTTTTACAGTACACCACACTTACAGGACTTATCTCTAGGCCTACCACAGATTTGACTGATCAACAGCAGGGCACCACCATCATAATTCTTCCTAGAAACAGGAGGATAAAAAGGGGTTTGTTGGAGGTTGGCTGTGTCTGCAGAGAATCCTGCCTGCAGGGCCTGCTGATGCCATCGCTCGCTGCTATGGTCTTTGGCCTAATAAGGTACAGAAACAAAGATTGTTCACTTGTTCAAGAATACTAAAGTACCCAAGTGACGGAAAGTGGAGGCAGCAGGGCACACATCCAAGTGGGATTAAGGCCACAAGTGCAACGTTACAGGGCCGACTGGGTGGCAGAGGGAATATCTGCCTCTGAAGACAAAAAAATCCAGTTCAAACATAATTTATAATACGTCACTCACAGTCAGAGGTGGCTGTCATTAAGAGTTAAATGTTGCATTGTGTTCAACTTACTCCGATAAGAATTCTCTAAGCTGCTTATATGTTATCATAACTCATGAATAAGTGGAGCGTGGGCAGGGGAGGGGAGAGAGGCTCTCTGGGGCAGGATGGGACCCTGACTGGGAGTCAGAAACACTGGAGCAGAGCTGGGCTGCTGGGTCCTCAGTGTGGTGTACCCAGAGTCTGCACATTCCAAGGACTCCACAGTGAGTCTTAGAGCCTGCCAAGCCCATGGGACTTGTCAGGGTCTAGGCTCTACTTGGACAGATGCACCTTCTTTGCTTTTATGCACTTCTCCAGTCAGGGAGCCAGGCAGTAACACTGAGAGGATCTAAAATGGTACATTCAGCCTCTGTTCAGCTGGTCTGCACAGCAAGGCTCTCTGAAGGTTTAAGAGCTGGAACTGAAGGAGAAAAAAATAGCCAACTAAAAAGCCCCTAAGTTAATACTGCTTACTGGAAATGGAACAGGGAACCTAACAGAAGAGCAGCAAAGCAGCTTCTTTGGGGACAATATTAAATTCCTCTGACTGACTTGGCAGTTTGGAAGCAGCAGGATTGTTTTCTTTAGCTTAAAGAAACCCAGCAACAGACCCCACCGAAGTTCAAGCAGCTAGATCAGGCCCAATCCCACTAAACCTTACAGGCTTATCAGGGAAATTTTTCCCTGTGGTTTTTTGCCTACTTCATTTTGGGTGTAGAGGGGGAAACCTGTGTGGAATAGGAATTAGAATCATAGGAGCCCATTCATTTTCACAGAATTAGAATCATAGGAGCCTGTTCATTTACACAGCTCACTTAGTGCAAACAGCCACTGTAACTCCCAGTTAGAAGCATTTCTCTGGTGCAGCTCATTCAGAAAGCAGCAGTTTGTTTACTCCCTGGCTTGGGCTACCTGGATCACGTTACACCTGCTGGGGCTGCTGGTAATGTGGGAGGTTGCTTTTAAACTGGCACTGTTGCTTTTATAAAGCCTTTAATGTTGTAGGCTCTGGCTGTGTTCAAGACCTCACCCATCAAGCCAAAGCTTAAAGGAGTTTGGGCTGAGACATCCCAGTCCTCTACTCCCCTATCACTCAAGTCAACAACCACAACTTTGCTGCGGTAGGTGTGGGACAAATATTTCAGTCCCTGACCCGTGCCTGGTCTGACTAAAGACCCAGGGTCTCCGATTTGTCCACACTACAGAAACACTGCAGCAAGTACCTGGTTTTCTGAGTACCCCACTGAATGCAAATATCTTACCTGTTACCTCAGTGTTGTGCTCACCTGTGTTTCACAGGCAGGGGGTTGATCACAGTGAGCTCCTGGCATCCAGAGGTGGCTGCTTCATGCATGCCCATGGGATGCTGCAGGGCACTGCAGGACACTGCAGCTACAGGGGTGCATGGTGTGTGTGCAGGCACAACGATGCTGCAGTGCTTTTAGGCTTCTGGCCTCTACAACTCTGAGGAGCTGACAACCACAGCCCTCTGTCCCTGCGGAAAGCAGACAGTTCCCTGTAGCCACCTCTCTCCAAGGAGAAACAGCAGATGACACAGGAATTGCATCCACCCCTTCCGCCCACCCAGCCACGGCTGCATCTGGAGCACATCCACACACGGGAGGTGAACCCACGGAAAGGTTTTTGTGGGTGGGTGTCCCAAGGGGGGATGTGCTTGGCTGTTGTGCAGCCTTAAGAGAGTGCAAGTCCAAATCCATTTGCCTGGATGCAAGTTATGGTAAACACTCACAGGTAATTGTTAAAAGAAAAGTTAAAATAGATGTAACTGATGTGTGAAGATGTGTTCTACTCAGCTCTAACTTCTGCTGGATGCATGAGTAAAGGCAGATAGTAGATTAACTATGCAGCTCAGAGACCATTAAGGCTTGCAGAGGAACAATTAATCCAGAATTTGCATTTTATGAAATTGAACCTTTCATAAAACTTACAGCACAGCTAATGACAGAGGTTTCTTCAAATAAGTATTTCCCTCTGATCTTTGTCGCATGGGGTTTGTAGCATCTTGCCAGGATATGAGAACCTAAAAATGTAAAAGGCAATTTTTCAGCAAAAATTAAACCCACTGGTTTATCTTTACCATCTGTGTGAAGTGTAAACATAGAGAATAAATAAATAAATACTGAAAAATACATTTGTTTTAAATAAATGTGAACAAAGGGTTTGACACTGTTGCAGTATGTAATGCTGATTTTAAAACATGATTTTAACCACCTGACACATTCGATTAAATACAGAAAACTCTCCAGGTTGTATTTGCATTCTGGAAAAGCAGCTACAAAAGAAAGTGTAAGTGCAGCAAATCATTCTGAAAATAAACTGATTTGAACAGAGAATGAATTCTCCCTGAAAGGCTGCAGCACCACTGACTTTATAGTATTACTTGAAAAGCTGCAAGTATCTTATTTTTCCCCATAAAACAGATCCACTTTGGGAAGGGCAGATTGACAGTTTGATCTACACTCCAAGAAAGCATGAGAAAAAAATCACTTCTAGGACCACAAATTTTCAGTAAGCTCTCTTTTTTCTCCAATATTCAGGGAGATTTCTAATGCAGTTCACAGTCTTTAATTTAAAAAAAAAAGAAAACAACAAACAACTGCATCAATAAATGATAGAAGAAGACCAAATCCCTTTTCCGAGCAGTGACACTGCCACTTTAATAGTTTCCCACTGTACTTGGGGTTAGTTGCCAGAGAAGCCTTGTTCAGCCTATTTGGGGGCCCCATGAAATGCTGCAAGCGTTACTGAAATGAGCACTTGTCTTTTGTTGAGCTGCATGCTAGCACCGTACAGTGCTGAGCTGATAAATCCACTTTTTCTAACACAAGCATTTTTCAAACAAAACTACCATGAGACTGATGAGTAATGCCAGCTTGCCAAAAAAAAAAAAAAAAAAAAAAAAGACACACACCCCTCCCAGGCGCTGCTGACACTGACAGCTGTTAAATTCACATATGCACAAAACGAGATGGGTTACATAACTGGAAATTACAAGAGCGACTCACCAGCGAGAGGAACTGCAAAGCAAGGCATCACTGGGGCTCGGGAAGGAATAGATCACACGTTTCCATGTGTACTGTCCCACTGATGGCTGGGATAAAGCTGTGCCTTGAGCACACAAAGGTTGCAGGGCTCTCCACACCCTGCATCATCAGGCTGTTTGTAGTTTGTTCAGCGTTGGAGTGCTTTTTTTAGGAAAGCTAGGATGCATGTGGGAAAAGGATATATTAGGGCTGCTATGTATGTTATGAGACAAGGGTAGCTTAAAAGCCCAAATGTAATTTTTTGCAAGGTATGATGCAAAAGCAATGACTCTAAAAGGCTTATTGGCAAATCTTGAGCAGCTGAGAGGGCAGTGGAGAAGGTGAAGTGCTGGGTAAAGTTAGGTTTGACAAAACCTATGTAGCTTTTAATTTGCATCAAATCTTTCAGGTATAAAAGCACTTTGCAAAGATGGTGTTATTATTATTCTCATTGTATGGCCATAGAGCTGAGTGCTGGAGAAGGTCTGTAATCTTCCCATGCAGGACAGGAAGGCAGTAACACAACATCACCCCACCGTCACATCACCTGCCTTTATTTCAGTATCTATTTCTAAACTGGTTTGAAAACTTTGACAAAATCCCCTGGTTCTGGAAGGGCCATGGAGCAGATGATGGAGGAAAGGCCATCATCATTAAGGGCTCCTGAGGAATGACAGGATGTGGAGCTGGTGGAACAGCACAGAAGAAGGAGCAGTGAGAGAAGATGGCAATGTCTGCAGAAGCTGCCAGGCCCCCACGTGTTGCTGAGATTGCCAGAAATGGGGTTCTGAAGGGGGCTGATCTGGACATAAATCAAAGCAGAAAACAATGGATGTCTTTATGAATAGCAATAGCAATAAAAAAAAAAAAATCCAGTAATTAAACCCCTGTTAACATCAAGCTAAATTTTATACATTCAAAATTATCTATGTTTCAGTTTTTTCTGCTCATGGCTGAATTCCTTCTTCTTACGTAGTAAGAGGGGTTTTGTTTTTATAAAAAAAACACCTAAAAGCTTTTTTATAAGCAAGTTTATCAAACAAGAACTGACCATGAAATGACCAACTAAATGCATAAAGTTCCATGTACTTTATCATGTTACCTGTAATAAACTAGGCTAATGCAAAATCAAGATGCACAGACTAATCAGGGAGAAAAAAAGAACCACAGAAATGAATGCTTTGAGAGTGATGTCACCTAAGCTGGTGTGTAGGTACAGTCTGCTGTGTAGGAGAGCAGTGAAAGCATAAACAGAATACTAGATGTGCATTAAGCCACAAACAGAAATAGCTGTGAACAATGGCAAAGTCTGGTTGCTCTTGGAACCTTAACATAAGGAAACATCCTTATAAAAGATGAGACAAGAGCAGGTCTAGAAAGGACAACCCCATAGGCAGGGAAGGATTAAGAACTTCCTATAGTTCCTAAAGTATCAACCTATATTGTAACCTTTCCACAAAGGCTGCCATAAGTGTTTTCTCTGAATTAGTGCACCCAGAATAGGAAAAAGCATCAGAATTAGTTTGACTTTTCCTCTGGACACCAGCCACACACTCTCAAGGCAGAGAGGAAGAAGTAAAAGCAGACGGAAGCACAGCACTTGTTTAGGACCTTTTGTCAGCACACCTCTAAGTCCCGGTGCTCATCTGCCCTCCCTGCTTCCTCCAGAACCCAGAGACCTTTGCCAGCCCTGATCCAGGCTGTGGCAACATGCTGCTCTCTAAAGCAGAGCTTCTCTGTCTCTGCAGGGCACTGGGAATGTGGGGTTTGGAGCAAACACAAACTAGGCTGAGGCTTCAGTGTCCATCTATTACTTTTATTTTCTTTGTTTTATTTTGAAGTGGATTTTTTTGCTGTTTTGTTTGTTTGCATGAGTAATATATTCATTTAACTGGGCATGTGTTTAATTTGAAAACATTAACAAAATACCTCCTAACACCTCGTGGCCTGTGGGCTGCGACATATTCCTGTAGAGCAAACATCCTCTGAGCTTTCAGGTAGCAGATTACCCTCAGAACTCAGATTTTCTTGCAGACAGCCACATATTCTTCTCATAAAAATTTTAATTGAAGACTATGAACATTACTTTGTAAAACAATTCCACAGACCAGCTGCAGTGAATTTGCAAAGGCCTCATGGATCATCTGTGGTCCATAGGGCAGGGGCTGGGAACCACCACAGACTTTGGTGATTCTGTTGGTTTACCTCTAACACTGCACTAAGCCCATTCACAGACATCCCTCTGTTGAAACCCAAAGAGCCTGCACTTCAGAGAGTTTACCAAGAACCCAAATGAAGCTGACTGAGCACTTCACTGCACTGATGGGGAAGAAGAAGAATTGTCCCACTGCAGCTACTGCTAACATAGGCACCTCTAGGCACTCCACATCCTTGGATGTGGATGAACTGAGCAATGTGAAGAGGTACAAAACATGCGAGACCAGGACCTGTTCCAAGTGACATTTGTAGATTTGCAGCCGATTATAAATTCAATAGGATCTACAGAAGTCAAAGCTAAAGAATTTGCAGCAAGTCCAAGCTCTTGAGATCTCCTTGTTGTTCCCTCTGCTAACAATTCCTCATTCCAAGCTGGAGGCTTTAGGGCAAATTTGGGGCAATTCTGGTCCAAAAGTTCCAGTGGAATAGTTCTACCTGTTTTCAGAAGTGATCCCTTGTTTTTCAAGTTGAACTTGGTCCCTGAGTGCTGATATTACAAAGCAGATGTAAGTATATATTTTTTTTAAATCCGTTAAAAATTCCACAAATGCTTTTGAAAATATTGAAGATTCACCTTCCAGCTATTCACAGTCCTATTTTAATTTTTTTTTCTGAAAAACAAGCAAATATTCTGGTTCTCACCAAGGGCTGTAGGCTCCATCCTCCCAAACTCAATCACAGAAGGCACTCCCCTGCATCAAGACACTTCCTAATGGGAATAAATTCTTTTCAGCAGAGCTCTGTTAGAAAATCACCACCAAACCCAAACTATTATTCATATTCAGGATAGAATCAAGCAGTGTCACTGTGGATATCTGAATGTTCAAGTGTGGGCCTTAAATTATTTTATGGCAAAATTCAGCCCCATTTCTTACTCCTTCTGGTCTTCAAACCTGCTCCCACTGGAGCAGATTATGATGACTCTATAAGAGGCAGGACCTTGGCCAACAGATATCCATGGATTTTGGGGGACTTTCTGCAGAGTAAGGTGTTACTGCAAGTAAAAGTTAGATATTCTTGCTGTTGTGACCTGTGGGACTTCTCAGCAGTACAATGATGTTTAGCACAGCTCAGATGCTCTTCCAGAATTATATTTTATGGCCCTGTCTCTGTGCAGGTCCTCCAGCCTCAGGGGAACTTCTCGACTGGGAAGGGGCTGGGAAGAAAGATGTCAGAGCCATGCCCTGCCAAGCACAGAAAGTGTTTGGGCAAGGTTCTCACTGCACAATTTTTCTAAGACTGGGAACAAATATTAAAGCAATTTTCTTCCTTCAGAGCAGTTTTAAAGTCACTTAAAATCTGATAGCACTTTCCAGCTCAGAGACTGGACTTTGTTCCTCAGTGTAGTTCCACTTACTCACCTGACAACTACCAATTACTCACGTGAGCGATGCACGAGGTTTTGTAGCGGTGGGAATAAAACCAAAGAGCAAATCCACTTGCTCAGAAGGGCAAGTTTCTAGATTCAATAAGAAAACGCTGCAACAGCCTCTCCCTCCCCCACATAGTTTGTTTCATATTATCTATGAATACGATCTTAGCATGATCAAATTTTTTCCTATAAAAATACATAATCAGTTTTGTGGCTTTTCTATTTGTACTGCAAATCAGCAAAGGAAAACTCTGTGAAACTCTCACACTTTCATTCCACACTATTCTGAATGTTACCTAATTTCCCAGTTTAAAAATAGATTACAGGGCATAAGAGACTTTTGAATCTAAAAAGAATGTGTATATTAGGGAAATTACTACCTAAAATAAATAGCCCACTTTAATAAGCAGTCTCCTAGTTTGTATGATATTAAGGAAAAAAACACTTCACAGATATCTAGGTTAACACATGTCAGTCAGCTTCATTTACAAGTTCAAAATCCAGAGGTAGATAAAATGTTAGTTTGGTTTGGGATAATCAAAGTGATGGTATTTCATATATTAATGCACTGAAGTACTTGATACAATGTTGTTATGGAAGGAAAAAATAGTTACCAAAAGGGTATATTTAAGGAATAGTTACTGCAAATAAAAACTTTCAAGTAAAAAGGATTTTTTAAATTGTTTTTTAATATGCTTTTAATGACCTCTACTCCTCATACCTACCTCCTTGCTTCCCAAATTGTTTGTACTGTCCCCAATAACACTCAGTGGAAAGCTGTCGTTCCTGGCTAAATCCTTACTTAGGTTGGATGCTATGCCTCCGTTAGACTGGGTCACAAGGTCACAATCGATTTTGGAGGCCACCTGGAGAGTCCAGGCCGTGAACTGACTCAAAAAATTTATATCAGAGCTGGAATGGTCCACCTCCCAGGGCTCAGCCTGCGCTAACACCCCAACCGCAGGATGGAGCCTGGCAGGCCCAGCTCAGAGAGAGGCCAGAGTTGTTGACCCCGTTAGCTGACCTCTTCAAACTTCAGGAGAATTTTTCTGGCAGTTACCACGGTGACTGGGCACTCCAAGCTTATCCTTCTTACTGAAAAAAAAAAAAAAAAAAGACGAAAAATTAAGAAGAAAAAGAAAAAGTTAAAACCTACCTCTCAGGGATGTCTATCAAAAATCAAATACATAAAAGTTTTAATTGTTTGCTTCTCTCTTGGGCTGCTCGGGCTCTAACTGGTACATCTGATGTGAACATTGAGAAAACAGTTTGGCTAAAAACATTTCAACTTCTGAAAAAATAATGCTCAGTGGATTTAATGAGAAGCATTTCTAGTATCTGCCAGTGATCACAAGTGACACACTAAGAGGTTTATTGTGAAATAATATTTATTTTTCTTTCTTTATCTTTCTCCAAATTACTACCATTCCTTATTGAATTGAGATGAAGCTGAGAAAAGGCTCAGGGAAAAGATTCTATGCTGCCTTCATCTTTTTTCCTTTTAAAAACTATCTGCTTGGTGAAACATTAAGTATGCAGCAATACATTGCTTTGGTCTCTCAGAAGAGACTGCATAACCTATTTAATGTACCTTGAAATATTATTTAAGAGGAAAAAGCAAAAAAAAACCCAAAAGTTGTCAGACATCGTTAGTGCTGGTTTTTTCAGGCACTTTGAACACTTATCACTTCACACATAAAATTCAGCAGGTAAGCAAGGTCTCGTGATGCTGACAGAAAACACTTGAAACACATCAAGGGATCACAGAGCGTGCTAAGTAAACAAGAAAACAAAGTGCACTCTTCATTTCCAAAACAATAAGGGGAAAACTGGTGCTTCTTAATTTCAGAGCAACCACATATTACATACAAAGCTTTTATGTAAATTTTCCTTATGCTGCTCTACTTGAAATAGCATCTTGCAAAAGGGAGCACTGAAGAGTACACTGCATTATAGCTGGAAAAATCCTACTTAAGGGCTCCTGATGGCAAACTGTCAATCAGTATTCCCTGCTTGTTATGAACTGCTCATTTCTGGAGTACAGCTAAACAGAGGTTTAATGATTGAAACTTTAATGGCATTTTGTCTCACACATGGTTCTGAAGTATCTTCTGTTGTTTGAAGAGTTAAATATGGATATTCAAATTGCTGCACAGCCACTGCTCTGCTCCTCCTGGGCTTTTCCACTGGCAGTGCTGAGATGGCAGAGGGGACCGGGCTGCTGAGTTGCCTCTCACGGGAGGAGATGACACAGACCCTATGGATACAAAAATAAAGCAGGAGGTTGGGGTGTAGGAAGCAAAAAGAACATAACTGATCTCTTGTTCCAGATTTATTTTTCATTTCTGCTGGAAGGATGAGAAAAAGGCAGTCCAGTGTGTGTGTGTTAACTAACATTAAAAAAAAGTGAATGTAGGCATGGTACAGGAGTCTTCTTCCTTTCAAAATTGATTCAATTGCTTTGAAATATCATATACCTCAATGCTAAATAGATACATAGACGTATGATAATATTATTTAGCAATAGTGAATTAAACATGAAAACAACTTAAATTAAAAACACTTAAAGATTGTTTTACTATTATTAAGGATGTGTTAGAAAAAGGCTAAGCCTCTCATTAGGAGATGAATTTTTTTCATTTGTGTTTTTGTTATGGCTATACAAGATGTTTTTATGCTTTCTCTTTTTTCTCTGCATGAAATAATGTAAATTGAAACAATCAGGTGACTGATTAATAGTCTAGTGGGAAGAAAAGAAGTGTTCGTTGAATTTTATTTTATTTTTTTGCTTTCTTTTTGAACAACCCTGTATATGTAAGTATGTGCCTTTCAATTAGATACCATGATTTATGAAATCATGCTCAGGGCTAGCCAGGTTGTTGACTCAGATTAGAGCTATGATGCCAGCTCATTCCCTGGTGACAAACACTGACTGTCCTTCCCGCAGCCAGGGACCCCTGGCAGCCTTATGAAAAGACCTTGTGGTTGGCACAGCGCTGAGCAGGAAATGAGGTCCTCTCCGGTTTGGGACAGAGATGACTGGAGTTACAGAAAGCTGTAAAGCAAAATCAGCATCTCCTGAGTCACAGACTTTAAGCTATGGTGGACCCCGCATTTCCCAGGGTGAGCTGGCCCACCAGCGCTGCCTCTCCCGCACCCCCGGCAGCCTCCCACCGAGTGCCCGGGGGAGCACCCCGCAGACTGCGGGGTGGCACAGCATGGGACTGGTTTCACGTGGGAGAGGGGAAGACACGGCACTACAGTCCCCCACTCTCCCCATGTGCTCCAGCCTGGTGCTCAGCACCCTCCTGAGGGAATCCCTTTCTCCCTCATGCCTACCCGGCAATTTTTTGGCACGTTGTGTGGTGTTTTTCTAACAATGTCACAAGGCTTTTATGTCGGCCTATAGCTTGGGGATCTTTGTGTGGCCTACCCTCCTCTAGGAATTTCACATATAAATCACTGAAAAACAGGAAATCCTTAAGAGCTAGTGGGAAGCTGTATACCACGTTTGCCTCAGCACAGACAGCTGCAGACCACAGAGTGTCTTGCCTTGTAGGTACTACAGCAACCCAGACACCTGGACCTGAAATGGGGGAACTTGGCCCCCTGCTTCCAAGATCTCTGAGCCAGTAAGTGAGCTCCTGGAATGGGGTTAGAAACTCTTACTGAATTCATGGAGTAGGACTCCCTGATGTTCTCTGTGTAACATTTTCACTCTGAATTCCCTCAATGCCATTGAAACAATAATATTTAGACCATTTGGGGCTGAGATTATTGCTTTAATAAATTGGGGTTTTATTGGTTCATTGTGGCAAATAAGCCCCCGATTGATTTTGCTCCTAATCAGCATGGAGAATGCATTCCACTGTAATTAAATCCCGTGTAACTGGGTACTCTGTGTTCACTTGTCTCTTAGCTTGCAGTGGCATGAGATACAGCACATCAAACGCTATACTTGCCACGATAGGCACCCTGCCAGCCCGCGGAACGATGATGCTCGCCTTTAGCGTGCCTGCAATGTTTGGAGCACGTCTGGAGCAGCGGCCAGCGCTTGGGAGACGTAGGAAACTTATCAGAGGAGGAAGATGGCCAGGGATAAGGTCTTTTCTCTCGAGGAAGGTTTGACCCCCCTCTCTGAAGAGACTGCGAGAGAGGCAGGGGCCGCTGCCCCGCCCGCTTTCCACAGGTCCCCTTAGCCCCCGGCGCGGCTCTGCTGCCGCTCCCGGGGGCTCCGGCCGGGCCGCCCGGGGCAACCGGATCCCCTCGGCCGGCGGGAGCGCGGCCGGGCTGCCAGGCGGGCAGTTTTGAAGAGTCGATCTTCATAATACAAATCCCCCGGCTTCGCCTCCCCGCCAGCGGCGCGAGCCAGCTTTTTAATTGAATCCCGGGGATTTGGCCGCAGCCGAGAGCCCCGGTTCGGGCCCCAGCGCCGTGGGTCCCCCCTCCCGAGAGCGGGACCGTCTCTTGAGGGCTGATCTCTCTCCTCCAAACCCAAGGAAGGGGGGCTCCCACGGCCTGGGGGAGCCCCCCCGGCTCCGGCCCCCGGGAGGCAGAGCCCGGGCTCGCTGCACCCCGGGGCTGGGGGCGGCGGGGAGGCCGGGGGCAGCTGGCGGGGCAGCGGCTGCTCCTGGCTGCTCCCGCCTCTCGCCCGGGCAGCGCTTTAGGGGGGGCTCAGGCCGGATCCTGCCCATTCTATACGTTAATGCTCTTTTCTCTCCGGCTGCAGGGAAGCAGGCCAGCGGATAATTACCCCTCACTGCAATCCGCAGAGCTGGCCTAATCCGAAAGCTCAAGTGCCCGTAAGTAAAACTTCAGGAAAAGTTATTGAAACTGACAAATACAGGGTGACAAATAATCAATAAAAGCCCAGTCCCACATCCTTTATTGTTTCCAGGCACTAACAGCAAGTAATGAAACCTCGGCGAGGTCGGGGGAGGGAGCGGCAGGGACCGAGCGCTGGGCTGGCTCCTGGAAAGCCCCCACTGAAAGAAGCCCAGGGAAGGACCCGGCAGCACAAGGGGGACGATCCCGTCCCCATGGGAGAGAGGAAAATGCCACCGTCCCAGCACCCCCCTCTTCCCCAAGTCATCCTGCCTGCCGGTGGCCGGCCCGGGGCGTTCCGGATGGGCAGCCCGGGAGGGGCCTACCCAGCCGGGAACTGCTGCCCGACCCCGCGGGCAGGGACGCCCCGGAGCCCGGTGCCACCCGGCAGCCGCGGGCAGTCTCGGGCCGCGCACCTATTTCACGCACCCGCACAAAAAGTCAGGCGCTGTAATTTGCGTTCTGAAATCTATAACATCCCTGGACACCCAACGCGCTGCTCCTCATTAGCATCTCGGCCCTGGATTTTCCACGCCGCAGTTTCTAAAGTTTCAGCGAAGGACGCCGGGCAAGATAAATCCGTGCTGTCGTTTCTCTCCCTTTCTGTCTCTCCAAATTAAGTTTCGATCTATCAGTTTAAACACTGGCCAGAAAGTTGATTCACTTTCTGTTAGGATTTCGGGTTAAACCGGGGGCTCCTCCAGTGTCTTTAAGCTTTTGAGCTGTGTAAATGAACTGCAGTGTCACATAATCGATGGGGAAAATTCAGCTGTCACAGATACGAAAGCAGCCTCCTGCCACAGCAGTAACGTGATTTGGCATTTCAAAGTTTGGAAACGTGCTGTCTGCGCGTCCGGGGCTCGGGGAGGAAGGGGGACGGGGGCGACGCGCCGGGGCGGGCGGGGGAACAGCCCCCAGCCACGGTGGCCCCCCGGCCTCGGCAGCCCCGAGTGCCGGCGCCCCGCACCGCGGCACCCGCTGCCGCTCCACTGCCGCTCCCTCCCTTCCCGACACACGCTGCGAAAGTTGTTTCCCAACTTTGGCGTTAGGGGAGGGTTGACCCAGAACAAATCTCAGTGTCTCGGTGGCCTTTCCAAAGCGGCCGTGCCCCCCCGCCCCGAGCCTGCGGGACGTGCCCATCTGGAGCACGCACCGTGAGAGCAACTGTGCCGCGTACAGCCACAGCGGCCATCAGTCACTAAAAGCCACACGCTTCAGTGGACCGGGGATAAAACGAAGTCCTGGTGACGCCTGGTTAAACCACTGACCCTCTTGCGAGGGCTGGAGAAGGGGGGAAGGCGACCCCCTCCCGACAAACCCAGCTTTGGGGGACTTGGCGCGGGGCTCTGCTGGGCGATCCCCGCAGCGGCCGTGCCCCTCTCCCGGAGCTGGCAGCGCCGCCTAAAAGGGGGCTCAGCGCAGCCGTTTCGGGGTGCCCAACGGGGGGACGGGGGACGGGGAGGGCCCCGGGCAGAGCCCCCGGCCCGGCCCTGCCCCTGGGTGGCAGCGGAGGCGGCAGCGGCAGCTCCCTTGGGCACGGGTTCCCATCGAAATGGCAATTTTTATATCGGCTTGGGTGGAAAAACCAACCCGTGGGCAGGGTGGGCTCTGAGCCGCGGGGTAACCACTGCCCTCGGCCTCCTGTCCCTCTGCACACCCCGATTTACCCGCACGCACGCGCGGGAAAACAACTCACGCAGAATATTCAGATGCTTTCTGGAAAGGAAGGGCTTTAGTTTCAAATTAGAAATCTGTCTCAGATGAACGATAAATTCCCCTTTGGTCAGGCTTTGGTGTTTGATCATATCTTAGTGGTTTTGTCCTCACCAAAAAGGGCCCCAGAGGCTGAATCAAGAAGCAGGATTTGAGATAGTTTGATTTGACATAAGGAAACTGTTGCATTTGTAATATTATAAGACTCTAAAGGGGGAAAATAAAACCTCTGTAGCTGAGACAAGAAGTGTGCCTAAGTGCCACTACGTTTCAATTCCCATTCGGATATAATTTAAGTCTTCTCCGGCTTACAGTAATATACTCTCCAACCTTGAAGCTATCCAAAAGGAGGGATTTAATGAGGCCGAGTTTATACACTTATATAATTTAGGGGTTTCTCTGTAGCTGTAAAATGACAATTGGTACATGTGTAGTGCAAAAGAGCTGAAATCCCATCCAGGGACCAAGTTGGTTATTTCTGAAGGAGCTGTCATTTCCAGCAGGGGGGCACAATGAGAAGGCCAGGAGCGATGGAGCTCTGATCTCCACCAAGGAGAGATAACCACCTGATTAAAATGGGGCTCTTGTTCCCTCGTTACTCGATCGTCGTGTGAACTTACCTTATTTACAATTATAGGCAATGAGTGAGTCGCCCAGATTGTAGTACACCTATAGCTTTAGGTTTACTCCTCCCTTTGTTATCAAGATCATCTCTTGGACAGATTTCTGGACCACTCGTAGCATGGGAGCACAGAAATGCTCTTAAGGAGGGAGGGGATGTGTACGTTCAGAGCCCTGCATTTCGAGCGCAGCGCGTACACCCACACCCCCCCGCTGGAAACCGAGCAGGAGGCCGGGCCCAGCAGAACCAGCCTGTCCAAATCAGGATGTTTACAGCATGCAGGCACGTGTGAACACCGCCAGAAAGCAAAGGGACTCGGCACTAGGTGAAGGACTATTTTGCACTCCACATCTGGCATTTGCTCATTTTCCAGGTGAAGCCAGGCACGGCGGCTGTTGGAGGACACCTCCCTCTCGGGTCACTCTGGAGCCCAGGTGTGCACCAATAGCATCAGAGAGTGATGTACATCTACGCTGAAATTTAATGCACTTTGTTCTCCATTTTAATACTAAATGGTGCAGTGTTTGCCAGATTGTTATCCCACTATTGCTTGTGCATTTGTCTCTTATGTCTAGTGCCTGTCATTACACAAAGCGTTTTGAAGAGCTAATTTCAAAAGACAGAAAGTCTACACTTACTATAAAAGTCATTAAATTAGCATGACAAGCATAAAGTTCCTAGGTTATAATTTGGTTATAGATCTGAAATCTTCCCTGCTTTCTCTCTCCACTTGAAGGATGAAGGCTGAAGTGAGGCACCGACTCGAAGTTAGGACAATTGAGCTGTCGATTGCTTGGTGGAGAAACAGGGAAGAGATGCGGGCTCCAACACCACCTTTTTGGCAGTGCAGGGGGTGACAAGAAAGAGTTCTGATTTTCTCTCACGTCTCCCAGCAGCCAGAGAAAGGTGTGATCAGATGGTCTTCTACTACAACAGGTGGGAACAAAACAGAAAAAAAAATATCTAGATGTATTTCTCGTCGATTAAAATGTTGCTGGAATAGCAGGACGCGTGCCTTTTATATCCCGCTAAATGTTAAGATGGGAAGATGCGTTATAAAAGCAGCCATTGGCTGTTTCCTCTAAGGCTGCAACATCCCCTTCATTTTAATCGCTTCTTCGTTTTGGAAGAAAGCTGAGGAGATGAGGGGGAGAACTCCTTCCCCCAGTTCCCCGTGCATCTGCAGTGACGGGGGACTGCAGGAAGCCCCGGTGGTGCCAGGACCGGCAGCGTGGGAGAGCCCGCTCTGCCCGGCCGGGCATCCTCTCCCTGACATGTTGCATTTCGACAATGAGAAAATTAGACAAGGGACGGGGCATTCAAACGCGGTGCTCACAGAAGAGGCTACCCTAGTAGTTATTTAGTCTAAAAATCTGCTGTCAACTTTTTTTTTTTTTTTTTCCCCGTCAGGATCAGCGAGGTGCGTTTCTTTGCGTTGGTTCGTTTGCTTTTAACCAGGCATGCTGCGAATTGTGGAAGCTTTCCATTTACCTTTTCTTCTTTAAGCGTTTTAATTATCATCACTGACCTGTTGGGCATACCTACAGTATCAATGTCCTTTTTACATCGCTGCCTTCCCTTTCTCTGCATGTTTCTGCTATTTAACACTTGCTACCTTTGCCATTAGAGTCCTAGAGTGACCCCCATGGGTATCTTTGAAAGAAAGACCCTCTGCATTCCAGCACTGCCTCCTTACCCAAGTAATAGCAAAGGGACCATTCAGACACATGGACCACACTGAAGCATTAATTAGGCTGATGAAATCCATAGAAATGTATGGATTCAGCATAATCGAGTTTCTTCTGCTGACTATAGTTAAGGAATACGTGAGCAGCTGGGAGAATAGAAAGTACTGTTAGGGTGAAGTCATGCATGTAATTGAGTATATTTAACATAACCATTTTAATGATCGGTGATTAAAAGTGCATCTACTTAAATTGTATACCTCTGCAATTTGTCCATATCAACTTTAGAGCACACACAAAGAAAAGGTCGTCATATAAATTTATAAACAAGATCCCTTCCTGGCTACACATGACTCGAGCTGGAATGATAACTCGGCAGCAGCGAGGGGGGAAAGGCCTTTCGCGAGAAAATAGCTACGCCAGTGCGATATTAATTAATCACTGGTTTGGCCCCCTTTCTCTCTTGTGCAGTCACAGTATTAGAAGTGCATAATAAGTGAGTTTTCTTTTCATCCGTAATTATTTATAACAATCAGATCACTCGGGAAAAAAAATCCCTGGGTTTCTTTCCCGTATTAAAGGAGTATCTTTTCCCTCACTTGACAATATTGTGTGTGTGTGCGTGCATATACATATAGTCAAATAAAATATTTGGCGCTATTTTTTTTTTTTTTTTTGTCCGCAATAACATTGCCGAAGATCCAGCAAAACCCGATAAATTATTAAACTTCTCCTGACGTTAAACTTGTACGCGGAGAGGTTAAGGACTAGAAACAAGGACAGTGTTTGGGGGAGCCGTAGTTGATGGGCACGGCCGTGTCTCCTCGCAGGAGACCCCTGAGAATGGGAAATTAGCAGTCGAAATCTGCTAGTGGGGACTGGATCCCACAAAGCCCACGCGTTGGGAAGGCTGAGTGTCTCTCTCTCGCCTATTCAATCTGCCCAGGCTGGTTGCAGCGAATAAATAGAGTCATTGTGGAGCCCATACACAAACCGACCCAACTCCCTCCCCCATCCCTTCTCGCCCTCCCCCCGTCCCTTTATGCTTAAACGCACACAGATCTGCAACCGCTTTGCACTAAGAGGAGACCAAACTTTTCTTCCCTTTACTGTACGACGCCTGTGGGAAAGGTTTATTCGCACGTATGGAATATGTCCTTATGTCAGAGAGACGGGGGTTCACGCTGGGTGAGGGCAAACAGGAGCCTGCCAGGAGCAGGACCCATCCTGCCCTCGCCCCGCCGGGCGGGCGGGCGTTCCTCTCCCCGCGGAAGATAACGGTTCAAAGTAGCCAGATGCATTAAACAGCCACAAAAGGGGCCAAGAGGGATGGGGGGCGGGGAGGGGGGGCGGAAAATTCACTTAAGTTTCTGGTGGAAAACTTAAATGGTGCTGTCTCCCCCTCTCCCAGCATCGCTGCAAGGTGAAATCCATTTGGCCGCATCCCTCCCAAGCTGCCCGCAGCCCGGCGGGGCGGGCGGCAGCCCCGCGCCCGGGGAACTTGCTCCGTGCAAGAGAATTTGCAACCTTGAAAGCATATTTTTCTTCCAGCTATGGTGGCACTTAGATGATAATGTAGGCAATGAAACTGGGGAGATTTATATCTTTTGGAAAGTAGGACGAGCCAGATGGTAATAGCGTCATTAACAAACAAACTTAGGATCTGCAAGTGAAGCTTGAAATTGGGAAAGAGATCTGGAGAACAAAAGGAGCTGCTGTTGAGGGGGGGAAAAAAAGAGTGCCTCTTCTGCCGGCCAAATCTAAGAGCACATTCTGGAGGGGCTGCTCCTGCCCAGCACTAGATAATAAACGACGGCTTTTTCCTCCCCTGTTGTGACTGAGAAAGGACAGAGAAAACTTTTGCAATAGGCAAATGTGGCATTTATTTATGTGTAACCCTTTGTAGTCTCAAGTGTCCCAAATAGGCCTTTAATTCAAATCCCTAGTTTGATACGGAGGGATCGCTTCTCCCAAGTTTATTTTAGAGAAACAAAGCGCCGCTTGTGGAAGTTGAAGGGCCAAAAGTTCAGTAATTATTTTTTTGAATTAATAGTAACGAATAAATATTAAAGGTTAAACGTTATTTGCTGTGAGAGTGGAAACATCTGAGGGATTTATTGTGTCTTCGAGGCTTTTTTTTTTTTTTTTTTTTAACTCCCTCAAAAACCTCTCACTCTTTGCTAGAAGGCACCACCACAGCAGGGGCGTGGGTCCCAGAGCAGGGTCGGGATGCGGGACGTTCGGGGAGGAGCAGAGAAGCTCCCCGGCCCGGCTTCTCCCCTGCACCACCCTTGGATTTGCTCTCCAAACCCACCCCGGGGGGTTCTCGATAGCCGGGGAAAAGGCCTTCAGCACGGATTTACCCAGCTGAGAGTCCATAAACACAGGAGACCCACCAGCTCCAGGGCTTCAGCAGGAGGGATGGGCTCTGTGCCTCCTAAATTTTAACCAGTATGTTCCCAAATGCCACAGAAATGTTTGGAGGTCTTTAGAAGATCCCCATATCTCCCTTCCAAAGTTGATGGTTATTAAGTGATTAATGATTTAAAAGATGCCTGTTAACAGCCCCAAGTTGAGAGACATGGACCCACTCTCTAAAGTAAAAACCTCACTTGTTTTTTTTTTTTTGTTTTGTTGTTTTTTTGGTTTTTTTTTTTTAATGTGCTGGAGATCTTTAAAAGCCCCGAGGACTTACCCTTAAGGCATTATTCAAAGAAAAAAAAAACCTGAGACTGGCGGTTCGTCACAGGCAATTGTAAAGGGTTTCAAAGGACCGATCAAACGAGTTGGAGAGTAATCTACATTAAAGTCCGGATGGCAGTGTTACAACATGCACCTGCAGGGTATTTGCTATCCGTGCCCCTTACAGAGCTACAAATCACCATTAAAGAAAGCTGCTTAAGCTTCCTCCGCGCTTCTAGAAAGACTTACTCGGGCTCCTTCACTTTGATATTTATACATCTTGTTATTGATAAGTGTGGGGCTGTTCAGCGCTCCCTTCCCCCTCCCGAACTGTCCCCGGGCACTTTTGCACCACCCCTCCCTGCCCCCACCCCGAGCGCGGCTTCAGGCGGGGGTTCAGGCAGCCCGGCCCCACGAACGACACGCGTGGGCGCGAGGTTATCCCCCTCTCCCTGCGATGTGCCAGCTCCGGGAAAAGTTTTGGTTTATTTTATTTATGTAGTTTCCCCCAGGCTCTGTCACCAGGGCGACCGGGGCAGCCCAGGCAGCATCGGCACGCGGGATGTCCCGGCGGATTTTCTCACAGTTGCGGGAGGCGCAGACATGGAAATGAGCTCATTGCGGGGGAGTGGCGGCCGCCCGGGCCGCCCCCGGCCCGGCCCGGCCCGGCCCGCTGGGTCCCGGGGCTGCGGGACTCGCTCTCCTGTTGAAGGCATTTGGGGGAAGCCGCGCAGTTTCATCCCCGCCCGCGCAGAGCCCCGGAGAGGGCACGGTTAACCCTTGGCACGCCGCGAGGCCGCGGCTGCCGGTCGGGAGAGCCCTGGCGACCCCCGCTCCCCCCTGCGCCCCCTCTGCTCCCGCACTCCCACGGGCAACATCCAGTGGGCTCGGTGCTCCCCCCGTCAGGTGATGTCAGCGAGGAAAAGTAAAGTCGTAAAACAAACAAACAAGCCGGGAAAGCTGGGGGGAGGGATGGGGGGTTGGGGGGGGCGGAGGGAAATCAAGATTTTTCTACCCACTCGAGGAGAAAAAGCTCAAAGGTCAACACGGATTCATCAACTGCTTCCCACGGCTGCAGGCATGGCGAGTCACTCAACTTGGATTTCTTTTTCGGGTAATTTTAGTGATCAGGTGTGTGTTTTCAGTACTTCCCTCGAGTGGGTTCTTGCAAACGAACAAAAACCCCACCCGTCGCAGGTGTGAGGCTGCGCTGCCCCCGGTGTCTGTGCCCCGCCGAGGGCCCGGCTGAGCGGGCGGGGTGCCGGGGCCCCTGGCACCCCCGAAGCAGCGCCGGGGACCCGCACCGCTGTGACGCGGTGGCTCCTGCCCCGGGCAGCTGGGGGAGCATCCCGGGAGGGGCCAGAAAGGGGCTTTGCGACGCTGGCGGCACAAGAGGATTTAGTTGGTTTGTCAAAATCAAATAAATAAGAACCCCTCATTAAAGTAAGGGACAATATCCCGAATTCGGTGCACCTGCCTCATCTCTTGACAGCGATGGGCTGTGCGGAGGGCTGGTACCCATCGCCCGGTCGCGTCCTCTTGCTCCCCCCACGCCGATGACGGAGCTTTCTCGCGCAGCAAAGCGCGCATTGTTAGGGCCGGGGGGAGCTGGGACGGGGCGGGGGCCCAGCAGCGCTGCCAGCGCCCCACCGCAAAAGTTTTCCGCATCAACTCCTCTCCGCGGAATTGTCCTCGGAGGGGCGGCGGTGAGGAGGGGAGCAGGACCCGCCGCCCCGACCGGCCCATCCCAGGCAGGGCGCCTCCAGCGCAAGGGAAAAACCCGCGCAGCGCCCAAAGCGCGGGGCGCTCCGCGGGGCAGCGCGCAGCTGCGGGACCCGGTCGGGAGAGCGGATGCGCGCTGGGTGCGCCCTCCCCACAAGAAGTCGCTCAACTTCTGCCTTGGAGCCCTGTCTCCGCAGCCGTGCCCCCCGGGAAAGGCTCACTGCTGCTGTCAGGGGGGAGCTACAGGGTTTGGGTCATTGGGGCCGGACAAATGGGGCCGAGGCAGGAGCACCCCAGGGCAGAGGGTGTCACATCGCGGGGCGCCGTCGGGGAGTTCGTTCCGCACCCCCCCGGGGCTGGCAGGCCCTGACACGTCTCCTGCTACATAACGGCGAGCGCAGCTTCGCCTCCAAACTGGTGCGAAACAAACCCCCGGCACGTTTACGGGGCTGGCGAGAAGGTGGCGAAGCGCAGCGCCGGGAGCCCCAAGCCCCGCGGCTGCCCCCGCCGGCCCGACAGCCCCCAGCCCGCAGCTGATGGGGGGGCCCGGGGCGAGCGAGGGGCGAGCGCGCCTTGGGCCAAGCGCTAATTTGGTGTGTACGCTTAAGGCGGCCATCTGAGGGCTGGATAGCAACGAGAGGAAAGGGGTGTATTCGCGACTGGAAGATTTAGGTTGTTGCTAGGATGTGAGAACAAAAAATCTTCAATAAGTCGGGAAGGGGGGAGGACAGGGCAGAGGGGGAGGAAGGGGGGTTACAAGGTTTGTCACAGGGAAAAGTGCAGACATCTGCTGGAACTTCCATATCTAAGCTGTTCATTTACAGGAGCCAACTTCTGAAATCTCCACAATTAGATCTGCATTGTTCTTTCTCAACAACACTGCCTAGAAAGAAAAGGTCTTCTCTGTCGGGGCCAATCCAACGAAGCGTTTGACGTTATTAAATAATAAAGCGATTGTGATTTACATTGTTGTTCAGAAAAAGGGCCAATTATCCACTGTTATGTTGCCATAAAGATCATATTAACTCGAATTAGTAATCAAACAATATGCTAGCGTTAAAAGTATAGAGAGGACAACGCGACTGGTCTTGTTGCATCCTCACTTTTTCTTGTAAAACCAGAAGCATAAATACACTTGAAAGAGGCGCAGAAACTTCACCCTTAACGGGAAAAAAATGAAAGAGGTCCTAGTGTTTGTGATTAATGGTCCTCTGTGTTGCCTGTTTTCAATTATTTCAAAGCCACCCAAATCTCATATTGATTTTTCTGTGTACAAATTAGTTCTTCTTTCAAACATCGCGGGAAATGTTGCCCGTTTCTCCGAGAACCAGAACCATTTTTTTTAGTGTAAAGTCTTTTAAGATTTTGATTTTGCGGTGCTTATTGTTTGTTTTTCATTTTGTTTTGAGTTTGGTATTTTATTTTTTCAGAGTAACGTTTTCTAAAGGCGTTTGAGTTCCATCCAAAGACGAGCCTCACCCCCACCAAAACGCAAACCCAGCCGCATCCCTGCACTCCAGCAAATTTCCTCTGACATAATCAAGTAATTATTTTTATTAAAGCAGTTATTAGGTTTATAACTCATTTGCCACTTAAATTTGTGCAACCAACCAAGGCGATCTAAATAGGTTTGAGTTGCCCCTTGGGTCCGGGATGTAAGCGGTAAGAAGGAGGATTAATTATGGGTGTGTGCAGCAGGAGGACACAAAGGCTGTCCGGTGGCGCGGGGACCAGCGGCGGGGCGCAGCCCCTTCCCCGGGCGGGGCCGGGCACCCCGCGCCCCCGGCCCCGGCAGGGACCGGCACCCCCGCAAAACTCTCCTGCGTTTGTTATTAAGCTGCCACGGGGCCAAGGTTGGAGCTGGGGGAGCTACAACTTGTTGGCAGTAAATAAGGCGCCGTCAGGTGATGATGCTCCGGCGCGTTTGAAATGTCCCGAACAAAGTGTAAACGAGACTTATTTTTCATACAGGAGCATCGATATGATCTGATCTGATCTATGATATGAGATAGGAGTATCGATCTCCTCTGCTGTGTGGACAAGGTCCATTCTTTTGTACGCGGGATGACAAGATCTGCCCCCTGGAAACGTGCTCCAAGCGCCCACCGGCACCTGACTGGTGGTTCTAATGTCATTTATTGCCAACACGTTTTGTTATCGGCTGGGGGTGGGGGTTACTCGGAGCTCAGGTAATAACCGGGTAGCTGTCAGCTTCTCCCGTTTAGCACTACTCAGGCAAGAATGGCTTTGCCAAACTGTTCCAGGAGCTGATGCTATTTGTTACCACGATTAGGGGAAAAAAAGAACATTCACAGTAACATGGGTTTCTATAAGCAAACGCCGAGCAATTTTCCTCAGCGCAATGCATCAGCAAGTATATCCAAAAGAGCTTAATCTACTTCTTGCAGGTTAGGTGCAAGAGGAATCAGCAAGGGCTGCTCCGGGATGCCATGAAAATCCCGGCTCATTGGCTTGGCCGCGATAGGACGAGGCACATCAAATGCGAGGCGGAGAGGGACAGAATCAATCAGTCCCCTTGGCTGAGGAGTGAGCCCTCGCTCTGGAAATAATTTCGAATAAAACTTGTGTAACCAAGTGTAACCTAGCTTCCTCTGAGGAGATCGTCCAGAGGGTTAAAAAAAAAAGGAAAAAAATATTACGGAAAAAAGCCAAGAAAAAACAACCTGGACCGAATTAATAAGAGCACAAAGTTTTTGTGTATTATCCGTGTATAAGGATAATACATTAAGCCAAAAAGGAGACAGGTTACCTCTAAACAGGATTAATATGCGTTCGTGTATAGGACTAGACCGTCTCATCCATTTAAAAACAGTGTCTCTCCTCCTCCCCACAACACTTTATTACATATTAAAAAAAAAAAAAAAAAAAAAAAAAAAAAGCAGAAACTTTCCCTGTTAGAAGCACTTGGGAAACGCGTTTTATTAATCGAGTGCCGTTTTTTTTTCTTGCTATCAAATGCAACTGATGGCCCTGAATAAGCTGCCTTGTTAGGAAACGGGCCATTTTTTAAAACCTGTGATCAAAACAGACCTGTCTTCAGAGAGAGCACAGCAGATTTAAATGTTGGTCAAAAGGAGTCACAACTGTTCATTAAAAGCAAACCCTAACTAGTGCTAATGTATAGCCATTTTGTGAGCTCAGGACTGTGGAAAGAGGCGAAAAAAGTCTGAGAGTGTGAGCTGATGCCGTGCTGGCTGGCAGTGTGTGGTCTATTGTAGGGAATGTGCTTTTTCCACTGAACAGAGAGCCCCCCTCTTTTATTCCCCAGCTCTGCTGCACCTGCACTGGATCAGGGAGCTACTGCCATTCACCACATCAACAGAGAAGACATCTCTGACAGCACTCAATTCATTACATTTCTTCCTGCTTTTCAAACCAACGCACAAAAAAAAAAAAAAAAAAAAAGTATTGCCAATCAGTGCCTGGGGGGCAGGGAAGAAATCTTACAATACTTTATATTCGCCGCTCATTTTGGATTTCATTAGTCAGAAAACTCACTTCTCAGCCAGTTACAACTAACTTTCTTTCTTTCTTTTTCTTTCTTTTTCTTTCTTTCTTTCTTTCTTTCTTTTTCTTTCTTTCTTTTTCTTTCTCTCTTTCTTTCTCTCTTTCTTCTTTCCTTCTTTCCTTCTTTCTTTCCTTCCTTCTTTCATTCTTTCCTTCCTTCTTTCATTCTTTTCTTCCTCCCTTCTTTCATTATTTCCTTCTGTCTTTCCGTCTTTCCTTTTTCTTCTTTCCTTCCTTGCTTAGGGGGCTGCTGGAAGTGGGAGCTGGGGCCGGTGCCACCTCCCCGGCCACGGCCGGGGCGGTTCCACGCCAGGGCTCCGCAGCCCCGGGAGCGGAGATGGGCGGATGGAGGGGCTCCCCAGGAGAGAGTTTGTTCATAATTCATGGGAGCAGAGCAGCTCTCGGGAGACGGGGAGAAAGAAACGGCCGAAGAGACCAAAGTGTCCTCCAGCACTTGCGGGGGGAGCGGAGGATGTGGGGGTGTTACAGGGGGTGCCGGGGCAGGGGCGGTGGGGCCGGCGGCCACCGCGGGGAGGGGACGAGCCGGCCCCCCTAACCCGTGGAGAAAGTTGTTATCAGCCAAACTCCTCGAAAGGGACTTCGGGGAATTTGGGGGTAGCTTGGTTTCTTCAAGAACCGTTTTTCAGAAGCATTTGCAAGCGAAAGAAACCGAGCCGAGGGGTTTAGATTCAGGTATTTGATCTCGCCGGACCCAGACATCTAATTAGAGTGGCCTCAGCGACTGAAACGGTGTTAATTCCCATTGTTCCCCGCTCAGATCCCTTGGCCCTCCACCACTGGGATGCTCTCCTTTTCAAAATTCCAATTAAAAATATTTCTATTTGAAACAAACAAACAAACAAACAATTTCTGTATTTCCCCCCTTTCTGGCCCATTTTCCTCCATCACGAGCAAAAGCAAAAGCAAACTCCTGGGTACTTTCTTTCGCAGACGCTGGCAAAGAATAACACCCCCTCTGTGGGATCTTAACAGAAATAAATCACAAGGAGCTCTTGCCTACCTGAAAAGTAGGAGGAAATCCGACTGTCTGTTTTCGGGTGTAAAGTGTGTATCGATAAGGAAGACACAGCCGACTCAGAAACGGGACTCAATTAATCTATGGGTTTCTTTACATCACCCCCTGTTAGGATGCATGCTTTGGAAATATTGATTCATTGCGACAGGATAGTCGCAACTACCGTGTGTGCACAACATGGGGAGGACATGGAGCGAGAACCCGCAGCCAACGCAAAGCCCACTCACGGGAGAGCCAGATTGCTTTTTAAGCTAAAACTAATAATTTCATAACTGATTCACATTCAATCTGGCGCCGATGACGTCAAGGGGTATTAGCATACGAGGAGGGATGAAGCCAGTGTGGCTGGAGTTGATAAGGTGCCTCCTGAGGAATTCGCTGCTTGTTTTAATACATTAATTATTTCTCTGTCTTCCTCAACTTCTGCAATTTGTAAGAGCTTAAAGGAACCATCATTCCCAGCGATACCAGAAGGACACGTTGGAGAGCTTCTCCCGTGGCACCGGAGCCCGGCAGCCGGGGGCAGCGTGGGGATGAGCCCCAGCCCCGCTCCCGGAGCCCGGCCCGGCCGCCCTGCAGAGCGCTGCGGGACTTGGTTCTAATTAAGCCGGCTCCAGCCGCGGGCGTCCCTACTCGCCCGAGTAAGCTCGGCTCGCTTGGACCGGCCGCCCCAGCGCTGGGAGCTCCCGCAGGATGGGAGGCGGGTTTGCAGGATCAAGCCCTCAGCCTGGAATGCGTGTGAGTTGTGAGTGTGCGTGAGTGTGAGCCGGTGTGCCAAGACACCCCTGCGGAGCATTCCCGCGGGAAAACCTCTGCAGAGGCCCCTATCTTTCCAGCACCGGGTGGGATTCCCCGCTCTACCCCTCCCCACCCCCAAACCCTGCAGTTAATCACGATTTTCTGAAAAAAAAAAAAAAAAAAAAAGCGCGCCCACATTACGTCATCAGGCCTAACTGCTGCGGAGATGATGGGGGTCACAGAGGACCCGGGGCGGGGGAGCCCGCGGGGGGCCGGGCCTCCCCTCTCGTTCCCGCCCCGGGACAGCGGCCGCCTGTCCGGGAGCGGGGACTCGTCCCGGCCGGGGCCGGAGCAGCGCTGTCCCCGCCGCTGCGCTCCGGACAGAGGGACACGCTCTGGGGAGACGACAGGACACAGCCCAGCTCCGTGCCCCGGGGCTGACAGCTCTCCCCCGGCGTCCACTGCCCCCAGAGCTTGTAGGAACCGGCGGCATCGCCGCTTTGGGCCCATCGAGCTCCGCCGGGCCCCGCGTAAGCGGTCTGACAGTCTCCCGCCCCGTAGGGTGCCCCTCGGGGACCCTCCCGATCTGCGGGCCACCTCGCTCCTCTGATGAAGTCAACTGCCTTGGAATAACCGCTCGGTGACTTGAGTCTGAAACACATTTGGAGGGAAGGAGGGAGGGAGAGGCGCTTTTATCAGGGAGTGGGGGGAGAGGGGTAGGAACGGGCGCAAAGCACAAACAAAACATAGAGAGACCCTAAAAGAATTAAATTAAAAAGGAATAAATAAATTAAAAAAAAAAACTACATAAAGCCACGCTGTACAAGCTCTCGCCCACATGGCAGAGGTCCTACGAGGCAGCACGATGCGCCAGCGGATGGGCCAAACTCCTGCAGAAACTTCTCCGGCCCGGCCCCGATCCGTTCCCCGCGGGCGCCCGCAGAGAGGACCCCTCGCCCACGGGCTTCCCCCGCTCCTGCCGACGGGGCTGCAGCAGCCCAGGCGTCTCCTGCAGAACAGCCGGGCCCGAGCCCTCACCACACTTCACGGGAAGGGCCGTCTGTGCTCTCCTCCAACACTGCTAAATTATAATGGAAAATTGCAGCTTGTTTCGGCGCGCCCCCTCCCCCTGTACGCACAGGCGCACACGGATACAAACACGCGCAGACACAGTCACGCACAGTCACACTCACACACACACACTCACACACTGCTCAGCCACAGCAAACCCTCTGCCAACTCCAAAGCAAAGCTCCAAAACCATCCGGCGGGGTTCGCGGTTTCGCCTTGTTCCCTCCTCCCCGCTCCGCCCGCCCGCACCTGCCGGCGCAGTGGCTCCGCGGTCGCGGTCCGCGGAGCGGTCGCGGTCCCCAGGCAGGGCTGGCCGGGCCCCGGCGCGGGCCGGCCCGGAGGACGGAGCTCGCCCTCCCGCTCTGGCACAGCCAAACGCGCAGCTCCGGGAATTTCCACCCCTGGGCTCCTTTTCTTTCCAGTTCGCAAGTGAACCAGCCCCCACACTCACTGTAGCGCTGTACGTCCTCGCCAAGTGAATTGATTCCTCAAAAGCAAAATAGTACCAAACTCTCGCAATTCCCCGTGCCATCGTCAGAAAAACTGGTTTTAATTACCAAAACTGAAATAGCGGCGGTGCTAACTAGCAGGCGATCAAACCGCAATCAAACTTCAATCTCTGAGCAGTTAGCTATAAACTGTCAGCAATTGAAAAGTAAACCTGGTGCACACAAAGGCTCTGTTTAATTTTCTTGTTGTAATGGCTCTAAATGAGGACCCCATCACTATGCAGTTAAGCGGTGTTGCTTGTCCCCCTGAGGCGCTGATCAGTTCTTTTTAATGTGAGAAAACTGGCAGCTCGAAGCCCGTCAATGGAGCTCCCACAACAAAAGTCCTGAAAAGCTGAATGAATTGGGTTTGTAATTACTGCTTCCCTCTCCCCCCTTGCAGCTTATCTCTTATTCATTCAACATATATTATTGTCACCTAATCGCACACTCCCAACGTTATTTTGGGGGGGGGGGGTTTGCCTTCTTTTTTTTTTTTTTTTTGGTATCTACTACGGGCATGTTTGTTGTAGAAATTAAACAAAATAATCCACCCTTCTCTCTCCCCCCTCACCACGAAAAATGTTGAAACGACAGTGTCAGGCGAGGCTGACTGGCGTTAAAAACGCGAAGACGAAGCTCTTCTGCCGTCAGAATGTCAGCATTTTGCATATATCCTCGGAAATCTCACAAGCACTGAAGCAGGTTTTACATTTTAGTATTTGAGTTAAATCAGGATTTAAATGACTGAAGTGTATCTAATCACACCTATCAGTAATGGGCCCCTTTCTTTCAGTGGGACCTACATTATATACTACTTAAATTGCTGGGCTATCTACCTCCTATTCGGAGGCAGATATCCAGCTCTGCTGCTCATTGGGGACGAAGAGGAACTAATATTGAGAGAAAACGCGCTGCTATGGGGATCACCGTCACCCCTGATGTCCCACCCGGCACCAGTGGGCATCTCAAGGAATCAAAATGTGGTTTCGGCCAAGAAATGTCTGTCGGCAAGCGGCAGTCGCTCGCTCGCTCGCTCGCCCCGCCCGCGGGCTGGAGCCGGGGCTGCGAGACAGAGCCTCTCCCCAGGTCCCCCACCGCAAGAAGCTGTCGGTTGCAGAAATAAGTACAGCTATTACAACCAAATCTACTAACAGTCTAAATAATTAATTGAACCATTGCTCTTTGACCCTTGGAAAGTCCAGTAGGGACCCGTTTGTAGTAATAATACCCCCGAATGAGCCCTTGTCAAATATTCATTTAGTGGTTAATGTGAGCGATTTCCCCCTGGGACAGTCTGTAATACCAGCTTCCCAGCTTTGGCAAGAAACCCTGCTAATCTACCTCTCCAGTTCCGCAAAATATTTTAACACCCCAGTACTTAAAAAGCCGTAAAAAAAAATCACGAGGGAAACTATAATCTTATCCTTGGGTTCACTTCGATTCTGTAGAAGGTTAGGGAAACATTACACTGGCGCTCTTGGGCCGAGCATCACCCTGGCTGTAATGTACACAACAATTCACGAGAGGGAAACCACGGAGAGCCCCGAACGTCTTCAATAACCAAAATAAAAACATACCCACGAGCTCTGCTACACATTTCAGCTGCCATAAACGAAAGCCCAGGATAATGGTTTAGGTGTAAAGGGCGTTATTGAATATGCTGAATTTAAAATGAGCAGTGGACAATAGCGTTCCTCCAAGCAACACTTTAAAAATAAAACCCTTCAGCTGTACATGTAAAATACTTTGGGTTATCCCCCCTAAACGGATAAATGGATGGATGGATGGATGCATGGATGGATGGATGGATGCATGGATGGATGGATGGATGGAAGGAATCTGTCCAAGGCATATCAGGTTTCAACCATATATATTCCAAATCGTACTTCGAAATCTAAGCTTAAACAAATTGCCCATATAAAAAGTTGCTGAATTCACTAAGCCTGAATATGTGGCTTAGTGCCTTTTGTTTAGTGGTATTAGCTCGCCTTCTCTATGTGAATTGTAAAAGGACCAACATTTCCAAATACCCCCCTCGAATATTTTAGTTAGCACTTCAAAAAGGGGCCAGGTTTTATTGCTGTTAATTGGCTAAGATTCGCTTTTAAAAATGGAATCGTGATATCGATTGGGCTTTTATTCCTGGTTCTTTTTTCCCAGCGAGGCGAGCGGGAGTGGGGATGTGGGCTCGTTACCACGTGAATAATCCCCAGACGCGTTGCAAACGCTCACAGCTCTGAAAAAGAATATTTTACTCGTTGCATTAACGTAAAAGACAGAAAAGGTTGAAAATCTGCAAAAATTGTTGTCCTGACCAAGTATCGCGACGGTGCAGAAGTAAAAGAGACAAAGAGAGCTAAACTACTAAACCAGGCAGTGAGCAAATCTCCACATATCCTAGTCTGGCAATGTTAGTTTTCATCTGGACACCAGGCTTCAAGGATGGAGGCCAGAACTGAGCCTAGGAAGTAGTAATACCAAATAAAAGCCACAAGTAGCCAGGTAATTTTGTGTGTGTGTGTGTGTGTGTGTGCATTTTACCCAGCCTTCTTCCTCCACGACCTAAAGCAAAATCCAGTGGCTGACAAGAAACACTGGAGAGAAAAACTCAGCAACGCTTGCCCCGTGCCGGAGTACCCACTTTGTGCCTTGCCTAAGCCAAACATCACATGCTTTCCTTTCCACGTACCACATGCCATTAGCAGAAGACACGATCAGTTTGCAGTCACAGTGCTCCAAATCCCAAACTTCGTACCTTTTATTGTTATTATTGCTATTATTATTACTATTATTATTATGAACGCCCTCTCGCGCGTTTCCTAAAGGAAACCGCAGCCGCGTTAGCAGCATCAATTAACCGCTGGGGCCTCAGTGGGGGAGCAGGGGCTGCCGCAGGGGCTGCCTGGCTCTGCTGCCCATCGCCCCCTGCCCTGCCCGGGGCCGCGGGCCCTGGCGCCGGCCAGGGCCGCCAGCGCGCAGCAGCGCGGAGAGGCGCGGAGCCCCGGCCTCGGCAGCTGCGGGTACGACTGTACAAAGTAAAACTCTACCTGGCACGGACGGTGGATCTCTCCTTCTATATGGCGGGCGCCACCGCTTCTCTTTGGGGCTGTGACCGGCTGCAGAGAGTGTCCGAAACGGGGCTACACCGCGCTGGCAATTTAAGAAATAGGATTCAAGAAAGAGCTGTGATAAAACGTGAAAGTCTCTGGCATTCGACTATTTTTGTTTGTTTGTTCGGTTTTTCTTGTTTCTTACCTCTGCCCGGCCAACCCTACCCCCGCCCCCACCTCTCACCTCCTCCTGCGCGGCCCAGGAGCCAGGAGAGGAAAGTTTGGGAAGTGGCGGACAAAGGAAGCGGGGAAGGCTGACCCCTGCCAGGCCGGCCGCGCTCGGGTTCCCGGCCGTGGGAAGCCGGCTCCCCTCCCGCCTGCCGCAGCGGGAAGGAGGCACGGTAGGGAAAAGAGAGCAGGGCATTATCCGCCTGTGGGAGCCGGAGGCCGCGGCAGTGCCCGCGGCCCGCCCGCCGCTGCCGCCGGCCCCGCTAGCCCCGGCTCGGCCCCTCCGGGGGCAACAAGTGGCCAAAGGCAGCGGCGACAGAACCCCCCGCACCTCGCCGCACCCCGCGTCCTCGGGAGGGAACTGGGAACCAGCCTCTCACTCCTCATTCCCGTTCCCCCCGAAGGAGGCACAGGCAGTTATTCCATTAAAGCTATTGTACTTTCTCTCTCTATATGTACGTACCTACAAAAATATTCATGCGTTATATATATATAGTTATATATTCTGCATTTTGTATCGTATTCGATTGGCTACGATGATACCTTCTACTACATGAATTATTTAAAAAACATCTTGCGTTACAAAAATAAATCCAAGACTCAAGGGGAACTTCAGTGTCCATATGTCAAAAATTTATTTATCTCAAACTGTGCATAATGGAGTAAAAACTTAACTTGAATATGTACCTGTTATAAGGATGGTATTAGTTCAAATATATACATGGACTGTCGGCAGACTGATTTCAAATAATACAGAGCCGAATCTTTAAAATACAACTACGGAAAATGAGGAGAAAAAAAAAAAGAACTTAAAATATCATCACAATAAATTTACAGAAATATTACAAACCATAAGAAAATATTTCAAACACAGTAATTTCAGGTTGGTAATTTTCCTTTTTTTTTTTTTTTTTTTTTTTCCTTTTCTTTGAACAGGATGAAGTCTGGAAACAAAAAGTTATTATAAATTAACAAACGGCGTGTGAACCTGCATGGCAATTTTTGCTTTTTAACAAGAAGTAAAAAAAAAAAAAAAAAAAAAAAAAAAAAATTTAGTACAATCTAAACGTTTGCCCTTATCCAGCAAACCAAGCCCATGGTTCGCAAGTACTCATCCTACCTTTTTTTGTCTTTTGTACAATTTCTAAAACAATTTAAATGTCCAAATGTCGTAAAATAATTTCCTCTCCTCTCGCAGCTGCTATAAATTCAGCTGCCAAAACCACAATACTCCAAGAAGACTCTAATTTTTTAAAAATAATTGGCAAATTCACGAGCTTGGTTTTTTTCTTCTCTCTATATTACCAATGGACATTCTGATTGCCATGTGTCTTTTGATAAATACTGTACAAAAGTTTCCTGCAAATATTAAAACATCTTCCTCTTCGCTCTTTGAGTCTAGCTCTAAATATTATTGGTAAAGACTTTTGCAAACTTTCTGCAAAGTTCCTACCGTTTTAACTAGAACTTTTTAAAAGTTTTGTGTAGTTGCTTCCCCTCCGAGATCTATACAAGTTCCTTGTCGGCTTAATTTCTGACCCCCCACCCCAAACCCCACCCCCACCCCCCGCCCGGAGTTTTCTCTGTACAAAAATAGTCCAAAAAAAAAAAAAAGTCCAGAATTTCTAATAAAAGTTTTTTTGTTGTTTGTTTTGTTTAGTTTTCCTTTCCCTCCCCTCCCACCCACCCCCCCCGGCCCCTTTGTCTTACATATGTGATAGAGGGAGTGTGCCATTAATGGCTGTGCCAGGAACAGGTGCACTCTGGTAGTGTTGGGACATATGAAGTCTGCTTGGGGCAGCTGGTTCTGGTACTTCAGCACCTGGTAGATACATGCTGATCATGTCCCGAAGGTCCCCAGCTTGGCAAGGAGCCCTTGAATGAGACGAGGAAGTGACTACGGGGGGACTGGAGCTGGATTCCGTCTTGACCACCGAGCCCATGGAGCCCAGGGCCATGCCCGGGGTCCCTTGCTGGGAGTAGGACATGCTGTAGGTAGGCGATCCGTTCATATAAGTCTGCGAGCTGGTCATGGAGTTGTACTGCAGGGCGCTCACGTCGTAGCGGTGCATAGGCTGCATCTGCGCCGCGTTGTGCGCGTTCAAGCCCGGGTGCTGCGGGTAGCCGAGCTGCTCTTGCATCATCCCATAGCCTCCGTTGGTCCAGCCGTTCATGTGCGCGTAACTGTCCATCCTCTGGTTCACCCCAGCTCCCAAGGTGGCCCCAACCCCTACCCCAGTCGTCATGGTATTGGTGCCCGGTGCCAGTAAGCCCCCCGGCAACGTGTACTTATCCTTCTTCATGAGGGTCTTGGTTTTCCTCCGGGGTCGGTATTTATAATCCGGGTGCTCCTTCATGTGCAGAGCTCTGAGCCGCTTGGCTTCGTCAATGAAGGGTCTCTTTTCCGCCTCGGATAAAAGTTTCCACTCCGCCCCGAGCCGCTTGCTGATCTCGGAGTTGTGCATCTTCGGGTTCTCCTGGGCCATTTTCCGCCGCTGCCCGCGGGACCAGACCATGAACGCGTTCATCGGCCGCTTGACCCGGTCCGGGCTGTTCTTCTGGTTGTTGGCGGCCGAGTTGGAGTTGCCTGTGCCTCCCCCCGAAGTTTGCTGGGGGGCGGGAGGTTTCAGCTCGGTTTCCATCATGTTGTACATTCAAACTACTTTTGCCTGGAACCAGCCTTGAGCAGAGAAACGAGGAACAGCCGCAGCGGAGTCCCAAGCCGGACTTTTTTTTTTTTTCCTAGGGAGGGGTAGGAAAGGGGGGAGGGGGACTCCCCAAAACCACACTTGGATCAAGATCAGGATCTTCCTCTTCGCTGATGGATTAATAATGCTAATAACTGCTATTATTACCGCCGGAGTCTTGATTTTAAAAAACTTCTTCCTCCTTTTTCCCTTTTCTCAGCCTGCCGCTCTCTCTCTCTCTTTCTCTCTCTCTCTCTCTCTCTCCACCTCGGTCTTAAAGAGCCAGCAAACTACTTTACCCCCTTTTGCAAACACACACACTCTCTCTCTCTGCCTTGACAACTCCTGATACTTTTTTGAACAAGTTAATAGACAACCATCCATGTGATGGGGGCTTGTCAGGCAATAAATGCGTTCGCCCCGGCCAATCAGCGCGCGGCGGCTCCGCCACTGAGGACAAGTCTCTTCCCCTGGTTTTGCATGAAACGGGGCGGGGGCTGGGCGCGCCGGGACGGCTCGGCGGGGAGGCGGGCCCGGGGGCGGCCCGGGCGGCCACTGGGAGCCTTTGTATGTCCCCTTCCAGCAACAGGTCACACACGCTTTTTGGAGGAAGTGGGTAAACAGCATTGTTGCTACGTGGTGGTTTTTTGTTGGGTTTTTTTTTTTTTTTTTCCTTTTCTTTAAGTTGGTGTTGGCTTGGGGCTAGGAGAAGCCATGGGGGGAGCGGAGCGGGAACGGCTTCCTCCACCCCTGTGCCGGTGCCCCTCGGGACGGAGGGGCCGCCCGGCTGTGCGGGGCCCTGCGTGTGCCTCGCTCGCCCCGTCCCAGCCGTGCAGTGAAGCGGAGCCCCCAGGCGGGCCCTGCTGCCGCCGCCGCCGCCGCCGGGTAGCCGAGCCCGCAGCGCAACGCCTGGGCAGAGGCTATGTCCTTCTCCCGGCCATCCCCCGGGCCCTGCTCCGTACGGCCGTGGCACAGGGCGCCAAGACCTTCTCCCCGGTTTCGGAGAAGGAGGATGTCCAGTGCAAACACAGGTCCCCCACATGCCATCCCCGCAGAACACAAAGCAGCGCCGGGACCCCTCTGCAGATGCTGGGGACGGGTCCGAGCCGCGCTCCGTCCGCCGCTGGGCCCGGCTGCACCGTCACCCCGCGCCCATTGCGGGGCGCGGGCGGCGCTGGGTGGGCGCAGCGCGGCGGTGGGGGGACGGCCGGGCGCTACAAATAGGTAGTTTTGTTTCCCTTGTTGTCACTGCACGGGCCGCACAAAGCCCCGGCTAAGTTTACTTCCACTCTCTTGTTGGGATCTTTGTTGCTAAACCGCACTTGACGACAAAGGAAGGAGGGGAGAGAGGACGCGGAGCGGGAGTGGGGGGAGCCGCTCGCCGCCCTGGCCGCGCTCCCCCGCGCCGCTCCGCGCCTCCCCTGCCTCGACGGGATTGCTCCGCCTTTCGGTGCGATGGCGCTCACGGCGTGGAGCCGGAGGGGTGCGGGGCGGCGGGGCACTCGGAGGGGCCGGAGCGCGGCCGGAGCGGGGCCGGAGCGGGGCCGGAGCGCGGGGCGGGGGCTGGGGCAGCGCGGGGCGCCCCGACGGCCTCAGCCGCGGCGCTGCGGCGCCCCCTGCCGGCCCGGCCGCGCCCCGGGCGGGGAGGCGCCGGCGGGAGCCGCGCGAGGGACGGGGGGAAGGGAGCGGGAAATGACACCCCGGCGGAATAATAATAATAATAATAATAGTAATAAAGAATAGTAATAAAAACCCTCCGGCGAACAGGGACGCATCTTTTTTTTATGTGCGTGGATTATGCAAATAAATCCTATTGGGTCCAATGCGTTTAATTCGAAAATGTATATCTAACCCCTAGATAAGTGATAGGTTAAACTGTCGAAAAATAGGTGCAAATTATGAGATGTGGGATATGACCGGATTTTGATTGTCCAGACACTCCTGAAGGCACGGCGGCTGTTTGCTGTCTTATTGTTCTCCCTTTGGTCTGCAGTTGATAAAGTTATTAAAAAATTATTTTAGGGATAATTATTTTGAATTTTTTTAAGAAAGGGGATGGGTGGGTGGTGGTGGTGCTTGCTCATCGTGCTAAACCGATAAGCGAGGGCTCGCGGTGCGCAGGCAAAGGGTTATTTTTGCTCTGACTGTAGCTGCGGGAGGTGCGTGGGGTGCACGGCCCAGAGCTCCACGCAGGACCAGGGCATCGTGGGCTGCCCTGTGCTCACTGGAGGCCTTTCGGGGCCTGGTCCTTCCCTAATTGCTTTTAACATACGAATAAAGGATGGGAAATGCCTAACAATTGTGTTATCGGGAGTATTTACGGCTCTATTTTAATTAACACTTTTAATTATCGATGCAATAAACTGGCATATATACATAATAATGCACTACAGGAAACAAGGTGAGGGCGGTGGCTCTTTTGGGCCATTTTGCGCCTTTCCTCTGGGTATGGAGGTTTGCTTGTTTGGGAATACACACACGGGTGGGCGGAAGCAGAGGCAGACCGGGAAGCTGACTACAAAAAAAAAAAAAAAAAAAAAAAAAAAAAAAAAAAAAGATGGTCCCTGATTTTCTGTATTAATGACAATAACATCACTGCTCTCTAAGAATACGGCCAGGGAAGGGAGGCCTGCGAGGGACGGTTTAATCTGAGTGGATTTAAAAAATCGTTGCCTTTGGTATAATTTATGGAAATGAAAAGTGCTTACATTAAACAAATAGTCTGCAAACGTTCTCAGTGATGGGCTCTGCGGCACACGCACTCTTCTTTCCAGGTTATGAGTGTCTTAAAAAGCAAATGAATGTTAACTACTTGGATTTCATGTATTTATTGTTCTAATACTCGCCGATTTTTCTAAAAGCCCTACGGATACAACCTATCGTGTTAACTGTATCGGAAAGAATATACACATTTTCATATTATTTTTTTCCCTGAACCTACTAGTAACCAGTCTAAAGCAAACTATTAAGCAGACTTGTGGAGATGAGAGATTGCAGCTCCATTTTTTGTCCTTAGCTGCAAATAGAGGTTTAACTTGCAGTAATTAGGTGAGAACTAGCCAAGCATCTTACTATTATGATGCTTGTTAAAAACGCTTCTTTTCTGCATCTGCATTTGAGTGTGTTCCCCTCCACTCTTAATCTTCTTATGGAAATGAAGGCGAACGGCAGGGAACCTGCAGAGACTTAGAGAATGTCCTTGTTAACTGGAATTTCTCAGCATTGCTAATTAGCAGAGTTTGACGACCACCAGTATTGGGGAAAGCTCTGTTTAGCCACTCACAAACCCTTCCGAGGAAGAGCAGACTAATTTTATTTTGTAATTAAAATCTGAAAAGGGCCCTATTTGACAGTTAGGGCTATGAGAGTTTTATCTCCCCGTGAAATAATTACTGCCTTGATAACTCAATTTTCTGCAAAATGTCAACTGTGAGCTCCAAAAGTTTTAATTTCATTACGTTAAAAAAAAAAAAAAATCGACAAAGACGAAAATGTACAGATAATTTTCCTGTTGGCCCTCTTATGCTGTAGCAGCCCAGCGCTCTGGAGCTGAAGTTAGTCAGGGAAGTTTTAATGAACTAACTATACCCCAATCTCTGGGGAATTTCAATCATCACATGGTGAGTTTGCAATAGTACCCCGAGGAAGACCTGGGGAGATATAGTCTGAAATGTCCTAGAATAAAAGCCACATTTGGACTGGGTCCGAGCCCAGGACAGGGGCAGGGGCCGGGGGAGCCCCGCTGCCCGAGCCACCTTCCCCAGCCCCTGCAGGGTCCCGAGATGGCGCAAATACAGGATGTCCTCAGCCAAAGAAGGATCTCCCACGGCGCCGGCCGGAGAGCCGGGGAGATCCTCCGGGCGCTGAAAGGGCTCCCGGAAACTTGGGAAGTTTGGCGGGGCCGAGCGGGGGTGAGGCTGGGGCCATTCTGCCTGCGAGGCCCGAAGGCGGCTGTTCGGGGAACCTGGGGGGAGCCCGCAGCAAGTGTAATCCACTCTGCTTGCGTTTGGGATATTTTTTATTATTATTTAAAACGGTTTAATCTCCTTTTTGTCCCTCCCTGTCCAGCAAGTAGCCCGATTGTCGCTCTCAGAAGTGGCATTACACGTACAAACCAAGGAGGGGGCGAGCCGCAGCCGGTCCCGCCAGACCCCATTTCGCCCAATAATTTCATTCAAGGGTTCTAAGGACCCTTGAAAGCCGGGGAATGCCGAGGGAGCCCCGCGCTGCTCCCGGCCTCTCCTTTCATCCCTGTTCTCCCGAATGGAAGCGCAGGGAGAGCACACGTGCGGCCGGGCGGGCAGCGCACGGCCCGGGCCCGAGCGGGGCCGCGGGGCCCGGGGTAGCGGGGGCTGCCGAGCTCCCCCCGGCCCGCCCGCGCCGGGGGTCCCGCTGTGCCCCCCGAGCGGCCCCGCTGCCACCTCCCCGCCCGGCGACCACCGCACGCGTGAGCCGGGGCTGCGGGGCTGGGGCGGCAAAAAACAAACAGCCGAGAGATTAAAAAAAAAAAAAAAAAAGGGGAGAAATAAAAAAGAAAAAGAAGAAGCTCCGCTTTTGACCAGTGCTGCAAGAAGTGAAATTTAAGGAAAAAATAAAACTCGGATCCTGGAGGAGTTTAACGTACACAATAAGCAGCAGAAAAGCCGACTCGCATACACCACCTCTCGAAGTCGCTTTCAAAAGGCTTCTCAGTAAATGGAGAAGCCGATTGTCCAAACAGGCTTCCATGACTCTTCATAAATAGCCAACAGCCTTCTCAAACTGCCCGCTAATTTTGCCCTGCATCTAAAATCTCACTCCCGGGATTTCTTTCCCAAAGGAAAGTATGCGTGAAGCCCGTACTTTTTCTTACGTGATCTTTAAAGTAAATCAGAAAATCAAGATCGGTGGCGAGGATAAACTTAGGAATTACTGTACAACGTAACGGGGTGAAATTACCGTTGAATGTTGGCTCTTTAGCAGGAAGGCAACCCCCTCGAGCGGGATCCTTTTTGGCAGTCTATTTAAAGTTATCTTTCCTTCCTAGTTTTATAAGAACAAATGAGTTTTCTTTTCCCATTGTAGTTGAATGAACTCATGTATATTAAACACAAAACCCCTCCTGAAGAACGCTAACTGCTTTGCTTAAACCCACAAAGGCACAAAAATCCAGAATTGAAGATTTCCAATTCCTGAATAAGTTCCCTTAACTCTCTCAGGCTCGAAGGAGAGAGAGACTGGGAACATTCTCTGAAAGTCTTAATGCCGAGAAGGGGATATCTCAAATATATTGTCTTTTCCTAAAGTTGAGGCTTCTATTTTATTTCCCTCTTTCCCCTTCACCATCTTTGTGTTGACTTAAGAAAATAATGGTCTAAAAAAAGTGTCTGTTCACGGGATCACACATATCGCCCAAATCAAATGAAGTCCTCTTTGGCCCCAGCACAGTTTTGATGGAATTATTCCAGCTCTTCCATTGAATTCACACCGTTTCCCAAAGAATCTGTGGCAGTTTCAATGGGAACGCATGAAGCACAGCCTGGGGTGCTTCAAGGTTGCTTCTCTCAGCGCACCTCAAACCCTGGCATCCCGAGGCATGGTTTGAAAAGTACATAAAAAAAAAAAAGCCCTTTCCAGTGATTCTCAGATCACTGACACGATCGCCCATAATGGAGCCAAGACGGTGACTTTTATCTCGCTGTTCCTCATAGTCCTTAATTTGGAGCTCATTGACAGGACAGACGGTAATGACACTTTCAGAACTGTTATGGTCTGGAGTGACAATCTCTCCATCTCGCCCATGGTTTATTGACACCATGGGCTCATTGTGTCAACTTAGGCTTGTGATTTCAGAATTCTCCAGCGACGGGCTCGTTGGGAGGATTTTAATTCAAATTATAGACTAGCTGTCTATACTGTGAATTCATATTTAGACGGCGCTTAATCGGAGCAGAGAGATGCTGCTATAAATAATAACAACAACACTTCCCATGTGTCTATCCACTCCGAAGATCTGAAAGAGCCTTTGCCGGAGGAGGCCCGGGTGCAGCGGAGGGAGGCGAGGGGGCCTCGGGCTCCTCCAAGGCAGCAGAAGGGAGCCCGTGGGACTCCCCGCCAGTCTCTGAGGCCCTGCAGGTGTGTGCGGCAGACGGGGCAGGAGAAGTGCTGTAGCCACGTAACGACCTGCAGCACTGCGTTGGGTTGGGGTGTGGGGTGCTGTCGGCAGGGTGTCACAGCCCTTTTTCCATGGAAATCGCTCGACAACGGGGCCTCTCCAAATACCCCGCCTGTCCCTGTGGGAGCCTTCCCGGTGGGAGTGGATGAATGTGAGAAGAAAGGCCCAGGGGGTGCCCATGGGCTGGGAGAGAAGGGGCGATGCTGCGGGTGCTCAGGGCAGCAGGTGTCAGGGACAGGCTGAGGGGGAAGCAAGAAAAGGTGAAGTGCGAAATTGGCATTTGAGGCTGTTTTTCTGGTTTGTTTCTTCACGTCTCCCCTTCCACCGCTCAAGAGGGAGATGTAGGAAATGCCGGCATCCAAAACCAACTCCTTCCAAAAGACATAAATAAACTAAAAATGCACTTTTCTTCCAAGTGGAGATGAACGAGACCGAACACAGAGCTAACCCCCCCCCTCCCTTGCTGCCAGCTGAGCACAGAGCTGACCCCCCCCTTGCTGCCAGCTGTCTGCCAAGCCTGGGACCCGATCCCAGATTTACAGCATTTGCTCCCTTGAGTAACGTCCGCAGAATAAAACCCGGCAACTGAGTTACGAACCGAGCCCAGGAAAACCGCATTTTGGTTAAACTGATCACTCGGGACCCTTGATTTTATGTGCCAACTTCTGCCCTTGGGAGGGGGGAGTTTACGACCCCTTTACAGCCCCCTCACAACTGCTGTTTCTAAGAGGAGCACTAACAGCCCCTCTCCTGGAACCGGGTTAATCATTCACCTTTCGGCAGGAGTCACTAAATTTTTGTAAAGTGCCTCCTGATGTTAAACCATGTGTACAAGCGCTCTGTATTTTTTCCGTTTCCTGTGGTAATTGACATATAATACCTCTGTTTATAAATGGCTTGACAGATCTGTACAAATGTATATTTTTTCTTAATTTCAGAGTTATGTATACTGAACGCGTGCTAACTAAAGAAACAGTAAAGGAAATCTGGGAATTCCGTCGTACAGGAAGTCTGTGCAGGGTTCTTGCTATTATTTATAGAAAATGCCATGTCTTTATTTTGGGCGCTCTTACTTATTAGGGAGTCTCGAGCGGAGATCCAACTGAAAGAATGGAGAAAGTATACTCAGCGTGACAAACAATAATATTTCATAAAAACCTATCCGAATATAATTTCTAAAGTGAAAAGTTTATTGTGAGACCAACAGCCATAGGGTTCATTTAATAGAAAAATAGTGGCGTTATGACTTTCATCCAGGCTGTCAACAGGAGATACAAAATAACCCCAATTTAGCAGAAATAATTTGGTTTCCATTAGTCTTTCTCTTTGCACGCAAGACACATAAACCGTGCTGGGTGTTACCACAACTCACAGATACCGCCGTTAAATGCACTACACTGAGCTGCGTGCACCCTATAAAATAAATAGAGAATTCATCTAAAAACTTGGTGGCAATGCAGCACATCACATATTTTGGCTAATCGTTTTATATCACCATGTTTCTTTTAAATCTGTCATCTCTACAGTGAGGAAATAAAATCGCGCTTCAGGCATTCACTTAAGATAACGCTTCTTCCTTTTCCAGGAACTGGGGAGGGGGTGTTTATTTTGCTCTTTTTTTTTTTTTTTTTTTGGTGGGTTTTTTTTTTTTTTTTTTTTTTTTTTGAGGGGGGATTGAGGTGACTTTATTGCTTCGGGTTTAAACATATGCCATTTCAGAAAATGTTTCCTTAATGAAAAGGAACCGTTCAACGCTGCTTACAAGCAACACCTGTCAACACCGACTTATTTAAGACACGTTGGGAGGAAAACACAAGCACGAGCATCTGAAAGGCTGGCATTTGCTGACAGCACTGGAGCACCGAAGTTGGGAACGATGAAAAATTAATCCTTATTTTTTGTGCCTAAGGCTGCCAATAAAGAAGTTGGTCTGTCGGGGATGTCCCGCCGGCCGCCGGGCTGGCGCGGTCCCGCAGCAGCCCCCCTGCTCTGCCTAGGTGTGGGAGAGCATCACATATCAGCATTTCTGTAAGACCCAGGCTTATGGAAGGCTCTGCTTAGAAAGAAATCGGTGGCACTTCACTTATTTTTTGCCCACGTTCATCTCCGGAGAGCAAACAGTGCAAATTGGAGGTAGCTTCCCTGCCCGTGGTCGCTGTGCTGGGCTCTCCGCTCACCTTGCCTGTCCCTACCTCACCGTGCGCACTTTAACCCCTGCAGCGACTCCGGGCCAGTTCCAGGCGCCGGCTCCTCGCCCGCCCGTTGCTGCCGCTCCGGTGCTCCCGCTGCGCCCGCGGGCGCGCCCGTCCCGCGGAATTCCCCACGGGCACCCCCGGCGCGGCCGACAGGGGGCGCCGCCCCCCGCGCGGAGCGGCCGCAGGAGCGGGGGGAGCCTGGCGGGAGCCCGGGGGGGAGCCCGGGGGGAGCCCGGGGGGAGCCCGGGCAGCCCGGAGCCCGAGCGGGGTCGAGTACAGATCTTTAGTCGTCGTGGATAAAAAGAGATTAAAGGCTAAATTCTTTTTCTTTCTTTCTTTTTTTTTTTTTATCAATTTTAACCAACTACGGAAATGTAGAGCTTTCATCCTTTGATGTTTCCCAGAAAGAAACTGTTATATCGGTTGTGAAATTACGTCTCAGAGCCAGCGAACCAGCCGTGGAGTGTTAAAATAATTTAATTAAAAATAATAATAATATGACGACCCGAGCTTCCACAGAGACACTTAAAAGCTGACACGTGTCCCTCCGTCTCCCCTCTCCCTAGCGCTTCCGATGTTTCCTGACTGCCGTTTGATGGGAATAATTAAAAATAAGATAACCTCATGCTAGCTGGGGGCTCACATCCCTCGCTTGCGGCGCGCTGTCCTCACCCTGCCCCCGCACGGCCGGCCCTGCCGCCCAGCCCTGCTCTGCAGGGGCAGAAGAGTGCAAAAAAGCAAATCGCTAAAATCATAAATCAAATGTTGGACTTTTACCATATTAACCATAAATAAAATTGCAACCAGCTACACGCTTTCCCCCTACTAAAAAAACCCCTTCACCTGTATTTAAATAGCATGTCTTTAATTACAGCAGTTGGGGATGTATGAGGCTGAAATGAAATTAGCAGTCATTACCAGTCCTTTAACTCTGTGGTGCTTTTGATCAGCACTAAATTAGCTTTCCAGTCCTAACAAAGGCTCTATAGCAAGCAGTGGGCTGTAAATAAGACAGCTCGACCTGCCCTCAACACCTTTTCTCTTGTCAATCACAGCTCTATCATTCAGCCCAAGATTAACCTTTATCTACCAAATTCTTACCAAGAAAAAAAAAAAAAAAGGGGGGGGAGCGAAGAGGGGGAAATCCAACCTCAACTTTGCTAACTGTAACTAAAAAGAGTTTCCCTTTAAATGGTATTATAATGAGCCAATATGTCAAAATCGGGCCTTTCCCAGCCCCAAGTGCATCAGAAGGCAGCGGCGGGCAGTTAGAGGTACTGATGATTTATTACCGACTTGCCCGGGCGAGGACCCCGCGCAGCCGGAGCCCGGGCCGGCGATGCGCCGCCTCTGCCCACGGCGTACCCCCGCTTTGGGCGTGCGGATAGCCCCGCGAGGCCGGCCCCCCTTCCCCCGGGATTGGGCCGGGAACCGCCGCGTGGCGCCGCGGGAGGAGCGGCTGCGCCAGCGCCCACAGGGGGCGGCAGAGAGCGACGCGCCCGGGGAACCCCCGCCCGGCGGCCGCTCCGCGCCCCGCGCACCGCCCCGGCCGCCCCCGCGGAGCGCCCCGGCCTGGGGCACCTCCCGGCCCGGGAAACCCACGGAGAATCGCCGGGGAGCGGCGCGGTGGCTTCTAGCCTGTCGCCCGGTGCGATGCGCGGCCGGGGGCTGCGCGCCTCTCCGCGGCTCGCCCCGCGGGACAGCGCCAAAATAGCGGCCCCCGCCTGAAAACATCCCGGGGTGGCAGGGGAGAGTCCGGCTCTGCTCTAGACCAGCGCTGCCCGCGGGCCGTGAGCTCCGCGGGAGAGGGGCAGGCGGGGCAGAGGCAGCCCGCGGACCGGGAGCGCTTCTGCCCACCGCTTCGCTCGCGATGAGCGGCCCGCGCACTTTCAGCCGAGCCCAAAGCCGTACGCGAGTCCCCGAGCTTAACGCAGTGGAGCTCAGAGCGGCGGGTCGTAGGTGGGAGCTACATTTCCAGATCATTTTAAAGGTCACGGGGGAGGAGGGGGGAAAAACTGTGAATGTCAAAGTTGTGCTGCAGCTACTTACATGTCGGTGCCAGAGCAGGGTGGTGGCTGTGAGCGGTTTGATTGGCAGCTCAACGCGAAAGTCCGCGTGGACTTCGGAGCCCGGCGCAGCCCCGGGGGTCTGAGCACTTTTCACCGGACAGAGACAGTTGAAGGAAGCTCGCACGTCCCCTTCTCTTCTCCTCTCTTCCTTCATCCAGGACAGAGAATGAATCCATTTCGGTTTTTCTTCTCCCGGCTCTCTTTCCGTTTGCCTACACATCCTCCAAGTCCTAGCCCTAGCTCTTAACTGCAGTCCCTGGAACAAGAGGGGAAAAAATCGTTTATGGCTTAAAAAAAATCCCAATGGCTGATTTTGTGTGTGTGTTATAAGAATGCACCCACAACAACAAAAAAGTCACTTCTCTGTCCCCCACCGTACAGCAGAAGAATAATAAAAAAGCTTTATATTTTTGCAGTGGGTATTCAAAGATAATTTGATGCCATTGTTTCTGCTACAGATGGTTCTTTTTAATACAATAACACTGCTCTTTGTGCATACTACACACAATAAAAATCGAAAGCGTTCTCCTGAATAACCATTTTGTTCTCGCTTGTATACAGGCCAACAAAAGCTGCCGTGAGGTAATGGGTTCTGTTTATTGAAGCCATAGAATAGAGGTTTGATAAAGATTTTTGTATATGGGGGAAAAAAAATTAAAATAAAGACCTCGCAAGGTCGAGCTGATCTCTGCGTATTTATTACCACTGAAATATTTTATCAATATATTTATTTGAGTTGCAGCTGCAGGGATCCCTCCTCCTCTCCCCCATCCATAATCAGCCCAAACATCTGTTTCTTTGAATCTGGGGAGATCTACAGCCGTGGCCAGACCTAAAAATCTAGACTTTAAGAGCGAGTGGGGCAAAGCGGCTCAGCGCGAAGGCAGCGGGCGCTCGGGAGGCGAGGCTGAGCAGCTCCGGCTGAGCCTGTGTGCGCCTATCTTTGTGTGCCCGGCTTTGCAATCTGCTGTCCACGCACACGCACACACAAAGGCGCAAACTGCTGCTGACAGCCACCGGGATTAGCCCACGGGATTTTCCTGCGCGCGGGCGCGCCGCGTGTCCCTGCGCTCCAGCAGCCTCCGCGGGGCGCAGGTCCCGCGCAGCGCGGCTCTTGCGCGGCTCTTGCGCGGCTCTTGCGCGGCTCTTGCGCAGCGGCGCCGCCGCCCGCGAAGTCCCTGAGCTCCTGCAGAGCCGCCCCACAAACGGGGCCGCGGAGCGCAGAGAGCAGCAGCAGCCGGGGGGCGGCGGGGTGCCGAGGGTGCTGCGGGCTCCAGCAGAGTTCTGCTGCGCTGCTAACTTTCTGCCAAGTAATGAATAAATTAGCACCGCTGAAGGGGGAAGTAAATGTCGGAGGGAGCTGCCAAGACCCACAGCGATTTTTGTCGTGGAAATTGTTTCACAGGTCAAGAATTCTGCGCCCGAAAGTCGCCCCGTTACCTAGTTTGGGATCTGGTTACGACTGTAGCAACTCGAAGAGAGCCCCAAAGCAGAAGAAAGTGCTTAGACAATAGGGCTCTGCGGGAAAGTTGTTAGTCAGTGACTGTGTTTGTCTACCTTTCTATAGGAATTAATGCCACAGTTCTCTGTTCCTCTGTAGCCTGGACTGACAGTAATCCACCTCTGTGACTTCTGCCCTTTGTGTTTTCACAAAACTCGGCTCACTTGTAGCACGACAACAGCACGGAATAATGACTTTAACCTTCAAACGTTCTTTAATTAGCTTTTTCAGCAAACTAAAAGGTGCTCAAATGAGCCCTTTGACTGACCTGAGCCTTCAAATTCTACTTTCACTTTTGGGACTAAGACGTTATTGGTTCGCAACTCGTCTGAAGTCATCTAATAAGGGATTATTTAGGAACTATTACCCACACGCCAATTAAAGCCTCTCCGATGAAATTCGGGAGACAAAGATAAGCATCAAAACGGAAAATTAAACTATTTGCACATGGCTTGTTTTTCAACAACCCATTTTGCATCTCAGGATAAACATCTTCGCGCCAGCTCGCTCCGCCGGAGCGGGGAGGGTGCGGGGAGCCTCTCCGGGGCGGCCGCGGAGCGGCGGCTGCGGCCCCGCCAGCCCCGCACGCCTCCGCGCAGGGGCCGCGCTGCCAGGGCCGGGGGAGCTCTGCTTGCCAGGCTGAACGCCAAGAGGGTACTCGTAGGGTGGCAGAGCTCACCTCCAGCCACAGAGTTCAGGCAACCTCCCGTCATTTTGCAATAACCTTTACATGTTGCGGAGGGGGGGGAAAGTGGCATAAAAGAGTCAAGCGTGTCAAAGTTCAGGAAATCGAGCAAGAACTTTCCTAAGATTCTCGAAGAAAGTACCGCTTCTCCTGAAGAACTATTTTATTTCTCAGAGCAGGGAAGGAGAGATTTCTAGGAAATGCATATTTTGAACCTATGATGGTTCTTTGGGTTAAATGGAAACCAGGCTCTGAATAGTTTAATACTGACTTATCAATGAAAGATGATTTTTTTTTTTTTTCCAGAGAGAACAACCCGATGTCTCAGAAATCTTACGTCGTTCTTAGCCACTGTATACAAATTTTGGAGAGTTTCCTGGCAAATTACAGCAGCATCCTACAGCAAGCTGACAAAGAGATTCCAGGAATGCCACGCATCTAGGAGGGAAACACGAATCCGTCTCTTTAGCCTGAAGCACGAAATTGGCTTAAAGCTCATTTTGCAGATAACCAGAAACGAAATCACCAGTGCGTGGACCAGGTAGCTACAACTTTCTAACGCTTTACAGCAATTTCTAAGACTTTCTGGAGGGAAAGAAAAACAAACAAACAAAAGTAAAAAAGTGAACCGCAGATTGGAAGGGCTCTGAGAGAAATTCGCATATCAACATGCATTTTTTGCCCTGGTCTGAGGAGGGCTGGGCTCCCACACGGCCATTGGTACCCTTAAGTCTCTATGCCGAGACCGATCCCACGGGGTGGGGAAATGAAAGTCCTAGGTTTTGACTTTCACAATTCATTTTAAGCTTGGGGGAAAAAAATACCCAACAAAACAAACCATCAAAACCCAAACCACCGGGATCCAGATGCATAGATAAAATAACGGATTACTCCGAATTGGCTATATATAGATATATCTCTAGGTTGCATGTTCCAACAAACCGGTAAGGGGTTTGCCAGACACAGTCTCCCGTAGTGGAGCTGCGTGCCGGAGCCTGAACCAACACTCTGTCCAGAAAAAAAAAAAAAAAAAATCCAAAACAAAAAAAAAATCAGAACTTTGGAGTTCCTACCCAGGACAAAGCACTGAAGCTGTTTCAAAGTAGAGGGGGAAGCCAGGCTGCTGCTGGCATTTTTCGCCCCAGCGAAAATTTCCGCCCTTGCCGTGCCCACAGCGGCTCCGCCACTGCTCAGCCCCAGCCTGTGCCCGGCTCCGCCGCGCACGGCCCCGCGTTCTCCGCGCCGGGGCTCCCAGGTTAATCTTCCCCGGAGGAGCTGAGGTTCACACCACACGGGACAAGCCCTTCTTTCGCATCCTGTTTCGCTGACAAGAGGGTTAAAGTTTATACCAGCGGGCTGCCCGGGGGCCGGGCGGGGAGCGGCCCCGCGGCAGAGCCCACGCGGGGAGTGGAGCGCGGATCCCCCCCGCCCCCCTCGCTCGGCCGCCGCCACCCCGCGTGTCCTCCGGGACTCCTTTCGTGGGCCAGGGGGCTTCCCAGTCTATTTCCAGGAGTTCTCAGCCTCTCGTTTTGCTTTAGCAACATTCATGCTTTTTTAACCAAAAAGCTGTGAGTGAGAGCCGTGGCGTGGTGTCCGTGGGTACTCCAGAGATACAGAGCCCGGGAAGGCTGGACGACCTTGCCACCATGCCACAGCCTTAAAAGAACACTGGGGATACACTGACAGCAGAGTTTTTTCGTTGCTGCCCCCAGCCCTCAGGGATATGAAGGTAGAAAATCCATTTACCCAAAAGCAGAGAGGCTGTAGCACACAAGAGTGGCTCTTGAGCAGTGGCAGGTTTGCAGGGCAGGCAGGCCTTTCACTGCATAGAAATCTATGGAAGAACTTTAGATGTGTCTCCTAAAATTGCAATTTTCTTCTATTTAGTTAGTTAGTTTGGCTTTTTTTCTTTTTTTCATGGTTGCTATGAGAGACCCTGCTCAACGCTTACTGCAATAATTTCACTATGGGTAGCTGTGGTGCCAAGTATACCTTTACTGAAAGATGACAGCTTGGTATAGGATAAATTTCTCCATGGGAAGAAGAGTAGAAAGTATAGCACCAGTAGTATTCTGTATTTTGTCCAAGTATCTCTTGCACTTGATACTTTTGTACATTCAATTCCTTAGATAGCAACTTTCTTAGGAACCAGACATTTTTTTACATACTAAAGATAAATTTATCAAATAAGTGAAACTTGTTTGCAATAACTCTTAAATTCCTGTGTATGTCATGTCTACATTACAAATAGATATTGATAGTGTTTTGGTAAATAAAATTAAAATAAAATAAACATACAATGAGCATACATGTGCACACAGCGTGCACACACTTTGCACTGCACATCTCATGCCCATGCACATGCTATACATTGTACATATGATAACATAGAGTCTAGGGCCTGGTATACAATACTGCACATTTATAGGAGCCAGGGACCCCCTTCACATATACTTCCACACATTCATATGGCATTTGCATATGCTCTTACATCTTAAATGTTGTGGGAAACATAATTTTGAATGCTGAATTGTGACTATATTACTATGGAGTAAAGTAACAATTCACAACCTGCAAGCAATTTCACAAAATTAGGCTTTCATTCCATGCCTATTGCTGCTGTGAGCAAACTGGAGCTGGAAAGGAGAGTCTTGGCAGGAGGACCCCAGGAAAGTCCAGAGAGCTCTTCACTGGAAATATTTTGACTGACGCTTTTTTTCATCATCATTCATTTAAGATATAAGGGGTGGATTTGGGGAACTTAATTTCTTTCTCTGTGGCTGGTTGCAATAACATTTCAAGTAGTCCATCACCACCTCACCACAGTAGCATCTGCTGATCCCCGTAACTTGCAGTGACTTACCGACTTTATCAGGTAAACTCAGTTTATTTGGAAATAAACTCCCATTTAGTTAGGTCTTCACAATATTTGTCTCCTGTTATTCTAAATTTTCTCCAATACCTGTTTTCACTCTAACCACCATAGCACTGAAGTAAATCAGGGTCCATAACAGGTCACAACACATGGTACTCAACACTCCTGCCTCTGAACAACACAGGCCCTAAGCAGGAATCCCTCTGCATAATTTGAAACTTTCTGCAGTATTACAGAGTAGCAATTCCAAGGTTCCTGATGGGTCAAGAAATCCAGGTTATTTCAAAGAACATTAATAAATGAGAATATGCAGAAATGAGGAATAGTTATTTGCAGCAGGAAAAGGGCAAACCCCTCATACTGTAGCTGGCACTGAATTAAAAAGTATACACAGGATTAGATATCAACCACTTCTATCAAATGCAAGGGCCCAGGAACCTAGGGGGAGTGAAGTGTGTAAGAACAGATGCTTAGAAGATAAAACACCCCAATTAACCTCATTATCTGTTACAAAACTGTACTATTAATATTCTGTGTTTTTTCAAATTGCTGTTGTTGTTGTTGAAGAGAATCTGTTGACTAGCATGTGTTTTGCTGTAGTCTCCCAAATCAGCACTGCCTTCTTAAGGTCAGGGGAACGTATCTTAAAACATTCATATATTTAAAAAATATGTATTGTCATTTTAATAGGCACTGTGGATAGTTTAATTTGTATCTGTATTAAATTAAACATATGGTGAACAGGGTATAATAGATTTTCTATAATTTAGCTGCCAATGTGGCAACAGAAGCCAGTTACTCTCACCAGCAGACTTGTCAGTGGTTTGTTTACTAGCTTATTTGAATTAAAATAAAGCTTCGCTTCTGCTGACTGCACATCATTATCTATGAGACCATAATCCTGCTAGCAAATCCTATATCTTCCAGAACTGGCTCTTTTGTTTGGGATTACTGAGAGCTTAGCCTATAACAAAGAGGAATAAGGCATCCCTCTCATCCTCGTAATTAAGTGTGGGGAGTAATTTAGAAACAAACCCAGAAAGATGTACAATTTGGAGTTCTGCTTCTATACAGGATTGGGGAACAGAAGAGGCCAAACACTGATTATGTTAGCACAATATTTAAACTATTAAACTACTGTACAACAGGAATCCAGCTTTTAAAAAGAAATGGCAACTATCAGTAAAGTATTAAGTTATTTTACACTAGAGACGTTTTTTATGGATCTGAAGGTATGTTGGCAAATTTGGGCGGAGCTTGAAGATGATGATTTTAAATGTTTTTCTACATGCATACATTACCAACATATCACTTTTATAACATCTTCATTTTTAATTTAAAGAGCATAATTTAATATATGAAACTTTATTTGTTTTCTAAAGTGCCCCTTAAATGTTTTAACTATTTCTGAATAAGAGTATTCTCCAGGAATAGGAATATCTCTGGCAGCTGAACACGCTTGTTTTAAGTGCTCTATTTTGATATCACCAAGATTTATATTTTCCTTTGGGAAAACAAGTTGCTTGAAGTTGTTAGCATTTTACAGCCACCTTAGAAAGGACCATAGCATTCAGCAAGAAAATAAAGAATAGGTTAACGTATGTATCCTGAGGTCAGTCTAAATTATTTCAGTAATCTTTCAACTCTGTTGCTCAAGCTGTATTCACGCCACCCAAATCTGTTTCTTCTCAAAACAAGAGTTATGCTACATATGAGTAATAGAAATTAATAACTAGGTCACAAAAAATAGAAGCCTCAGAAGTATACAGATACACAACATCTATTTGCAGAGGGCTAATAAGGACAGGGGTTGATTTATAAAAGTCTTCGACATTAATTGTCACAGATGGGAATTCTGAGGACCTCTGTGAAACCAAATGAGGCCCTAGTGAATTATAAAGCAGGTCCTTAGACTTTAAAAACATTTAGGCAAAGTGACAGTTCAGAACATCTGTTAGCCTTCTGTCTGAGTATAAACTGGATGTCATGGAGTGCACAGCTGTAGGCATTTTCTGCCTCTTTTTGCCAACATCTGTCACAGCATTACAGTAATATAGGTAATTATCAACACCTCATATAAACTGTTTGCTATTTTAATTTCTGAATAAGTAAAATTAGCATTATACCCTTTTGCGGAAAAAAAAAAGAAAAATCCAGCCAGGGAAGAATACACGTTTCCTTTTAAAGCTGAATGACAGATCTCATCATTTCAGGAGAGCTAAAATTCAGACAAAAATCTCTTCTACAAATAAGGTCCTTAGGATAACATAAAAGACTTAGGTGAGAACAAGTTTAAATATTCTCCTTTTCTCTCTCTGTCTCTTAAAAAAAGACATCTAAGTCTCATCTGTCATAAGCAAAGAAGATCAGTAGCAAGAAAAGATAGGAAACCGTTAATCATCTATGTTTTTCTCCATGCACAAGCAGCTGTCAAACGATGTATGTTTTACCACAGTAACAAAGCCAAGGGCTCATCAGCACCAAGCAATTTTACTGTCAGCTGGTCACCCTTCTTCTCAACAGTGAGAAAGTAAGAGATCACCTTGCAGCGGTGCACAGAAGCTCGACCTCACTGGCTGAGGCTGAAGTGAGCAGGGAAATAATCCACAGGACTTACAGAAATAAAAGCATGTTCCAGGAGTCCCCTGACAACTAAGCAGGAAGGGGTACATAGGAAGAGATGCTCCAAACAAATAGGCCTCCAAGCCAACTTTTCGACACCATATTCAGTTACCCCATCAAGAGATGGAAACCAGTCCTGAGAATCATCTACCTGAGTGTGGGCAGCACAGAGAAGGTTGCAAAAAGTAACCACGTACTTTGGGTTCCTCAATTTTGGAGGTCCAGGTGATGCACGTTGTAAGAGCATGATTGGCAGAAGGCAGTTTCTTATCATTTGTGATAATCAGTCTCCTGTGAGATGTTTCTAGCTGAACACCAAAACCATTGGCCTCTGGTAACAGTGGCTGACTTGGTGGTTGTCTTAATAAGAGTGATTTTGTGAGTGCCCTTCACTGTCTTTTAGAGCACAGGATAAAAAATGGTAGAAGAACAAAGCAACTGTCGAACAACAGCAGTGGAGACACATCAGCCTGAACCTGCAAGTATGAACCTGGCGGTAAAAAATAATCACGTGGCAATGAGTTTTACAAAATTTCATGGGAGCGATGATCATCCCCAGCTCACACTCATTTTGCTTTCTCCACAAAAAGAATAGCACCTCTGCTAGAAGTTAATGTTCCAACATGGAAAACCTGAAAAAGTGCCGTTAGCTCCTTTTATAAAGGAGGCATATGGAACAAAGTGGTCACCAATATGCTATTTTCAGTGCTTGAACTACAGTCCAGAAGATAATACCCAATTACTTGATATAGTGCTCTATACACTGTCTGAACAACAATAGTGGACTGAGAAGCAAGAGAAAGCACCAGAATATGTTTTTGAAGTCATTCAGATTTCACATTTTTTATTTTCTTCTAAAAATAAAGGCTTCGAACAGAGGTGCAGTGTTGTCCAGGCTGAAGGAGGGGGAGAAGAGAAGAGCTGAAAGGGAGATGAGAGCATATGGATGTTGAGAAAGAAGAGAGACAGACCTTGACTAAAGGAAAAGACAGCTAGGGCAGAGATAGCAAGAAATCTAGAGAAAAGAAAGAGGAAATGCATCTGGGGTGCACGGTCAGAAGAAGCCAAGCACACAGCTGTGCATGTCGTACCTATAGGAAACACCACAGTCAGGACAAGCTATCCAAATGGGGACAATACAGGATTTTAGTAATTCTACTGTTTCCCCTAATTTCCACTCCGATGGACTGTGAACTCTGGTGGCTGAGCTGCAGATGCATATATTTTTTCACAGTCTCTGCTAGAAATGCAGTAATTTTACTGAGGGCCCAGAAGACAATTCTGTGCCAGTACAGCTTGAGGCTGATCCAGCAATTTTGGAAGGAGATGCCCATACACCTTACTGTCTTGCTCTCTTATTTTCCTCTTCTCTGTCTCTTACTGCCTCCTCAGCACTTAGAACGTGCCTCCTCCTATTTTCTCCTTGTGCACAGTCAAAATTAGCTGAAATTGTGGATCTGTTCCTTGCAGTCTGAGGTCTACCACTCTAACAAAGACAAGTCAGTGGTGAGGATTGTTTTCACTATGATCCTAAACCACGTGTGAGATGTTTGTAGGCCGGGACTATTTCTTTCAAGAGCTCTGTCCCTCCACTGAGCAATTATTGCTCTGGCTTTTCTTGCCAACTGTGACTCTGCATCCAGGTGGATGCCAGGCAGGTTTTACCAAATTACAAGGTACAGGATAAACATTTTCCTCCTACTTTTGGTTTCAATGTTAAGATTCTCAAACATTTATTTAACACTTAAAAATAAAACTATCTTACATATTCCCATCACCCTACTCCCTAAATGCATTGTTCAAATGCCAAATAGTATATGAGCTATTGCAGATCACATAATAGATGCCTACACATTCACTATTCTGGTAATATTTATTATTAAAACAGACTGTTTTGTAAAGAGCTCTGAGATACCTAGGCCATAAAAAGTGTGACATAAAACAAAATGCTATTCAGTTCAATAGACGTCTGATAAGAAAAGAACCCTAAAATTTGAACAGTTCCTCCTCCCCTTAATCAGCCCAAACAATGGTACCCCAGTCTTGGTGCTCCTGCACACAGCAATATCTGTCTTTTAAAGAGAGGAATAGGAACGTGCCACTGAAAGAGAGTGCTCATTGGTAGAACATTGTTAGGTGCTTTATAATTGATAGTTTTCAGCATCAGCACAAAGGTAAGGGCTTTAGCCTTGAATACTGCTCACTAACAATATACCCACATACAGAAAACTAGTGCTAAATGTATTTATTAAAATAAATGCTTTAAAATAGTCTGCTTTTCATACAAAGTAATTATCTTACACTATGTGTAAAAGGTACTTTTGTAATCAATGGTATACAACCAGCTTCAGATACAACCACACACCCATCCCATTACACACAGTGATGCTCATCAGATTGCATGGGACTGAATCATTTCATTATGTTCTGTAGCTTAATTCTTCAATTCCTGTAGCTTCAGCTGGAATTCATCCAGATCAGCCCTGTTTTCTAAGATTAAATCAAAATACTTCAAGGCCACAACTAACAAACAGCACAATCAGCTCTAAACATAGAATAAGGTATTTCATACTTTTTAGAGGCTCATAGTTCCTGTTATAAGAGTGCCAAAGCAACAGGGATTTTTTTCCCCCTTTTTTTTTTCCTTTTTTTTTTCTTTTTGGCACTTCTAACCTATTAATTACCAAAGGACAAGAGAAATATTTTGTGGGTATGAGTGAATTTTGTAGCTGTCAAAATAGACAGTAGCAGCCAGCTGGAACATTTTAAATGCTCTAAATTTTCACAAGTCCTGCCTAAGAAGCTAACTACTAACACAGCTAACCACTAATTAATGCATTATTTTTTCTTTTATTTATTGGATATTCCAGCACAGTCAAGTGATAAAAGAAAAAGTAAAAACCAGAAAAAATATAATATAGTAACAGGTAATGTTTTTTCTACTGAACTGGACAAAAATAATCTCTCTAGTAGGATCAGATGAGTAATCATAAGGGTAAAATATTTTAATTACTAAAAATGCTTAGTTTCATTTGGTTATCTGTAGAATCCTATCATCTCTTGTAATTAATTCACTTGCAAGTATTTGGATGACCATCAATTTATTAATAAAAATATTTGAGAGTTGCAGGTTATGCAAATTCTGTTGCTAATTAGTTAATGGCTACATTCACCCTGTCAGCATCTGATGATCAGATACTCGTGCTCATAATTCAACGCCTACAAACATTTTTTCATACAATGCCCCAGAATATTTCTGTACTTGCCTAGAGTGGACAGCACTGATCTTGAGTGGCTTTTTCCCCCCAGGATCAGTGTTTCCATGGCGAGTCCTGTGGAGATCTATCTTGTCTTTTCTTCTCTGCAGTAGGCATTTAGGGATAATAAAATAGTTAGTGAAGAGGTATGTTCTCTGCTATTTTCAATAAGCTGATGACAGTCAACATTACAATCCAGACCCACAAAGGCACTGGGAAATCAAAGAGCCTTAGGCTCCTCAATACATTCATCCACACGAGCCTACATCTCTCAAGTATCTGATTTATCCTTTTAAATGTTCCACCTTGTGGGGACAGGGACACAGAACAGAGTTAAATGACCAAAGATCTCTGGATAAGATTGAAATGATGCTGGCTGATCATCAAATGACAGTAACACGACTTCTCTACCTTTGATTTTATCCGTGCTTTGTAATGCCCATGGACAATGTGGAGCTGTTGTTGGCCCTCACAGCTGTTGGGTGCACAGTGACAATGTCCAGGACACTGCTTAGCATCCAGAGAAGCAAAAAAGGAACATTGCTGATAATTCTAATTTTTAATTGAGATTCCCTTAAATACCTGTGGTAGCACTACTCAGATAGTGATAAAAGCTAAATTAGAAGACCAGAATCCTGTAGACTAATTTAGTCCTGGTATTATAAGATCCCAGGATCTTGTCCAGCCTAATATTTATGAATAGTTCCACCAGAAAAAAAATCCCTCATGAACTTCAGCACATTGGTAACTGCTGGACAGGAGCCTTGGTGAGTCAGTTTGTATTAGTATTGCTCCTTCAGTGCCAAATGCTTGAAATTTGTCCTTTTGTGTCCTTTTTTTGCATTTACTCGTGCTTTACTCACACTAAATATCATGATATCATTTAAGATGTTCCAATTATGGAAAAAAAAATAATAGTCCAAGTGAAAAGTCCTTTGCAACACACATCATCTCCTCATCCTATTGCCATTAAAATGTTCAATTTTCAGAGTACCAAGCATAATTTTCTTTTCCTTACACTCTTTTTTTTGGTAACTTGCTATATTTCCATTAGAACTCTGGAAAAGGATGTACTTCAGTAGATGATAACTGAGACTATAATATTTAATAGATGCAGCAGCTATTCTACATTTCAGAATGACTAAATTTAGTCCTACTAAGAAAGCAGAAGTTTTACATTTCTTTTAATCAGGACACTTTTTGCAGATTAACTAGCACATTTCTTTAAGGAAAGTAAGAAAGAACATTTTTTTTTTATTCTAAGCATTCCATATAATTAAGGATGCAAATTATAAACAAAATGATACATGCACACACATAGACTGGAGAAAGCCACTTAAATGGCCAAATCACAGAAACCCTCATATGAGCTAATTTATTCTCACTTCCTGCTATAAAATAGCACAGAAATTGGGGTGCTCTATTGGGGAGAGTGAATAACATTTTATTTCCAGTGTGTATAAGCCAGCTTAGCAGTTTCAGGACAGTAACCAGACTTTTCCAGTACCTTCCATGGACTTTCATAGCTGTATTTTGTGTGAATGAAGGTTCAAATAGTACAAGACCTGACTACATGAAATCTGATACCAGAAGAATTGTGGCACCATGGCTACATCCAGTCCTGCATCCTCCTCCAACAGGAAAGGTCAATGCAAGTGTAGAGCTGCAGAAGAAATGCACTGTAGAGTGAGCAGAAAGTGGCAATTCTCTGCCATATTCACCCCATGTCCAGCCATCCGAAGATCAGGAACTTTCTGAGTCTAAGACAGATTTTAATAGGATTTTGAGAAATTTTTCATTCCATATTTGCCCCTTATTTTTTTTTCTAATCGTGTAAGCATTACCAAAGTTCCACGGCAGTGAGTTTCACAGGTGAATTATGGACAATGTGAAATACCACTCCTCAGTTTGTTTTTAATCCTCTGCCTAATAATTTTCTTTGCTGCCTTCATTCCTTGCTCTGGCCGTTGCAGGTTCAGCTTAGGAGATTACTGTCACTATCCTTTCTCAGCTACTTCCCATTGGAAGTTCCCATTCCAACAAAACTGCACATATACTCAGTCTGTGAACAGGTTCCATTAAAACTACCTAGTTTATCTTGGAAATGTTCATAATTAATTTTTCTTGCTTGTTTAGTTTTTGTTTAATTTTTCCTTTGATTGTTTGCTTTAATCACAGTTTTGTTTAATCACATTCATTGTTTGCTGATGGAACACATGTAGTTCTGCTAGCAAGTTTCCAGCTGCCATAAATGATTACAGGGAAGGAAAAGAAGAGACAAGTAACAGGGACAAGGAGCGGTTGGTAACTTTTCATCCAGATCATACCAGCAACATACTCTTAACATGAAGATGTTCACATGGGTTTTCTTCAGACTACAGGAGTCCCAATGTCACTACGGCATTGTGGCTTTATGTCTGCCTTGCCAACAAGTGGAAATTTGCATGGAAACCCACTGGGATGGAAAAAGGAGTCTTTGGTTCTCAGCAGCTTGCTGGTTGCGAAGAATATGACAAACCTGGTCCCGAGCCTGGCAGAAGGTTATGATGTGACTGTGACTTTTCCTCCACAGATGGTCTTCAGCCCTTTCTTACAAGTAAATGGAAACTGCTCACCTATCCTAGCCTCTGCTTTTGCTATCTTTAAAAGATTTTGAGTCACCCATCTTTTTTTCTCTCTTTTCCAATACGAGAATTTTACTTCAGAATTATCTTCACAGGCTGCAGTTACTTTCTAGTCAAAATGATAAGAAATAATAGTTTACTTGGCATTGGAAAGGAAGGGTTTTTCTGCCTGTAATAAACAAGGCAACAGAAATACGCTATGGAATCCTAAATGCCTGTCTGCAATTCTGCTGCAGGTAACCACACCATTCAGATATCTTCCTCTTTTTTCTATCAAATATTGAAACACACGAATTGCAAAATTTATTTCAGCTGTTGGATAGAATAGTTTACACTGCACTTAGCAGAGAACTCAATGTTCCCATCAGTGGACTCGACGTTCTTAAGTCTGAGGACATCACAGAAAGCTCTTTGCCCAGGGCACAAGGTATTGCAGCAGCTGCTGTGCAAATTGTCATATCCTTGTTCCAAATTATCCAAAGCTTGCCAAGCCTTTGGGTATGTCATATCCATCTTTGGTTCACCACTTCTTCAAACTTTTGGGAACAGTGTGGGAGAATTACTTCCATTCCTGGGTAACAGAGTGTCTGGCTTGGATTTCACTTCTATTTGTGGCTGGTATTCATTTAATCGTTTGAATTTTTAGATGAGAAGATGATGCAGGATTTCTAATTTGTCAGTAAGTAAGTATTTCATAAAGATTGGGACAGACATCTGATATTGAAAAAACACCAAAAAAACCTTTTACTTGTTGGAATGACAAAGGCACTGACTGATTTAGCAACATTTTCTCAAGTTTTTCCTCGGAAAGTACTTTGGCTTTTTCCTCTTACTCTCATGTTTCATCTCATGAGTTGGTGTTCCTCCTACCAGCATCTGCTGGAACATAAATTATTCTAAACCAAGATGATCTGTCAGTTGAAAACAATACTAGGACACTTATTTTTATGTATTTTGAATAAAAAGTTAGCTGTGTCTACCTTGAGGCGTTTGGACAATATAAGTCAAATTAAGGAAAAGGGTGAACTCATATTTAGAGCATTAGTTAAAGTAAATAAATTTCTTACAGTACTGAAGGGCAGTTTTACAGTCCCTGCCCTCTTTTCTCAACCCCATGTCAAGTCAGAAGCCAAGCAAAGCTCCACCCAGCCAAGGGATCAGGTTTGGCATTGCATTACTTTTTCTAGGCTCCCTTTTCCCAGAGTTCTGTATTCAAATCTGTAAAATTGAAACGCAGTGCCTCTGTTTTGGGTTTTTAAAGAGATTTCAATGTTGCTAACGTCTCATTTCTATGACCAACACTGTTGCTTGAAAGTGTATCAAAACCAAAATGAAAAATTATTCTTACTTAATATAGGAATTTTGAAAAATACTTCTATTTTTGTCATAATTCTCCCAAGTTGAAACATTGTTTCATTTAAAAGGTTTGTTTTTCTTAGTTTGGAAACAAAAGTAGGAATTTAATGAGAATAGAACACAGCTGTACCTTTATGTCCCATATTTAATGTTGATCTTTGATCCAAACACAATGTATGTTTTGAGCATAACTACCTATAATTATAATATTTCTTCATAATGTGATTTTCCAATAATTTTAAAGAAATTTTTTTACATACAACATATTCCAAACTTCTGACACGTCTATTTGTTTATATCCTCACTGTTAAAAAAATTATCCTTTCAATTGAAAAGGTGAGTACTATTAAGTGAGATTCTTGGAAATTTTCACATAAGATAGACTAATCCTTGGAAAGAATCCCTTCTGTATGGCCTCACTTTTCTCATGGGAGTTTCTATGAGTTGTGAGATTATTAATACTCAACATTTTCCTAGATTTTCAAGGGATTTTCTTCTCTGTTATTCTGTTCTCAGATAGTTGAGAAATATGGACATGAGGACTAAGAATTTTCACCTGCTTTTCTGGGATAGCCTGCATTTGGTGGACAGATCTAAGGCTGTCAGTAACCAGTACTACTGAGGGCATGCTTAAAGCAGTTTTCTCCACGCTCATGCCTGCACAAGGGATGGAATCTCCATCCTAACTTCAGACAAAATTTAGGACTGTAACAGGTTCCCCAGTCTAGAAGCACTACAGAATACTAAGTGCAAATCAGTGTTGAAAAATGTCCTATATAATATTCATTACATTTTGCAGTCACTTCTTTTAGCTGCAGAGCACAGCTTCCCTAAGTGTGAGTCTCAGTGTCCTCAGGCAGAAACAATGCAGTGTAGTTTCTCAATATAACACCCCAAAATGTTCTGAAGAACACCTCATCTCGTATAGAGACATGCACAGTTTAGTAATGAAACAAATAAGCAATATACATAAACTACGAGTCGTACAAATTGCAGGTGAGATGGTGATTATGCTTGGGGGACAGACAACTAAAAGGATGATGTTACCTGTCCAGTTTCCCAACCCCCCACTTTGCTTTAGGACTGCCATTGTCCATTAATGTAAAACCAGTCACTGTGCCCCAGACAGGAACTGGGCACCTCAATAAAACTGCTGTGGAAGGTGTCCCAATAGTGAAGGGCCATCAAACTGGATTTGTTCTTGAAAACCACACTCCAATGCAATGAAGCTTGTAGACAGACCCCTGGTGGAGACAAGGGCTGCTCCCTGAGCACAATGCAAGGCTCTCCTTGGAAGTGAGTGAGCCTCAGAAGTGGAGGACTGGTTTTCACTCAATGCAAAGAGAACTGAGAAGGCATTGGCTTCACTCAGGGAAAGAGGCCAAGTATGGAGAGGTCTGTCTTCATTCAGTTTCTAACCACTGTTTTGTAAAAAGGAGGACAGCTGAAACATTTACTTGCTAAGGCAAGTGATCCTTGTTTCGCTCTCACATCACCCTCAAGGCACTTAAAGAGAAGACAGAGGTCCCTAACGCAGTACCTTCATTAGCTTGATGCAGTTGCTGTGCTTATACCAACTAACTGCTGCTGGATCAATTCGTGTGAGGCTGCTCCCTTGTCCTCACAGAACTGCTGCAGCCTTGCACACCTATGGCCAATCAAGGAGCTGGGCCACTTAGAGTAGACAGGGACTGGAGCAGTTTACAGAGAGTTTTGCAAATCTCCCCAGCCAGTACATATCCAACTATCTGGTTAATTGCCTCCAGCTGTGCCTTCTTTCTGTTTCAGTTGGCAACATGCATCCCTTATGAATCTGTTGAGAAATAACATGCAGTTCCTTTCCTTCCTTCATAAAATCTACTCTGCTTTGAATTTTTTGCTTTATATGGCCAGTTCTTGTGACCAGAAGCACCACAAACCAAAGGTGAGAATAAAGTCCCATACACAGAGACCACTCCACTTTGTGCACTCCTCTAGGTACAAGCCAAGTGCACAGAGGAGGGAGATGAGCACATACAAAAGGGCTTTGGTAATTTCCTGTAGTGTTCAGATTCCCCAGCTTTGAGTTACAGTCATATCTTTCCGAATACTCTCATTTGTCCAGATTTGGTTTAATTAGATTAAAATAATAAAGTGTCCAGTAACTAAACCACTTAATATTCACTGCAATATGAAGCAATAAATCAGTCTGGTGAATTACAGGAATGTATGGTGACCAGCAGCTAAATTTTGGAAACATCCCAAGCCTTTGACCAAGTATTGTGCCCTTTATACAGGGGTTTCAGATGATTATCAAAGCTCAAAGTGGCTATATCTTAAAATCACAAGAAACTTCAGCACCAAGGGGTGCCACCTGCTCACAGTGACACAGCAAATCATGACAAAAAGTAGGGATCTCTCAGCAGCTCAAATTTCTATCAGGTAATTTGTATCAAGGCTTAACCTACACAGGTCCCCACATGAGCAGACAACACACCTGTCACCTGAGCTGAGGAGAGTGAGGGAAAGCACTGCCCGACGTGGGAAATAAATTGGACCCTGCAGGCTGCAGGCACAAGGAACCTGCTGGATCTGGAGTCATGCTTTCCCTGAGCCATTTCTTTCCACATGGGGAAGAAAAAGGACCGGCAGTGACAAGGGAATAACAGCCTCTCTGCTAGAATACATTCAACCAACACTGCCAACAAAGAGAGAAAGGCTCCTAGTTTTCTGTTTGTGATTACACTGTTTTGTCATTGCTGTCAGGATGTGCCTATGCAATATGTGCCTCTCTGATGTCTCGTGCCTGTGTTTCATTTTTAGTTGAGTGGGATGTACAGTAATTAGCCACTCATTCTCCTTGTCTATTCTCCACATTTTGTTTCGTTTCCTTCACTTGCAGGATTTTGGCAAGCCTTGGGCCTTATTGGCAACTCTTTCCCTTCTCCCCCATCTGAACCTCCTCTGTCGCTTTTCTTCTCACTGCCTGGGAGATGACAGTTTATGTATTTGTACACAGGAGTGAATGTGCTAATATGCTCCAAATATGGACTGTGCAATCAAATTATCATGAGTTTGGTGGAATGCTTTTCTGGATTATTTCCTCCAAAAATATAAAATTCCAATTGCAAACAATTGACAGCCAACAAAATATTGTTTGAATCAAACATATGTGGGGAAGTTGAGGGTACTTCATAATTCAAGATAGAAAATCTTTGTTTCTGTTTTTTTGGTGGGTTTTTTTTGTTTGTTTTGTTTTGTTGTTTGGTTTTTTTTTAATTTTTTTTTCTCCCTTTCATTGTGAGTTGTTGCCTTTGGGTGGATTTTTGCTTTGAGAGTGCAAGTTGCTCTTATTGGCATTGCTGGGACTTATATGCGAATAAAGAGTAGAAAACGAATAGCTTTCAGAGGCTTCAGGTTGATGGAACAATTTCATCTCTTCTGTTAATGCTTTACAACACTCCATGAGTTTTTATCTCATATCAGAAGTTTTACAGCTGTAGGGACCAATTTGAAGCTCCCCTTCTGAGTTCTTTTCCTTTGCAGGAACATTGCCAAATTAGTGAAAATAAATGGCATAGAATCACATCCAAAACCATCTAAGAAAAACTAATAATTTTTTCATTGGCATTTTATTTTTTATTTGTAGCTTTCTCAAATATACACATATATTTTCATATTTAATAAATGGAGCTCTAACATTTTGCATGTTCTAAATGAAGAAATAATTCTTTTATTACTGCAAGAAAATTCATAATGTAATACTTCAGAAATGTCTGAAAAATCCAGACCAGTCCCTAATTTTCCTCCTGTTTTTAAAAAGTAATTTAACTGAGGTGTGGAAATTTAGCAAGGGTCTTCTCCTAGAGTCCTTTTCTCACAGTTATTGGTTTGGAAATACACTTTATTTTCAGGGCCTACTTTTTGTTTCTTTACATTCATGTGGCTGTAAGTTCAGTTGAATCAATCCAGTTGGTTCAGATGAAACCAACATATAAAATATATATTTGAGCATATACTTATGAATATATAATAGCATTTATTTATTTTGCTCAAACCAGTCTTGGTACCACTCAGTTGAGGAACTGGCAGTGGCTTGACTGTGTCTCAAGAATAAAACCAATCTGTATAAATTTGAAAAATACTAAGCCTATGCTTTCTTGCTCTACTGACGTTTTCCCAAATTAGGATACAAAGATGAAATGGAATTTGAAGAACTTGTCTCAGAAATGAACAGTTAGAAAGCGTTTTAGCCATGCGATTCCAGCTCACAAAGAAGGTGTCAGACATAGGATTATTCAGGAGAAACTCTGCTACTCTTGAGACACCCAGAGCAAGGACCCTATCCTGTGCCCCTGCATGTGAGATCAAGTGAGCAGAACCCAACTGCAGGTGAATATTATCAGCCTAGAGAGCAGCGATGGCACAAGATACAACAGAGCTGCAAGCGAGCAGAGCAGCAATTACTCTCATTACAAATAAATTCCCACCAAACTAGAATGAAGGTGTGAAGCAGTAACACATACCTACAATAGCTAGAATTTAGTTTTATGCAGTTTAAGAAAACAGTAATTGACCTCTGTAACCTTTCTTTGTAACAAGCCACTGGAGAGATCCTGCAGCTTGTCACCTGGGCTGTGGACTGCAGTGGGGGATTGACACCCGCTAACCCAGCAGAACTGTGCAGCTGTACAGCAGCTGTGGCTGTACAGCTACACAGACATAGGGCAATCCTGCAACAGCATTGTGCTGCTCATTCCTCCCTGGGACTCACGGCAAGCTAACAAGAAGCACTGCATGCATCATTTTCTGTAGCTCGACATCATTTATTCTTTAAGATGCAGGAGAGGCTGTCTGGATACTCCAGCATTTTGAACTTCTGGTCCTTAGGGCCTTATGAAGCAGCTCTTACATTTTGCACTAATCTCTTTTCTTCCCTAGTACTATACATTTTAAAGAGATGCCATATGGCACTTAAACAGACAAATCATATGGTGTTTTGCCCTTTCTTTCTAATTCCGTTGGCTTTACGTTTCTCAAGTTACATTCCCAGCTGATGAACAATGTCCTTAACCTCTTGAGTGGTCCTGGACGTCCACTAGACGTAGACCAACATGATACTTGTGCTGACTTCTAATATATACTGGATGTCAACAATGTTACTGCCATTCACTTCAGGAGTTGATTTGCATCTAAGCATAACATCAGGGACTTTATTCTGGCACCTAAGAGTAAACTGAAAATACAGCGCAGCTGCTACCAAGGTACACCCGAGCGTTTCCTTCCCTGGCATCCAGTTCCCAGACAGACAGCAGTCAGAAGCCACGGTGTTAAATGGCTAAAACTACATAAGTAGGATTGAACTCTGAAACATAAAGTGCCCTTCCCATTGATGAAACCCTGTTTGCATGCACTCTTCTTTCAGAAGGAGGTAAGTAACTGTTTCTGTAAGCCTCTTTTTATTGTCTAAGGAACAGAGCCACAGTGGTTTTACGAAAGTTAAAGTCCCTTTTCATATGACTAATTTGTGTTACATAAAATGGAGGGATCAGTACCATGAGGTAGTATAGCAGATACTGTTAGAATATAGAGAAGCATTTCATTTATTGGAATATCACACATGGTCATAGACCCTTCATGGCCTCTTTTCACATAAGACAGAGCACAAAATGAATGGTAAAAGGAAAAGGTTCAATTCACAATCTTTTCTTTTTTCTCCTCAGTATACAAAACAAGCTCATCGTATATATTGAGAGTGAAAATGGTGTTAGTGTCCTGTCCACTTAATACTTAGCACTGTAAAATGTTGCATAAAAGCACGACACCCACTTGTGCCTGTGTATGTTTATCTATAGAAACGAGACAGAAGAATACACACACCAGCATCACTTGCATAGCAAAATAATGGTAAATTCTCATCTGTAGAAACGACTAGATACAAAAGCAATTGCAAGTGTTTATGCAGTACAAACATGGAGGTGAAGCTAAAACACCTTTGAAATTCTGACCCATATTATTGGCAGTAATAAGTAAATCCTCCCTCTAAAGATAAAAGAGAAAGTGCCCTCATTATTTAGTCAGACCTTCACACCATGAAGACCCAAACACAGAGGGGTTATCAAAATGCCCTTAGAATAATAAAATCAAGCACTGACAGACCAAGAGACAAAGTTTTAAAGTGGAGGCCCCCTGACAAGGCTCTGCTTTACTCTCAGAGGCTGGCTGCTCTGATTACCACATCTGACTGCTGGCAGAGATACAATGCTGGATATTCATTAGTGGAAACTGCTGTCCTAGCGAGAACATTACTGGAATTATGTCAATTAATACCAGCTGAAAACACGTCCTACAATTTTTTAAGTACAGAAAAACCACCAAGAGATTTATAAAGTTTGAAAGTAGGGTTCAGAGGCAGGATGTCTCCCACGGGCTGGCTGTCAGGGTGCAGGTGAGCCAGGGGCCGCATGCTGCCCACGCTGAGCCCAGAGCTGAAACCGAGCAGAGCAGTTTAAGTGTCTCAGCCCTCTGCAGCTGCAGCCTCATGAGGATCACGCCCCAGGAGGCCAGGGGAGAGGTGAGGAACATGGAGCAGTGGCGATTATGTAAAGCATTCCCTGGAAATTTAAGGCCTGTTTTCTATCCTTCCTTTAAATACAATTGCAGCATCTCTCATGGCAGCAGTGACCAAAAGTCCTTCACTACAGGACCCACATTTGTGGGTGTAACTGAGTCACGAGCAATACTGATAAACACAGGCTGGGGCATGACTTTAGAACTGCAGGCAGGGTTCAATGACACTGCTGGTGGGTGGATGTGAAACCAGAAGGATCCATTTTTAAGCAATTATAACTATTTTTTATGGGTTACTATTGTTTGATTACAAATTGCTCTGGAGACTAGTATCTAAAAATGTGATTACTTTAAACACGTATCATCAGTAATACACTGTTCACAAATACAATGGACATAAACTAATGTTTGCAGTCTTAATTTACTTTTTAAGGTTACAAATTTTTTTTTTCCCTTTTTCCCCTGAGAAAATATTAGCCTTCTTCAGTCTTAACAGGGAGTGTTACCAGTCCTGTCACACCAGCTTGGGGCCTAAAACCTAGCAAACTGTTCACACTTAATTACCTCATGTTTGATAACTAACATGGAGACTTTCAAAAGCAGCCAAATTTTCCATGTTTCATGTTTAGACACTTGAATTAATGTCTATTTTGATTTGAAGTTATATGCAACTTGAAATGAGACCACCTATTCCCATGTCAAAATGTACACTTAGGTGTCCTGCATCTGAGATTCAGGCACTTCACAGCATGCACTGAATTTAATCTAAAATAATTTGTTCGTGATATATACAGAGACCTCAAAGTGCTCCTTGGTGCTAGCAGAGGTGTTCTGGGTTTCATCTGGCATCATCTGGTATTCAGACAATAGAATGTCACTTAATTTTTATAAATTTCCATGTTCACTTGGTCTTGGTATAAACATAAAAAAAATACACAAAAATAAATAATTTGAAGACAAACCAACAAATATTTAATGCCAGCAGTTTTCTACTACTCAGTACTGACTTTGCCCACACCAAATTAAAACTGGGTCAGGAGATTCCCAGACACAGACATTCAGTAGTATTTCTATATTTACATGTTCATCCCAATTTTGAGGAGCTGCACTTCTTAAGTTTTTCCTTGCTTACCATGGAGTTCAGTTCAAGCTCTGTTAAATCTACAAAAATCAATATTGAGTATATGTATTATGTGACAGTTCCATCTAAAAGTATCTGGTGTAGAATATGGGCCAGATACAATAGAGCAGCCAAGCACATGTAATTTACCCAACAAACCTAAAGCACTCCCACATTGATTTTTGCAGTTTTGTAGCCCCTAGTCACAGAGCAGAGAAAAAATGGCTTACTCATAGAGTGTGCCAGTACTTGAGGCTACAACATGTTTGTCTTAGAGCCTCTGATTTGGGCTGTCTTTTTGTTACCTTTGTTGATGGATTTTTTAGGTCATTTAATGCATTCTCCATTCTAAAGTCTCTACTTCTATGGCAAGAAAATAAAATGCATTTTCTAAACTGTTCTGATCTGTTGATTACTTTTCTCAGAGTTACAGTGTGCAAATGGAAAATTGTAACATTTTAACAGTTTCTAAATGCAATTATTTAAGTGAGTATGAATAGAAAATTGTATATAAGTAAGAGGATAAGCTTTCAGCAACATATTAATATACTTCACACAATAAGTGGTATAAAGAGATTCTAAAATCATATCTGAGAATACAAATACATTTTAAAGGGACATTTAAAAATATTATTTGCAAAATACTTATTTGCATAGTATAAAATATCTATGTATATGTACTATAATAATAAATTTAAAATGTTTTCAAATCATAAAAAGATAATATTTATGCATATATACTTATATGTCTTTATCCTTATTCAGAAATAATAAATTCATATGTTCTCAACGTATATTAAAATAATATTCTATTCATGAATTTCTGCTATATTAAGCAATATAATTTTTTAAAAATAGAAATTCACTCACAGATTCTATCAGCATCTGGACCTAGGTGGCAGGCTACAATATATGTCCAGATTAAAAAACTTGAAACCCCAACTTAATAAAAAAACCCACAGGATTTAAGCATGTTGCATGTCTGGGGCTTTTTTTCCATTTTATTTACTCATAAGTATCATTAATACCAAAGATCGAAAACCTTTGGTGTCATGTATGTCACTCTCTCTCTTCAAGTCTTTAGCAGTTGTATGCTTATCTATTTCAGTCAAATGTATTTCTTATCGAAAAAAAAAGAGTGAGCAACCTGACAATACAGTGTTATCGAATTTTTTCAGCTGAGACCCACATGTCATTCAGCATTCAGACATGCTTGTGCTTGATTGATGGATGGGTTTGTGACAAATAAAACTAGGATCAAGAGCTTTGCACCTTTCCCCCCATCAGGAACCAGAGTAAAGCATAACTCTATAACAATGGTGGGATTAGGGATGCATTAGCTCTCCATCGACCAAAACCACCCATTCCCATCAATACTTTGCACTTAATAACCTGAAGCTATGATAAGAAAACAAAAGAAGGAGAAAGGGACAGGAGAAAACAAATCAATAGAAGAAGGGAATGTCTGAAAGATGCACTGTCCAAATGAAGAAAAATTTTTGCTGAATTGCTGGGATAATGCCCCTTGACAAGAGAACAATGTACTGTCAAGGTTTATCAGCCAGGAGGCCTTTTGGCACAATCTTAAGCACAGGTTTGGCATTTGAGTGGTGGCACTTACTGTAGATGTAAAATACATAATGCCAACATGCAGATAATAACCACTCATTTTTGTTTTGTGTTAGCAATTTGGATACCCATGAGGAGCACAATTACATCTCTAGGTGTCCCGAAACAGATGCTATGAGCACAAGGACTGATCCTGTCCCCCTGAAGTGCACGTGGTCAGTACTGGGCTGACATTCTTGATTAAAACTTTGTGTTCAGAATAAGATCAATTTCTACTTGCAAATATATTTTTCTCTTTTATTAATTAATAGCTTACCTGTTCCTACAAACTAGCCAGGAAGACCAGATTTAAAAGATCAGTAGAGTCTATGTAGCTTCTTGTCTTGTTTAAAACTGAATTTTAGGAACTAGCATTAGGACTGGAAGTAAAAGAAAAGCATTCCTTAGCCTCTCTCCTCTTTAGGATTAAAGTAAGAGGACACACATTTCTTAAAACATTTGAGGCTTACCTAGGAAGATAATGAAGTATCAGCTAAGAACAGCTTATGGAATACATCTTAATACTGAAACTGCTCCCTGTTTTGCAAGGCTCAATGCTTGAGCTTGCTGTTGTGAGAACAACTAGGAGATAAGTTTCTCTGAAGCTGTGCTTCAAGTGCTGGAGGAGAGGAGATGTAATGATTTTAAGCAGGAATATGGTTGATCAACGTTGTTGACATTCAGTCTTTTACTCAATCAGGTGACCCATTTTCAGGTAAGCATCTGATATACAGGAAAAGTTATAATATCCAGGATATTAAACAATGTTATTTAAGTTCTAATTTAATGAAAAGTAACAGAAAAGGCTTTAAAATATTCCCTCTAGGAAAGGTTTTTTAAAGTCCACTGACAACCACAAGATTTTACTCACTACAACAATATGCATATATTTTAATATCTCCATATTAAATGTGTACTAGAAAGGACTGAAAAAACATTCCAGCAGCAAAAGCCCAGGATTATACAACAGGCAATGGGTGGTGTGCTGCTGGCTCTGCCATGGTCCTTTCTTGTCACATATGGAAAGTCATGGAACCTCAGCTTCCCTGTATGTAAATGATGGTTATGGTTTCCAACTCCTGCCAAGATCATTCATTCCCTGTGGTCACAACATGTTCTACAAAGTAGAACCAATAATGAATTAAAGGAAGAGCCAGAAGAAACAAGCATGTTCCTACAAGTCAATACACTCTTTACAAGTTCCTTGATGACTACATGAAGTTACTGAAAGGATATAGAATTAAGTAAAAAACACTACAGTGTCTGCTGGTGCAGCAGCTGAAATGCGTTCACATGAAGTGAGGTAAGGACAGCAGGCAGAGGAATACTTTCAAGACATGCTAGAAGGTACTCAGAGTAAAGAAGAGCAAGCATAACTATGAAAGGAAATAGCTAACAGTAAATTTTTCAGTTCAGTGTATATGACAGGAGTAGAGTCAAGTGCAACATAACATGTACAGAAGTAAAGGACGGAAAGAAATTTATAAAACATGCAAGAACTGGGGAAAAAAGTGACAAACAAGGAAGTTTTCAGACAGAAAACCCTTCATTTTTTTTACTGCTCTTCTTATCGTTTTACACTTACGTTGCATTGCCCTGTAAAAATGAAAAGGGTGTTACTGTCCTGTCCACAGATCTCTATGGAGCAACCACCACAATCTCTCAGTTACTTTGGTTAGATGATATTGTCACTGTCTTTCACACCGTCAAAGAGACTACAACTTGCTACGATGAACAGCCTGAATTTCAACATGTCCAAGCTATCCTGCTCCTGATAACACAAGTGATGACACAGAAGCACACCTCTCATTTCTTAAACCCTTACTGAATATTAGGGGGTCAGTCCAAATGGAGGTGACAGAAGCCTTCACATCTGCCAAAACCAAAAATATTGTTATCATGGAGGGCACCTGAGAGACTGATTCATCATAGCATGCACTTTATAGTGGCAAAAGTTATTTCAATACTATTATATAAAACAGGACTCATTCTGATGAGTTCATTAGTTATAAAATGAAGTGTTAAGGGAAACTCTTTTATGTCATTTTGCTACACTTCTAAACTGTGTAAATGTACCCCTCTACTCTTATTAAATTCTCAAAAAGCTGTTTGCACTGTTTCTACTGGAAGGATCCAAGTATCTGAAGTCTCTCATTCAAACACAATCTTAAAGATAACTGCCAATAACTAAAATAAATCAAAAGATATACTTGAAAAGTTCTCAAAACCAGTAACTTTCCACTCCAAAAATGAACAACATAAATTTGGCAAGCCCACATCATGTAATTCACACAAAATTAAGCAGCGAATGTCTGTTTTTAAGTGCAAATCTCAAAGCTATTTTAACTACAGAGCAGCCCAAGCACTTCCATAATTAATTCCTTATTTATTTCATACCAGAAATAATAATGATCTGATCAAGATATCAGCAGTTCCAATCAGCCAGTTATTTCCTAACTAATTTTGGGAAGGGACTGAATGAGTAAGATTGAATAATAAATACCCCAATTCTGCAGTGAGTTGTATGGCATGCAAGGAGGTGTGAGGAAGCTCTGTGTGCATGTGTTCCAGGAGGATGCAGAGGCAAACAGATATTTTGGTACAGCATGGTGATGGTACCCAGGCCTTTTCCCAGTGACCAGGCTTAGCTGAGGACCATATTCTCTTTGGTATTGTATTCTTTAATATCTCTTCCTATTATCTCTCAAGTTAGAAATAACTATGGATTGCAGAATAACTCCTACAGTGGTAGCTGAAGATCTTAATCTATGGCTGCTTCTGGCATGGGAGTAGGACTTCCAGAGAATTTAGCAACTACCCTTCTTTAGGATTTTAAACCTAAATGTACAGACCAATTTTCCTTGAAAACATAACTGACTGGGCAGGGCCAAGATTTCTGTTCTCCTGTGGGTCCAACACCTTTTCTTCCTGTTTAAATTAATTTGGATTTATATTTTATAAGGACCAGGTGGAAGATGCTTCTAAATCCATGCTTTGTCTATTTGCTTAAAAAGCTCATATAATATTCCTCAATCTTAGCATAATTTCCTTCCAAATCTAGATATCAGACTAGGTTTGAAAGACACTTGACTAAGAACTGATTTCTAATTCTAATGATCTCTGATCAAGTTGTTGAATTATGAGAAAACAAAACCCCAAAGGTTTTCTCCCCCTTAATAAAGTATGAGTAACTCTTTTAAAAAATAACACACTTGTATCAACACTGAATTCAGTGAGAGAGAACAGTGTTTTGTCATGCTTCAACCTCAAGAAATATAAGGTCAGGTTTTGAATACTATGCTTAAAATATGCATTGATGTCATTAATGTAAACATCTGACGCTGATCAGTGATCCACTGGGTACCTTGCCTGTTTTATTTATAGGACTGTAGCTTCTGCAGGACTTCAGCTCTCGTGTAACGTTCATAACCTGCAGAGTATTTACCAAAAATTAATGGGGTTTCTTCACAGCTACATATCTCATTTCATTTATCAATACAAGGAAATAGTCTGAAGTCAAAATCAGCAACTCCCCTCTTAATTGCATAGATATGCATAGGCAATTTTTTTTGTTCAACTATTCCCAAACATTCCAAGAGATCATGTTGGCAAGTCAATATATTTATATCAAAACCTTATGTGTGCACTTTGTAAAGCTGATCACTAAAATTTATTCCTTGTGATCAAAGGATAGAATCCAAAACAACATTTGGATGGCCACAAGAAGGTCCAGCAGTTTATGAAGACTTTGCCAGTTATATCTTCAAGTCTTCATTTTGGAATCAATTCTCTTTCTTTGGTGGAACTAAATGCATATGCTCCAGAGGGTTTGCCCAACTTCTGAAGGACATGTGCCTATAATAGGCCTTTCTCATCTCTGTCTTGTTAACAAGTATATAAATAAGAGAAGGCTTCAGTAATTGGCTCAGAGTTACTAATGAATTAATTAACTTCAGTCTATTTTACCTAACCTTTAATAATAAGAATCTTTTTTTGGTCTAGCAATAGGTCTGACAGGCTGAAAAAGCAGACATGCAGCAAAGCTCTTGAAAATTAATGAGAAACGAGGAAAGAATCAATGTACATTCTGCTTGCAGAGAACTGACACAAAAAAGACACAATAAACCATGAACAAACACAGTCAGTTTAAAAAATAGGTTAGAAAAAGTGGGCAAATTCAATTATAGAAGTAATTAGAAGATATAGGGCAAGGCTGCCTTTTGGGACTGTGCCAGAAAACATGAATTAATAAGAGTGAATAGAAAGCGCCCATGTAGTAATTAAGAGGCAATCACCTATGGCAATGAATACCTGAAAACAGGCTGCAAACTATTAATTCAGTGATCAAAAATATTTTTAGATGATTAATATGGCAAATTTGTTTTAAAAGACTAATTTCTGGAAAGATATCAAGACAATAGCACATTATTTGTTCCTCTGGCATTTATATAGCTAATTAAATTTTATAATTTGCAACAACATTAAGCATTATCTGGAAACAGTAAAAGCAATATTTCTTCCAATAATTCTTTATTATAGTGTCTTCAAAATCTGTGAGTTAAGACTAACTTAACTTTTTTATAAGAAAATTCAAGTGTTCAGATCTAATTGCTTCATTTATTTGAATAATTTTTGTTGTTGTTTATTAAAAAGACACGATGCATGAATTTTACATAATAATTTTCAGCTACTTTAAAACAGGTACTGAAATAATTTGATTATAATTCAAAGAACTATGAACAAAATTCTTTGATACTCAAATAAGCCATCACAGATGTTAATGCATGGCCAAGAGAGATTTTTCTTCATTAGAGCATGTTCCTCTCCTTCAGATACATAAAATGAGCAAGTTATAGTCAAGGTGTGCAATATCAGACAGGGAAAAAAAGATCTAAAATCTGCTAACAAGATATTATTTATTCTTCAGTGAATCAGGTAAGGGTTAATTTATTTTCTCAATAGTAAAACCAGACTAATTTCTCTAAATTCAACGTTTTTCATTGCCATTTCTGAGGATACTAAAGAAACCACCTCCAAAAGTGACCAAATATGACCAAGAAACAACTGGTGATAAGTTTCTACTCTAATACTGACCACGAAAGACTGTTACATTCTATTTGTATTGCTGCAGAAAAGAAGAATCAGCCTGAGTGTGGTTGGCAACTTCTGCATGCCTTGAAACATTGATTTATGTCTATTTTTTTGTCTTTCTATTGTAATTCTAAATATTAAATTTTACATTTTTATGCTCCCAATTCAGAAATAGTATCGGAACTATAAGCAGTATAAAAAAAGGGCATAGCTACTAGAAATAGGCAAAATTGTCTGTACTAAATTAAACACTCAAATTTCATGGTTCAAAAGCCCTGATCTCCAACTTCTCTCACCCTCATTTTCTCCTTAGGAAGGATTGTGGTGTAGGAAAAGGACTAAAGGGAAAAGGACAGTAAAAGTATCAAAAATATAAAAAAATGGTGAGAGGAGATGAAGTAACTGAAGGAACACAACCTTAAAAAAAGGAAAAGAAAGGAGGCAAATATTACTCAAAAATAAACTAATATTATATCAAAATTTAGTTGCTGTTACCCTGTGTCAGCATATTTGGAGATTTAGGGAGAGAGTGTTCCCCCAATATGTTCTAGAGATTTCCTGTTACAGTTAGAAAAACTTGGGAAAATTAAATCTCCTGTGAAAAATACACAGCTTCACTCTGTATCAAACTGGTGTCTGATTACAGCTCTGATTCTGAACATCCCCACCCAGTTTTATGGTGCTGGGACCACAGTTTTGAATCCAGCTCACAGTTGTGTAAATATGTCATGAGCAAAGCCTCTAGACAGGATTTGAAGGTTTCTGTCCCCTTTATCAACTCATTAACAGGAGTCCTAACATGATAGCAGCTGCTTTCCATAGACCCAGCCACAGGAAAATGCTACAGCCACTCAGACCTCTCAGGGTGTTAGGTACCCCTTGCATCTCCATCACCTTTCTAATTAATGGGGACAGATAGGGTCCTTTGGAGTCCAGATCAGAATAGGATCCTAATTTCGGTGGTCTTCACGGCCCAAATGGAAAGACTTTCATTCTCCATTGAGCGCAGAGACATTCTAAAGGAATCTAACGAGACTCAACTGACCAAAGTGCCTTGTAGACATTCCAATGTGCTCTGTTTCTTAAGCATCAGCACCTGGTTTGTGCCGCTAACTTTCTGATGTTGTGACTCAGCAAGGCACTCCTTTTCAGGATTTCTGCCTCATTCCTGTTTGCATACTGGAATCTCACCATCTCCTCAGTCAAGCTAATGTATGTGTTTTGATACTGTAAAACAAGCTTTGGGACAGGTCAAGATCTAGACTATCTCAGCCTGCCCCAGCACTGGTCATATCACTGGTCGTATCCTTTCCAGCTCACTGATCCTAGACATTGGGTCGTAGAATCATAGAATATTAAGGGGTTCAGCTGAACCTTAAAGGTCATCTAGTCCCACCCTCCCTGCCATGGGCAGGGACATCTTCCACTAGACCAGATTGCTCAAGGACTTTTCCAACCTGGCTTTGAACACTGCTGGGGTTGGCCTATCCACAACCTCCCTGAGAAACCTGCTACAATGGCTCACCACTCTCACAGTAAAAAATTTCTGCCTAACATCTAACTGAAATTTCCCCTCTTTCAATTTGTATCCATTACTTCTTGTCCTGTCACTACAGGTGCTGATGAAGAGTCCCTCTCTGGCTTCCCTGTAGCCCGTTCAGATACTGGAATGTGCTGTGGTGTCCCCACACAATCTTGTCCAGGCTGAAGAGCCCCAACTTTCTCAGCCTGTCTTTGTAGGTCATACTCCTTGAACCCATTCTGTCATGGTGACCATCCTTGCCATCTGTGTTTCAACCTTTTCTGGCTTTCCTCTGTTCTTTCTCAGCCGAGGAGGCTGGTACTGCACAGAATATTCAAGCTGTAGGTGTACTATGGATTTATATAGTGTCATAATGATGGCTTTTATTTTGTTCTCTATTCTTAAAATTTTGGTTCGACTGTTCTTGACGTGACAGTTTTTCAGAACTATCCATTTACTTCAAGATCTCATTTCTGAGAAGTGATGGTTAGTTCCCAACCCATCACTTTATATGTAAAGATAGAGTTATTTTTCTTGTGTGCATTTGCCTGCACTGAATTTCATGTCTTTTTTTTTTTTTTTTTTGCCCATTATTGCCAGCATTATAAGATCTTTCTAAATACACCATAGCTGGTTCTTCTCTTAACTTTTCTGGGTAACTTAGTACCATCAGCAGGTTTTGTTCCCTCACTATTCACTTTTATATTTTCAGATCACTTATGAATATGTTGAATAGCACAGATCTCCACAGAGTTTTCAGTGATGACCTACCTCTACTGTGAGCACTGACCATTTATTTCTGTACTCCGCTTTCTATGCCAGCTAGTTATTTATTGATGTGAGCATCTTCCTTTTTGCTCCAGAATATTGTATTTTCTTAAAGGTTTTTGGGGATGAACCTTGTTAAACACCTTTTGAACACCCAAGCAGGTGATATCAGCTTGGTCTCCTGTGTCCTCCTACTAGTAGATACCTTCAGAGAATTTGAATATACAATTAGACCAGGACTTATGTTTTAAAACTTACACACAAAACTTCACAATATGCCATAATTATTCAGATTACACCATTTATATTATTTGTTATAATTTCCACTCATTTTCCCAGCACAGATGTCAGGTTTACTGGGATGCAGTTTCCTGGATCTGCCTGAATGCCATTTTAAAATCTGTTGCTGTATTAGTCAGATTTCAGTCCTCTGGCTCCAAATTATTTGAGCTAAGAAGCTGTACACCACAATCACCTGTTTCTCTCCGGAATTTCTTTAGAATTTCCAAGTGAATGTCCCTACTCCTGATAAGCTTTTATAGCTTGTTTTGTTCATTTACTCTATAAACTATTTACGGACGCTTCAATTTGAAGCAAATCCTAAAATGTATTCAATAAATTAAGATTCTGGGATGGGATTTTCACCAACCTCCCCCATGGTAAGCACAGGTGCAAAAAAATCATAGCTTTTCTGCTCTGGCTTTATCCTTTTTGAATGTTCCTTTCATGCCCCAAGCATCTTAGAGACTTTCTGTCAGTAATCATGCTTCTGATGTGTTTGAAGAAAAAAGATATTATTAATTTTCATTCCTTGTTTAAGTTGATTTTCAACTTCTTTAGAGGCCTGTTTGTTAAATTACTTGTTATCTGTAACGACTCAAGACTCTGGCTTACCATGCAGCCCTAAAAGCAACACACCACAGGAGGTGCAACTTCATGGCAGGCTTGAACTTTCCCAGGTCTGAGTCACCACCTAGCAAAAGGCCACCTTTTGTTGTCACATGCTGGCACCAGTGCTCGGTTATACTGTGAGCTGATTGAGCTGAAAACTGCCCTTGTGAGAAACTTCTCAACTTTCTCTAACCACACAGTCCCACAACACTTGTGCTGTCACAGGGAGAAAGGAAGAAAGATAAAGATTGTGGTGTAACTGGTGTTTTAACAGCAGCGAATATTTAGATTAACTTGATTTTGAAGCTCTATCTAGGGAGCAAACCTGGGCCACGGACCAGAAATGAGTGGGTGGGTGCGAGTGGTGAGGTGAAGACTCCTAAGACTGCTGCCAAATCCATCTTCTCATCAGACTACATGCCGAGTGTAATGCAGAATTCTGACACTCAGGGGCTTAAGATAATCAATTACAATAATCAAACTTAAGCCTTTTCTAAAGGGGTATTTAGGAAAACTTGCGGGGTGTATTTTCTCTGCCCAGTGAAGCTATGTCTTGATTTTCAGATTTACGAGTTAATTTATTGGAAGAATAGGAGGGAAGAAAATCAGGGACTGGGGAACATTCAACACCATTACTAAAATACAGAAAGCTTGGGGGGTACTTAATCCCCATCCTGCATTTCTGTCATCAGCTAAACATTGTTCCCCATTGTGCACACAAGGAGAAGTGCAAAGCTGACCCAGCAGATTGAGATGAAAAGATTAGAAGCAGAAATTAAAGTCTCCTGGAGAGATTGTTCAGCTATTATACACTGATACATTTTTAATGGGTTTCCTTACATTTTAAAAAATCATATTAATCTGAACTCGGGTGCTTTAAAAACATTCCTCTGATTGTCAGTATTTCCCTCTGATTGCCAACTAGGAACACTGTGGAAGACAGACCCATTCTCAGTTTAGCTAAAGAGGAAGATGAAAAGAGAAAAGAATGTAGAGAGGTCAGCATTCAAACTATTTGCCCAGGCTGCTTCTGCTTCAGTTTCTGACCTGTCCTTCATTTAGATATGGAAAGGAAGTGTGAGCTCAGGACATAAATGACTGGTACCATGAGAACATAAAATGGTTGTACTGGGTGAGACCAAGCGTCCCTCTGGCCAGGCACTGTCTCAATCAACAGCCTGAAGCGAGTGCCTAGAGAAGGACAGAAGAAGAAAGTAATAACATTTCCCCCAAGAACTCTTCCAGCTTCTACCAGTCTGAGTCTCAAAGACTATTCCAGCCAGATAAGGTTCATGTGCATTTTTAACCTTTTTGGATTTCCCTTTTGGGAACTTGTTCAAGCTTCCCTTGAACCCATAGAAACTTTAAACTCTGACAGTACCCGGTGGCTGCTTAATTATGTTATGTTTAAAGATCTGCTTTTGCTTCTTTTCCAGCTGCCGCATCTGTCATCTTGCCTTCATTTCTTGTCCTGGCAAAGACTGTGCACAAACTGCGTGAGGGAACCTCTTTGTGTATGGTGCTTTAGTCTAGATACCTTCATCATCTCTCCCAACAGTCTTCTTTTCTAGGCATACAAAGACTCTACTTTGCTTAGTTTCTTTTTAATGGAAATCTCTCTCTTCCTGTGATCATCCTTGTTGCCCTTTTGTGAAGCTTTTGAAAGGGTAGGGGCAGGCAATATGCAGGATGTGGGTGTGCCATGTATTTATATGCTGGCATAAATATTCTGTACTTATCTTCTATCCCCTTCCTATTTATTCCTAATATTCAATGAACACCACTAAGCAGATTCTTTCATGGACCTGTCTTTTATCATCCCAAGATCTCATTCCTTGGTGGTAAGACAGCTGAAAGCCCATAAATTTATCTGAAAAGTTTTGATTATTCCCAGATGCATCACTTTAATGCTTATCTAGACTGAATTTCGTGGGATAGTTAAGGAGTACTCATCGAGTTTCATAAGATCCTTCAGCTAGCCCTGCTAAGTGTCCTCAACTTTATTGTTGTGAAAATCTGGTATCATCAACAGACTGCCACCTAACGTCCTCTTTCTACTTTCTTCATGAATCAAAGAATGTTTCCTCATCTCTAGGCATAACCTCCTCTTTCATACTGAGATCCCAATATTTCTTTCTCCACATTGTTGCCTCCTTCATTTCATCTTGACAACTTCTCACTAGAGAGACAATAGCCAGTTTTGAATCTCTATGTCATTTAACAACACCCAAGTATTTTTGGCTCTGACGGATGTAACACACTAGACAAAAAGGTTCTCACATCACCTCTCTTAGAAGGATGCCAGTCAGAACTCTCCAGTTTTCTGGGCATTGCACACACAGTGCAGTGCTTAGAAACTAATTCTGTTCTCGGTTCAACATCTGAGGTCAGTGACAAACACAGCTTTGAAAGAAGGGGACATTTGAATCCACTCTTCTTGTCAGACAAATAAGAGTAAAGAGATGCATTTCTAACAAAACCCCCTAATAAAGGTTTTAAAGCATGGTGATCATGGGAATTAGCTTGAGAGAACACGCAAAGTACAATCTAACTTAATCTAATTAGGGTTTCAACACACAAAAGTTAACACCTCTCCTGGCATTTATAGTTGATAAATTAAATATTCTTCCAAAGAAAGAAAAAGGAAATTTTGAAGTGCTTTGGAAAGTTTGGAACTGAAAAGTTTCACTTCCACCACAATGTTTCTCAATTTTTAAAAACAACTTCTTGAACATAGAAATCACTGTTTGAAAATGGAATTTTAATAATGAAAAAGAATAGCAACTTTGACATTGTTTTTCCATTAAAAAAAAAAGAAAGACAAATTAAAACATAAAGAGTGCTGTCTTGCTGAAGTACCTGTGTCTGCCTTTGAGGTAACCAGCAGAATGGATCAGGAATGAATTCTCTCCTTAGTGCACATCAGCATATTTACTTTTACACATACACAGAACCTCACAAGAGCCTGGGGTTACTTTGTCTTTCCTCAGTGCCAACATAACACAAACCAGCACCGCCTTTTAAATCTCTCCTTGATTCAGAAACTCTCATGAGGAAATTTCTAATGAGTAGGGGGTGGCTAACAGCAAGGAGCATTATACTGAGTAAGCTGAAGAACTAAACAATTTGGAAAGGGGAAATCCATAGGACTAAACTGAGAAGATAACTACAGAAAGAACCAGAAAGAAATAACAATCAGCTGGGCAACTAACACAGAGGATAAAGAAAAATTTTAAGAACTATTAGGAAGGGGTGAAATGGGAATGAGAAAGAGGCCACCTCTACAGTCCATGCCTCCATGAAAATGCAAATAACTCATAGACAAAAAAAGTCTGCCAGGGACTCCAGGTGGTCATGATGTTTACTACTTCTGAGCCTGTGATCAGTGGACTAGCTGAGGGTCCATGCAATATGTGAGACACCAGAAGATGAATTACAAAAAATTGCAAATCATCTGTATCTTGTTGCAATTTATATTATTTGTGGTAGCCATCTCCTCACAGCTGACTTTTTCAAAAGTAACATACTATATATTGCAGGTGTTTGGTATCCCTTCATCTTCAGCCTCATTTGTCACTGCCATCACCATCTTCTGCTGACTAGCAAGCCTCTACCTTGGTTTTCCTACTGCTTTGAATGCTCATTCAGTGCAGTTTCATGCAACTTTCTGGTCATATCTCATTTTTGTGTCTTGATTACTTCAATTCTATCTCTCTAGGCTCATGATAGTCCCTTAGGCTTGTCATTAAAAATCTGATTCCTTTTTGAGTCTTTGGCTAAGGCTCATGTGTTAACAAAAGATGTCTCAGTACACAGCCCTGCAATGGCACAGTTTCTGCTTGTGCCTTTGGGATCTGTTCTTTGAGAAACTGCTATCACCATGTCCTTACTGGTAATTTTTTCCCTTCTCCTTTATATGAAATGCCAATTGCTTAGATTTGTATAAAGTCCCATGAAATACACTGATCCAATCTCTTATTTCTTAATGCTTGTCACATCCCACTAACAGCCAATGCTCACTCGTTCCACAGCCTGCCATAAGATCCAGGACAGAAGACTCTCAATGGCATAAAGGAATTAGGTATTTTATTCCTATTGAATTTCAGCTAAGTGAAAATTGAATTGAAAATCAATGGGAACTGCTAGCATAAAACCCTGTAATATGTCTAAAAAACTCTTACAGTGAGGTTTTTTCAGCTGCTTTTCCCACCCTGAGGAAGAGGGTGAGTAGAAACACTGAGGAGGACCTGTCATGCAAAGAAAACATGTCCAGGAGCAGGAAAGCTGGTAGATCATGGCTCAGGCAGTGGGCTTGACCTAATTTGTCTTCCATATTTCAAAACTTCTGTGATTTTCTACCAGTACCCTTAGTCCAAGTCATTTCCCAGACCAACAGACCTAGCAGTCTGTTCCCAGACACCTTTAAGCACTGAGCAAGGACAAAAGAAAAATGCCCAAGAGTACAGCTGACAAACTAGAGACCAGGAGATCCTCAGCATGTCAGAGCTGAGATTGGCTCCTGAATGAAGCACAAAAGCTGGCAGAGTCAATCTGCACCACAGCTACACACTCCTGACCTTTGTGATGATGGTGAGTTTGTCTTTTTTTATTACTATTTGTTTGGTTTTGGTTTTATGTTTTTTCCCTCCAAGACAGAGATCTTATTATCTCAGAAAACAGATATCAAGAATAGATGGTTCCTAATGCTACAGATATTATTTAATACCTATATATGAACTATGGTACTTATGTGTTACTCTCATGACTTTATTTATGGCACAGAGTTACCTTCCACCTGAGAGCTACTAACATGCTGCTTGATTTTCTAGAAGAGCAGTAAAACTAACAACTGAGCCAAACTTCTTCAGTAGAGTGATAGACCATCAACCAACAGGGCTCAAGGGCTGGAGTGTTGTAGAGGTGAATCATCCTACTGAAATCACAGAACTGTGATATTGATGGCAGTAAGAATGGACCCTGCAGTGGTGAGCTTGTCCAAAATTCATTTTGTGGAGGCAGCTGTTATTAAGAGGTGAAGAACAACCTAAAAAGGCCATGAAATCCAGAAAACAGTTATGAGAGTCACCACTAAAAAAAGCTGTTGCAATGCATTGACAGGCAAGATCTTCAATAAACTCCAAACACTCTGCCAAAGCAGCAATCCACACCTAGAGGTAAAGTCGTCACTCAGCCCTTCTCTGCCTCAGTTTTTTTCATATGAAAAATGGTACTTAATTATAGCTAAAACTTAATAGGCACAGCAGTGTTTGGAAAACACATTTGGAGGGAGAGAGAAGAACACTTGCATAGAACTAAAATTATCCTTAGTAGAAAAGTGCTGAAATCTAGGGACAGATCTTTATCTCCTTGAAAATCACTTCACAATTAAACATTCTGACACAGTGACTCACTGTCAAAGCTCACAGCTCAGCCACGTTTGTGTGCATACTTAACCTGAAGGCCATAATTTGTACCTGGAGAGTTACAAATTGAGACAGGGTAGTCCCTGCTCAATGCCAAATTTTCTTGGTCACTGAAGACAAAAGGAAATAAAACAATGAAAAAATTTAACTAAAGTAGATTTGGAGTGTGTACTGTTCAGAGTAATTTCTGGGAATCTCTTAAACTGCACATGGTAAAAAACTTAAATTGTTCTTATGCCTTTTTACACCAATTCTTTAGACCAAGACAAAATCAGTCATAGTTTTCTTTTCCCCTGCACTTGAATGTAAGTTACCATTTTGTTTGTTCCTCTGGTAAACAAACGAAATTGGCAGGCATTAGCGACTGGATAATTATTCTACACAGTTCCTGTCTAAAGCATCATCAGTGCATCCTTGGGAAAGGTGCTTCTGGGTAATTAAATTAGATTGTGACCTACACTGTGCTATCCTCCTCCTGCTGCAATAAACAACATTATCACATCATTTCCTGTATATGCTATCAAAAGATCTACAAGAGAAGCCACTAATTTGTTGTTCTATGCACAGTTTCCATGCAAATGACCTATTAAGGAATTCAACACACTGCTGACATCTTTAAAGAAAGCTCTTTCTCTTTCCAGCCAAAGAAAGCTGTTGAGTGACAGCCATCAGTC